>NC_059074.1:74080861-74707736 GCF_020497125.1 Mauremys mutica | reverse complement strand
ATGGTTTCTGATCAGGATTCAGTGAACAGTGCAAAAAATATTTCTATGACTGTTTCTTCAAATGTGTAAGTTAGGTCACTTTAGCCATCTTAATGTCCCTTTTCTGTTAAATCTCCACAGACATTGAAGTGGTTCCATTTATTACCACAAATGCATGAAGAAAGCAAATTATTAAGTGAATGTGAGTATTTACACCCACATTTCTTATGTTCTCATCATGTCAAGGAAGAGAAACAATAGCATGTGACTTTTCTGACCAGTGAAAACTAAGCAGTTAACTCAAATTTAGAATATTTATGATTAAACCATGCAGTAACACAACTTGAAAATAAATACATCAGAATAACAAAAAAAAAGTGGGGAAATCACAATCTGAACATAGATTATCCACAAGCAAAAAGGCCTAAATCTGACAAATAAGTTATTTGCTGGGAATAAATCATTGGGCTCTCACTCCAGTATTAAATAACCTTTCAAGCTCAACTCAAGTCCTGTCTCTAAGAATTGTTCAAATGAAGACTAACGCGTCTCTCCCTATTTAGAGTGAATTCGGTGCCAGCTTTCCTCTGCAGGACAGCCAGACAGATTATGAGTAGTTACAAAGAAGCACATTACCTGTGTAAAGAGAACAGGAGTACTTGTGGCACCTTAGAGACTAACAAATTTATTTCAGCATAAGCTTTCGTGGGCTACAGCTCACTTCTTCAGATGCATAGAATGGAACACACAGACAGGAGATATTTATAGTGGCCCAGAGTAAAACAAACACGCCCACAATAAAATGGGGGAGTATAGCTTTCACCATTAGAGGCCTACATTCAAATCTAATTTAAGACAAGTGAAATGAGTTAGCTGCTCTCAGCTCAATCACTAGTGGATATCTGTTTGTATCACAAAACTACCGTGCACTATGACACAATTTGAAGTATACCCAAAAGATACCCGAGTCTACCTTAAAGGTACCCAGGACTATAACTGTAGGACACACAGAGCGGAGTTTTGTAGAAGAGCGTGTGCAATGACTCCCCATACAGTGCTGCTCAGACCTGTACTTTTGCCCCTCATTTTCCAGGAACACTGGAATTCATTAAATTCACCATCACACTTCTCCTGCAAATGAACGCAAGGCAATATTGTCCTCAGTGGGACTTGCTTGTATGTAGTGGCGGAAATTTTTTTCCTAAACAATATTGAACATTTAAAGAATAAATGTCAAGATGTTCAGGTCACAAACATTAGTGCCTTTAAGCTATATTTCACAGCTGGAAATGTATGCATTTACTACAGGCATCCATTCATAAGGCACCCTTTCCTTCCCTATCTCATAGTACACTTTAAATAGAAAGCATCCTTAGCTGCTGCTTAGGCACTGCTGAGTGCCACAGCCTGGCTGAAAGGGGAAGCTACAGCTTCCGTTTGAAGCACCACCACAGTGGAAGAGAAACTGCAACCCTGTGGTACTCAGCTATACTTGAGACATGTCCAGGCTGTTTTTTTTGGTTAAAGTTTATTATAGGAGAGGGATAGTGGCCAGTGAGGGAAAAGAGAGAAAGTAATGGGAGTGCAGGGAGAAGGCGAGGAAGAAAGTAAAAGATGAAAATGGAAAAGGGAAGGGTAAAAGATAATAAGTTTTAAAACTTTCCTTTTTCCCCATGAACACTGCTGCTTTTTAGCAGTGCTTTATAGTGTAGCCCTCTGGCCATTTTAAATTCACTTCCTATTCTAAAGAATACATTTTAAATTGAGCTTCTAATTCAGTTAACAACTCAGTTAATTGAGTAAGGGGCAGAGAATAGCAAAATTCAGAATTCAGAATCACAATTCATTTCCTGGCTCTTCAGAAGGGAAGTAATCTGCTATTGGTCTATAGACCAGATTACATTACCCTTTGCACCAGTTTATCTGCACTGGACAGCATGTTGGGGGGCAGGACGTGTTGCCCCTGCATACCAAATCCAAACCCACCTTTAGGGGAGGCAAAGGACCAGCCTTTTAGTAGCTGCGCTCCTCACCTGTGTGTGAGATGGAAGACATAGCTCTCATACATGTAAACCACAGAAATTCAACTGATGGTCAACAAACAATTCTGCCAAAATATCATCTACAGTCAGCAAACTAACTTTGGAGGGAATCCTACTGTGTCCGGATTTAAATTTCATGGTATCTTACCAAATCCATCCCTGGTACAACTTCTTTGGCCACTTATATCTTAAATTGCTATTTATTTGATATCACTGTATAATTTTACATACACAGGTACACACACCCCTCCCCCTGACCCCAAATATATGTGTTCTCTAATACATTTCCAAAGATGACAAACCTTTGGGATCTTTGTTGGGTCATCCAGCTTTATGGCCAGTAAGTGAAACTTCCCAGCTTTGCCCAAGATAGAAAGTCCTGGCTTGGACCAAATGTTCACTAACATATGTACAAATTTATTACTTATGCTCATATCTCAGCAAATTGAAACTGCCTTACTTAACTGAAAGCCCTAGCTACTGCTAGATGTAAGTGGCCTCTTTTTTATTGTCTAATCGAGATGAGGTGCAGTCTCTTAAAGGAATTTGAGTTATGTTTCTTTCTTCATATGCCAGCAACAAGTGGAAGTGCTGCAAAAGCAGCTCCCTCAGTCCCTAGAGGAGGTGATGCCATTCATCTCTCAGTGGTAACCCTGACCATCTAACTAGGGCAAAGTGACTCAAATGTGGTTGCCACAGAGTGAGGCTGCAAGGGAGGGGTGGCAGTGTGGGCAAGCGATGGGCATGTAACCAATATAGATATTTGTTCCCTCTAGACCACATAAATGAGTTTGCCTCTAAGCTAACAGACCAGGTCCTTTGTGCATGCAGAGTTGTTGTAGCCATGTTGGTCCCAGAATATTAGAGAGAGAAGGTGGGTGAGGTAACATCTTTTATTGGACCAACTTCTGTTGGTGAGAGAGACAAGCTTTCAAGAACTCTTCAGGTCTGGGAAAGTACTAAATGTAACACAGCTAAATACAAGATTGAACAGATAGTTTAGCATAAGTCATTAATACATATTTTAAGGGACCATTCAAGGTGAAGTGACCCAGTAACAGCCCTGTAGTCATAGGACAAAAAGGGGAGCTAGTGAGTTACAGATTGTTGTAATAAGCCATAAATCCAGTGTCTTTATTAAGATCATGATTTTTAGTGTGTAGCAAAGTTATGAATTCTGGACAAATGCACCACAAAACCAGAGATATATCTGAGAAACATTGATGATATTTTCATCCTCTGGACAGACAACTTAAATTCCCTCATATATTTTCACCACAACTTCAACCAGCACCACCCGTCTATTAAACTCTCTCTAGAACACTCCCACACCAGCATCACTTTCCTGGACACCATGATCAGTTTCAACAATGGAACCATAGACAACTATATATAAGAAACCCATGGATCACCACATCTACCTTCATCTATCCAGTAACCACCCCAAACACATCAAGAAATCTGTTATCTACAGCCAGGCACTCAGATACCACAGAATATGCTCCAAGAAGAAAGTCCAAAATATATACCTTACCATACTCAAAACCACCTTCACCCAACAAGGACTCTCCGCCAGAGAAGTAGATCACATCCTGGAACACCCAAACATCCCCAGAAAACCTGCTTCAATACAACAATAAAATCCCCTCTGATCACACACCCCTAGTTTTCACCTACCATCCCACATTGGAACCCATATGAGGTATCATCAAACAACTACAAAGCATGCTTGATGAGGACCTCATCATGAAAGAAACCTTTCCTGAACCCCCACTTCTGGCCTTCAAACAACCCCCAACCTCTCCAAGCTCATCATCAGAGGCAAGCTCCTCACAAATCAGGCCACAACAACTTAATGCGGCACCACACCCTGCCACAACAAAGATGCAAAACCCGTAGCCAGTTCTCTACTGCTACAATGATCAACACCCCCACAATACACCTATCAATATCCATGGGTCCTGCACGTGCCTATCTCAGCATGTGGTGTACCTCATCCAGTGCACTATGTGCCCCAGTAACAGCTACGTGAGTGAAACGGGACAACCACTACGCTCTCCCTGGAAAATGATAAAAGACAGAAACACCCTATCACCTATAGGTGAACACTTTTCACAAAGTGATCACTCTAATCAGTCCTCATGCTCAAAGGAAACTTGCACAACACTTTCAAAAGGCAAGCATGGAAGCTTAAATTCATAACTTTGCTAGACACTATAAATTATAGTCTTAATGAAGACACTGGATTTATGATTTATTACAACAATCTGTAACTCACTAACCCCCCTTTTTGTCCAATGACTACAGGAGTGTAAATGGCCACATCACCTTGAATGGTTACTTAGAATATATGTTAACTACTTATACTAAACTATCCGTTTGACTGTGTTTTTAGCTGTGACACTCTGAGTAAGTTTCCCAGATCTGAAGAAGAGCTCTGTGTACCTCAAAAGCTTGTTTCATCAACAGAAGTTGATCCAAAAAAAGATATTACCTCCCCGGCCTTGTCCTCTGGGTCCTTTAGCTCAGGCAGTACAGGCTCATGCATTTAGATCCAGAGGTCTTTTCACTGAATTTAATTGGAGTTGGACTGGGTTTTGTGCGACAGGGACATTTTAAAAAAATCTCAAAGCAAATATATACATTAATATTTGAGCAAAATTAGATCCTTGCAAGGCATCTTTTCAACTGAATCAACTTTTTACCTATGAACAATTATGGCATCACCCTAGTGGACCATGTTTTACATAAGTACCAGAGCCTGCTGTGACACAGTGAAATATTGGAAAATATGACAAAACACATAGGTATGTTTGAGATGTGAAACAAAACCTATGAAGTGGTGACCTTCTTATGGAAGGAAATGGCAAACATTTTCCCTATCATTTTCCTACGCTGACACTGTGATAAACAGGAAATGGAAACTTCTCCCAAATTATCCTTGCTGCTGAACAGCTTCAGACTATAGAGTGATAGACCAATTCTGAGTTATTTGCACAACAAAAATTTGCTCTGAAGTTAATATGAACTTTAGATATGGAAGGAATTTTAAAAAGTCAGGCCCTAACTGTAATTTCTTAAGTGAATGAGGCTGGATTTGGAGGTCAAGGTTTGAGTAATAGATTTATAAGAAGGTAGATGAGGCTGCATAAGTAAGTTCTCGTCACCTCTCAAGGATAACAAAAGGTCTCAGACCAAGATGGCTGGAAATGAAGACTAGAAAGAATAGTGAATTTCTCAATATTAAAGGTAACAAAACAAGGTAAATAATGTTCTCTCCATTTTTCAAATGGGAAAAATGAAGCACAGAGCAATTAAATTATTTAATCAATGTAGCAAAGCAAGCCAGTGATAGAACCAGGAATAGAACCCAAACCTCCTAATTTCTACTCCAGTCCCAAATGACTCTACCATGATGCCACCCAGCCACTGGAGTGGCTGGATTTTAAAACTGCTACTAAAGGAAAACAAATCAGTGTGCAAAAAATGACTCTCCTCTGAACCAAGCTGTTGCTTGTAACTTCTCTGTATACTGTTAAACTGTTGCTTTTCACCCCAGAGGCAACTGTACAAGGATATGAGGCATTTCTAATCTACCTAAACTGCAGTGTAGCATTTGACAGGAGCAGTGGGGACAAACAACCTAACTAGTTTTAAGATGGTGCTTTATAAATGGTCATTATGAATGCGACGATGGGGTTGCCTGTGATAGCGAGGATTGCACTTGATGACCCAAGATGTCCCTTCCAGTCCTAAGTCCTATGTTCCTAACAGTGTGTGGGAAGTTTATTTCTATAAGCACAGTATGTAAAGTTTGCTTTGCGATAAAAGGTGTTATAACAAAATATTTGTGAATACATCGCTAGCAAAAATGACTGTTACGAACTCATGTGGTGCCACAGCGGCAAGTAAATTAGCTTGATAGCATTATGATTAGCCCATGTTTTTCATCGATTACATCACTCTTGAGTAGAAGTAGAAGAAAAGGTTTGCAGTTGTGCAGAAGTGACAATGCAATATGGATTTCTTTTATCAATGCTGTTATACCTTGCTAGCTTTCAATTACATAATAAATAAATAAATAATACTTTCAGTTTCTATTGCACCTCTGAGGATCCCAACATACATTGCTAATTTAGCTTCACAAGAACCCTGAGAGAGACGTAAGTATTATCTACATTTCTGCTGAAAACAGAGATAAAGCAAGATATCCTGGCCCCAATGAAATCAATGGCAAAACTCCCACTGACTTCAATGGACCCAGGATTTCACCAAGAGAGTTTCAGCAATTTGGCCAAGGTCATACAAGATGTCTGTACCAGAGCTAAGATTCCCCCCATTTCCCACAAGCCTAGCTCTTGTCTCTTACAATAGTAGGTAAACCTATACTACTTTAGTATCATTGAAGAAGCATATAAAACAGGCTGAATAACTAGAGTTTGAATTGCATTTTTTCCATATTTTTATTTTTTTTAAATCATGATTCAAAATCATAAAGTAACAATATTAACATTTTTAAAAAGCAATTCAAAGAAACAAGAATGACAAAATGATGCAACACAAGCAACTAAAAAAACCTCAGATACCTACAAACCCGAATTACAACTCCAATCCATCCCTCAGAATGTCAGATATCCCTTAGTCACAGCATATCTGTCCTGTTAATGTAGTTAATAAGTTCAGCCCATTCCAAAATATAAAAATTCTATCCTATAAATATGAGGCTCATATAGAAAGTGGCTTATACCTCTAATAAGAATGTTTCCAGTTACCCAAAGAATAATATTTAAAAGAATGCTGTTCTGGAATATCGCGACACTGACACAGCAAACACTTCCGCAGGTGCTTACGTTTATTATTGATGGGAAAAGATCAGCAAGATCAGAGCCAAAGTGAATAAGAAAATAAATTATTGAGAGCCATGGTTAGAGCAGGTCATGTACCACACAAGCGTCCCAGATAGCTCTGCTACAGCAGATCATTTATATTCACAGGTTTTTAGGAATTATAGGGTAAAATGTTTATTAATAACCCAGTACTGGTAAAATGTATTTTGACTGGCTGAAATAGTATGACTGAGCACATATAATCCTCCTCTAGATATAGGCTTTTCTTTATTTTAGTTTTGGATTATCAGTTCTACAACTGTGGGCTATGGACCACTGGTGGCCCATGGACAGCTGGCTGGATGAATAGAGCTAGCTCCCGCTTTATTAACAGCTGGCAAATTGCATTAAAATAGGCTAAAAATACATTCATTTCACAGTGTTGCTGTCTCTTGTGAGTTTACCACAAGTCTTGTGATATTTGGTGTTTCTAGCACCTGGAATCAAGTGATTTTATGGGAATTTTTAAAAATAGAATTTTAAAAAGGTTTCTAGCTCTCATAGTTATGGGGAAAAGCTGGAAAATATTATCTGAAGGCTCAAAAAAAAATCAGAAGGCAAAAAAAGAACTTAAATGGATTTATTCTTAAAAGTGTCAAAATGTAGGGGTAACTGACTCATTATTTTTGAATATTTGGCATTGGCAATACTACTTTCCTAATACTACGTTTTCACCTAAGCAATTCTGCAATTGCTGCAGGGATGTTAGATTGTGAATAGATGAGCAAATGGTGCACAAGACAATCTTGGTTAAGTTGCAGTCAGTCCATGCTATGAAAAAGTTTGAGAACCCCTGTTTTCAGATAAGTGCATGAACACAGCTATTGAGTAAATCTACTTTTTCAGAAAAATGTTATCCTAAAGACCTTAACACAAAATCACAAAATAATTGTTGCCCATCCAGTAGTTCTTATCTAAGCAAAGTCGCTCAAGCAATGTCAATTTGAATTTTGAAATGACAAAGGTACTTAAATCATACTAAGTCATTATCTATCCTGGGGTATGGAATCATCATGTGTCATTTTAATTGTGAAACGTAACTGAGGTTCTGGATCACAAAAAAAAAGTTAAATCATGGCTGCATTGTTATTGCAAGAGCTAAGAAACTGTTTGTAATATAATACAATGAACATCTTTCAATTCTGCACTCCACGTTTGATGGATTTAAATAATAACAGAGAAAAATAATAGTAAAGTTAGAGAGAAAGTCAGGGTGAAGTCAAGGGAGGAAAGATCAATTTTGAGATTCAATTTGAAAATAAAATAGAAGACGAGGTGATGAGGTGAGGTGTGTTGTCACTCCTCTGCCAGCAGAAGCATAGGTTGGGGCCTGGCAAGTCAGTTCCCCATTGGATACATTCTTACTGCAACTTGTACTGGAGGCACTAGTCCAGGGTTCGGCAACCTTTCAGAAGTGGTATGCCAAGTCTTCATTTATTCATGCTAATTTAAGGTTTCGCGTGCCAATAATACATTTTAACATTTTTAGAAGGTCTCTTTCTATAATATATAGCTAAACTATTGTTGTATGTAAAGAAAAAAGGGTTTTAAAAATGTTTAAGAAGCTTCATTTAAAATTAAATTAAAATGCAGAGCCCCCCAGACTGGTGGCCGGGACCCGGGCAGCATGAGTGCCACTGAAAATCAGCTTGTGTGCTGCCTTCGGCACGTGTGCCATAGGTTGCCTACCCCTGCACTAGTCCTTCAACAGAGATGGTCACAACAGCATTCAGGGATCTCAGGCAAACCCAGTGCCCAGTTTTTAGGGATCAACTCTGCCCCCAAAATGAACTAGTTGGAGAGATTAAGACAGAGAGCAAACTCCCTTTCTGCTTCTCACTGCTCCCCCAAGAAGAAATTACATCACCAAACTAATACCACATGCATTTCTTCAAAGACTCACACAATCAGTAAAAGAACTTGTTAGACAACGTGTAACAGCACCATCTCATGACTCCTGCCATAACAATATAATATGATGGCTGTTCTAGATAGCAGACGCGGCAAAGCAAGCTCTTTTGCCAACAGTAGCCACAATGGCATGGAGGGCTGAGGAGAATTAAAAGTGGTATGGTGTGGAATAGACATGGTTTGTGTGTGTGTAAAGTGAGCACTGCTGTTGCAGGTGTTTAGATAACTCACACTATCCTGATTCTCCCAAAAAACCATGATACCAGAAAGAAACAAATGCAGAAAGGAGCTCCTTTGTATTAGATGCGTTAAAGCTGCTGTATTGGCAGCTACACTCACGGCCCCTCTGTTCATTCCCTTGTGTCTGAAGCAGCAGTTCTCGGGGAAATTGTAATCCCTGCATTGCCAGTGCTGTTGCTGCTGCTGGGGGAATTTGGAGAGCACCAAGAACAGAAAAGGAAGCCAGTGCAGTTATTGGATCAAGGGACTAAGAATCTGCAGGTTGGGGAGGTTAAAACTTGAGGAGGCCATAGCGGGAATTACAGCAACCACAATAAAGATTTGGCTCTGGATTTCAGCAATGGTTGAATCTGTGCTCCCAAATTATATCAGTCTTGGAGAGCCAAGGACAATTAAGAAAGCTGAATTTTGGTAAAACCTCTAAAATTAATTTTAATTAAAACCTTTAATAAAATAAAATGAGAGGACCAGATTGCCTGGTCTGGCTGAGCTGCGCTTGATGCAGCACAAAGGAGGGAAGAAATATGGCTTTAAACCACTTTCCACTCCCTGTGGCTGCTTGGAAACTGGATCTCTTGTATCCCCAGCAAGTGCCCTACTCACTGTGCTAGAGTCAGTCTCTCTCCTATTGAAGCTGTTTCCTTGTGTATAAAAGATTAAATATTCATTCAGTCAGAGAGAGACTCGGGCAGAGCAGAAGCTTGAAACTGAGTCTCCCACATCCCATTTGAGTGCACCAACTATTGGGCTATAAGGCCACCCTATTAAGTAAGGTCAAGCCCTTAACATGAGGGTAATACCTGGGTAGTGCACCATACCCACTGGGTCATTAGCTATCCCGGGGTTGGTTTCTCGCTGAACAGAAATTCCTCACTGATGAAGAAAGGTTTGTCAAAACCAATATGCTTCTGCAAAAGAGTTTCCATTTTGGCTTTTGCTGTCAGAAAAATATTTTGTTGAAAAGTTCCCAACCAATTCTAGTGGAAAATAACTAAAACTTGGCCAGAAATCTGTGCTGGAGCATGCTGTGGAGGTGACAGACAGGCTAACAGACTGAATATACCTGAATGTGCACATTAGGTCTGAAGTTTATTTGGGACCCAATTCTACTCCCAGTTACAGCTGTGGACATGAAGGTGGAATTTGGCCCTAAGGCTGTAAGAGAGAGTATTAGCATTTCTTAAGTGAAGATACTTGAACTTCAATACCAAAATACCAAAAAGAATAAGTAAATGTCTCAGTATCAATAACATCTGTGGAGAGAGATGCAGCTAAATCATAGGATACTATAATGAGACTTATAGTCTCCCACCAAAGACTTATATTAAGGAATAGTGTCCATCTTAGTTTGGGTGAAACAGATAAAGGATTTGACCTTCAATCTGTGATAGCAACAGCAGAAATTGAACTAGATCATCTGACAGGGTAAATGAACTTGATCTCTAAGTGGACGTGATTGAACTGAGAGCTAAATAGATTTAGCTAGCAGACAGTAAGGTAGCAAAGTGGATCACTTCATGTCACTTGTATGTCCTGTTGCAACATTAAGTGTTTTACTTTTGGAATAAAATGTTGGAAAGCCACATACTGATAAGTCATAATACCTGTCTGCTAAGATTGCCAGTTACAGGAGCAGGATCAATTATGCATTTTATTCATATCCCAAAGTGCTTAACACTGATGTTGTAGATAACTTTCTTTACAATGAGATCTCTTTCTACCTCTCGGACACTCAAAGTCTCTCAAGTGTCAGAATACTGAATGTTCCCTAAACCCAACAATTTTACAAGATTAGAATTAATTTTAAGCCCCTCTACCTACCATTTACGATGCAGGGCCATTAATTCAGACTAAGAAGTGATGACTCTTCACAACTCAGATGATGTTTCAGGATGCAGGGGGAAGGTGTTAGATGAAAACACAAATTATCAGCATAAATTATATAGTGAACACTATATCCACTGCAGTTACATTATGTATTAGGGCTAGATGATCTTCGTGGTCAAAGTTTTGTGACCCTCTCAAGTGAATCTGTGGGTTCATGTAACTAATTCAGCTGTATGAGTCATTTTCTTCTACAAATTAATCCCCTCTTTTTTCATTCCATGGGTGATTAAATTAAAAGATAAAACAAAACAAACATGATTTCCTAGCTAAAGGGAAACCTCTGTGCTATAAAATATAAAGGGTACTGAGAAAGAAGTAGGTATTTTGCATATGGTATATACATATTGCATACTGCATCAAGGGCCAGATTTCCAATTAGGCACAGTAGGCACGTGCCTAGGGGCGTCATACCTCTCTAAAACTGTGTGCAACATGAAGGTTGGCTGTAGGCAGGGAGGGTGCTGAAGATACTGTGCCTAGAGGATATTAAGGTGTAAATCCGGCCCTGATGGCATACATTTTTTCCCTCTGTTTCTTTTTGACACTATTTTTGCATTGGATGTTTTCTCTGTGTCCCCACCTCTGCTCCTTCTTTTCAGTCCCTGCTGAGTGAAATGCAAACTCAAGAACATTTATGTTAAATTTTCAAAACCACTAAGTTCAAATGGATTTGAAATTAGGCAAAGCAAGTTCACACACTCCCACATGAGAGCTGGAAAGTAGGTTTAGATATTTTCAAATGAACTGGATTTTATGTGTCATTTGATGAAGTGTCCTTTTACTTCTATTGGCTGCTTGATTACAAAATTCACAAACTACTCTCCCAAATATTTTTGGCACTGAAGGTCTTTCAGGACACAAGAGAAGAAGATCTCTGATATATAAAACATACTGAATATGTATTATTTGGAGACTCAGCTTCAGTCATTATATCAATATTAGAGACCTGTGGTTAAGATAAGAAGGTACATCAGTGATAGCCTCACTATGGTTGTTTAAAGAGTGGTGGTTATGTATTGTATTTATCCCACTAATCCCTACACAAAGACATATTGGGACTCCCTCTCTGCATCTACGGATCAGGGTGCATGCTGTGTCTATTTCTTTTCCCCTGAAAGACTACATTTCCTCTTGCTTTTCCAAGATGTGCTGAATACAGCTTGTTAGCATCTAATCTGAATGTGGCATGTTGTCTGCATTTTCTGATCTTCTAAAACACACTAAAATCAGCTTTTAAGGATTACATGATAAGTAGAGTCTTCACTGGAACAAATAGACACAACGTGTGTTGTGATCCCCTTTAGCATTAATGTGGCCTTATGAAAGGCAATAAAATACATCTAGGAGGGGGTAAGGCTTTTATACTGAAAGAAACACACACAGTCTAGCAAGCTTAACAGATCACACTAATTTCACAATTCTAACACCTAAATGTAGAAGGAGAAGCTTTACCTATCACTAAGGAATGGAATGTATTGTATATAACTAACCTGCAGTTATTGATTGAGATCTGTGCTTTTCTTTTGGTAAGTTATTTGTATTATAAAGAATGTTAAAGAAAATTTGAATTTAAAAGAGAGCATCTCCTTACCAAAGATAATCAGATTGATACTTAACCATCCCATTATTCCCAGCTTGTGAATAATACAGCATAGTACCCCATCAAATATAAGAACATAATCATTAATAAATCAGCCTCAGCTTCCTCAGGTATAGAAAACAGCCTGCCCAATTCTAGGATGAATGGAGAGAGGATAAACAAGAGTGGGTGAGAAAGCATGTGAATGGAAAAAGCAAATGTGTGAATGAAGGAGTGGATGGTAAAGGAGGGAGAGGAAACAAGGGAGGACACAGGATTGTGTTAATGGTGGGAAAAGGAAGAGAAGGAACAAATCCTGCATTGAAATGCAAGGCACAGAGGGGAGATTTAGAGACAAGAATAAAGGAGACTGGTGAAAGGAAGCGATGGGTAAGGGAGCCCTTCCACTTCATGCACACACCCCTTCTAAGTGAGGTGTGGTGCTTCAGAAGGAGCCAGAATTAAAGTTGAAAATAGCAAAACAAAGTTTGTAAAAAGTGAAGCTGGATTTCTGCAGGGAAAGGATTGGCGGATGGAGAAAGATGGATTTAATAAGTGGGTGGGTGTGTACCTATGAGCGTGTATATACCTTAACTGTCATACATATGGGCAAACACATTGGCTGGGATTTTGCATCTCAGAGTTGCAGGACCAAACTCACAGTTCAGAGGGGAGAGAGCACAGGCAGCTTTAAGCCGCCTTTGTGACCTCCCAGTTATCGGCTCCTAAAGGGGCCAACACAGGCCCCAGCACAGGGGTCATCAACCTCAGGCTTGCGGCTCGCTAGGGTAAGCACCCTGGCGGGCCGGACCAGTTTGTTTACCTGCCACGTCTGCAGGTTCGGTCCATCACGGCTCTCCTGGCCACAGTTCGCCGCTCCAGGACAATGGGAGCTGCTGGAAGCAGCAGCCAGCAAATCCCTCTGCCGATGCCGCTTCCAGCAGCTCCCATTGGCCTGGAGCAGTAAACCGTGGCCAATGGGAGCCGCGATCAACTGAATCTGCGACGCAGCAGGTAAACAAACTGGTCCGGCCCACCAGGGTGCTTACCCTGGTGAGCCGCATGCCAGAAGTTGCCAACCCCTGCCCCAGCATAACTTAAGTAATCCAGGTGGTTAACAACAGCACTAACTGAGCTGCCTGTGGGCAGAAGCATTGCACAGAATTTCATGGCAGCATCCACTGCAGCCCCGCAGCCCCTCCTACCCTTTACAGTATTGGAAACTGAACTCTTAAGTGGCTTAGCTTTTGATACAAAAAGTCAGGGGGAGGGTTTCTATGAAAGCCCCTATTCTATTATGCAGAGGCAGCTGAACTGCTTATGGAATAAAGAGTTCAATTTTCAGAGACCTTGGGCCCAAAGTGATACCTGGACTGGCTCCCCAGCCCTACCACCAGAATACACCCAGTGCCAGACTTTGTGGAGGTGGCCTCATAAGCCAGACTGTGGCTGTCTTACTCAGTTCCTGCACCAGGGCCTTCTTCTCAAGATGGATCTGGTATTTTTATGGTCCCTTTATGCTGTCATAAGCAGGAGGACAAATTCATTCCTCTTTTGCAAATGATTCATTGGAGGCTGAATTTCAAGGGCTGCTTTAAAGATTTTGTTTGGTTTGCCTGCAGACCCACCTAACCTAAGGCTTTGGGGAGATTTTTAGGGTGCTCGAGACTGCTTCCAAAATCTCAGTTTGGTGTGGTTGTGGCCATCAGTGACACAACTACCATGGCTGTAATGGCCATAACCGTAGAGTAGCATTATACAGATGAGAAGGGGAATAAAAATATGAATTCTGCCAAGACAAGCTGCAGTGAAGACAGCTCTTACATTTTTGAGCCTCACTGTTGCCTAAATGCACTTAAAGTAGAAAATGCAGTGTTGCCAACTTTCTGTTATATTCTGAGTCTCGTGGGTGTCTTTTTTCAAGTCCCAGTTCTTGCAGTCATGTGGTTACATAAGAATTTCAGCTTACATTTAAAAAGAAACATAAGCGAGTCTAGCTTTCATGATTGTGGAAAAAAACTTGGAAACATGATTCTGAAGGCTCAAAAAACAGAGGGCAAAGAAAAAGATTGAGGGTCTTAAAATATCATGATTTTTAAGTGAATCATTATTTTTGGATCCTACCAATTTTTGAATAATTGAAGTTGGCAACACAGATATATTATCTTCCCAATTTAAAACAAAAAACCGCAAAACTATTACATGCCACTATTCTCCCCAAGTGGGAGAGAGAAAGCAGGTACATGTTTGTGTGAGGAAAGGAAATGATGGGAGGGGATAGAAATGGCATTGGGGGCTGCCGAAAGGAAAGACTTAGGTATTTCAAATTTCCCACAGTAGGCAGTGGTAGAGCTGTCTCATCCAGTCCAACTGTGTCTGTAAGTTCAAACTCCTGCTGCTTGTACAGTATCCACTCTATGAATAAAAAGGAAGATATAGGTCTCCAGTGCTGTCAATCCAGTACTTTTCCATGAAAACTAGTTTTAACACAAAAATATTTATTTTAAAAAAAATCAAATACTATATTTTTGGTTCTGGTTATAATTAAGTTTCTCTTTTCAGTGCAGCAGACTGTTGTTGTTAGAAATTCTAGCATTTCAGTTCTTCAGCCATTCTATTTATAAAGCATTCAGCAATTATCAGCCAGAGTCCCTTTTTCAACAAGAAGAGTCAAAGAGCCACAATATGATTTAGAATACAAAACCGTGTGTCACAAGTGTATGCAAAGTAAATTATATATAATACCATCATTAACATAATAAGGAAGGGAGCATCGATCTGGTGAAGCCGGGGGAAAAGTCATCTTGCAGAGAAAAAACATAGTACTACATCCTATAGTGTTGTGAGACTTAATAATGAACTAATGTTTGTGAAGTGATATGGGGTTCTCATCACTATATAAGTGTGAGTTTTGTAATACTATTACTCTCCGTTGGAACAATTTGTAAAACTAAATCAAAGCTGATGTTCATAGCTGCTTTAGTTGGCTACTAGCACAAACATAGCTTTATCCCATACTGTATGTCCTTATTCCTGTGTCTATGGTTTTGTTTTAAATTTCTATTTCTCACAGGGCTAATGAGGTATCATCAAGGTGCTGCACGGCACCTTATTCATAGTATTTATTAATGTATAATGCACTTATAGGCTCTAAGATCTAAATATGAACAGTTGAACCAAAAATTATTGTCCAGATAGGACTGGGTCACACAGAGAGGGAAGGAATGCCATTGGGCCATTTGACAACCTTTACTGTAGGAAGGCCTGTCCAAACGGGGGAGCCTTGCATTGTGTCTGTACTTGGCAAGATTCAAACTCAACCTGATCTCTACTATCAGGTAGTTCCATTGCGAGAGGGCCTCTATCAAGAAAGTTGTGCCCTCCAAACCTCAGATTCCATCCTAGGCTCTCTTACCTGTCCTGTCCCCGTAGATTGTTGTGTTCTAAAACTGGTAAAGAGAGAAACAGCCTCAGAGACAGCAACATCCTAGCCCACTGAAAGAGCTGAAATGATGACCACAATCTCAAAGCACTTCCAGTATTGTGGTCAGAGTCAATGCTGGGTATAGAAATGGTTAGATATGCTCTCCTTAATTTGTGTCACAAATTGTGTCATCTGATGCTTACATGCAGCCTTCACAGACAGCCCAAAGAGAGGGAGCATTTTGCACTAATCCAGCATGGCCATGAATTACTGTGGCAAGGTACACATCAGCGAGCAAAGGGGTCAGTCTTCTGCCTCGCTGAAGAAGACATTTCTGGCCATTGTTGCTACTTCGTAGTCCAGGATTAGAGAAGACTGTGCGTCACCTTGACAATCAGAGAGCAAATGCCCTCAATAGAGATGCCACCATAGTTTTTGTCATTTCCTTGAAGTGCTTCCCCTTTCTTACCAGCTTCATCTCCATCTTGCCTAGGTTGAGTTTGAGCCCACTGTTCTTCAGTCAGGTAACTATTTCTTTCAGACACTGGGGCATTTGGATGATGCCATCATCTGCTCCTGACAAGAAGGAAACAGAGTTGAGTGTATCTGATAGCTATATTGAGAGCATGTGAACCCATAACCTCAAACAAACTCATTTAATAGCATAGATATCAAATAGAAGAGGAGACAGGGCTGACCTCTGAGTGGCTCTAAGAGATAGCTTTTGGGGAAGAGGAGCAAATGCCCATCACACAAGGAAAGAGACATTTGCTAGTCTAAGCAGTGCTGTATGCCGTTCAAGAGCTGTTAATTGGAGTATTCCTGATACAGAAATGATGATACTTTCCTGGTGTTTCATATGGCTGCTTCTGATTTCCTTTTGGGGAAGAGTTTCATTTTTAGCATGCTAGATGGTGTTCCTAAAATATGAAAGCTTCAGACAGATGTGTATTTAAAAAAAACATACAAATTCTGTCCTCTATGATTTCAGCCTACCACTTTTTTTCACTTGATCAAGTAGTCTACTTTTTTCCTCCAATTGTTGGAACTAAATAATATTTTCTGTGTATTTGTTTACATTTTTGCATGTTCCATAAAAATAATCCTTCAATAGCAGATATAGAAAGTAGTTGATTATTCAGACTTTTCAAATGTTTGAATCTTATCTGACATGTCTGGATATCTTGGGGCAAATTTTCAACTGCAGTCTCTAATTTTGCACAAGCAAGGATGCATATAAGACTGTACTCACCACAATATGTACAAAATGGTTTGGGGCATAGAAACAGGTATTTACATGTACACACAGTAGTTCACATGTTTATTGCAGGTGCAAAATAGGCCATGACTCCACCACACTAAAAATGTTGTGCCTAAAATATATCACTTTCTTTTGGGGAATAATTATTTAGATTTTTTTAGCCCCTTTGACTTTATGTCTAGCTTAATAGCCCCCCTCCAAGGGGTATTTCTGATAATAATATTTGTAACCATTTGGGGACTTGAACCCTTTTTGTTTGAAAGAGACAAAAGTATTAACCAATAAAAATGTAAAGCAGATTTTTTTTGTGGCATGGTTGACATTGTGATATTGCATGTGTTATTAACTACTAATAAAATATTATCTTCCTTTTGAAGACTTCATTTTCACTCTATAGCTTCACTGAAAACAACAGGCTTGAGAAGACTTAACATAAGAAGTATTTTACACAAATAAAGGTGTCAACCTAATCCTCATTTGGATTGTGCTGAAAATATAACATTTTCTTTAGCTGATTTAGGATTATTATTTAAAAATCAAAAGTCTTGGCAAATAAGAATGGAGCAGTCTGAATACCTCCTTTACAAAAAAAACAACAAAATAAAACAAAAAAACCCCACCCTCTTCTGGACCTAAGAGTATTTTCTTCCTGATAGAAAGAAGGAAGCATACTGAATGCTGAACTTAATCTTGGAAATGTTTCCCAGTTTTGCTCTTTCTCTATTTCAGAATCCTAATTCAGCACTTCCCTGTGCTATCACTTGTTAAAGCCCCAGTCTTCCTAACTGTTTGTATGGCCAGCAATTAAGGAGCTCCCTGCATGAAGGATCCTCCTACCCACTGAATTTTTAGCAGAGCAAAACATCTTTATACCCACCATGCAACCACCAAGGAATCAATTGTGTGTGTTCTTCTCCCTTTTATACTTTTAAAGAACCACAATCTTTCTTTTTTTAAAATCTTTTTAGCTTTAGACCTATGCCTGACCAAATGGGAAAAAAAAGAAGCAGGTAAAATTCCTCTATTATTAACACCTAAAAATATGATCACAAAACAAAAGCTTTGCTCCTCTGTCCAATTTGATGTCTTTTTCATGCTGCCTCAGTGATGGCCAAATAATTGGTTGTTCACTTGTGTCCTTGTCTCCCCCGACAGTTCCACAGATGCCCTGAACAATGCTCCAAAGACTGCTTTCAGTAGGGGCAAATCCTCATTAATCATTCCTGGCTGACAGCACAAGGGAACACCTGCATCTGGTGCAGGAACCAAGCAATGGCTTCTGGGAGTATGTATTAAAAAGACCAACCAATTCAAGTTGTGGGAGTAGACTTCTAATAGCCATGTGAAAAATCTGTCTCTCTCTGGGTTTTCCTTTCATTAAACATCTAAAATTAGACCGTGGCTCATGTTGAGATTAAAACACCAATGTATCCTAAGCAAGTACATCAGGAAATGAACAGTACGGTATGCTATGATAAATGGCTGCTAAATTCTTTATGTCTAGATCAAGCAATGTTAGCATTAAATACAGATGAACTGTCACATAATTTTCATTTAGAAATGACTGCACTGAGCTTCATGTCCTATGGTGCTCATAAATATTTTCCCTGCTATATTTCACAAATAGAATGTACATACTATTCAGATTTGTCATGTATTCTTAAGTCCATATTGTGTATATATATATATATATATATATATATTTGTGCATGTGCATCAACTTCTCTATTCAAAAAGTGTTAAAAATAACTCATATAGGTGCCAAATGACATCAAAGACATTGAGATACAATGTAATCATGCCAAAATGTCCTATTGTGATGTTTTCTTACAAAACAATTGTCCATTTTTAAAATGTTTTATTACTTCCCTCTTCTCCTCCCAATTTGTTCACACTCAAATGAGTGAGACCCAGGATTAGACACTTAGAGCCTGATCCAAAGCCCACTGAAATCCATAGAAGTCTTCAATAGGCTTTGAATTGGATTCACAGGCCCCCACTTCTGATCTCAGCTAGACAGTCATATATATCCCCACATAGCTTGTAAACTGGGCTGAACAAGCACAGGCTGGTTATGATAAGAGTCTAAGCAATACATATCTGTGTATAAGTGATCACAACTAGGCTTTTATTCTAAATTTATCCAGAAAATGCATTCACATCTCAAGGAAACAAAAGCATTCAGCTGATTCAAAAAGTATATTTAAAGGGCAATCAATTGGCACCTCGATATTATGATGCACTAAAAATGTGATATATATAGAGAGAAAGAAAATCTGGAAGCGATAGGTGGGGGAAAAGTAAAGATAGGAACCTGAACAAAAGTATATTAGCAGTGTCCTGATGATATTTTGTACTCCTTTAAACAAACTAAATTATAACAGTCAATTACAAGTAGAGTTTTGAAATAATTTTTCTATGGCCTCATAATAATGATATTTATTTGATTTAAAAAAAAAACTTCTTGTAATTTTGAAGCTGCTTTAAGCTTAATCAAGAAGGAATGTTTGATGCATCTTGATTTACAAAGAAACCTTATATATTACACTGACAAAGAAAGCATGAGTGCAGATGCACACAGGAGTCAAATACTCACACAGGAAAGCAATTTTTTTGCCAACACATGTTCACACATTTGATATTGTACAGAGTCCCATTGAACAAAATATTAAGAGCTGTATAGTTGTCACACATATCAGAGGACCAAATTCTTTCTTGAGATATATAACTTCCAGTCACAGTTCAATGTGAGTTGCACATGTGAACCCAAGCAGAGTATTAGCACCTACGTATTACAGGCATTCGAACTCTCTAAACTCTATAGGTCAGGTAGGTATGTAAGATGAAACAAACAATACAAAAAGAATTTGGTCCATTCTCTGAGAACTCTCTGTCACATACAGTTCAAGTCCTGCCCTTTGCCTTATCACCTTTTTTCACCCCATTTGGAGAAATAAAGACTAGAAATAGTAAGAAAATGCCAGCCAACCAAAGCACCAGTTATGGAATATGTCCCCAGAAATGAAAAAGTAAGATAACATCAGTTTATACTGTGAGTAATATTTTCCCTCAAAAGTCTGTAAAAAATTACAGAAGTTCACTGTCACATCAGAGTGTATGTGCATGGAAATGCATAGTAGGTGTGCGTTGTATTTGTGTACGTGCACATTTGTAGGGATGGAATATATGCATGTATATGTAGTAGGCATGCGTATCTCTCTAAGATTATGCCACAATGATAGATAAGCACCATTCAATGCCCCCATTCCACATTTTTTTTTAAATTGAGAAGTACAGTTAATTGTCAGACATGTAAGTAGCTAGAATGTAAGTTGTTGCTGCCCTGCCCCATGGCAGGTTTTCATTAGGCTTTCTGAAATCTTCTTAAAGTTGCAGTGCAAATAAAAGTGACAAAGAGTCCTGTGGCACCTTATAGACTAACAGATGTATTGGAGCATCAACTTTCGTCGGTGAATACTCACTTCGTGATGCGTCTGACGAAGTGGGTATTCACCCACGAAAGCTGATACTCCAATACGTCTGTTAGTCTATAAGGTGCCACAGGACTCTTTGTTGCTTTTTACAGGTCCAGACTAACACAGCTACCCCTCTGATATAGCGCAAATAAAGTTACATTTCAGTGGACAATATCCCCATTCAAAAGCAAAATATTTTATTTATACTTGAAATATATCAGTACAAAAAAGCATTATTTGAACGGACATTATCTAATTAAAACTCATATAATAAATAAGTGTATTTGCCTTTGTTATTCGTAGCACCTTGGATTATTAAAATAGAAATAACTTTAAAATCTATTTTAAACTATTTATTATGCTTGCGTTTCTCTCAGACTGGACAATGAAATGAGACTGGTCAGTTTCATGTTCCCTTATAGTCAGGTTCACTCTCTGCTTCTGCTCAACTTAATGCAATCAGTGGTGTTGCAGTTAAAAAAAAATAAGTGGGTAAACTAACCTAAACTCCATATTCCTCGAATGAGCAATGGAAAAATGCCATAAATCCACATTTACCCTTTGCTGGCTGCAATATATCAGCACAATATTTTGCACACACAGCAGGATTCAATAAAAAATAAATAAATAAACAACTGATTTTACTCCAGTTTTCAAACAAATATCTGATGAGAACATTTCCATTAATATTCAGTTTCATAAAACCTTGTCAGTGGAAGTTTTCTCAATATAACCAGAAGACTCAGCTTTATGTAGGTACAAGGACTGTTTGTACTGGGTGGGCACAATCTCACCCCCTCCCACACACCACTTAAAAAAGAACCCTTTAGAACTAGTCAGATTTAGAGGCAAGTCAGCATTTTGTGTACAAGGCAACTAAATTCAACCACATTCCAACACAAAATATTGGAATCAGTCCAGTGATTATGGGGGTGAAGTTCAAAAGAGAAAAATGTGATCCCTCATGAATTTGCTACCCTTTACACTCCCCTGCCGTCTTAGCTCTAGATATATGTACCTGATCCTATCCATATTACACTCTTGTGCTCTACTGAAAAAAATAAATTATGCAGGGATTCACTCAGCCCGTGTGGGTTTGGGCAGCCCCTGGTGTTGGTATTGTGGCAGCCAAAAACAGCTCATAAAAACATTACTTGAACTCTTTCCTTTTTTATTAGTAATAAAAAACTGGAAGTATAGAGTGTAAAAACAGATGAAAATAAGAAAAGATGAAAATGTGATGGTAGGTTTTGAAAGTCCACATCTGCTTTTTAAGCACTTTCTCATTACTTATTTTTTCAGAATAGTAATTTTAAGGGTATCAGTTTGATTGTTTGGAAAAAACTTTGGCTTAGGTTAAATAGTATTAGAGCAATTAGTATGTCAGAGAAGTTGTTTGTGTTTTTTACCCCTATATTTCTCTCTTATATTCCCTAAAGTAAAAGGAATAATTAACTGAAATCCAATTAGTGTAGATTTAGAACACCTGTTTCCAAAATCCTTTGAATAACTTTTTCATATTATTTTTTCCTTGGTCTTTGTTTTAAGATGAAATGCATATCCGTAGCCAGTTGCTCGTAGGGGCCTAGAGATTTGCATATCCTAGACAAGAAGAAGGGAACCTGTGGTAAGAGAAACGTGAAGACTTAAAAGACCAAAAGAGGCTGGTGTGTATATTACAGCAGCAGCAGCTTTTTTAACCCTTTCTTACCCAAATTCTGTTCCTTCACAAAATCTGAAATGGCCACACACAAAGAGCGTTTCAGTGGATTGTTTTTAGATTTCCTTTAAACAATGACAATTAATTTCCACTCTAATTTGGTAGAATTATATGGCAGAGCAGAGTAATTCCAGCTATGTGTGCTTACCAGAGCCATTCTATCAAGGCAGAAATTGAAGTCAGCACAGTGCTGCTCCTGCACCCCTGGCCACATGTTCTGCACACCCCTCTTGCGCCGGAAGGTATCCTGTCCTACTGATGTGCATGTGCACTTGTGGGAAAGGGCTTCCCCCTTCTGACTGCAGTAGTAGTGCACTACCCTTTTCCCTTCCCCTCTCCCAAACTGCATCTGTGCACTACTGAGCAGGATCAGGCTCAAATAAGTTTGTGTGGGATTTTTGGAAGCACCTAGGTGATTTAGGAGCACAAGCCCTATTGAAACTCAATGGGACTTATGCTTATATGTCTCTCAGGCACTTCTGAAAAATCCAAACCCTAATGTTTTAGATAAAGCACACAAAAATGTAGGGAAAGTGTCTTACCAGGGTGCATTGAGAGAGCCTTCTTATGAAGAAATACTACTTAATTACTAAATTTAGATACAAAACTTCTCACTGTGGGAGTATGACCTACTCAACACATTTTGGAATCAAATATTTTTATAATCATGCTTTGGCATTGCATCACAAGCAAGTTTAGCACTGTAGTTCTTCAAATGAAAATTTAAAAAAACCTTACTACCGCTCTCTTCACATTATTTTAGGGTCTTTCGTTCCTCTGTTATCCTTAAAAGCGCAGTGTCCTTCTACATTTCCTACCTGAAAAACACAAACTGTCAGCAGACAGAGCCAATATTAATATCTTATGTACTAAGCAATTTCCTGTGTATCATGTAGTATGCTGAAAGATCAAATTCTAATGATACTGATTAATCATATCAGAAGGAAGAAGCTGTCTCATTACATATGTTGAGCCTTTTTTCTTTAAACAATCTGCAAACAAACCGGCATGCTCACACTATTTGCTGTATTCTGTACGTGCAGCCTCAGATGGGGAATCCATCTATTACACTTAAAAGGACTGTAGCAAATATTTAAGGGCATGTGCTGAAATATTGACGGTTCAGGCAAACACAGAATGTTGACAGAGAATCCAAAATGAGATGGAGGAAAGAAACCTTTTGCCCAAACAAGGACTGGCCACGCATTAAACACCTACAATTTGGCGATATCTTTAAAAAATTACTGGTAGTATTAGACTGTGTTTTATAAGAACTAGTAGCAAACTAACCATACAATCTGTAATATCTACAAGGGAGGTACGGCAAGCGACAGACAACAGCATTATGGTGAACTATGTCACAGATTAATCTCTAATTATAACACATTGTATGTATAGACCAAGGGGGGGAAATCAAAACACCAGATTATTGTACTTTAAACTATCAATTCCTGTTTTTTCTCCCACACACAGAGTGTCCATGTCTGTATCTAGCTTTTAAGCACTCCTTATTGTGCACTGAGTTTAGTATGAACAGGATTAAAATGTGTCAAGAATTAGGGAGGAAGGCTTTATTACTGTGAGCACATACATTTTATGCCCTTCTCGCCATCACTGTTACCCTTTTCTGATCTACTGGATCTTTTACATAGTGTAGTCTCTGATGTTAAAAATACATAGATTCATGCCAATACATGAATTGCTAAAATTTGGACACACACAAGAGATAGAATTCTTGGGGGTGCTAAAATTTGAACAGACAAGATATAGAATTCCATACTTTTTTCCTACCCACATAAAGGTATCCCACAAAATGCAGATTTCACAAACTAGGAAGAGGCAGCCTTTATTAGTGAACTACATGCATACACAAGAGACCAGCTTTAGAGCATGGATAAAAAGGTGATGTGCAGTACTCCTTCCTAAGCTGTCATTTCCCATTTTGTGTGTGTGCAACTGATTGTTCCTTTGTAAGTGGAGTACTTTGCATTTGTCTTTACTGAATTTCATCCTATTTACTTCAGACCATTTCTCCAATTTGTCCAGATCATTTTGAATGTTAATCCTCCAAAGCTCTTACAACCCTTCCTAGCTTCATTACCTAAGTGATGGCTGGTTCCAGTGATGAGCTGCCAAAATCTTAACAACTGGTTCCCTATAAAAAGTTCTGATTTAAGGGGGGGAGGAGCGGGGGAGGGGCCGGGGGAGAGATCCTTGTGGGGCCGGGGGCCCCTGCAGGGCCTGGGCCAATTGCCCCACTTTCCCCTTCCCCTCCCCTCTGGCCAGCCCTGGAGCTTGCAGCAGCCCCCCCACACCTTGCTGAGCCATTCAAAAAGTGGCAGCAGGATGACTCCAGAGCTCAGCTGAGCTGCCCAGCTGGTGCCGGCGGCTGGCCACGCTGCAGCTGGGGGAAGCGGGGGAAGGGCTGGGGGAGCCTCAGCCTCCCCAGCTGGGAATCCTGGGAGCAACAGGATGGTCTGGCCCACAGACCAGAGTTCTTTGCCCACCCCCTGGCCCTTTAACAACCGGTTCTCCATGGAGGTCTAATTTTAGCAACCAGTTCTTGAGAACCTGTGGGAACCTGCTTCAGCTCACCACTGGCTGGTTCCTACAAACGTACCCTTCTACCCCGAGACAACTTACAGAGAGGTATGGGATCTGTCCTGCCCCTTTGGAAATAAAATACCATCATCATGACTGACATTCAGAAGAATAAAGGTAGGATGTGGCTTTCCAGAACAAAGGAGTGGTTGTAGTATGGTCTTCATTGTTAGAGAGAGAACTCATACTTGAATGGCTGAGGGAAAATCCATCCCTCTACAAATCTAAAACAGCTTTGAGGGTTGCTTGCACTTAAGGCTAGAGAAGGAAGGAAGGAAGGCTGGTTAAAGCACAAAACAGAGTCAGAAAGAGTACATTTCTGTTTCTTCTTCTGCCACGGCCTTCTTGGCCTCAGGAAAGTCACTTACTGTCTCTGTGCCTTGGTTTCCTCTCCAGTGGAACTAAAGTAATACACTGTTTTACAGGCTGTGGCCAAACTACACTCATTATTTAATGTTTCTAATGTACTTAGAAATCTTTGGAAACTGTCATGAAAATACCTTACCTAATTGGACGTGCCTATTGTTTTTACCAGCCTGAAGTGCTCTACTGAAGATGCTAAACATGTTTGTCGGAACCAGTACTTCCCTCTTTCTGGTAGTATGTAAGTTATGCATTGCTGGAAGGGAGTTGTGCCCTCCTTGACTACCTTCCCTATTCCTTCCTTCTCACTCCTCTTGCATACAGGCAAGGTTCTAAAGAAGCTCACTACATTCTAGGACTGGATCTGGCATCATACAAATGCAAAAACAATCATGGTGTTTTTATATTGTGTTAAAATTCAAGACACATAGGGACAAAGCAGGATCAGAGAATGGATTTTACAGTAGATTCTCCTTCATCCAACAGCCTAAGCAACACAAAATATGTTCAGATAATCAGGAGTCAATAGAGCAGGGAGTTCATTAGCGAAAGAAGGTTCTGATACTGAGAGTTTGGATAATCAGGATTCTATTGTATTTAATATCAACTGCAATAAATCTAAGGGGAGAAAACAATACAATCCTCTTCAGTATTAACAGTCATTTTTACTTAGTACAATTAATTCTTAAATGTTCTTATTTCAGTGCCTTTTGTCCAAAGCAAAATTCTGTATGAATTCAGTCCCATTTCAGTATCTGCAGGTGCAAAACCCAAATAAATTACTGGGAAAGGGGCAGATGCTGACAGAATTGCAGTCTAGACTCTTCACTCTAAATCCATTTAGTGCTATTAACCATGACTGAGTGTAATAGCTCCATGTACATTAGCATGGGGATAATTTTCCCTATTTTGCCAAAGATCAGATCTGTGTATTCATACATCCAACATAAGAAAAACAAAACATCGGAGATGATAAAACCAAAAGGCTAAAACATTTCTTTATGCTTCATATAATATATCCTCAAATCTAGGATACAAGGGGGGGAAAAAATCAGAGGAACTTATTGTTTCTTACTAGACAGCGTACTGTTGCTACTCATTATACAGTTGCACCAACTAAAATATATGTCCAATTAAAGAATACATTTTCAATCCACATAAAGATGCACTATGTTTCAGTGTATGATAGAAAAACAAACTTTTTAAGAAGAACAGGAGTACTTGTGGCACCTTAGAGACTAAACAAATTTATTTTAGTCTCTAAGGTGCCACAAGTACTCCTGTTCTTTTTGCGGATACAGACTAACACGGCTGCTACTCTGAAACTTTTTAAGAGAGATCATTTGGGGCAATAGAAGAGTGTACTGTATGACAATGGAAAACTCAACTGTTTAGTTTAGTTAAATGAATACATGTGATGTGTGGCAGCCAATATTCTATTAAAACATCAAACCTGTTCGGAACCCTGAAAAGGGAAGGGATGTTTGAAAAAGGACATAATTTGGGGACTACACATCTCTGTGTAGCAGACTACTCCTGCTGTATACATCTTCCTTCCTTAAAGACCCATGAAGAAAGGAATTACGCAAACACGGGCTGGAAATAGAAGCAACAGTGAACGTAATATTGTACACTAGAGAGCCCTCCTTTCTGAAGAAGGAATAAAGAACAAAATTATCTGGAATGAAGAGAAAGTAGGACCAAAACATAGGGAGAGATGAAAGGAGCAAGAGAGTGGAAGGCAGGGAACAGAAAGGGTGTTTGGGGGCTAGAAGGGTCAGGTTGCATGCAGAGGAGGCAAGGGGATCTAAGGGTAAAAAGCCAATTAGTGGATTAAAGGGTAAGAATCCAACTTCTGAAACAGAGGGTGATAATATAGGCAGCTCGGGAGAGGATTAGAATAAAGAAGTGATAACAGTATTCAGTTGAGAGGGAAGGCTGTCAAGAACTGAATGGGAAAAGAAGGTAAGACAATGAGAACAAAAACCTGTTATTTAATCAAAGGCTGTGATGGTGAGAGCCCAGACAAAAAAAAACTGTTTGGTTTCAGCTCCAAGTGTCCTGAAATCATTGTTGGAGGGCAGAGACAGATGGAAGATTTGGCCATGATTATATGAAATCAATTGGGTAACAATGAGTTTGGAGCAATTACCAGATTCAGTTCCTCAGTGCTGTTTCTCTGAACTGATCGCCACTAGGCACTGGCCCGTCCCCAGTATATAAAAGCTGGGTATTTGAAACAAAAGATACAATGGCTATTTATGGAAACTATATAAGACATTGTGGGTAATGCATTTATTTTCTGAGATACTTTTTAGTAATATAAGTGGTGTATATTTATTCATGTTAAGGATGCTAGATATCCCAAATACATGATTCCCTACTTTATTTTGTGTATTGTTGACTTTCATGATCTCTCTTGCTCCAAGCCCATTAGGTAGATACAGTGTCATCCTTTTTTCTTAGAACTTCTTTCTTTTCCCTCAAATCTCACAGGATTTTTATTTTGCTTCACAACTTTGAAACCTATCAAAACCCCTTTCACTTGTTACAACTTACACTCATCCTCCCTCACACATCAAATCCTTACTTTCTCCCTCTATTTAGCTTACTAATATTTTTCTGTGCTTTATATCTTAAAATATGCTAAATGTATACCATACAGTTAAATTACAGCTGTTATTTTGGATTTCTTGCTCCAAGATCTTAGAAAACTAGAGAGTCGGCAATAGTTAAAAAGTGATAGCACCGTGGTTTCAATCCTTTTAGGGTTGGACACAAAAGTTAAACATTTTGTGAAAAAAATTCTCATTATATTTTTCCTTACAAAGTTTATTAATAAATTCTGACCAGATCCATTTGTCGTTGGAGGAGGGAGGGAGAAGCAGAAAAATTGTGATTTCCCCCCCTCCCAAAAAGTGTGCCCATAGACATCCAACTTTCAAAAATTAGGTAGTGTTTCAACCATTTCTTTATCCACTATAAACCTCTCTCTCAATATGTAGAAAAATATTTTTAATGGCAGTGATTACATAAACACCCCCCAAAAATGACAATCATAAGAGCCTGATTTTGTCTCGAGATATTCATGTATATCTCCCATTGTCAGTGATCTGATGTCACAATGAAGTCATAAGTGTAAAGAGAGGAATAAAGAAGTGTAAAGACAGCACTGGACTGGAAACCAGGAGCAGCTAACTCTAATCTATGTTCTGAATTCCTCTGTTGGTTTGGGCAAACCAGCAAAACCCTGCCTCAGTTTACCAAACTGTAAAATGAGAGTAGAAATACTGCCTCTCTGTGCCATTGTGAAAATTAATTTGTGTAAAGTACTTTGAGAATTTAAAGTGCTATGTAAATGCTAAATATTATCAACCTCTTCTTTCACTGGCATTTTACATAGTTGCTACCATAAGTCTACATTAAGATGACTCAGAGCAGGAACAACCTGGACAAAGTAAGGTTTTATTTCCTATTGGTTTTAAATTTGTCAAAAACAAATGATTCCATGATTCATTTTAAAATTATATGTTGATTACCAGATGAGATACAAATTGCCCAAAGCAACAGCAATAATGCAACAGATTATAAAAAGGTAGAATGAAATTACTATACATATAAATGGCTTATATAATTCAACACAACATTTAAACACGCCCTGCTTTATTCTAAATGTTCATATTCTCCGATAGAACAACAGAAACAAAAAATCCTTTGTAGCAAGGGTTGTAAATGCCTATATTTCTGTGCCTGCCATCCATCTTCACCATGATGTGTCATGATCTAAGGTTTCAGAGGGTCACAATTGAACTCCTTACCTTTCCTCCCATACTTTTGCCACTCTCTCCATTCTGTGTCACCACTGAACATTCTATGATCCTTCCTTTCTCTTAGGTTCATAACCTCAGAGTGATTATCTTTGACTTTTCTCTCTCTGTCCTTTATCCCTCACATACAGGCAATGTCCAAATCCTGTCTATTTTCCTCCACATTTCTAAGATTCAGCTCCTCTTCTTTTTGTCCATACAGCTAAAACCCTCATTCAGGTCTTTATTATCTCCTGCCTTGACTAGTGTAATCTCTTCCTCTTCAATCTCTCTGACCTTGACGTTGTGCCCCACACATCTCCACTCCACTGAAAACTTACCTGGTGAGATCATCCTTGTCTTTTGATCTTACCATGATACACTGCTGCCTGTGCTGAATTTTACTGATGTGTTACAGTCATGTGTTGCCAGCACTGCCATTCATACTGTATGTGTGGTACTGTATGTTTTAAATCCCAAAGTATTCAGTGCTCTTACCCTTTCTAAGGAAATAAATTTATCCACAGATTCTATTGTTTTCCTTAAAAAGGAACCACACTCACCAAGAAGTGCTACCACCATGGGCGGTAGAGATGGTGCCATGTTCCCCCAGGGATGGAGAGGTGAAAAGAAAAGAAATTAAGATTATGACCCAGATCCACAAAGGAACATAGGTGCCTAAAGCCCAGAGTTAGCCAGTACTGTGGGCCACAAAACCCCTACTCAGCTGTTGCCTATTGTCACTAGACACCTAAATTTCCACTGTAAAAATTCCATAGGCACCTAAGTTTCTGCATCTGGGCACATGCACTGCTGTCTCAGGCAGGTGCCCAGACATCATAGCCCCAGCACAATACTCAACCTAGGTGAAGACAGGTATTCTCCCACCTAGCTCTCCTGGGGGGGCCCAGTCTGGTAGATGTGCTCAGAACATGCCTAGGGGTGTAGAGGACAGCCTCCCTTACAACTCTTCATCCCAGTCCTTAAAACCCTTCCAGGATGCAGGAGACTCTGGTTCAATTCTCCCCTCTGCCTTATGAGACAGGATTTGAAGAGGGGTTTTCTGCATCTCAGGTGAATGCCCTTACCACTTGACTACAGTAATTCTTACTCTCTCTGGCTCAGTGCATATTTATACGGAGAGCAGCTTCAGCAGGAGCAATTGAGATACATCAGAATACCTCATAATCCAGTGGCTAGGTCACTACCCGAGAAGCCCCTGTTCAAATCCCTTCTCCTTATCAGGCAGATGGGAGAGTTGAACTGGGACTCTCCCATACCAGGTGAGCATGCTAAACATTATTAGGGGGGAGTCCTGTCTCCCGTTGGCTGTTCTGTAGAGTTGGGCTTGTGCTGCTGCCCTTCTTGCAAGAAACGGCTTAGGCACTGGACTCCAGGAGAGAGTTCCAGGTTGTGGAACACAAGCAGAGATAAGCACCTAGGTCTGGACAGAGGGAGGCCTAACTCTCAGAGAGGGGTGAGGCTTACAACACACCCCTCTCATTTAGGGTGACCAGATGTCCCGATTTTATAGGGACAGTCCCAATATTTGGGGCTTTTCCTTATTTAGGCACCTATTACCCCCCACCCTATCCTGATTTTTCACACTTGCTATCTGGTCAGCCTATCCTCATTGGCAGCTACTATTGGCTAGCTTAGGCAGCTGCTTGCCTGGTATGTTGACTTTTGTGGATTCCACTCTTAGGCACCCAGCTCTCTTCATGCATTATATAGGGAGCCAAGGCATCGAACCCAGGGTTTGGATATTCTACTGGGTGGCTAGGCACTTAAAAGTTAGGTGTTGCAATGCCTGAAACCCTTTGTGGATCTGGGTCTATGTCACTGTCTGACTGCTTGCAGACTGTGTGTTCAATAACCTTAACTAAGAGCCAATATCCCTCTCCTCATCCTTCATGAGGAAAGGGAATAAAGTTCTGAACAAGCTCAGCAGCATCCACTCCATATCCACGTAGCAGGGGTGGGGAAGTAGAGCTAATGAAGACTGGCAGGAGTATTAAGTACTCCTGAGGGTTGTCTACTGAAAGATAGAGATTCTGCTATAACCTGTCCCACCTCGTCGGTGGGTAATGATAAGAACCTCCCCCCCCCCGCCGCAACTTAATTCTTTGTGATTAATGATTATCAACCTTTATGAGTAGGGAACAAAAATGTCATTCCAGTGACTCACAATGACGAAAGGTAAGAGCCATAATTAAAATCAGGTTTTACACAGGCCACAATGTATAGGATTAAACGCATTTTCCAATGCTATCAATTCTGAATGCACTTCACTTCTTAAATTGGCTGTCTGTCCCCAAGAAGCCCCATTGAATGGTATTTCAAAAGTTTTACTACACTGAGTAGCATTAACATTGATAAAAAGGTCTGCATTTTATGTATATATTTGAAATAATTTATAAGGAGCTTTGTTTAAATGTAGTGTTTAACCAGAGCATATTTTTCCCTTTTAGCTAGGAACAGCACTGCTAATTTTCTGAGCCAAAGTTAATTTTTAAACAGCAGGTCTTTCAATTCAGCTGAACTGTAAAGACAATAGTAACATTTTAACTGCTAAAATGTAAAACATAATATAAAACCACAGTTTTCTTTAATTTGCTTTGGGTTTAGCAAGAAATAACAATCAGAAATATGTTCTTCTATAAAAATCTATTCTGATCGTCTGTATTGTAGTAAAAGCAGTAAGACCTGCTCCTTGCAAGATCCTTGCAGATACATCATTAGGAATTTTGCCTGTTTAATGATTAATGGTATAAATAAAGTTAAATTAGGAATAGTAAATAATTTTATTACAAATATGCTAAAGTCTAAATAAGAGTATGAGAAAGTTACATGGTATAAAGTGCACATATTTGCAATTGCCCAAATACGTACATCTATGTACATGTTATTGTTACTGTAGAACAAAGGAAGTTAAAATTATTTGTAGGATTTGTGCTTTATGAGTCAGAGCTACAGATAAAAAATACTAAATAAAATAATTCAGAGTTAAAACTACCATAAGTATCTTGGACAAATTCATCTCTGATGTAAGCTAATTAAGTCAGCTGAGTAACACCAATTATGAATTTGGTCCTCTCTTCTTAACTCATCATGTTGTTATAGCTTAGGGATCTCCAATCCATGTGAGATCTTACATACCATATGTGCTGTAATACCTAAAACAGCGAGAACTAAGGCTAGAATTTCAGTCCAGTTCTTAATTTCTTTGCTTGTGGGGTGAGGGAAAAATCAGACTCTTGCCATTACTAAACACTAATCAATTACTAAAACTTTCAAAATGTGCTGGGAAATGCAACTATATGGTCAGCTTCCAGCTTGTGTCAAAATTGTTTTTCCTACTTATTACTGTTTAGTACCCCTAGGGTCACATTTTCCTCTCTCTTACACTGGTGGAATCCCATTGACTTGAATAATGTTGCATCTATGTAACTAACTGAGGAAAGAATTTTGCTCCTAGTTCCACCCTCCCCCCATTAAGTGTTGTATTCTTTAAAAAGGCAATTGGTCAGATACCCATAGGGTGACCAGATGTCTCGATTTTATAAGGACAGTCCCGATTTTTGGGTCTTTTTCATATATAGGCTCCTATTACCCACCCCCCACCCCCTGTCCCAATTTTTCACATTTGCTGTTTGGTCACCCTAGATACCCAACTGGCATAGAACATAGCTCTGGCCAATGAGGCCAGGCTGATTTACATTAGCTCAGGATCTAGCCTGTTATCTCTAATTAGTGATATATTCTGAAGTATTACAGTACCTGCATCAACCAAGGGGTGAAATTTTCCTCCTATGTCCACTTTTTTTTTCCAAAATATATCTTAAAGAAAAAAATTCCTCTCCCATCTTACTACTGTATATAATCTATCTGTTTGGCTAGGAATGATGTAAATAGTTTCCTGAAAGCCACCAAAAAGCTGAAGACTTTCAATTCTTGCCTTATTCCAAGCCTAAAAGTGTCTGTATAGTCAGTAAAATTATTTCATACAAGGAAAAGGTACGTCTACACTACAAAATTAGTTGACTTAAGTTACACCCACCACAGTAATTAAATCGCTTTTACATGTCCACACTATGCTCCTTTTGTCAACAGGAGCACTTGTACCAATTTAATTGTCAGTGTGGGGATGACTTCTGAAAGGCAGCAACAGGAGATGTAAACAACGTAGTGTCTACACTGCCACCACGTCAACCTAACTGCGTTGACCTACACGCTACACTTCTCGCAGAGGTGGAGTTATTAATTCGGTGTAGTGGGCAAGTTACATCAGTGGGAGCTACATTTTAGCATAGATGCTTACAGAGTTAGGTCCACGTAAGCTGCCTTACATCAATCGAACTCTGTAGTGTAGACTGGACCAAAGAGAACACAATTTGAGTTCTAAATAAAATGATAACATTCAAGTTATCAGAATACACCTCAACGCTTTAAATTTCACCACTATCAACAGACAGTAAAGTTTCAGACATATTTTACACTACACACACTAGAGACTTTGGCCCTCCCATGTTTTACAGTGCAAGAGAAATGTGTAGTTGTCACATTAGGAACTATGACTTGTCACGTGATTTTTTTTACATCTATACTCTGTAGACTCTGCATGTTCCAGTTTGGATATAGTTATATAATATTCATACATACTGGGCATAAAGTTGCTAGTCTCATCAAACCTTGTAAGATCTCTGGAGGGTACAGGTATTCTAGATATATAATACTGATCTCCCATTTAAGCTAAATAAAAATCCCACCTAATCACATTGCCTTTCTTTCACCCTGGATTCCTCTCTGCAAACAGTCCTCACACACACTAGTTGCAAGTTCAACACTGAATGCTTTATTTACAGTGTGCTATACAAGTACTTGAGTCCTCCACAACATAAGGCTTTTAACTTCTCCCTGGGCAGGGGACAAGAGCTCTTACCTCCCTAAGACTCTGGGCTTCTCCAACCCTTCCAACCTCCCCATCTCTCCCCCCATCCTTCTTCCTGTTTCTCTTTTAACTGTCTTCAGCTGACGAGCTGAATCACCTTCTTAACTGGTTAATCATCCAGTCCTTAACCAATTATCTATTCAGTTTGGCCCATGTGGGGACCCTTGCCAAGGCTACAGAGTGGTGAGTCAGCCTTAGGCTACCCACGCCCTGTCACTATAGTGTTAATAAATACATAATAAATAAAATAATAATAACAAAAAAATCAGTCACCCAGTTCTGCTATATCTGAAACTAGGACACATGAGAAACGTATACATATAGTTATGCAGACACAGAACCATTGTTATGCTGTCAGATAATCATGGATCTCAGTGTGTGTGTGTTAGGCTAAGCAAAGTTGGACCACTTCCAAATACTTACATAAGAACCATCTGAAAAGGTTTCTTTTGATGGCTCCCAGCTTCTACGTTCATACCAATAAAAGAAAAATACAAAACCAAAAACTAATACCACAAGAAAAATTTCTTATAACCTTCTCTGAACTGCCTAAATGGTGTGCCATTCTTTGTGTGTTCTCTCTCTGAGATTGCAAACTCTTTGCGGTAGAGACTGTCTTGATCTGTGTGTCATTTACAGCTCTGAGCCCACTGTCAGCAATGAACAAAGAATCAAAAGCGGCATTCCAGGAATTATCCACCTTCCAATGAGCAATGATACACCTGTCCATGCCGGTAGCTAATGCCACTCCTTCTGCCAATGTAGGAGAAGAGAATTAGTGTAGGAACAGAACAAACAGAGCTCCATCCTCTACTCCCTCAAGCTGAGTAGTCCAGCCCACTCCTCCCTACACAGCATTCCAGCTACTCTTCAGCAATCACTTCCCTCTGAGTTGTATGCCACTCCCTTTTCTTATCCAAAATCCTTGCTCTTGCAGCCACTCCCTCTGGGTTGCATAGCTCACATACGCCTCCTCACACAGATACCCTAATACCCCTTGCCTGAGTCTTTTCATCAATTACTCTGTAGTAACCATTTCATCCTGTATAATAGCAGAAGCAAAAAAACAACTCTCCACTTAGGACACACAGATAGCATCAACTTTGCATCCAGAGAGGTCTTTATCCATATAGAGTTTATGTTACACTTGTTCCACTACTCAGGTGGTCCACAGGAAATTACACTCACAAAGCACACAACCATCCTACTACTTGTTTTGGATGCATGTGCACCCTTATTTAACATCTGCATTCACAGAGGCACTGGTGTTAGAAATCCAGGCATTTTAGAGGATAGCAAAACACAGCCTTCACAGTGGATCCAGTATCTGTGCGCGTGCACACACACACACACACACACACACACACACACACTCCATCATCCTCACACATCCAGATGTGAGGGTCAGAAAGCAGCTCCTTGCGTTTTCACTTTCTTCTGTCATGCACAAAGGCAAAAAGAACATGGGAAAATGCTTCAGTTATTACAATAAGAAATCAAGATTGAGTTCAGGTTTAACAAATTTCAGTACTAAAACATGTTCAGACATGTAGTGCACTGAAAATTAAGCTCAGTGAGGTTCACATATTACCAGAATCCTTACTTTAAAGATAATAACGATTAGGGAGGAGGGGGAAGATAAGGTTTTATTCTCCTGGCTGGGTGAAAAGCAAAAAAATCAAACATGATGGTTTCAAAAAAACTCTATATTCCACAACAAGTCCTTAAGACTCCCATGTGCAACATCAGCAGCACTATATCCTCGATTTTTATTGTAATCTTGTGGCTTTTTATTTGTAACTTATATGAAAAGAATCACATTGATTGGGGCAGATTTAACTCAGTAAAATCTATTCTACTGAGATTGTCTGTGCTAGGTGATTTTATCAAGTTCTCTTTTGGTTTCATTTTCTTCCTCATCCCTATCCCCAGGAGACACTGCAGCCCAGCTTGCAGAGCAAATTGCCCTAAATTGAGTTCTTTCTCTGCCATATACAGCGCTTCTTTTGGCTTCTCGGCTTGAAAACTTTATGCATTTTTTCCCCTTCCTCCTTAATAGCCCCCCCTTCTTCCCTTTTCCAATTAAAATGGAGAAGTTTGCACCGATACCTGCACCCAATTAAATGAATACTGCATTACCAGCCACACTCTCCAGATATTCTCTACTCTCCCTTCATTAGCCTCCTTCCTCTGAGGTTTCTTGGCTGTCTGCCAGGGACTTATGGCAAGAATTCAAAATCTTGTAAACTTCATCCCCTCAAAATCATTCTTGAATTTAAGCAGCCTGCTCCTTGGGCCCAGCATGTGAAACACTAGGAACTGATTCAAAGAGGAAGGAGAGCAATGAAAGAAGATGATTTATTTTAAAAGGTCAAAAAGCTCCCATAAAAGAAGCTAAGCTAAAAGAGGTTAAACTCCCGGGCTAACTGGCTTCCGTTTCCTTTTTTAAAAAATATCTATCTGAAAAACAACAAACTGACAGTAAGGTGTTCCTGTTTTATTTAAAACTATTCATGCCTACAGGAAATGCATCATCCTCTTAAAACCTCAGGCATGTTGGCTACTGTTCATTCAAATTACACACCAGCAAAGAAAAAGCCATGCAGTCAAAGGTTTAAGCAGCTATTTTTTTTAAAGATCACCATCTAATTTTCCAACAAACGTGAACACTACAGCATCAGCCACTCTCATCTGACAAAGAATAGCTAACATCATATCAAGCTGTCAGGAATGATAGCCATGTTGTCAAGCCTGAAACAGAGGGACGCACTGTACCCTCGCATCACTATTTAAAACTGTGCAAACTCCACTCACAGATCATTTAAGCTTGCTGTATTTATCAAGCAAAGGTTAGTTAAATGGTGCAGCAAAACTTTCAGAACTGAATGCTAGGTATGGCTAAAGGCGCTTGTGTTGGGCTGTGTTTCTTCCTGTGACTGTGACACAGTCTTAGGCTCAGTTCTCTATGCCAGGATTGTTATCTAATTTAATTAGGAACTGATACTCAGGCCTAACCTTTGGACCACATGTGGACAGTGAGCCCTGTGACAGACTGACAATTTCCTGTAATATCTTTAACAAACTTTACTGAATTAGAGTTCGTTCCTTTGGGATACAGTGTTTTTAAAATGCAATTCTATATGGGTTATTGTGGCACGGTATGTAGTTTTTCTAGTATGGAGAAGGATGGATGCTAATGTATTTCCTCCATTATAAGCCCTTCGAAACCACCTGCCTGGAGAGGTTTGCATATACTAGTTCAACGGGATTCTCCAGGGACCAACAGACAAAGAAAGGGGGTTTGGATAAATAGCCTGGTTTTAAACTGGCTCATGCTTTCTTTCTGATCCATCAAAAGAACAGGACTTCTGGTCCAAGACGGGTCCCCAATCCTTAGGGTAGGGTTGGAAGGACTGGACCTGCCAGAACCCATGTAAGGGTTGGGGTGGGTGCTGGTAAGCCTATTAGCATGTATGTAGGTTCTTTTATTGTTTTTAATAGGTTTTCTCTGTAATGCTTTTTACCTTCAGAATAAAATAGGCTTGTCCAGAAAGTGCGGGGTGGTAATTTATAACAGTTGACAATCACTCTTAGCAGTCTCTGAAGAGAAAGCATGTCAGAGTCCTTGGTCGCCTGTCAGTGCTTGGAAATTCACAGCAAAGGGGGGGAGGGATAGCTCAGTGGTTTGAGCATTGGCCTACTAAACCCAGGGTTGTGAGTTCAATCCTTGAGGGGGCCACTTAGGGATCTGGGGCAAAAATTGGTCCTGCTAGTGAAGGCAGGGGGCTGGACTAGATGACCTTTCAAGGTCCCTTCTAGTTCTAGGAGATTGGTATATCTCCAATTATTACTTTACTTTATTACTAGCCTGGTGCTGGAACTGGGGGTGCTGCCATACCCCTGGCTTGAAGTAGCAATAACAAACAACAAATACATGGTTTACATAGTTTCCATCAGCAGCACCACTGGTCAGAAGGGAGAGAGATGTGGGTCTCCACCCAGAAAGGCAATGGCTGGTGAGATGGAAGCAGAGAGTGGGTGCCCTTGCTGAACCACTGACAGCAAATACACATGCAGATGCCCTGAACTGTGACAAGCCCAAAACTGGCTTCCTATAAGCCTCTGATTCCCAATGAATGATGAATAGGGTAAGAGGTCTTCAATGGAAGGGAAGAAAGTCAAACTGCTGTCTTCTTGTGACCCCTTTAAAGCTTTTTGACAATTTGCAGGCTGCATGAGTGCAGCCCTTGTTTGCTTCCTCTCTCCTTCGTTTCCTCACACGCTATTTCCTGATGCAGGCAACTCCCATCTGGGATGCTTAACAGAAAAGAGGAAAAGTCCTCTACCTCATTTACTCACATTCCATTTGCTAAAGCTGAGAGTTATGTTTTATCTTGCTTCTGACTATTTCCTGACTCCTCTAAATGAGAACAGGGTGGGTCTTCTTAACTAGAGAGGCTATTAGCATTACAAAAATCCATAAATAATAATACAGCATGGGTTGGCATTAACCTAGCATTTTCTATACAACACATATATAATGAATCATGTCCATGCTAGAAAGTCCCGGTAAATGTTTCCTAGTATCACAAAACTACCATACAGTTGGGCTCCATTCAGTATTATTGGCAGGTTTTGCTCCAGAAACAGTAGAGGTGATATAACCCGAAAGAGAGAATAGCATTGAAAGGTTTGTGGGGAAATGCCACTCCCAGACTCTTCCTTCTCTTCATTAGTTCACAGATATGGTCTGGGCATCCTGCTGCATAAAATCTCTTGTGGTATGTAGACAGGTCGGACTCACCCCCGCAGCGCCTCCTGCTGGTGACTCCAGGAATTAGTTCAGTTCCAGTCCAGAGCGCCCTCTGCAGGCCGGTGATCCACCTGTCTTCAGGCCCCCGTGTCCCGCCTTGGACCCGGTGCCCTTTTACATGGGGTGCTGCCCCTAGCAGTAACCCCTTTCTTTCAGGGTCTCCCCCCATCAGGGAACCCTCACCCTCTAACCCCACCTTGCCTCAGTATATGGCTACTGCCAGTCATTGTCTTGCCCCACGTCCTGGGGCAGACTGCAGTATCAGCCTACTCATCACAGGCAAGGAGGGTTTGGACCTGCTGCTTTGGCCTACCCCTGGGCTGCCCTCTGCAACCCCCAGTACCTGTTGGCCCTTCACTAGGCCGCAGCCTGGGGCTTTCTAGGCTGGAGCTCCCCAGCTCCTCAGCCTTTCCCCAGCCCTGCTTCACCCTAGGTACCTTGCCTATAGCCCCTGCAGCCAGGCCCTTCTTCCTCTTCAGGCAGAGGAAGAATGTCTTGCTTCTGGCTTCCCTAGCCTTCTTATAAGGCCCTGTGGCTCAGTTTGGGGCGTGGCCTTACCTGCAGCCACTTCCTCAATCAGCCCAGCCTAAAGGCTGTTTTCTTGAGCCTCGGCCCCTTCCCAGGGCTGGTTTTAACACCTTCAGGGCCGGAGCAGGGGTCCACCCTGCTACATGGTATTTGTAGTGGAACCTAGAAGGCACATCAGGAAAAGGGCTCTATTGCAGTAGGTGCTGAACAAACACAAAACACAAGTTTCTTCTAAGAGTCGGACTATTTAAGGATTGCACTTACAACATAAATACAGTTTATATTAAATTAGTTAAATATTTGCTTATAGTCTACTGTCAGGTTCTGCTGAATTTTGTCCTTCAAGAACATCTGGAGCGATTTTCCCCAAAATAAATAAATAAATAAATGATTGCAATCCTCACCGAAGGAAGATATATTCTGATATTTTAACTCTAGTGCTATGGTCAAGACAACCTAGTCTATTTTTTTTATTAAAACTTTTATTTTGTTTCAAAATTTCAAAGTTAGATTCAAGCTATCATATAAGCCTAAGTTTTCTAGGTGAAAAGCCGTAATACGCAGCTCTGCTATTTGTTGGTATTAGCTTCCATTTTGCTTTAATGTGTGACAAATGTCAAACTTTTTGGAACTCTGATCCAAACACCTTGTGACAGCTATCTTGATGCCCAGAGTGGCAGCTTTCAAAGGACTACTGCCAAAGCCAGAGATGAATAATGAAGAAGATTGGCAACAAAAGGTGGTGACCTATGATCATTGTCAAAAGAAGGTTTTTTTAGTTAGTAGGTTTGGCAAAGCAAAGCAATGATCCCTCAGTCTATAAATCAATCACCTTCCTTGAAAAAAACTAAACAAGGTTAAAAGAGATCTTTCTCCTGACTGGGAGTACTCTGGAATTCTATTCTGAGATGCATTCACCTTCAAAAGCATGATGAATATATTTATAATTCTCCTTTAAAAAGGTGTATTGCTAGTCTTTATATGAATTTCAATGATGATACACTTTGCCAGTGTTAATTGGACCACATGTTTTGTTTGCTGTTCCTCTCAATTCTGCAAGAGATGCTGAATGTGCTCCTATAGACACTCCTCTCAGATGCAAAGCAATTAAATCGTGCTTAATAGTTCTATAGTTTGTGTTTGCAACCTCAAGAGAGACAAAGAATCACATGTCTTCCTTTCTCATCAGATCCTATTGACATCAGTACAGAATAATTATTCATTGATTAAGGCACAGTAAATCTCCAGCACTCTAGGAACAATTCATCCAAATAGCTACAGAACAATCTCTTTCCTCCTCACCCCCACTCCTTCCTTTCCATAGCTACAAACAGATGAACTGGAAGATATGTCACACCACAGAACAATTATTTATTACAGTGCATTAGAAATACTATTTAAGTTAAAATCAGTTACAAAAATGTACCTAATGTGGAACTTGTAGTAACATGGATAATTCCAAATATGAAAACAAAATAATTTTAAAGCCAGATAAAAAGAATATTTACAAAACCATTTCATAAGAATGCTATACTGGGTCAGATCAGGGATCCATCTTGCCTAGTATCCTGTCTCCAACAGCAGCCTGTACCAGAGCTTCACCAGGAGTGTACAAAACAGGGTAATTGTGGAGTGATCCATCCTATCTTCCACTCCCAGCGTCTGGTAGTCAGAAGTGTAGGGTCACCCCAAGTCTGGAATTCATCCCTGACCATCTTGGCTATTAGCTATCGATGAACCTATCCTTCGTGAACTTATCCAGTTCTCTTTTGAACCCAGTTATACTAATGGCCATCACTACATCCCATGCTCCAACACAGACCCAGAGTCTGCACCACCTGCCCCAAAGCTGCAGACTTAACTGAAAGCAACTTACAGAAGTGTTCCTGTCTTTAACACTCAGATGCCCAACTCCCAATGGAGTCCAAACCCCAAATAAATCTGTTTTACCTTGTATAAAGCTTATACAGGGTAAACTCATAAATTGTTCACTCTCTATAACATTGAGGCCAAAAGTCTACATAGCAATGAAACAACCGCACAGCCCAAGCCCGAGTCTGCTGGGATGGGCCAGCCATGGATTTTTCTTTGCTGTGTAGACATACCCTTTGCTGCCTCCAGGGCAGGGGAGCCAAGCTATAGTCTTCTCCAAAAGACATCACTGACAGTTTATGCAATTCTGTGAGGTACTTTGTACCTTGGATCTCATGGACATCAAAGGGAGTTGAAGGTGCAACTCATTTCCCAGGAGATGTTCAGCAGCTTGCAGAATCAGAGCTAACAACAGCAACAACTTGCACTTCTGTAGCACTTCCCATCTGAGGGTTTCAAAGTGCTTTACAAACATTGAAGAGTTAAGTCTCACAACATTCCTGTCATGAGCAGTATCCTAGTTTCCATTGAGGAAACTAAGGCAAAACTTAGAGGAAACTTGCTAAAGATCATATGGGGGAGTCTATGGCACTGCTGGGATTAGAACTCAGATTTCTTGAATCCCAGTCCTGTATTTCAGTAATAAAGTGATATCTCTCTTCCTTAGATATTTATTATAATAAATAATAAATTGCCTATTCACAGCAGGTTCCAAGTCTAGTGTTACAAGTGTCTCAAACACTAAAGTCATAAAATGTTAAAACATATAACAGATAAATCATGACAAAATTAAATGATATAAATATTTAACATGTTATGTCACTGTTCCATGTTGAAAACATTTTCCAATATTCTTCTAAGCAGAAGCTAAAATCATGGCACTGCTCGGCTCTGGAGAGATGGCATTCCACAGAACTGAGTTTGAGGCGATACATTATATGTGTGTTACCTAGTTACGCTTATATGGCAACTGATACAATGACATACTGGAGAGAGAGAGAAACATATTGTATTTCTTGGTAAAATGGGAATTAATTATACTTAAACACCCTTGAGGATATGGCTTCAGAAAACTGACACTCCCAATTTTCCCAAAGACTAAGGGTTAGGATTTTCAAAGAGGATTTTAAATGTGAGACATGGCTTTTAAAATATTCTCCAAAACACAAAGACCTAAATTTTCATGGCTTCAATTAAATGGGCCTGATTTTCAGAGGGTGATTTTCAGAATTTTCTGAAAATCAGGGTCCTTTAAGGTACCTCAAATTGGGCACCCAAAAACACGGGAAAATGGGTAAAAACAAAAACAAAATACTTGACTGGAGGAAACCTGACAAAGTGGGATTTCTTTCCTTAATATTCCTCATTTTCTCCCATTTAAGTTTCATAATTCAGCATTTCTGATGTCAACAGTTTATAGTAATAGTGATATACTGTAAATTTTGCATGGAACAGATGTCCAGTTCAGTGACATACCTTGTAATGAAATAGAATTAAGAAGTTTAAATAAGGGAACATAAACATTGAGTGGTTCTTTCAGATTACTTCTTCATAAGTTATAGTAATTGAATATGCTATGCCTTGTTTATATGTTAGAAACTTTTTCATTTGTTATGCTAATTACTATATGCAATTTACTGGCTTTTTTTTTTTTAACTAGCAGTCCTTGGGGCTGATTCTGTGCTCAGCTAAACCATTGTAAATCAGGAGTAACTCTACTTAAAACAGTTGATTTGCACCAGTGTAAAACATGAGGACAGTACATAAAGACTCCATAAGATACTTTTCTGTGATATTACCTAGACCATATTGTAGGCTTGATTTTAGAGAAAGGACCAACAACATATAGTATATTAAGTATCTTTTATAATAGTTGTAATTGGGTGTGATGTACCTGCAGTGTTCTATTTACTGTTTTATCACATAAGGTCTTTATCCAAACACTACAAGAAGTAAACTTTGAGCTGTAGATTTACATAATTCTAGAATCAATGTATGATTTGGATTTTTTAATAGGAAATCCTAAATCCTCACTCATGCCCCATAATTTTCCTACCCACCTGGTACTGAAGACATTAAAAAGAAAAAATGTTTAAACAACATTAAGGAAAATTCATAATCATCAAACATATGTTAACCTTGAGATATGATTATACATACTGAACGACTGTTAATATACCAGTCTGACTCCCAGTAAAAGATTAAATGTGACTATCCTTGTAGTAAGATACTAACTTAAATGATGATGTTGAGACACCAAGAAAAAACGAATAGTGTCTGGAGCAAGAAAACTTCAGTATTAAGCACAATTGCTTCTGCTAAATCTGTTGTAATTTGTTCACAATAATGATTCGAGTGTGAGGGTGGGAAATCACCTAAGAATTCAGTGATACCCACAGTTTATCAAACTACCTCAGCAAACATTTCCAAAATGTAGGTCTACTTTACAGGCAAAACACATAGTGCAGGTGTACTTACTACAACATTGCTTTAGTCTGTGGCAGAGCAGCAGGAGAGAAATGAAAAAGTTTTTGCATAACTCCCTGTAGGGTTCCATTCCAAAGATGCAGGATGACATTTCAAACACTGTCTAAATTCAGCAGCTGGGAAGCCTTCCTTTGACCGGCTTTCACCAGATCATCAATGTTGATGCAGCATTGGCAAAATAACAGGATCCAAGGAGATGGAATAGTTTCGCTACCAATAAAAAGTTCAAAGATCTTTTTAAGCCAATGCAAAACTCAACTGTCCATGAAAGACTACCCAGAAAGCAAATTACTGAACAAAATACTTGTCCAAAGTAGTTTCTGTTATTCTTCAATACAAAACGTGCAGTTAAAAAGAGATGAAAAAAGCAATAAAATATTTACAATTACAGATAAATCATGGTGGCAATAACCACATTTTGAACTCTTAGCACCTACAAGCCCTAACTCTTTCTCCCTGGATAGCAATATTACTTTATGTGGTCTGATGATAAAACACACAGTTTAGCAAGAAATGATAGATCACTCATACCACCCATAGTTCTGACCAGTCCTCTCCAGGAAAGTGAAATTATGGCCACATATCTTTACTTCATGAATCAACTGCAATTATATTATAATATTCCTAGAAACTAAATGTATATAATGAGAGGGAGTAAATGCTGTATCCTTACATAGGAGAATCAAAATGCCAAAAACATAATATGCCATGCAATGTGTGAACTCAACATAAGTTCTAAGAATGGAGATATGATCAACTCAGGAGCAGAACAGGGCTTCATATATCCTAGCCTCTCCTGGTCTATAGTCTTGCTGATATGTACTGCAGCAGGACTAGCAGCGATGTTCAATGTTTTTAAAATTTATATCAAATTATTTATCCTCTCTTTGGATGGGAGAGAGGGATTTCTTACAGGACTCAAAAATGAAATCAATATATAATGAACGGCCTATACTGAACTCCAACACAATAACATCCTCACAATAATTATAACATTTAACCATTCCTAACCCCTGAGCCCAATCTATCCACAAATGCCAAAGAAATAGAGGAGCTTTGCAAAATCTTTGTGTTTTCATTCACCATAGTATCCAAGCACTTCCCAGGTAACTTAGAACTGCATGGCCCAGTCACTAATGAACTTGACAGAGTCTCCAGCTCCTCTCCCTTCCTAATAATATGGGGTTGTTTGGGTTGACTTACATTATCTTGTGAGTTGAGGGGGAAAGGGAGGGTGCTTATTTGTTTGGTCTGATTATCTATCTGATTATGGTGAGAAGTATCCACTAAGTTAATGCATTTTTGGCTCTGGCAGTGCAAGGGGAGGAAATTAGTCTGAGAGGCCAGGGACCCCAAGATGCCCTATCAGAAGCCTCCTCCTAATTTAACCAGCAGAGGCTTATATTCAAGCACATCCACTGGTCACAATAGTAGAGGTATCATCCAAAGAGATGTTAGGTACCATGTCATCTCTCAGATAGTAGGTACCAAACCATTTTAGGGATTCATAGATTACAATCAATCCCTTGAATGATACTTGGAAGACAACAGGTGGCTAGTGTAGATCACACAGCATCAGTGTTACGTGCTCCCAGTGTGCAACTCTACTTAATTAGTACACATTTGCAGTCCTCACCAAGTGTTCTCAAAACAGACCACACTCAGAAAGAAATGGTTACATTCTTCTTGCAAGGCACTGATGGAAATAAAGCCCTCAGACACTGATGCAACCTAAGCATCTAGCAGTAGCCAAGGACCTAACAAGACTTCTCACCTGAAAACTGACATATGAAACAGCAATCACAATCCCAGAGTCAGAGTACTGATAAAAGTCTTGCTAGGTTTTTCCAGTTCTCCCCCCAGCCAATCCACATTAGTTCATTGTTGCCTGAACTGAACTTCAACCAAGTCCCAATTTCAACAGATACTGGACCATTCATTCCATTAGACCAGCAGGTTTGGCCATCATAAACACAAACGGTACCAGGGATAGCAAAAATATAATAGCTCATGGCAATTATGTTACATAAATGCCCTGACTATGATTTCACAGTTCACTTTTCCTTTATGCATATTGTTTAATCCTAAATGTAATATACAGTAAAATAGAAAACCTCAGTGACTGAGATAACTGATGGCTGTTTAGTGACTTACAAATATGTAGTTGGTATCCAAATTTCAGTTTAGAGTGGACAGATATCCATATCACAAAAACCACCACCACAATTAGCATGGACATACAAACTATCTGTTCGGCCTTGTATTTAGCTGTGACTCTGAGTACTTTTTCCAGACCTGAGGAAGAGTGCTGTGTAATTTGAAAGCTTGTCACTCACCAATAGAAGTTGGTGCAATAAAAGATATCACCTCACCCACCTTGTCTTGCTAATATCCTGGAACCGACACAGCTACTACAACACTGGATACACACTTGTAGGAAGTTTCAGCAAAGAATGAATGGGCATAAAATTTGAGGTAACCGTCTCAGCCCGTAGAGATGTTTGCAGTGCTGCTGCCCAGTCTGTAGCTATTTTGTATGTAAATAGAGAATTTCAATAAGGCTGATCAAATATTTTCTGTCAAAACTTAAAAAAAAAAAAAAAAGAAAATTGAGTTGTCACAGTATGGGTTGGGAACCATGGCCATAATGCCATCTTCAGCAACTCAGAAAAGAAGGAATTTAGGTTAATAAATCGAACCTAATCCTCATCTCAATTACAGGAGCATAAATCTAGAGTAACTCCACTGACATTGGTGGAGTTAGTTTGTATTTGAACTATTTCAACTGAGAGCAGAATTTGGCCCAGTATCTTTTCACTTGTCAAATATAATTGCTGAAGTAAACCTCATGGTAGAATCTCTGCTAGTTTGTTTTCTTTCCTCGTGGTGTATTTAAGATAATCATTTTACTCTATTTGAAGCCCACACAATGATGCAGAAAACCTCCATTTTGTTTCCAGATTATGTCTGAAAAAATAAAACATAACTCAACAATGCATTACCAGTATGCTCTTGCTACAGTGTGGTCTGATATGCAATGTCTGAGGCACATATCCAAACAAAGGAAGAGTACATATGGGTAGAACTGATATAAAAATAACCTCTCTTATTTGAAAATGGTACCGTGAAGGGGGCATACTTAGATATGGAATGAAATTATGGCTTTTCCTGAATTACAGATATCATCTTAAAGGCTATGTTGCAGGGCAGCTGTTCTTTTAAGGAGAGTTGGGCCCAGCCTCACCTGTGACCGATCAGCTGACATTAATCAAGTGATTATAAAAGTTAGCAAGTGGCTCAGTTAAAAGAAAACTGCAGGAGGGAGGTTGGCTGCTGTGGCAGGCCAGCCAGCCAGCCCTGGAGTAGGGGAAGAAATTCAAGAGGAAAGCTTTTGGGCCTCAGCAGAAGGTCAGGAGAAAGACCAGATTTATATCTGGAATTCATGTTGAACTGTTTTGTTGTTCAAAGTATAAACTGTGCCCTGAAGAAAAGCCTTGAAAACACGGATGTGATTAGTCCTTCCTGGGCTAGGGAGACAGGCCGACTACCTGTTATAGAACAATCTGGCTCCAAAGAACAAGGACATAGTCAATTTAAGACTCACTAGATCTGCCTCACGTTGTGCTATCCTCTCCACATACAATGAATGTTTGTTAGAACTTCATACCCCCACACAAATTTACCTTATTTTCAGCAAAATAGATGAGTCAGTAGCATGCAGAGGCTTAATCATGCCTTCCTACCAGCCAAAGAAATGTGTCTGCATTCTGCTCAGAGTCTAGGGCAGAGTATCATTCTTCTGAGGTCCACCAGTAGCTGAAATGCTTCTACCACTTACATAAGGGCCCCTGTACAGAATGATGGGAATGTAACAAGAGATGAGCAAATCAATCAACAAGATTAGCCAAACAGCATGTGTCACAGTTACAGGTCTAGATGCTTCTGAGTGCACCTCCTCAGGAATCAGGCCTTGTGTTTTTACCAAATTCAGGGTGGAATTCTTTCATTTTCCCACTCTTAACGAGGCCTTTGCTCTACAGCACCCTGTGTCTCAACTGTTCCATACCCTGCAGGTCTCACTGAGTTCTGGCACCTAGAGTTCTTCCCTTCAGGAGTCTGTGACCAGTTGACCAACCAGCCTTCTTAAAGAACAAAGTTTTGTTCACTTTAAAAGTGGAAAAAAGCGTGCAGAGAAAAAGGACCTTAAAACAAAACGTCTATGTGCATCAGGTGCCAGAATGTGGGGGGGAAAGAGGGGAGGGTCGCCACTAGGGCCCAGAGTGTAGAAAATTGTGTCTGCTGCTGGTGCATATGTATTCTCTCTGCTCTAGATGCACAGAGATGGTGGAGTGCTGTGCTGGAGGAAGGAGGGCACAAGAGACATAACAGGCAGGCAGGAGAAAAGGTGAGAGGGAAAAACAGAAAGTAGCAGAAGCTGCCAGGAAAGAGAGGAGGAGGAGCCTCTTATGTACCTCTCTAGCACTCCCAGGAGACTGGACTGATTAACACCAGCTTCTCAGGGAGCTTCCTGTTTCCTGCTGCTTCCCTGAACCCACTTGAGGAGAACAGGCAGTCAACTGAAGTAGTAGGAGCCAGTTAGCCCTTAAGACGCTGATATCTTCCCTCACTCAGGCCCTGCTACCAGCCTGGTTATTTGTCCCCTTCAATTGAGTGTTGAGAGCCACTATAGCTGGCACAGAACAGCAGTCATGAGTGAAAGAAGAAAACGCCCCTCTGGGGCAGCATTCAGAAAAAGAAAGAAAGCAAAGGAAGCTTTTCTATCTAAGCAGGAAGGAACTCTCCTGTCTCTTTAATAGGCAGCAGGTTTAAATTAATTGGCAGCAGGTTTAAAACAAATAAAAGGAAGTTCTTCACGCAGCGCACAGTCAACTTGTGGAACTCCTTACCTGAGGGGGTTGTGAAGGTTAGGACTATAACAGCATTTAAAAGAGAACTGGATAAATTCATGGTGGTTAAGTCCATTAATGGCTATTAGCCAGGATGGGTAAGGAATGGTGTCCCTAGCCTCTGTTTGTCAGAGGATGGAGATGGATGGCAGGAGAGAGATCACTTGATCATTACCTGTTGGGTTCACTCCCTCTGGGGCACCTGGCATTGGCCACTGTCGGTAGATGGACCTTTGGTCTGACCCGGTACAGACGTTCTTATACATAGACACAAATGTTCAAGGTGAGCCTTCCGGCCCCAATGAGGATGTGAGTGGTGAGGAGATGCCTGATCTTCCAGTTAGTCATAGTGCAGGTGACCTGGCAGCTACTGCAGCATCCATATCTCCATCTCAAATGGATGTAACCATGCACATTCCTGAAGAAAAGTGTAGATCAGAGAAGAGTGTGGTGGAGCCACAAGAAACAGCTGCTGTTGAGTTTAGTTCCTTAAGTCTAGATGATCCAGGACTGTGGACCCACTTGAGCAGTAGCCTGAGGGACTTCCTTGTACTGCATGGGCCACAGCAAGTGAAAAACTTCATGTTCCCCAAAGACAATGAAAATAGAAGTTTCTATCCAACACATTACTGGTGTGAAATCCCCAGTGGTGACAAAGTGGAGAGGCCATGTCTTATGTACTCAAAAACCCAGAATGCTGCATACTGTTTTTGCTGCAAACTCTTCCAGTCTAATGTTCCAGCCACATTGGGTTCTACAGCAGGGGCGGGCAAACATTTTGGCCTGAGGGCCACATCGGGTTTCAGAAAGTGTATGGAGGGCCAGTTAGAGTAGGCTGTGCCGCCCCAAACAGCTAGTTAGTCGTGGCCTGGCCCCCACCCTTTATGCGACTCCCCCTGCTTCTCACCCCCTGACAGCCCCCCTGGGACCACTGCCCCATCCAATATCCCCTGTCCCCTGATCGCCCCTGGAACCTCTGTCCCTGACTGCCCCCTGCCACCCCATCCAACCCCCCATCCTTCCTGACTGCCCCCTGGGACCTTTATCCACATTCAACCCCCTGTTCCCTGCTCTCTGACCACCCCAATCCCTATCCACAACCCCGGCCCCTGACCACTACCACCCTGAACTCCCCTGCCCCCTTACTGCACTGACTGGAGCACCGGTGGCTGGTGACGCTACAGCCGTGCCGCCCAGAGCAGCAGGATAGACACTCCACCATGCAGCATAGAGTACTGGGGGAGAGGGAACAGCCGGGGGAGGGGCCAGGGGCTAGCCTCCCGGGCCAGGAGCTCAGGGGCCGGGCAGGGTGGTCCCAGGGGCCGGATGTGGCCCACAGGCCATAGTTTGCCTACCTCTGTTCTACAGGAACAAATGACTGGAAAAATCTGGCTAGAGATCTGGCATGCCATGAGAAGGCAGCAAATCACCAGAGAGTAGTCCATAGGTGGAAAGAGCTTGAGATGAGACTAAGGTTAAAGGCCACCATGGATGATCAGCATCAAGAGAAGATTGCATCAGAGTCTCTTTACTGGCAAAATGTTCTGAAAAGGCTCATTGCCATTGTAAGAATGCTTGCTACCCAAAACCTAGCACTACGTGGCACTTCAGATCAGCTGTATGTGCCAAACAATGGAAACGTCCTTAAAACTGTGGAGCTGATGGCTGAGTTTGATGCTGTACTCCACGTGCATCTAAGAAAAGTCACTACCCAAGAAATGTACACACACCACTACCTTGGAAAAACAATTCAAAATGAGATCATACAGTTACTGGCAACAAAAGTCAAACAGAAGATTGTGGCAGATATGAAGTCAGCAAGATATTACTCTGTTATTCTGGACTGCACACCTGACATCAGCCATACGGAACAAATGACTTTAATGGTGCGTTTTGTAACAGCAACAGAACCTAGTGAAAATGTCACTGCAACGGTGACTGTCAGAGAGCATTTTCTAGAATTTATTGACATTGATGATACTACAGGAGCTGGTATGACAAATGTGCTTCTGAAAAAGCTGGAAGATATGGGAATTGTGATAGCTGACATGAGAGGTCAGGGCTACGATAATGGTGCCAACATGAGAGGAAAGAACAGAGGAGTGCAGACATGGAGTTAAACCCTTGAGCTTTTTTTGTCCCATGCAGTTCTCATTCACTGAACTTGGTGGTCAGTGATGTACCATCAGCTTCTAGTGAGTCTGCTGATTTTTTTTAATGTAATTCAAAGCATCTATGTATTTTTCTCTGCATCAACTCATCAATGGCAAATTTTTAAGCTACATCTGGGAACATCCTCTCTGACACTGAAACCACTGAGTGCCACACAATGGGAAAGTCGAGTAGAGGCGATAAAGCCTATTAAACGCCAAATTGAGAAGATACATGATGCCATAGTTGCCATTATGGAGGATAATGCTATGACAGGAACTGTTCGTGGGAGAACAGTGGCAGAGGGAAACATACAGAGGGAAACATACATAACTTCAAATTTCTGTGTGGCTTAGTGTTGTGGCATGACATACTGTTTGAAATAAATGTTGTAAGCAAGAGACTGCGAGATGTTGACCTTGATACATCTGGAGAAATGGAACTGGACAAAGCAAAGTCATACCTACAGTCTTACCGGTCAGATGAGGGATTTCAAAACATTCTGAAAAGTGCACAGAAGTTGGCAGAGGAACTTCACACTGAAGCTATTTTCCCACCCATTCAAGAATACAAGAGTCACTAAAGAAGATGACATTTTGATTACGAGGCATGGGATAATCCCGTAAGAGACCCCAAACAACAATTCAAAGTTGAATTCTTTAACCAGGTGCTAGATTGTGCAATACAGTCAGTTGAAGAATGTTTCATGCAGCTCAAGGAACACAGCAGTATATTTGGGATGTTGTATGATATTCCAAAACTCCTCACTATACCTGAAGAAGACCTACACCAGCAATGCAGGGCACTAGAGACAGTGTTGACACATGATGACATGCATGATATTGATGTGAGTGATTTAGGTGATGAGCTGAAAGCCCTTTCAAGTTACATTTCAGCAGGATGCACTCCAAAGGCTGTTCTGGAATATATGTGCACAAATAAGATGATCACCCCCTTTCCAAATATTTTTGTTGCTCTGTGCATACTTCTAACATTTCCTGTAACAGTTGCCAGTGGAGAACACAACTTCTCCAAGCTGAAGTTAATAAAAACACATCTATGCTCCACAATGACACAGGAGAAGCTGGTCAGCCTTGCAACCATCTCAATTGAGCATGAGCTGTCCCAGAATGTGGACCTTCAGAAAGCAGTTCAAATTTTTGCAACCAAGAAGGCACGGAAAGTACCACTTTGATTATTCAAACAGATAAAAATGCCAGTGTTTACTATGCAGACAAGAAAAGTTACATTTGCTGTTCAGGCATTTGAAAGTGAAGTGTTACTTAAAATTTTTGAACAAGGCATTTTAAGGTGTTAGTTCTCCTTTACTGGGGTAGGTAGCAGAGCAGTACCATGAGAGGAGAACAGGAAGAAGGCAGAATTGAGGCCTTTCAAAGTTTTGGCCCAAGCGAGAGGGCATGGGGGCGTCATTTGAGCTCCCCATCTCGGGTGCCAAAATGTTGTGGGCCGGCCCTGTGCATGTCTATCTTACCTAAATGCCTTACCTCCCCTGATGGAACCTAGATAGACCTAACTTCTTCAGACAACCACCAGGGTTGGGTGTGTCTCAGCCTGGTTCCTACAAACAACTCCCCCTTGTTTTGAGAGAATGCTCCGTTTTAAACCTGCCACCACTCTTTTAATCTCCTGTGTTCACAGACCTTTTCCCGTACTGGTAGTGTCTCTTAAAACTTTCAAGTGTTTCCTGAGGGATGGCTTATCTTGAGCCATTGTTTCCCTCCCTGCTTGCTTTTCCTTCCCACCTCCTATTAAACTAAATAAGAGAGTAAATATCCCCATAACCAGATCAACACACACTACTCATAAATCACTATAAAGCAGCTCCACTTCTGTCATGGTATGGTTATTAGGATATTAAACAAGGCAGATATTACCAAATATCAATTTTAAATGATTCAGCTGCTAGTTCTTCAGGAGTGCACATCCCAGACTAGAGATCATGGTTATAGGTAGAATTTAGAGAGAAATTTCCAAAACTGAAAGCATTCCAAGTAGCCAGCTGGTTGTATTTAAACATCACTATGGCAGTGACACTCAATAGGTATCCCGTGGGCCAACTGTGACCCACCAAGGCTTCCCGTGTAGCCTGCCAGTCAGTGCTTAATTTGTAATGAAAAAGCTGCCAGGGTTCAGTCCTGGCACAAATTAAACATTGACTGAGCAGCCGGAGAGCAGTGGCTGCTGGTCCAGCATCCAGCTCTGAAGGCAGCACCACTGCCAGCAGTAGCAGCAGCAGCAGCAGTAGCAGCAGCACAGAACTAAGGGTGGCAATACCATACAGATTGTTCCCTCTGGCCTAGGAGTCTATTAATCTAAAGCTGCACTCACTTATGCTCTCTGTTTTAATAGAGAGCTTCTTTCTAGAACTTTTCCAGCCCCCTACGGCTTTACTACCTGCTCGAGGTTTAAACACACAATTTACTAATTCTCACAAATCCCTGCATATACAATGGACAGAAGGGACCAATTGCATGTGCAGGTGCTGGTGCTTGAAAAAGTGCTCGTGCTGGTGGAAAAATGCTTATGCACACAAAGATACATTTTTGAAAATCTGACCCAGTATTTTTCATTATTGTGTGCTCTGGCACAGAGCAGAGAAGAAGCAGAGAGAATGAGTCATCAGACTCTCACTTTCTGCTCTTGCAGTACCATTAATGTGGGGACAGAAGGAGGAGCATCAGTAAGGAAAAGACATACACAGACATCGAAGAGTACACATCAGATAATAGCCCTCTCAGTTTTATCAGTCACTGCACTGTATACAGTATAGGCAGTGTTGGAACTAGATGCTACCCATGCTTCAAAGAAGCAGCTGCTGCTTTCTTCACAGAGTACAAAGTGCTGGTAGCAATGTTGCTAATAACAGGGGTGTTTTTACAGGGTAGAGGGTGATAGTGATCTCATATATCCAAAAAGACATCTGCTGCTGTCCAACTCCTGCTGTTGTAGTTCTAAGAGTGAGGAAATTGTGGCAAGACATGGCCCTTCCTTAGGACATGGTGTCTTGTTGTGAAAAACTAAATTATACACATTACTGTATCAGCTGAGGTGGTGGTCTAAAAAGCTCATATTGACTCAGAGCCTTGAGCTCATTAATATTTCTGCTGCATTCCTCCTGGGTATTGCTTGACTGCTGTGCCCTGTGTATGAGAGACATAAGGCCAAATTCTCTGCTAGTGAAAACTGACAACTCTATTGAGAATTTTTTTTTCCATTTTTAAAAAGTTAAATCTCTCTGAACCAAAAGTGACACACACACACACACATGCCTAACAGTGTTGGCTTTCAACAAAGAAGGGCCCCATTCACCCTGACTGCCAGGAGAAAAGATGACTCGGGATTACGTTGGATGTATTTATAGTGGTATGTCCTTATTGCTCCAAGCTAGTGTCTCAGCATGTCCACCAGCTAGATTTCTCAAATCCAATATCCCTCTTGTGAGTTTCTTCTATTCCCACCATGTATCCTGCCAACCCAGAGGTGCATTCCTTTGTCGCTGCTGCTTCATAAAGGGTACATTAGTTGCTCACAATAACAGTGTGTGTACGAGGAACCTACGAACTATCTTGGTTCTACAAACTCTAGTGCTGATCCAGTACTCATTACTTTCCAATAGAAGTTTCCCCTGAGTAAAAATGAAAGGACTATGACCTCTGTTTTATTGCTGCCATCGCGCTCCTGGGGTATTATTAATTTGCATTTTATTCCTTTTACTTCTCTTATAAGTTTTATCATATGTGGTGGGGTTTTACCTCCCAGAGGCAGGTATATTTCCAAATTCTGCACCTTTGCATGAGGGTGGACAATCGTTCTACAACCTTTGGAGAGGCAGGAATTGACCCAGGCATCACTCCAACACAAGGTAATCTTCCAACACCTTTATCAGCAGGGGCAGAAGAACTGCAATGCCATTTAAAGGAGAAGCTAATGAGAGTATAATGAAATAAATTTAAGATGCTTAAAAATAAAATGTCCATCAATAAAAAAACATCCAAACCATCCCTGCCTTCTGAGACCCAGATTAGTGCATCTCCTTCCCTTTCGGAAGTGGTTGATGCTATGCAGTTCAGTTAGGGTGACCAGGTGTCCAGTTTTCGACCAGACTACCTGGTTGAAAAGGGACTCTGGCAGTGCTGGTCAGCACCACCGACCGCGCCATTAAAGGTCCAGTCAGCGGTGCTGCAGTGTTAAGGCAGGCTAGTCCCTACCTGTCCTGAGCCACCATGCTGCGCCCCAGAAGCAGCCAGCAGGTCTGGGTCCTGGGGGGTAGGGGGGAATGGGGCTCCTCGCGCTGCCCCCGCCCTAAGTTCCCGGCCAATGGGAGCGGGGCGGGGGTGCCTGTGGGCTAGAGCAGTGTGTGGAGCCTCCTGTTCCCCCCCACCCCTCCCTGATAGGCCCTGGAGCCAGACCTGCTGGCTGATTCCGGGGCATGTGCAGTGTGGTGTCAGGACAGGCAGGCAGCCTGCCTTAGCCCCTCCCCCCACTGTGCCGTTGACCGGGAGCCATGCAAGGTAAGCCAGCGCCCCAACCCTGAGACCCAACCCCCTGTCTCAGCTTTGAGCACCCCCCCAAAACAGAGCCCCTTCCTACACCCCAACCTACTCATTCCTGGCCCACCCCAGAGCCCTCAACCACTCCTGCACCCCAAACCCATGCCTGAACCCACAGCCCCCTCCCACACTCCAAATCTCTCGGGCCCCAACCCCCAGCCTGGAGCCTGCTCCTGCACCTCAAACCCCTCATTCCCAGCCCCACCCCAAGTCAGCAACCCCAGCCCAGAGCCCTCACCCCATCCTGCACCCCAATTCCCTTCCCTAGTCTGGAGCCCCCTCCCACACCCTGAACCCCTCATTTCTGGCCCCACCCCAGAGCCAGCATCCCCAGCCCGGAGCCCTAACCTCCTTACACATCCCAACCTCCTGCCTCAATCCGCACCCCCCTCCTGCACTCTGAATCCCTGGGCCCCATCCCCCACTCCTGCACCCCAAACGCCTCATCCCCAGCCCTACCCCTGAGCCTGCACCCCCAACCAGAGCCCTCACCCCATCCTGCACCCCAACTCCCTGCCCCAATCCAGAGCCCCCCACACACCCTGAATCCCCTCATTTCTGGCCCCATGCCAGAGCCAGCACCCGCAGCCCAGAGCCCTCACCTCCTTACACACCCCAACCTCCTGCCTCAATCTGCAGCCCCCTCCTGCACTCCAAATCCCTCATCCCCAGCCCTACCCCTGAGCCCGCACCCCTAAACAGAGCCCTCACCCCATCCTGCACCCCAATTCCCTGCCCCAGTCCGGAGCCCCCTCCCACACCCTGAATCCCCTCATTTCTGGCCCCACCCCAGAGCCAGCATCCCCAGCCCAGAGCCCTCACCCCCCTTCCCACACCCTGACTCCCAGCCCAGTGAAAGTGAGTGAAGGTGCGGGAGAGCAAGCCACCAAGGGAGGAGGAATGTAGTGAGTGAGGGGCGGAGCCTCTGGTACAGGGCAGGGGTGGAGCCTCAGGGAAGGGACAGGGCTAGGATGTTTGGTTTTGTGTGACTAGAAAGTTGGCAACCCTAAGCGCAGTGTAATCGCCTAGTAGTCACACTCTCAGGCTGTTCTCCTGCACCTGTCTCCCAGCGCAAGAGCTCAGGGTTTAGGCCCACAGTACGCCTGCAGAAGCATATGCTCCCCAGCATGTAGCTCCTTGTAGAGTGTCAATCCAATCTTCCATTGCATGGAACAGAGGTCTGATTTTCTGCCAGCTCTCTAGCCAACCAGGTTCTGGGGAGGTGGAGAGGCGAGCACCTCCTCCTCTGTTGTCCAGCCTCCTAATGAATCAGGTCTCTGGGAGCAGGGCAAGCGTTCAAAGCACTGGTGCTGCTCCATTCATACCAGAATATTTCTGGACCATCAAGTATGAATATCAACCAAAAGAGAAAAATCCACCATCCTTATTTTATATAAGAAGTGGCAAAACATTGTATGTTCACTATACACTAACATGTTAAAAACCTCTAAATGTTATCATCATTATATTGGTCAAACTCAGCCCACTGAAAGAGAGCTAAAACATGTATATTTGGTGACTACTAACAGTATATCAAATTGCATGCATGCATAAAAAAATCCCTGCTCAAAACAGATAATGCGTCTTATTGAGAAGAGGGATGAAAGCAAGTTACAAATATTTAATTTACAGTATCCAGAATTACAGAAACATCCGCATGAATTCACTGGTACACACAGAGAACAGAGACTCAGAACCGTTCTACTGGTACCAGTAAGAGCCTCTTGTGGTACAGTAACTGCTAACACTAAAATGACTTTTTCCACTGAGAGTCTTAAGGGAGCTGTTGCAATGAAGAAACAAAACAGCAGATGTTACCAAATATAAGTACCGGTAAGTATCAATTGAAAAATAACACACAAACGATAATACAAGCACTTAGACATTTAGGAGATACAAATAGGCACAAAAGTGTTTGCCGTTTTCAAGAAAATACGGTACCCAAAGGCACTAATTGACACCATGAACTAAATAATGTCACTAGCAGTGGGGGGAAAAAACAATGACTTTTTCAATTTCCAGAAGTGCAGAAGAACATCAAAATCCTTTTCACTCCCATGACATGATAGCAAAAAAGGATTTTAAAAAAATGGAATAGAAAGAAAGAGAGCAAGAACTCTAGACTGAGCCCATGCATTTCAAGGTTCATCTCAAAGCAAATTTTTACAGTACCGTAGTTATAAATTGGTGAAAATAGAGATGAACTAAGGGGAAAAAACAGATTGAACTCTAATTCTAGTGGAGGAGTATTGCAGCAATAACAACAATATAGTGATCATCATTAGAAGGCTGAAGTTCATGTCCCAACTGACATTCTTTGAAGACTACAAAGATAAACTATGACTGAAATTTTTAAATGAAAAAAAGTCAACCAAAGGGGGACAACATACAGATCAGAAAAAAAGGATATTACTAGAGAATGTCACTTTCTTGTCATAGGAAGCACATTTAAGTCTAGAAAAAGGGTACAATGTGTGGCATCCAAGATGAGTTTGAATCTCTGTTATAGGTGGGGGGGAAATCCCCACAACTACCAATAATAACAAAAACCAAGCACTTGCTAGATAGCTCCTCAGCTGGTGTAAAGTTGATTCACCTTCACTGAAGTCAAGCTGAGGATCAGCCTCTGAATGTTTTCTTACTATAGAAAATGAAACCTTTGTCAAGGATATCAAACATAAGTAACATATTTCAAACAGTGCATGCTGGGGAAGGAGATGAACATCTAAAAGGAATGTGGGAGGAGCTAGCTTATTCTACAGACAAGGCATTACCACAAATTTCACATTATGATCCAAAGTTCAGGGCTTTTCACATTTACATGGCTCATTCAAAGTGAAATTAATTCTACAGCAAAGGGTTTCCAGCAATGTCTCCATGGCCCCCTAATGATAGAACTGATGCATTTCTCAAGAAAGGAGAGAGAGTTATAGAGCAGCTTCCCACCTACTTGTGTACAGGGAGCATTTAAAGAGGATAGGATGGGATAGAATGAGGATGGGTATTAAAGGTGGGGAAGTAGCCACATGGATCTTCCTTTTATTCCTGCTTCCCAACAGGGTTGGGGCTCATCAGGGCTCCGGGGGCTCCTCTGATTCTACTCTTTGGCCTGCTGGTAGTTGGGATGGAGGCAACACCCTGTGCAGCCTAGCATTTCAGTTGTGCGCTGGTTCAGAAGATTTGGGCCTAAGGGCTGAAGTAGTTCAAAGGCCCTTCACACTGGGTTGCATTTCACTCTTATAGAGTATTATAGGCATATGTGTTAAATACATAGTCAGATAAGGTGTTGGAAGCAATTAGATGAACAATGCTCAAACTGGGGAATTGATGGTATAAAAAAAGTGATGTCTTTTTCTACGATTCCCTTTTCAGTTATCTTTTGTTTCTTTCCTCCCCTCCACCCCCTAACCAGAGTGTGAGTATTATAAAGCCATGGTCACATTCCGAATATGAGACATATTCCAAGGCAGGGAAATGAATAAATCAGAGAGATGGGAATTCAGATAAATGAAGAGTGGACAGAGCTTTTCGCATTTGTCTGCCCAATGATTTCCTGTTTTAAATATACAGTGTTGAATAACTCACAGAAGCCCCAGATTAAAGTGAGAGAGTGAATTTCCAGCAGTAGCAGACAAAATTCAGAATGAAAAATTTGAGTGCCAGGCAAAAAAAAAAAATTTGCAATAATTTTCTATAATATAAGCAGACTTTTTTAGCACTTTTATTGCAGAAGCAATTCGGAATAACAGAGCTGTCTTATAATAGCATTTCTATAATAATGGTGTTTTATAACAGAAATGCTATTATTACAGAAATGGTATTATAATAGTAGCATTATTATTGTAGAATCTCTTCCATAACAGAAGCACTAAATAAGTCCATTTGTATTTCAGAAAATGATTGCAAACTTCTTCCTTTCTGGTGCTGAAAATGTCTTAGCTTTTCTGTTTTATGCAATCCAGATTTTTGGAAGGGCCACAAAAGTCTAGAAATCTTTCCAGAAGAATCCAAGATACAGACCAACAAAAGAAAACCCAGGCAGTGCTCTGTGAATAATATATCTGTCACCAACCTTTTTAAAGTCTAGCCCAAATCCTAAACTAAAAGTGGTTCAGTGTAAAAGTTAGTAGAACATGTCTTTGGGAATTGTTAAATATTTTCAGTGCCAGAATAAAGCAGTAAAATGTTGGAATAAAGTCTGAAGTGATAAAAAGATGTAATATTCAATAATAGTTATAGTGAAAAAATGCTTTGGCAGAAATCTTATATCCACATCAACTATATTAATATAAATTTCGCTCTTCATTCAATAAAGTATATATTGCTTTGCCATATACTTAGGAAGCAGTCATCTAAAGAATTTAACTGTATATATAGGAAATGAATAAGTAAATTTAAGTTTATAAAATTCAACTTCTTTTTATTAAAGTTATCTTGTAATACCTCAGTGCTGAGATTCTAGTACAGTATAGAAGACAGAAAGAATTTAAGTTCCAAAGCTACTGAGGTTTTTTAACATTAAAATAAAATCCTATATACTTCTAGGGTGATACAATCAGATTATACCATCTGCTTAGGATACAGTCTATGAAACAGAAAGTAAGAAAATTCAATAAATTCATATCTTCTGCAGGCATTTTTACATTTTTTAGACTGTCATGAAAGCTTTAGATGTATGTTTGTATGAAATGAACTTATTTTATTATTGATTTCAGGCAGAACAGAGTTTTGTTAGCTTTCTCCTTTTTCTTTTTCTTTTTTTCTCTTACAGTCTGCATTGCTACAGAGAATAGTTTTCTTTGCAACAGTCATAGCTCATAATCACAACTGAAAGCTATCAAGAGCTATCATTTTTGGAGCTTGAAAACTACTATAAGTTACATACAGAGAAAAGAAACAGTTTAAAATGTTGTTTATTTAAAAATATTCAAACTAGAAAAAACAAGAATATTTAACAGCTTACTTTACTGATGTATGTATTCTAATAGTCTATAATAGTCTATAAGTTAAATATTAATTCCAAAAAAGTGATGTTAAGAAAATATTAAGTTTGCACTGCTTTATATTCAGAAATCATTAAATGACAAAGTTAAACCTGCACATGTAACCTTAACTCTGCTCCTTTATGTGCATTTTTCATACTAGTCTCTAGTTATAGGATCATGTACTAGTATCTGTAGGACCCTCCCTCATTCAGGGCTCAATTCTGCACCCTCTGAAGTCAAGGGCCAAACTCCCATTGACCTTATTTGGTGTAGTACATAAGCTGGATGGTGTGTTGTGAGGACCAAACACTGCAACTGGATCCAGGCAGGCACAATGATTCACCAATGAGATCCAGTTGCAGGACACAGCTCTACATAGGGAAGAAATGTGACATTTATTTCTAAGAAACTTATTAGAAAAGAAGCAAAAAGAAAATCTGCATAAAATCTAATATATCCCTAAATTATTTATTTTTTTAAAAATAAATGAATTTGTAGATATTATTTAATTTATTCTATTTATCCTCGTCTTCTGCCTCATTCACTGCACACTGTCCAAATTCTGATGCTATTTACACTGAGAGAAATGCTCATTGATGGAGGCAAGTGTCCTTGTCAAGCCTGAACTTGCTCAAAGTTTTCCCCAAAAAATTCACACAATTTTTCTAGGAATGGTGTCGGCCTAGGAATGGTGTCCCACTGTGGTAGGTAGAAGTTTTGGAAAGTTCTGAACAACTGAACACAGAAGGTTACAGAAGAAATGCACACATACTGTCTGATTCTGTGTGTATATTCTTCATAAAGACTACACAGATACTATGTCTAATACATACAGACTATATATGTACATTCTCCTATAGAAAGCCAGTTTGCCACTTTTTGGTAGACTTTTCCTGGGCTTAAATCCCAAAATAAATAAATCATGAAAATGAGTTTGGTGGATTAATTTTAGTCTTTGTTTTCCTATTTTCCCACATCAGATATAGTAGACATGATTGACACTCTGCTCCAGAAAGCAGTGATGGAGTTCACAGTTTGATGCAGGCAGATCCCATTTAGTCACAAGCAGTCACCTTGGTAGTTTTTCCTTTTCCCATCTCCCTTTGTGTTGGTATCCCACTGGGCTCCATCCTGGACCTCCCACTGTATTCTCTTATCACTTATCCCTGGGTGACCTTCTCCATTCTCACATATTCAGTTTCCACATCTATACTGAGGATTCACAAGTCTACCTCTTTCAAACAGAACCAGTCTCCTTTTGTCCAGTTACACATATCTGATAGTCATCCAATGTATCATGCTCGATGGGTCACCATCAGCTCATGCTGAGCATGGCCAAAATTAAGCTCTTTATTTTTTTTTCCTTCCAAAATGCTCTTTCTCCACTCTCTTTTCTCCTTCTCCATTGACACAAAGAGCATCCTTCTAGTTACTGAGGCTCCCAATCCTGGATCATCTTTGACTTCGCCTCTCTAAATGTCCTTCTTGTCTCACTGTTCCTTAATCCACAATATATTGAAAGTCTACATTTATGTTCCATCATGATGGTATAAAACGTTGCAGTGTTTCCAAACCTTAGAATTTTACCACAAAAGTCACAATCTCTGGTGTTTTTCTTAAATCTCTGGCTGCGGAAACCCGGTTACTATATGAGAATCTAATTTGGGGTTTTTTTAAAAGTAAGTTTCTAGCTCTTCTGATTGTGAAGAAAAGATTGCAAATGTATGGGTGGGTGGGAAGGGGGATATTTTAATATTATTTATTATTATTAATAAAAATGTATTTATTTTTGAGGCTCAAAAAAAGAAGGCAATATTATTTTTCCAAACTCATGATTATTTCGGGCCAGACTCATGATTTTGGAACACCTGAGGTTAGCAATACTGCACTTGTCCACACACCCTAACTAGGCCTCTGCCTACATACTGAAACTATTGGGTTTCTTTTTTTAATGCCTCCTATTCTTCCACCACTTCACTACACCCACAATCCTCACCATGCCCTTTCTCTCCTTTTGCCACTTCTGGCTGTGTGTCTTCTTTCCTACTTTCTATTCCTGCCCCAGCCATCCAAACTTTCCTCATTGAGTCACGTGGAGTTATTTGATTCCTTCCATGAGGCTGATAAATTCATGTCAGCCAAATAGTCTCTCCATTGCAACATTTTATTATTGGGAAAGGAGTGATGATGACAATGATTTTTAAAAGACCACCTCCAGTCTCCCAGTCTTCTCTTGTGTCTTTTGCTTTGTAAGCTCTTTGGGGCAGGGATTGTCTATACATTGAAGGGGACATTGCCAGTTCCTAACAAATAATAATAATTTAAAAAGAGATCCGTACTACAGTGTCAGAAGGTTTCATGTCAGGACTGTGGTACATTGGCAGAGTTTCATGGGGGGGAAGTTTATAAAGCTCGACTCATACCAATTCTCTCTCACTTTCTGAGCACCAAAATCACCAACAATTTTTTAAAACACCAAAAGATTATCCTGAAATTTAGTTCTCAGATATTTCACTTCCTTTTGGCAACCATGTAGATACAAAACTCTTGATTGCTGCTACTCAACTCTATGTCTAGCATAAGCCAAACACTCTATTTTCACACAGCAGCAAAGACTCCTGTGGCACCTTATAGACTAACAGATGTTTTGCAGCATGAGCTTTCGTGGGTGAATGCCCACTTCGTCGGATGCAAGAGTGGAAATTTCCAGGGGCAGGTAAATATAAGCAAGCAAGAAGCAAGCTAGAGATAACGAGGTTAGATCAATCAGGGAGGATGAGGCCCTGTTCTAGCAGTTGAGGTATGAAAACCAAGGGAGGAGAAACTGGTTCTGTAGTTGGCAAGCTATTCACAGTCTTTGTTTAATCCTAAACTGATGGTGTCAAATTTGCAAATGAACTGAAGCTCAGCAGTTTCTCTTAGAAGATTGGTTCTAAAGTTTTTTTGCTGTAGGATGGCCACCTTAAAATCTGCTATTGTGTGGCCAGGGAGGTTGAAGTGTTCTCCTACAGGTTTTTGTATATTGCCATTCCTAATATCTGATTTGTGTCCATTTATCCTAAGGATAAATGGCAATATCCTAAGGATAAAAACCTGTAGGAGAACACTTCAACCTCCCTGGCCACACAATAGCAGATTTTAAGGTGGCCATCCTCCAGCAAAAAAACTTTAGGACCAGACTTCTAAGAGAAACTGCTGAGCTTCAGTTCATTTGCAAATTTGACACCATCAGTTTAGGATTAAACAAAGACTGTGAATGGCTTGCCAACTACAGAACCAGTTTCTCCTCCCTTGGTTTTCACACCTCAACTGCTAGAACAGGGCCTCATCCTCCCTGATTGATCTAACCTCGTTATCTCTAGCTTGCTTCTTGCTTGCTTATATTTACTTGCCCCTGGAAATTTCCACTCTTGCATCCAATGAAGTGGGCATTCACCCACGAAAGCTCATGCTGCAAAACGTCTGTTAGTCTATAAGGTGCCACAGGAGTCTTTGCTGCTTCTCTGATATATATTCACACACACATTTTAAAATTAGGAAAGGTAGGGAAATGCACAAGAACTACCCAAGTTTATGTAATGCTAAGTAGCAAAACACTATTCCTTCCCCATCAAGCTTCCTTTACCCTTATAAGCAAATCCAATTCAAAATGAGATCATGGTGCAGTGATCTTATTCCAAATGTTACCCTATGCTTTTGGCAGCCCGGTAAAAACTTCCCTGGTTCTTGCAATGTGTTTCAAGCTCTTTAAATTTCTCTAGGGGTTTGACTCTCTGCTGAACAGCTCTAAATACACCAAAAGAGGAAAGGGGAGCAAGTGGAGGGGTAAAATGGAAGTGTGAAAAGTGGGGATTAGTTGATAAAAATTGTCAGACTGCCTGCAGTGGAGGAAAGAAGGGGTTGAGGGTAATAAAGCCAATTAGTGGAGCAAAGGATAAGAAATCACATTTGAAAATTATCACTCCTTTATTTAAGCAGCAAGGAAGAGATTAAAATATAGAAGTGATAATGGTATGCAGTTTGGAAAGGAGATGGTAAAGGACTGGATAGAAAAAGACATGATGAAACCAAATACAAAATCTAACATTCCTCCCAGCTGCCTAAAATTAATACTTCTTTATTTCTGAACTTGCCTCCTGACCGATTGATTATACTTCTCTTCTGATTCCTTTTACGTCCCCTGCTATCAATGTGATTCTTGTACCAGTAAATGCTTCTCACTCATTTCCCTCTGACTTTTCATCATTTTATCTTCCATAATACACTGCATTCCTAGATTCTCTAACTCATCCAGTTCTATTTTCCGCTGCCTAACAAATGTTCAGTGTCAAATATTACTTTAAAATAACATTGTTTTCTATTCTGGAGTATATTTTATAATTGATCATTTTATTTTGCTGGTACGATACTATCTTGTTTCTGTATTTTATACAACTTGCTACTTGACAATAATAGGGCAAACGAGGTCACGATGCAAAACAGACTTGATTTAGATGCTGTTTATTCTATTAATCTTTAAAAAAAAAGACCAACACTGAAATTACTGAGTACTCAGCCGGCGGCTTTTTAATTGCATTAATGTGCTTAAAAGTGAACATATTCACAGATTCCTTGTCTGGAATCCTAGTGATATTGTAGAGTGCTATCTACAGAACTTCTATCTTCTGCAGACAGTCAGTATTCATTTGCTAACAATGTGGGTTAGATATTCAAAACCATGGATAACTTTCCTAAAATCTAGCATTTAAATTTATACAGTGAATTCAGGTTATTAGCAATCCTGATAAAGATCATTTGGAATTTGGATATTAGCAACTATCATGCCACTTATTGACAACTTTATTAGAAAAGAGGTTTTACTTATAATTAATTTGCTGGCTCCAAATCTGACGCAGGACATGAATGCATGTGCGTGTTTCCAGGAGTACAGTGCACACGCACTATTGCTGTACACAATGTGCTTTATGCAGCATTCATAATGCACTGAAGACTGTGCTGCACAGCTGTGCATGTCTGCTATGTGTCATGGCTTCCAAAGTGCAGACATCTCTCTTGCCAATAAAGTTCAGGTTGTGGGGCCCCTACATTAGCCTGGTGCTAAGCAAGTGTGATTGGCTTAGAAGTGTGATGTCTCAAAATCTGTTGTTTCATGCATACTGAAGAATACAGTAGAACCTCAGAGTTACAGACACCTTGGGAATGGAGGTTGTCCGTAACTCTGAAATGTTTGTAACTCTGAACAAAGCACAGTTCGGACTCCAGATCCAGCAGCTGACACTCCAGGCCAAGATTCAGCAGCAGCAGCTAAGCTCCTTACTCAGCCCTGGCATGAGTTTGCAAGCTTGTCCCCCTCGGGTGTGTGTGTGTGTGTGTTGAAAGCTACACAGACCCCAGTGCTGCTCCTGCTCTGCTGGCTTCACCTGCTTTGGACTGGCAGCCCCAGCATCTTGATGTAAGTGGCTGCCCTGGGAGTGGGGGTGGGGACAGATAGCCCATATAGAATCATAGAATCTCAGGGTTGGAAGGGACCTCAGGAGGTCATCTAGTCCAACCCCCTGCTCAAAGCAGGACCAAACCCAACTAAATCATCCCAGCCAGGGCTTTGTCAAGCCTGACCTTAAAAACCTCTAAGGAAGGAGATTCCACTACCTCCCTAGGTAACCCATTCCAGTTCTTCACCACCCTACTAGTGAAAAAGTTTTTCCTAATATCCAACCTAAACCTCCCCCTCTGCAACTTGAGACCATTACTCCTTGTTCTGTCATCTTCTACCACTGAGAACAGTCTAGATCCATCCTCTTTGGAACCCCCTTTCAGGTAGTTGAAAGCAGCTATCAAATCCCCCCTCATTCTTCTCTTCTGCAGACTAAACAATCCCAGTTCCCTCAGCCTCTCCTCATAAGTCATGTGCTCCAGCCCCCTAATCATTTTTGTTGCCCTCCGCTGGACTCTCTCCAATTTATCCACATCCTTCTTGTAGTGTGGGGCCCAAAACTGGACACAGTACTCCAAATGAGGCCTCACCAGTGCTGAGTAGAGGGGAATAAATATGTGCCTACCTGTAAGATGCAATACAGACACAGTACGCTACTTGCTTTTTTTTTGTTTTGTTTTGTCTCTGCTGCTGCCTGATTGGTTACTTGCAGTTTCACATGGTGTCCAGTTGACTGGTCAATCCATAACTCTGGTGTTCGTATCTTTGAGGTTCATTTTGAATTAATGCAAGATTAGCACAAACCCAGACCAAAGCATTAATGTGATGGCAAAGAGGTGAACACTGGTGAAGCCTCATTGTTCTGCTTTCAGCATAAGCTTGGCAAACATGCTCATCTGTTCAGGCCAATACTGAAACAGAAAGCATCAGATGGGGTGAAGAAGTTGTGACAGTTGTTCAGTTTTACAAGACTATGATAAATTTTATACAAAGTATGTCTTGTGAGGTATTATTTGAAAACTCATAATCTTCTGAACATTATTGTCCTGGTAAAATGTGTGGTAACATTGTATATAAAGTTATAAGATTCTAAGGCATTTTCCAAGTCTGGGGAAACAGCTTCAGAACAGTTCCCCTGGATACAAAAGGCTAGCCAACACCTCAGCCAAGTGTCAAAAAAATCAAATGGACTATCACTTAGTTTAGTGGCCATTTTTGGCAGGAATTGGGTGAATGAGATCTTTACATATTGGCAATAGAAACAGCTGGGGGTCCCATGTAAAAAGACTGCCTATTGTCTGAACCCCCACTGGAGATAATCATGAAAGAGGAGAGAAAAGTATAAGCATAGAGAACACACAACACAAGTTACCTCTCTCCTCCCATTCTCTCTGCTTATGACTCAACAGCACCTGAAAGAACAGTGTACTTGGGGAGGGGTCCTGGCTTGGAGGCTTCTAGCCAATAAAGACTGCAAAGACCATATGGTGAGAAAAACCTTGGCATTGAATTTATTTAGCTTGCTAAATTAAGTATTAGTTTGCATTTTATCTTTTATTTTCTTTGTAACCAATTTTTCTGACTTTTATGCTTCATGACTTGTAATAATTTAAAATCTATTTTTCTGTAGTTAATACATGTGTTTTGTTGTTTTATCTAAACCAGTGTTTGGATTGAAGTGTTTGGCAACCTCCACTTGAGATAACATGGTTTTTGTATATCATTTTCCATTGATGAAATGATGGACTTTATATGAGCTTGCATTGTCCAGTAGAGAGCTGGGCAGTAGAAGATACACATTTCTGGGGAAGGTCAGGGACTGGGAATTTGCTGGTGTCACCCTGTATGTAATTCATGCATGACTGACCAAGTATTCATGTAATTCAGCTGGTAGTGATTTTGCATGCTAGAGGCTGTGTGAGAGCAGGACCAGGAGTGGTTGCTCTTACAGCAAAGCAGTGTAAAAGGCATCCCAGATTGGAGAATTGAGGGGACACATATTGTACCCTGAGTAATATCAGAGGAATTCAACCCTTCAGACAGCTGGCTCAGTCATTGGAAAGCCCAACACAACATGGTTCAGTGTAAGGAACATAGGGAGAAAGTAGACACTGACTTCTAACAGATGCTGACACCCTACCCAGCATTCTGAATGAGTTCCAGTCGTGTAATGTCTTCAGTGCTGATGATACTGCTTTCTTCTACCAGCGCTTTCTGGACAGAGGCCTTGGTAGAAAAGAGTTTGCAGGAGGCAAAAAAGCTACAGACAACATTATACTGCTGTGTTGTACAAGCATGGACAGGATAGAGAAACAGCCTCTTATGGTAATCAGAAAGAGCAAAAGCCCTCACTGTTTCCCTAAAGATCACTTGAAGATGCCTGTGATCTTTTGGAACTCCACTAATGCCTGGATGACTAACTCATTGTTTCAAGAGTAGCTGAAGATGGAACAGGGAGCTACACATACCAGACTGTCACATGTACCTGGTGACTGAAAATTGCCAAGCTCATTCAGGCAATGTAGAGCTGTCGCACATTGTGTTTAAATTTTTGCTTCCAACACAACCTCAGCCATGCAGCCACTAGATGTCATTAAAAATTTCAAAGGCCACTCCTGCACTTGTCTGTATGGGTGAATCATTGCATTTTTCCATACTGACCCACACCTTTGAGCACTATATGTTGAGGTTGGGGAAGCAGTAAGACAAACAAATGACACTCCGTGATTCACTTCATCTTGCTAAGGAATCCTAGGCCACTGTTGTTCCCCGGACTGCTTATAGCTGCTTTAGAAAGGGAGGATTTGTATCCACCACAGACAATGCTGGATTGGTGGACATCCACGTGCTGGCTGACATTGCCATTCCTGATAATCTGACAGCAGAGGAATTTGAGGCCGTCTGGCAGTCATGTGCAGACAGCAGGTGAGCTCACTGATGTGGAACTTCTCAAGACAGTCACAGATGCTAAGCACCCACCAGCTGAAGAGGCACAAGAGGATAATGCATCACACGAGAACCTGAAGAGCCTTCTCTTCAAGAACAGATATGTGCTGTGGACATTTTCCACAGGATATGCCAGAAATGTGGCTTTGAAATTGGATATGAAGCTGAGCAAAAACTGAGAGGAATTTACAGATCAAGGTGGTGAGTTGTAAAAAGCAGAGAACATAGGACAAAATTTTAAAAAATTACTTGCTGTTTCATTTTGTGTGAAGTATCTGGAGCATTGATAAGTATAATAACATTCCTTTTATTTTACACACGTCTGTCCTGTAAACAGCTGGCAGGGAGGGAACATAAAGTCTGAATGTGAACAGGCTTTACCATTTATTTCAGCAACTACATAAGGTATGTTTACAGTATAAAGGAAACTATTATTGTATGTTTGGATTGTTCATGTTTATTTTCAACATTGTATCAAACAAATTTTGTTGACTAATATATCCATCGATCGATCGATAGATAGGTAGATATAGGCCAGCATATATTAGTCACTAGATGTTGTTAAATCACATTACCAACATAAATATATATATGGTGTGGATAATATATTAATATGTATGTGTAATGGGGTGCTCACTGGGTTCAGCCTCCTGGCCCTGCTCTGCAATGAGTAAGGACCACTCCAAGTTGGTGCAACGCTCGTGCTCTTTATTTCTGTGTCCGATCCCCACCACCAATAATGTACAGATTATTTACAGGTTTGGCCTAGCACAGGCCTCAGTGGCAATAGGGTATCAGGCTCCTGGCTCCTTGTGAGCCTACTCTCCCCTCCTGGTTTCCTTGGACTCACTTCCTCCCAAACTTTTAGCCCCTGTTAATGAGGATGGCAGGTGTGATCAGTTTCCAGGCCAGTCCCAGCTAGTGGCCCAGCCCCAACCCATTTCCCCTGATTGGGGCTGGGGCCTGGGGTGCCAGGAACTGATTAGGGCTTCTCCTGCAGCGCCCTGCCACAGTATATTACACACATAATAATAATTATGAAGCCTAACTTGGACTATGCTTTTTATATAATCCTGCTCAGTTATGCTAAGAATCCCATAACCCCTTGCATTCACTGAAGTTAGCTATGGCTTAAGTAGATATGCAAACTTTCAGGATCAAGAGGACATATGAGTATTTTACCATAGCAACAGATATGGAGTTACTTTCATGGGACAGTACTGAAATGTTCCAAAGGAAAAGGACAAGATATAGAATTGCTTTACCTTGGTACAAACCTAGGAGGTTCCTTCACAGACCAGTACCTTGAATGCTAGTAGCCAAAACAAAAATAAGGACAGGAACAGAACAAGTTGGGATGAACCGATGGATTGGATTTCAGTGACATGTAAAGAGATGTGTAACTTGTAAAATCATCCCATAAGTAATCATCCCATGTGTCGCTTTGGGAGCAAGGTGAATGTCATAAGGCTTCATGGGGTAGCTTCCCAGAGGCTGGTATCATACTGAACCTTTTTCCTGTACTATATTATTATTGGCTTATGTGGTAGAGAGAGGGAGCCTGAAGCACAGGGCCTGATGCAAGGCCTAAGGCCTGAACCAAAGTCAGGCCCTGTCATAAAGCAGATGATTGCTTACAAGTTCGCTGTCCAGTACATGAACTTGGTAAAAACATGGCTAGCATTGCTAAAAACACAGGCACTCCTCAAAAGTACTAGGCACAGGGTATTCATGTAAGCACATTCCAGAAGGCTTGTACAGGTACACCCCGACACAAAGTTATGGCATAAAAACAGTACTGAGAGATGATACAGGAACACACCAACCCCAAATAAAACAAGGATGGGCGGATAGGATAGTCTGATGGATGGAGATGTTTTGTTCAAACCAACAGATACAAGGTGTAGCGCAGGTAACTAACTACATCAGGAGTATAATAAGTAACTTGTTTATATCAATGTATAAAAGAGAGATCATAGGATCATCCAGCCTAGAGTGCAGTGGAAAGTACCACCACTGACTGAGCTAGGTCCATTTAACGGGCATACCTGTGTTAGTATCCCCGTAGAGCACTGGTTCTCAACCTCTTTGCCATTGTGGGACGCATATGCAGCTCTCTATGAGTTATGTGGGCCACACCCATACAATATATATACTATCTATATGGCTCTGAGGATGTTGCATGGGCCGCAGCTATATGCTGATTGGGCTGCAAGCGGCCTGTGGGTTGAGAACCACTGCTGTAGAGCTTACCGGGTACTAGGACCATGCTTCATTGACAATAAATCTGACTGAACCCCTTTGCCACTGAACCAAGCCTGTGGTCTTTCTGGGTAGTACTACTGAGATCTGCTGAGCAAGCTATCTGCGCAGAGCTGGGACAGCACACGGAGAGAATACACACACCACAATTGACAATAATTATAGCAATAAACCTGACTGACATTGGTTATTTGGTATCTTGAATATATTTCATAATGAACCAAATTGTGGTCAGGAAAGTGACTATACAATTTATAAACAATTTCAATGCCATGGTTCTATAACTACAGTGCATCGTTGTTCCATACTGGTTACATGTATACATGCACTTGAAAACAGGGGCCTTTCGCTTATTGGCAACTTTTGGATAATGGCAGCTTTTTGCTGAGAACCAGGAAGCTGCTAATTATCATCATCCATTAATGGAGTTTTTCTGCTTATACACGCTTTACTCATGCACTCTAAACAACAGACTTAGAGTTCATATAAAGTTGCCTCCAGTTCTGGTTGCTTTCAAGTATAACACCAAATAAATGACGTTGAACCTGAACAGTCAGTTAATCAGTTACTTGCAATGTTTATCAGCCTCTTGAGTGAAATCCTGACCCTATTGAAGTCAATGGCAAAATTTGACTTCAGTGGGGTTAGGATTTCACCTCATGTCTCCATTGAAAACCAGCTATGCAGGAGATATTGGGAAGGAAATAAAATCCTCTACCAGTACTGAAACTTTGCCTTAATACGGCCATTATTTTTTCAAAATATCTATATGTGATAAGGATTTTTGCTACTCTGTGACTACCACATCTGTTCTTGCTTACCTTAATAACTATCAGTACATGACAATAATCACAATCCAGTTGAATGGATTAGCTTTGATGTCTATTCAAGAGTTGATCCAAGATGCTTCTTTGAACAATGCATAATTAAACTGTGAAACTCATTGCAACAATATATCACAGAGGCCAAAGGCTTAGTAAAATTCAAAGACTCAACATTTATATAAATAATAATACTCATAGCTGCATTAGTGAGGAAAAAAGATTTTTAAATATAGGGATATATGCATCAAAGCCAATAACTTGTTGACAAGCTCAGGAAGAAATATTCCCTAAGAGCAGGTCATTCCATGATTTCTTATATCTTCCTTTGCAACATTTGGTACTGGTCATGCCAGAGATAGGATGATGGACTATTGATCTGATTGAATATGCCAGTTCTTACTTTCATAACAAACTAATAGAAAGTACATTATAAGCCAGGTCTTGTAATTGTTGGGAGTCTGACTCTTGATTTTTAAACAGTTGGGATAGACATAATTTAATGGTTTGGGCATATAAACTGCATTCTCACTGTAGATCACGTATAAAGTGTAAGTATATATCAGTAAAACTCAGACAAAGAATTAGACAGCCACAGTCCCAGAGAGGAACAAAATAGTTGCAGAATGACTTCCTGACATTTCACTGTAATGCTTGCATCATCATCATCATCATCATGTTGGGTACTGTAATGCAGCATCAGAACACTGATATTGAAACGCCTTTCTTCCTGGGTCTGCAAAGAATGCAGAGGGATTCTCACAATCCCATAATGTACTTCAGTCAAGACTGGTGACTGCACAAGCATCCTACAGTAATGTCCACAAAGAATCATATGTAGCTCTACAACCACAAATTGAGTATAACTGCCATATTAAAACGGCCTTATATTGTGTTTGTGTGTGTGTGCGTATGTGCACTGTATATATTATATATTTTGAGGCAAGCAAGCTAAAAGCATGTTTCAACTTGCAAAATTGCTATGAGTTTCTCCTACATATTTTCATAAAAGGAACAAATGACTAAGACCTAAGAAGAAATGAGACCTAAGAAGAAATGAGATTCCAAATCACCAGTTGGGAAGCTCTGAAGTCTCCCATAAAAACTAGTCACCGAAATGCCTGGTTGATAGTTTAAGTGGCTGTGGAAATTTACAAGTAGAGAGAGCCAGATTTTCACCACTCATTTATTTTTAACCATTTAAGTTTGACTTCTCAGTGCAAAAAGAAAAGAACTGTAAATCTACAGTGAATGGTATGATTTATAGCTTCTCCAAGTCTGGCAATCAGGACACAAGACCAATCTCATTCCTGGTGTAAACATCACTGTAGTCAGTCAAGGAACACTAAGGATGAATTTGGCTTCAGAATGTCCCAGGAAACTACACAAAAAAACATTCTTTCAAATTATTTTTCTAAAGGGGTACTTTTCTTTAACAGTTTGCTGCAGTTTTATATTGGGTTGTGAATAGCAGATACTAAATTAACTTTGTAAATTTCAGCCCACATTTTCTTTTAGCTAGAGACCCAGCAAGGGGACTGGTTGTTCCCTGGATAATTCAGCCTCAGTTACTTATTTTATTTATATGTAGATATTATCCCAGTATAATTAACTTTGGAAAACTCAACCAAAAGTGGGCAAAGGTGCTAATGTCTTATTTATCTTAGGTATCCATCATGATAGAATCTAAGTACTGGTGGGATTGCTTAATTTTAATAACTATAGATCTTAGAGATCAGTATCATTTTTTTTCATCTGCAGCCTCATTCCTTAATATTCCTACTGCATTTGTTACCATCACTTTTGAGAAGTTCCACTGTAAAATACCAGTGAAACATTCTTAATGGCAGTGCATATAGACGAGGAGATGGTTCTGTGTAATGCTTGGGACCACTGAACTGCTGGTACCTCCTTTCCCAAGGAATTTTCCTCTAGTTCTCAAGGAATTACACTTTTCTAGTCAAAGTAGTGTCAAAAGGATTTCATGCAAGTATGAGATCATCACTTTAGTATCCTTCATGTAAGTATGAGATTATTGCTTTAATATTCAGCTTGATATGGAATTTTTGTCTGTCCACGTCCAGGCATCCAATCCACATTCTACTGAGACAAAATTACTTGTTTTCAGTCTTTTCAATATATAACCCTGAATGTCTAATTGGGTCACTCTAAACCTAAATAATTCTCAGTTACTAAGTCTACCAAGCTAACAATTTACGAGAGCATGTGCTGTATGTATCTATGGTCATATCTTGCAATGCAAGAAAATTAAAAAGGAATGAGGCTGTAAATGAAAAGGTTGTTATAGATGAATCTCTCCTAAGTGATGTATGTTATAGAAGTGATTAGCATTAACTGATCTTCTTGAAGAATGTACAAGTATAATTCATTATAATGGCTTAGAAGTGCAATTAGTGAACTATAGTGTAAATGACACTGCTGTTCACAGAGCTACCCATAAGAGTAATTATATTTTGAAAACTACTTAGTTAAAAATTGATTGAATGGGTCCTATGGGCAAAGATAATTGAGATAAAAATATGTAAACAAAATGCTCCTTAATAAGTTTTATGGCAAATTTATATATTTACCTGGTTAGCTAGTCTGGGAATTTAAATCAGGAATAAATGTCTGGGATTTTATGTTTTGTTTTTTTTAAAGATGCATTTAAATGAAAATTTTATAGCATCACAAAATCATTTGTGACATTACATAGTAACATTTGCAGTGATTTTCCCCAGTAATGTGGTTCAGAAAGAAAGTCCTCTAGCCTCAATCTCTTAACTACAAAGAGCTATCACGTGAGATCGGTGTGTAGATCAGAACCACAATAGCTGCATTGTGCTGGCTGTATTAGGGCCTGTGGCATTACCTCCTTTCTCCAAGTCAAAAGTGACCACATTTATATATATCTCCCAACCTGAGAACTACTCTTGAAATAGAGACTAGAAGTTGAAAGAAAATGTGTTTCCATGTTCCGTTGCTTTTCTTGCTTTTTCAATCCAGTATTTCCATTCTTTTATTCCCTTCTCTTATCTTTTCTACCTCCCAGTACCAATCTTTTTTTAAATCTCTACTTATTTCCTTTCTAGCTATTATTTTCTCTCCCCATTTTATATTCTCTTCTCTCGCCCTACTTTCTTGTCTTGGCCCTCTTTCTCTGAGCACCTTAATCTTTCCATATATCAGAGGGGTAGCCATGTTAGTCTGGATCTGTAAAAGCAGCAAAGAGTCCTGTGGCACCTTATAAACTAACAGACATATTGGAGCATGAGCTTTCGTGGGTGAATACCCACTTTGTCGGCTGCACGTCTTTCCGTACTTACTCATGAGCCATGACACCCGGGTCTATTCCCTTCCATGAGACCCCTCTCCACCAATCTTTCCCCACAGCTCCCTCTTCCCAAGACTATTTTGCCCTTTCCCATGATGTCATTTCTCCAATTTATCTTCCTCTCCCTGACCCTCCCTCTTCCCCAGACTATTTTGCCCTCTCCCTTGATCTTATTTCTCCAATTTCTCTTCCTCTCCCTGCCCTGATATTGCCCCCTCCAGCAATTCCAGGCTTCCAGAAATAGGCTTCTAATGGGTGCAGAGATTTTAGGGAATATAGGCCTCTTATGTTTCTGTCTGCCAGTCAGCCTAGAGAGATTTCTGCTACGCACACACTCTCCTTTAGGCTGAATTTCGTGCAGTCTGGCACACAAATTACTTCAAGGCACATCAAACCCCAGATAGCACCAGATTGCATGAGGATTTGGAGAGGGAAAGTGATATCCAGAGTTATGAGGAACACTCAGGAAGTTCCAGGACCCTCGTATAATACTTGAGCACCAAATTTAGGAGGATTTCAAGGCAGGCCTGAAAATGCAGCTGCTTATCCAGTCTATGCTAAAAGCTGTCCTGATTGTACTCAGTCTTAACATGCTAGTATTTAGCACTGTTTTTAACTGCTGCAGTCTAATTATGGAGTAAGAAACAGATACACATCACAGGTCAGTGTGAGTTGTGAAAGAAAGAAGATAAGCGTATTTCTGCAAAACATCATGATAAATATGTTTCTCTCTAGGGATAAATAAAGATCACTTTAAATTGTCCACCCTTAGTAGATGAAGTAACCCACATTTGTTCAGAAACACTTTACATGGCTGATCAGTGCCTGAGTATTTTTCCACTCTTAAGCAGCGTTGTCAAGTGTCAAATGTTCAGGGCTATCTACTGTTATTCAGCTCTCAGCACACGCACATGCACATGCACAGTTATTTTAGGAGATCAGGGATTACGCTCAGATTTTATTACATCAAGCATTTTCATTTTTTAAGGATAAATTAGGATATTACCCTTTGGAATTATAACACTACGTTTTAGAAAGAACATGACTGAATAATTATAGCCTCACTATTCGCTTCTAAAGTTTGTTTTAAATTATATATCTTATGTAAGATTGTTGCCATAACTGCGATATATTTTAAATTTGTCAATTTTCCTTTAAGCCCTCCAAAACAGAAAACCTCAAGACACAAAATAAAACAAAACAAGCCCAAACTGAAGAAGTCGTCCACTAAAACACCCTAGGAACAACAGCACCACCAAATTTAGCAACTCAAAACAAGATCAAAAGGAATTCACATTGTATTTTGGCATATACAGTAACAGACCCACAAGAACTCAATTTACCATCAAACATTTCAATTATTCAAAGTCAGGTGACATGCTTACCTCAAAATAATGATCAAAAGATGCCCTGCCCTCACACTATATATAGTTCTTATAATTCCAACTGAAAATCATAACTAGGTGTCACATTTTCTTTACTGAGTAAGATGTTTTGTGTGAGAGAAACTTTTTTTTTGGTTTAATGCATTTTATACTATCCTAAAACTGATGCAAGAGTAAGCTTTTTGCAGAATTTGATTGGATATGTGTTTTACTTTACCTGAAACTCTGATTTAATTGGACTCTATGATTGCAACATTGTATTGGAAAGCTAATTCAATATTATTAGTAAATGCTACCATTGCCCTTTATTAATGAGTTTAAAAGCTGGATAATTCTTTGTTACTCTACTGCTATCCCTTTTGCTCAAAGTCAATGTGGTTTTTCTTTACTAATTAGTAAATACTGAGAGTGACTGTTCTGAGCTAATTAATAAAGATTGAGTTTAACATAAGGATATTTTAAAAACAAAAGGGATTTCTTTTGTAAGCATAAGTGAGCACTGTACAGCACACTCTTTTCTTTTAAAAATGTATGTTATGAGGTTATTTAAAACGTTCTGTTGACAACTTAAATTTGGAAATACAGACTACCCAAGGCATCGCTTAACATGTATGTTTCAAAAGGTTAATTCTGAGAACAAACTTGACATGTGGAAAGACAGGTGATTGATCAAGGCAAAAATTAATGTTGGGTACTGGTGGCAAAATCTTTCTGTTTTAGGCCCATAGGAGCCCTGGTACAAATTAATTGTTTCTGTGAATCTAAGACCTTCATCAATCAGATGTAAATTACACCATGCATGATTGGCTGCCTTTTCCATTCTAGAGTTCCCCACAGAGAGCCATTGACTGCCAACTGCTAGAGAAGATCAACTAAACAGCAGCCTGTCTGCTGCTGTCTTGGGAATCTACCCACAAACCCAGAAGATGCAGTGTTCACTTGCAACCACAGCAGCAGGCCTTATGAATGCTGAGAGATTAAGTGGAGCCAGCACCCTTCTGAAATAAATCATGATGGGGAGCACCAGGGAGATATATCTAAACAAACATATACAAATCACTGATTACCAGCACCTCTTCACATAGTTGTCCAAGGATTCCTTGATCATCATCAGGTTCAGACAAAACCTGGAACACACACCGGGAGGAACAGACATGTTTCCAAATATAATCAGTCTAAAAAATGGGAGCTCAAGGAAGCCTATTGCCATGATTCATTAGAATAGGGCAAGAATTTTACAGCCCTCTCCAGATAGCAGCAGTGATGATAATAGTTATTAAAGAAAAGGATTTTTTTTAAAATATAGATCAGCTCAGTGGCCAAGCACTAGACTTTGAGCTAACATGTGGGAAAGAAGTAGTTAAACTCAGTCCACAGAGGGCAAGGTTGAGATTCTCATGGTGCAAGAGATCTTCATTCACTATGGGTATGTCCACATTGCAGCTGGGAGTGTGTTTTCAAGCTCAGATAGACAGACACATGCTAACTCTGCTCATTAACACTGGCAGCAGCTCCGGCAAGTACAAACCTACAAGGACCCCCTGGGTGCTATCCTTGGCTACACTGCTATTTTAGCACACTAGCTGATCAGTTAGTATATAGAAGCTGCACATGCCAGGGCTTGTGAGACAGGGATGACTTGATGGGGGAGCTGATACATAAGACAAACAAAAGGTAAAGCAAATCCTTAATAAAATGAACTGGATAACTCAGAAGACTTGAGGTAGGGCACAAAGCCTTTCACACACACACACATTATGGTTTTGATAAGAAATCAGAACCATAAAAGACTATTTGAGAAGCAGTGTTGTCCAGTGGGTAGTGCACTAGACTAAGACTCAGAAGACCTGGGTTCTATTCCCAGCTATACCACTGACCTGTTGTGTTACTTTAGGCAGGTCCCTCAACCTCTCCATGCATCTATTTCCCCACCTACTCTTTATCTGACTCACCCATTTAGATTGTAAAGCTCTTTAGAGCATGGACTGACTCTTACATCTGTTTGTTTGGTGCTTGGCACTGATCTCACCTACAACCTCTAAATAATGACAGTTCATAGAAATTCATCTATGCATATTTTACCTAAAGTTGTTTTTTCTATATAAAGACACAAAGGAGAATCTTTCCGTTTCTCTGTTTCTACCCTTCAATTTTCTCACTCATTCACATCTAACTTACTGAAACACACTGTTACCACCTGGGAGCAAGACTTAGAACTGCAACAAGAATTTCAATTCTTGATAAAGGTCTTTAGATCAAAGGTCTGGGCATAAAGTCCCTAGTCTTTAAAAAAGATTTCTGCTGAGCCATTAATGACATGTATTAAGTGTAGAAACTGAAGGTACATTTTAAGTTCTTTGAGTAAGAAACAAAAAGGAGAAAAAAACAGAAAAAACCTTCAGAATTATGTCCAGATGCTATGGGCCCTTATCTTTGTCATGGACTGGGATATAGGCAGTCAGACCAGGCCTCAGGAACCCAAACCAGGGGTCAGAGCTAGAGTCTGGAGTCAAGTCAAGGGTCAGAACCAGAAACCGAGGGAAACTGGAACAAGGCAGGAACCAGGAGTCAGGTGAAAAGGTAGGATCCAATATACCAGCCAACCAGGGATTCACCTAGCTGTTCAGACAACTGCCTATTCCTCCTTCTAGGTTAAATAGAGAGTCTGACCCAACTGGAGAGGCCAGACATCTCTTCCTATCAGGAGCTTCATGGGCAGTGCCTCTAGTGAGCAAGGATCAACCAGCCCACTCTCCCTGCTGGTACCAATGAACTGCCAGGTAGTTACTGCAGTCTGAAGACTACCTGGGGACCAATGGACCTGTGTTTGAGAGCAGCAATCCCTCATAGTCTTTGTCTGATAACTGTTTAGGAGCCTCTGTGATGCAAGCTGGTTATCACAGTCCAGTTCCAAGTGGACTAACATCCACATTACAAAACAACTATCCCAACAGGCATCATTGTTGTATGGCCTGTACAGGAAGGCTAGTATTTGAATAAGAGCTAATCTTCACTACTGGGGTAAGTTGACTTAAGTTATGCTACTCCAGCTATGTGAATAACTCTTCTCGGAGAGGTAGAGTACCAGGATTGACCAGAGAGCGTTCCATCGTCTATGTAGCAGGTCTTCACTAGACCCCCTAAATCAACACCAACTGCATTGATTGCAGCAGCGTTGATCTCCCCCTTAGTGTGAACATTTGACATATAGTGCAAGCAGGAGGGAATCTCCAACTGTCACTGTCTATTCTGTAGGAAGAGGATTTCATTCACTGGTGCTGCTAACTTACTACCATAAAGGGACACGCACAATTTGAATACCTCTTTTATTCCCAATCTCCTCCTAACTTCCTTCCCCCAAAAAACAAATAACAAAAAACTAGCCCAAGCAGATTTGTGACCCCATATAGGGAGAAGTGTCAGAGACTCCATGAAATCCCCTGGGGATTTCATTATTACTATTGATTTTACATGGAAGGTGCTCAGACACTATGGCAATAGACAGTAAAATGCTGAAACGGAGAAACAAATAATGAAGATTTTGTTAAAAAAATCTCTTAGCTCTAAATTCAAGATCCTGAAAATCTTAAAATGCATTTAAACTTCAGACTTAAAATTAAACTCCTTGCATTAGCCTCTTGGTGTGTGGAGCCAAAATATCAGCAACACTGAATGTGATTTAAATGTGCAACTCGGAATTGTATACAGAAACCACACATCCTGAAGCGATGTGAGAAATGACCATAAGCCCTTTTAACACTAGTTCCTGTTATGCAGCAAAATCTTCTATGACACCAGTCTCCTGATAATTTTTATCTAGTGCAATAGAAAAATATAGAGGGGATTTTTATTCTTATACATTCTAAATATTCTGCTTCTGCCAGAAAGCCTTTATATATTAGAATTTACACACCTTATATTCCTGTTTCCAAATACATCTGAATTGGGAAATAAATCATGATTTTATTCACTTGAATGTAATTAAGTGCATGCTCTTGCTCTCTCTGTCTCTCTCACACACAATCTCTGTTTTCCCAATTGTAAAATGGGGTGAATGCATCAAGTTACCATAAATAAAATGAGAGCCACAGTTTACTCTTCATGCCTGATGAGAAAAAGTTTTGCTCTTAAGAATTTTTATAAAGTGACTGATAAAACAGAAGACACATTTTATAACTTATTGTTCACAGGATGCAGCAATTTGGTACTATATAGAAATTTAATCAGACATATCACAGTAGGAGGTACTTTTGACATTTCATGGAGAACTAAACAAGATAAGGTATAGTGTGTGTGTATATTTCAGCCTGGTTGTGTGGTTTCTTGAACAGGTATCTTTTTGAGAGTTACCATCAACTTGAAGAATTCCACTTTTTCAGCATTTTCTCAAATAGGAAGGGCTGAATCCTCAGCTGCACAGAACTGTCATACAGTTGCCCTTCAGGTGCTCTAAAATCCTCAAAAATACTTCTGGTCATTGTTTCATCAAAAAGTGAGAATAAAATCTATTACCCTTTGTGACAGGGTGGGACTCACCACTGCAGCACCTCCTGCTAGCTGTCTTGGGAATTAGCTCTACAGCCTCTTTTGGCGTTGTTTTGCCTGCCGTCACCTGTGTTCCTGGACCCATATTGCTCCAAGGACTGCAGTGTCTTCTTCAGGACACAGCCCTCTGGCTGTATCATACTCCGTTCTCCCCCATTCCAGAACTGCAGTCCACTGACCAGCCACTTCCTTCAGTGGCAGCCGCAACCAATTGTCTGGCTAATTCCTCAGTGGCGAGGAAAGGGGGGGAGACAAGGGCCCGCTCATTACTCCGGGTCCAAGCCTAGGGACCCTGTAGATGGTTGCCACTTACTGTGTCCCCTCTGATTCCTCAATTCATTTCCCTGGGCCTTCTCCCTGCGCCCCATCCCCAGCACCTTCTTTGCCATTACCTCAAGGCTTCAGCCTGCCAGTCTTAGCAGCAAGCCAGAAGCTCTCTCTAGCTTCCCTGGTCCCTGCCGGCAGCACTGCGCTGGCACTTTTTCCTCCTGTTAGGTGCTCCCTCCTCAAGCTCCACTACTGAAGCTGCTCTGCCCTGAAGCCCTTCCTATATGGCCCATCCCATCCCTGATTGGCTGCTCCTCACCGCCCCTCTCTAATTGGCGGCCTCCTGCTCAGCCTCATTAGGGCTCTATTACCCCTTATGGGCCAGTGTGGGACAGATGCCCTATCATGCCCTTACAAAACCTCTGAAAACACTGTCCAGAAATAAGGGCAAAAAAAATAGTAAATACATCAGAGTGACACAATTATGTTCAGTGTAAATAGATTTCTTGGTAACAACACTCTATTCACATTTGGTCCTTGCCTGAGGACTACACCTTGATGTGGTGGGGAGGTTCGTATGCTCCAATGACCCTGGGAGTTATGCCAGCAGGAGTATAAACTCCTGGTAGGGCCATTCAAGTTGGACAGGTCAAAGTGCGGAACCAGGTGAAAAGCAGTCCACTGGCCCTCCAAGTTGGGGGTTAATCAATAAACCAACAACCTATCCTTGTAAAAAGTGAGGTTATAGAAACACACCAACAAGTTACTTATGCCAGCAAACAGCATAATAGACAGGGATGGAGGAGCCTTGTCTGTCCCTAAGTGACATCTGATGTGCAGGAAGGATTCAGATTCACAGCTGGTGAATTGGATGTCTGAAGCCTCAAATGGTTTCCCAAAAATCTGTGATTATGTCTGTGGTATCCCCCACTTCCTCTACTTTGCATTAGGAAAGTATGTATCTAAAATTTTCTAGTACTTGCTACCTGCTCTAAGAGACTATTCAAGGTGATGTTGCTCATAAAAACCCCTTTAGTCATAGGACAAAAAGTGGGGATAGTTGGTTACAGATTGTCGTAATAAGGCATAAATCCAGTGTCTTTATTAAGATGATGATTTTTAGTGTCTAGCAAAGTCATGAATTTAAGCTCTCGGGCTCATCTTTTGAAAGTGTTGTGCAGGTTTCCTTTGAGGATGAGGACTAATAGGTCAGATATAGAGTGATTGCTTTGTGAAAAGTGTTCATCTGCAAGTGATAGGGTATTTTTCTCTTTTATCATTTTACTGTGTGAGCTCATTCAAGAGTGCAGTGATTATCTCGTTTCACTCACATCGTAGTTATTGGGGTATTTAGTGCACTGGATGAGGTGCACCACATGTGATAAGCAAGTGTAGTACCCATGGATCTTGAAAGGTGTGTAGTGGGAGGTGTGGATCGCTATAGCAGTTTCTTTTCTGCATTTTGTTTTATTCCAGTGTAATCCAAAATGATGATACTACCGTATCTATTTAAAAAGCATATACGGAATAGAGATGTCTATCTCCTAAAGACTACTTAACAATACAAAGGCAAACTTTTTTCAAGCCAGCCTTCCACGTGGCAAGGTATAGATGAAATTGAAGCAGGTCCATGAAGCCTACAACAAATTCTACAGACACCTTGTTTTTTAACCATTGTTAGACCTGGGGGAGTTGCAGTTTTGGGTTTATATGTCATTATTCATCAGCAAAGCTCAAAACATCATCTGGAAAAATAGAGCATGAAATCATTTTCCTACCCTGCTTCTGTGCATCATACCTAACACTGAAACTTTAAAAAGAAAGAAAGAAAGAAAGAAAGAAAGAAAGAAAGAAATCAACAGCACTGCTAAAGTGGTGCAAAAATAATTTGTCAGGTTATTTTCTCAACTCTGAAATCAACTCCAGCAGTACATGCACTTGTGTTGGCATCTACAAATCTGAACAGTTTACTGCAATAGCTGTTTTACCTCCATCCCTTGTTTTCCCACAGTTTTTAAAAAAGCATCTGCTTCCAAGTTTCAGTTGCATACAGTAACAGTGACTTAATATTAATAGATAAATATTTTAGTCTTCTCCAGACACATAGCCTGCTGTTAGCAAGAGTCAACTCTGTACATTTAAGGCCTGATTTAATAAAACTCCATCTGGCTGCCACAGAACAGAAGGCTATGCAAAACTGTAATAGTCCCAGAAAGCCCATCGGGAAGGACGAAGCTTGTGCAGCCTTGAGCTGGCTTCCACAGCAAGAAGCTCAACACTATCTTAGAATAAGAACCTTAAATATCAATACAATGTCTTTCAACTACATAGCTTTCCACTTGTTTATTTCAGATCCCATTGACCTACAATCTTTACAATTGGACCATCACAGCACAGTTATACTGATGGTGAAACATACCATAAAATATGAAACACAAGTGTCTTCATTTGCCAAAAACATTGTTCATATAAGTTTGAAGCAATCAGTATATGTTAAAGTAAATATCTGCAGGCTCTTTTATGTATTTATTGATATTTTCATAGCTGCAATTAAAGCATCTCGATAAAATCTACAATAGAAATGGAAAAAGATTAAGCATGATGTTTTGCCCATGAGGTCTCTTTCAGGGAGTGGCCAAAACAGCATGGGGTTAGGTTATGGTAGCTTTGCAGCATAATACTGATGCAATACTGTATATGTGAGTTCTGTACTTCATCATCACAACAGGCTCAGTCATGTGCCCCAAAATGCAGGGGAATAGCAAGACATAAGATGCCCATTTACTCATCCCTCCTCCTACCCTCAGCACCAGACCCTGGGGGGTGGAAGAAGCAACTGCTGCCAGGCCAACACGCTCCCTCTCATGGAAGTGGGTGGGAAGAAGGTAGAGTCTTTGCAAAGCACTGGTCAGTATAATTGAGTTGGCTATGGCATACTGTGCTGGGAAAAGGGCTGACACAGCTTAATTTCCCCAGGTGAGCATCACAATTCATGTGCAAGTCACAACTGAGTCCCTGCCTTTGTCCTGGAGAAGTGCACTCAGCTCCTTAAGTGGGATGGATTGCAAGGTGCCAAGCCAGCCCACTGGCATTCTACAGAAAACACACTTTAAAAAGAAAAAGAAAGCAATCAACTGGAGACGGCACTCCAAGGAACCTAGAGTTTATTTAGATTTGTTGGTTGAAAGTATGGGAAGAGTCCCAAAACTAAGGAACCTCATAGGTTCACATAGTCATAGTAGGAACCAGCACACTTAAAAGGAAATGAAAGTTTCCATTTATATGTTTTTAAAAAATCAGGTAAAGTTCCTTCATTTGTAACTGCTGACTCAAGCCTTCTATGGCCAATTCTACGTTGATTAACAAAATGCTTCTGTCAGTCAAAGGAAAGCTCTCTTCTCATCTCTGCCACTCTTTCACCAGACTCTCTGTCTCCTGCCTTTATCCCTTTATTCCCTTTCCTCCTCAGTTTTTTCAATCTTCTTGTCAGAAGAGAGGAGGAGGAGGTGTTAGGTAGGATTGTGATAATTGCTGAGTGTGGAAGGTTGCACTCTCCTCTTGAGTACTCCCCTTGCTGTCCGGTCACAGTGCTGTCATTTTCTTCAGCTACCAGCATCCTAGGCAGGCTGTCAGTCAGCCTCTGTGGGTCTTCTGTGACTTAGCCCTCTGGCCAGGTCTCACAGTCCAACACCCCTTCTGGGGTATAACAAAAAACAATCAACAATTCCTTGCCCTTCTAGATCAATTATAAACAAAATAATCTCTTCACCCTTTCTGGGTTAAATTCCCTCTCTGGGATTGAATCAGCAGGGGTTCCATTTTAGTCATTGCCCAGCATGGTTCCTCTGGCTGCAGACTAGGAAGCAGCCCTCCTCACTGCTCCGGCTCCAGCTCCTTTTATCTCAGTGTTCTGGGTCTTGATTGGCTGGTGCTGGTTCCCAGCCCTTCTGGAGGAGCAGATCTCACTAGTTTTCAAAATGGCTGCTCTTTTCTTCAAACATAACCAGTGCTTAATTTGTGCCAGGGCTTGCCAGGGCTGAGCCCAGCACCTTAAGGCTTAACAGTTCATAGACCCAGCACCTCTGGGCTTGCTGCATCAGTTATGAAAGTAAAAAAAAATTGCTTGAGCCCCAGCACTTCTTTTGTTACAAAATAAAACTCCGAACATTGCTGTTTCCTGGGGAAGAGTGAAGCAGAGCCACAAAGCAGTAGGCCGCAAAGACCTGGTACACCCCACCACACTGATCCATGTTTCTAGCATGCCAGAGGAGAACTGAGGAAAGCAGGGATAGGGACTAATTACTGCAGTTGGTTGACAATTCTTATTGTCTGCTTCCTGAGAGGTGAAGCCATAATGATGGGAGTCTGAAGAGGAGAATACCACAATGGGGCAACACAAAGAAGCTTGCTTCACTGATCCCTCTGTTGTGGTTAAACTGAAGATTTCAGTCACAAGGGCTGTCAAGCCCATTTGTAAACACTAACAGGTTTAAAAACAAAGTTTCCCTCACAATCTGTAAATAGAACCTATTCTTTTGTGGGGACTTGCACTTTAGGCCATTTGCACATTTCAGAGAAACCATAAAGCAACTTGGAAATGTTCACATTACAGGAGATGAAAAGATAAACAGAGTTGTCGACAAGATAAAGTTTTGGGCTCTTGGCACTGGATCATTAAGCACAATTAGTGAAGCACACTTGTTACAAGGCAATAGAAATAAGCACTACAGATGTAACAAACTCGGCGCATAGCTGATAACCCATCTAAATTCAGTCTACCACTACCTGTAAATGTAAGCAATATGTTTCTTTAAACGGGTCTAGAAAGTGTCTTCCAGGATATCTCTAGGGAATGTGCACTTTTTGAACTAATTAATCACTGAATGCCACCACTGCTCCACTCCACTGCATACGAAACAGCAGTTATTTGGCAGTTTAAAAAAAAAAAGTCTCATGGAGAAAGTGGTTGAAGTAGTACAGCTTAAGGGAAATACAAATTTAATGCAAGAGAGATTAACTCCAGTTAACTTTAAATCTAAATGAAAATGGACAAAGTCGTAGTGTATTTTTGTATTATGGAGATTTAATAGGTTTCCTTCACTATTTGCATTATTTTTTAATTCCCACCAACTGTGAACTCTTTTCCACTCTCCCTTTTAAAACACTGTGAATTAATTTAGTGCTTGTGAAAGTGCACCTAATAGAGAGCTGAGTATTGTGCAGATACATGCTATGCGAATGCACAGCATTCCCTCTGCCAATGCACCTCAATCCTGACACTACTGATAATACAGTCCCAGGTTTATCTTGGCAAGGGCCACTAATTTTTCCAAATATTGTGGCATTTTTGTCAACATGAATGAGAGACCAAACAGCTAATTTTCATTGGTGACCCAAAGCAGAATTTGATCGCTGTTTAGAGGACATTGTTATGTCATAAGCACAATCTGAATTAAAATTTATTTTTCCTGGCATGTATATTAAGTATTCTCAACATACTGTGTTTATGAATAAAGCTAACTAATGTTCATTTTAAATGTATAAGGATAATAGCTTGCCCTCCAAATTTCATATAGTGAACCTGGATCTGAAACCAATGATTAGATCCATTATACTCTCAGGTGGCTTTATGAGATTATATTCCTTGTCTGGGTATACCGCAAGAAGGACAGGAGACCTGTTATGGGTTTTAATCAGGCTGCAACTTTATTATATAGATGTCTGGGACTACCCAGCAGATACAGTGTACAGTGCAGGCAAATCCATGCTTATTCAAATCAATTCTCTGGGGCTTTCACCAGCCCCCCTCCTTTGTTTAATCCATGCTTATTTCACATCAATTCTTCAGGGCTTCCACCAGCCCCCCTTTGTTTCTATCCAGGTCCCCCAGCCGACTGATAGCTTGGACCTTACCATCCACCAGCCTCACAAGAGGCTTAAGGAGGACTATGAGAATGGGGGAGGGAGGAGTTGGCTCCCTGCCATACAGGTCATGGGAGTCCCCGAACCCTCTCCCCCTTTCTGTTTCTTTATCCAGTACCTCCTTTTAAGTCCTTTACCAGGCCATTTATCTGGTCACTGGCTGCCCTCCCTATGGAGTAGCTGCACTAAAAGGGAAATCTTCAAACACTGAAACAGCAGTAGCTAACCATAGTGGTATAAAATGTTCTTGTGGGATCAGTGGGAGGGGGGGAATCTTACACTGTATTCTGAATATGTTGAGATATTGGCTCATTCTGGTCTCTTCTGACAGTTTGTTCCATAATTCAGAGCCCTTCACTAAAAATGCTGTGTCTCCAACTTCTGAAAATTCCACCCTCGCCATGACAGGTTGTCTTGATTCTATTGCGGTTGTATTGGTGATGTTCCATCATCAAATCTCTGCCTATCCTACATGACCATTTCAAATTGCTGCACTTGTCTGTCTTGCCATGCTTTATTCAAAATCAAAATATTGTGAATTTAAAAAAAATAGAAACATACTGGCCATCTGGATTCATTTTAAACGGAACAAAATTATCTTCTTAAAAGTCTAGTTGGTTAGATCCTATGTCAATATTTGCACTTAAGATATAACGTTAAAAAAGGGTAAATCAGAAGCAGTTAACACAGTATGTTATGGATTACTATAGCTACATAAAAATCATGATATACTACTTCATTTCAAAAATCATTGGTAGAGGATTTCAGATCAGAAAGGTTTTGATAAATAGTACAAAGAAAATATTGGTCTTTTCCTTTCAGTGCCTATCTTTTGAAAATGTGAACTTGTCAATTAAACCACTTAGCAAAAGAAAATAATTTCATTCAGATCTAAGGAATAAAATAAGTGTTTATTTCTTGCCTTCCAGCTGTAATTCATTAAGACAGGAGATCCTGAATGAGGTTATAGGATCCAAACTACCTTTATTGGTGCAGTTCTGGCCCAAATTTATTCTTATATTATTACATTTTGTTTGCCCTTTCCCCATTCCCTCTTACAAGTCTATCGTAGTGCTCCCATATTATCTGAAGTTGGTAATTTTAATATTTACATTATTATAGTATTGTAAAGTAATCTTTAATTGTATATAATACATTTGTTTACATATGTTGGTAGAAAACTTTGCTGAGAACACTGAATTAGAACAGAAAATAAAGAAATGATCACATGGGATGAAGTACAGCGGCAAAGCTTATAAAGACCTCAGATTCTATTTTTCTTCACTTTTTCAAAATTACAAAAATCTACCCCATCTTAGTTTAAAATAAACACCTGTAATGTTTTTGCCCTGTAAAACTGTGTTTTAATTAGGTGGTATTATGTAGTATAATGATTTTTTTAAAGTTCTAAAAGGTACTTTTTTTTAATCAACTAAAATATGTAGATAATAGGTTGTTTTGATTGCCTGTATATTTAGTCTTCATCAGCGGCAAAAAGATTCTCTGTGATGTAAAATACCTAGAATTTCAGTTAACGATGCAGAGTTTCTTTGGAATAAGCAAAACATTTTAAAATAGCAATTACCACCATAATTGCAAATAGCTGAAAGTTTTTGAATTTTTGATGGTCTGATTCTAGGTTTGATTTGCAACATCACTTTTGACTGCATTCCTCTGTGAATCTTCTTGTTGGCATTTAGGTTTATTGTCATCTTAAACTACCTTTTAAAAACTGGGGGACATACATAAAAGAGTATGGGGTTTAAGGCAAAGGATAAGAATTAAAGCTGCTTGTGACATTTATACATGGATAGCATATCTTTTATTTTAAAACCTATGTAAAATTAATTTCACAGCGACTTCTTCCAAACATATTCACCCTCACTGAGTTTGTTATACAGAGAGAATTTTGTAGTTAAAAATTGCACTTTGATTTACAACCAAGATATATACTCCCTGACCTAATAGCACCCTTTACTCTTCACTTATTCCTTGTTTTATTTCTCTCCATCTGTTACACCACAAAGTTCTGTACTGCTTGCTAGCTCAGGTTCCCCGCAGTGACTGCACACCCAGTCCCAGACTCAAATGGACACACACAGACCGGCTGCTCCTCTAGTTAAAGGGAATATTTACTGTTCTTAAGAGGCACCTGCTATACACCCATACATATTTCTGCTCATAGTCATGCCTCATACGTTATAGTTTAATGCACAAGTGAATATGTTCCTCAATTAGGCTGACTTTTGCTGGTGCATATTATGCTTTGTTATGACACGTTGAACATTCATCAACTATTGTAGTCTCACTGAGGTCACTGACTAATAAACAGTAGTACTGATATACACATTATGAAAAAAAAGCCATTGAAAACATAGTATATAACTGAAATATGCAATGCGGTGGCTAGATAAATCATTTACTTGTACTCATGGTTGATGACCTGATAACTCACAAATAAAGGAGAAAAGCAGAGCTATGAATGAGTTATTAAATGGCATTAATAAGTAGTGGAAATAAATTATTTATAGAGTGACACAACCCACTTCGTGTTCAGCTTATGCAATAGTGGTTAATGATAAATTCTCCATATAAGAGTGTAGCTTATATTTTATTTATTTAAATATTTTGCACTATTTCAGTATTTATTCACCATGAAGAGAAGGGGCAAGATCACAGTATGATTATGGAAATTTCAATGATGATGACATTTTTAGCTACACATTCTGATGAGCCACCTCCCCTGGCTGCCTGGATTGTAAAGTATTTCTTTTCAATACCTTGATGAAATGCCCTTTTTGAGCTTCATTTACTTTTGTATATATTGTTGGATCTGATATTTATTATCTTTGGGGTCATGGAACATATCAAGCATGTGGTGATTTACATTCATTTAACTACACGTAGACTTTGTTAATAGATGGGTTTACCTGTATGTTTGCTAACTAACATTTGCACTGTTGGCACAAGAATACATGGATATAAACTGGCCATGAACAAATTCAGGCTGGTAATTTTATAAGAAGATTTCTAAGCATCAGAGGAGTGAGATATTGGAACAGTCTCCCAATAGGAGTTGTGGGGACTAAATATTAGCATTCTAGCACAATGGAAATAGATCCTTTGATAAAGAGAAGGCATATTACAATCTCCTATTAATATCTCCCTCTTACCTTTACATATATTTCTGCAAATTAAAAGGAACAAAGTTAAGACTGAGGGGGGTGGTTTAATGGTTAGTGCTGGCTGCTTTGTAGAAGGAGATTCAAGGATCAGTTGTTTCCCAGAGTCCATCCCTTTGAAATGTTTTAAAGCAGGTCTGTGAAAACTGGGCTATTGCTAGATGTCAGGCAACACTGGCCCAGACTCTGGTACGCTGCCCTTCATTGATTCGTTGTTGAAAATCGTTCCCCCAAAAGTCACAAAGATGAAATTTACATTGTATATGCCTTTATTTATATTTATATCAATTATTATAAAGGAACTAACTAAGAACATTAAAAACCTATATAAATGTTTTGGTAACAGCTATTAAAATTACTTCGCCAAATGAGTGTAATAAATATATATTTGAGGCTGGTTAATTGTATGTATTCACACGTTTCATTTTAGGCCTATCTCTGACAAGGTGACATTCAGAAAGGAATTGTGAGAACCCCCTCTTCCCAGCAACACTCCCAGTGTATTGCAGATAAGGTTTCTGTCTGCTTCTACTCAGTTATGCAATGCCTGTTATAAACTCCATCTTTATAACTCCATCTAGCCAGGAGGCCAAAAGACTATCATGTCACCTTGCTAAAAACACACATTGCTATAAACTTACACCCCCAAAAAAATCTCCACATCTCCAAAACAAGGTATGAAGATACAGTAATATTCAGAACAAACATTCACAGGATTTTTATTAATGACTTTGGCATAAAAAGTCAGAGTGTGCTAATGAAATTTGCCAATGATACAAAGTTAGGAGGCATTTTCAATACAGAGGAGGGTGGGAATATTATACAACACGATCTGGATGACCTTGAAGACTGGAGTGATAGAAACAAGATGAAATTCAATAGTACAAAGTACAAGGTCATGATCTGAGGGTATAACAATAAGAATTTCTGTTACAAGCTGGGGTGTCCTCAGTTGGAAGTGACAGAGGAGGAGAGAGAGAGAGATCTGGGGGTGTGGGCTGATCACAGGATGACAATGAGCCACCAATGTGATGCAGCTGCAAAAAAGGCAAATGTGATCCTAGAATTTATGAGGTGAGGCATTGTCAGTAGTGACCGAGAAGTATTAATGCCGTTGTACAAGGCACTGGTAAGACCTCATCTGGAATAATGTGTGCAGTTCTGGTCACTCAGGTTCAAGAAAGATGAATTCAAATAGGAACAGATGCAGAGAAGAGCTATTAGGATGATATGGGGCCTCTTTTATGAGAGTAATGTGGCGTGTTTAGTCTAGCAAAAAGAAGGCTGGGAAGGGATATGATTTCTTTCTATAAACACATTGGGGGATAAGCACCAGAGAGGGTGAAGAGCTATCTAAGCTAAGGACAATGCTGGCAAAGGAATATATGGGTATAAACTAGCCATGAACAAATCCAAGCTGGTAATTATAAGGTTTCTAATCAGCAGAGCAGTAAGGTTTTGGAACAGCCTCCCAGTAGGAGCTGAGGGGCAAACAACTTAATTAGCTTTAAGGGAGAGCTGGACAAATTTATGATTTATGATTGTATGATGGGATTGTTTGTGACAGTGGGAGGCATGGCTTGGCAACCCTGGGGTCCCTTCTGATTTATGTCTTATGCTCCTAAAGATCATGCTTCAGGGCTTCGGACAGTCACCTGCAGGAACTGGGGAAAGACTTTTTATTCTCGCAGCGTATTCTGGATTTTTTAGGTCTCCTTCCTCTGAGGCATCAGAGATGACCATGGCTGGAGATGGGACACTGGATGGGTAGGGCCAATGGTCTGAGGTGGCATGGAGCATTTTCTTAGCTGGCTGGTTTTGCTCACATGTTCGGAGTCTAACTGATTGCCAAATGTTTCCCCCGTCAAATTGGCAACAACCTTGTGGGGGTTGCCTTCCTCTGCAGTATGGGGTGTGGCTCACTTGCAAAGATTATCTGTATATCTCATTTAATTCTCTGCATTGCGGGAGCCTCGGGCATTGGTGCACCTCATTCCCTCCAATTCTCTGCCTCTGGCACATCATAGCTTAGTCTTCTGTGGGCTATAACACTTTGGTCTAATTTTGATAGTTGGGTTTTATATGCAGGTTCTAGGTGTTGTTGGTGGCCTTTGTTATTGAGGAGGTCACACTAGATGATCTGGTGATCATCTAACTAGGAGACAATGCAGGCAGAAGCCCAGCAGCAGGGTGGGGGCTATCCAGTTTATTGCACTGACTGTCGCATGTATGATTACCTGCCCTGTGGGCGGGTGGCGTATGTGTGCAGTCGGTGCAAGGAGCTCCTGACCCTCAGAGACCATGTACGGACTTTGGAGGCCAGGGTGGCGGAACTGGAGGAGCTGAGAGAGGCAGAGAGGTATGTTGATGAGGCTTTCCGGGACACTGTAGAATTGTCCCACCTCCGCTTAGACAGCTCCTGTGCTGTTGAGGAGGAAGAAGGGCCCAGGGAAGTAGAGCAGTCGATGGGAGCAGAGGGAAACCTTCCCGTAGTTGGGACCCTCCTTCCAGATGGTGCTGGGGTTGCCTCTCGCACTGAGGTTACCTCTCCGGGGGAGGGAACTCCAGTTTCTAGGAAAAGGCAGGTGTTAGTAATGGGAGATTCGATTATTAGAAATGTAGATAGCTGGGTCTGTGATGACCGGGAGAACCGTATGGTGACTTGCCTGCCTGGTGCGAAGGTTGCGGATCTCTCGAGGCATCTAGATAGACTTATGTGTAGTGCTGGGGAGGAGCCGGTGGTCGTGGTACATGTAGGTACCAATGACATAGGGAAGGGTAGGAGAGATGTCCTGGAAGCCAAATTTAGGCTGCTAGGGAAGAGACTGAAATCCAGGACCTCTATGGTGGCATTTTCAGAAATGCTCCCAGTTCCACGCGCAGGGCCAGGTAGGCAGGCAGAGCTTCAGAGTCTCAATGCGTGGATGAGACGATGGTGTAGAGAGGAGGGGTTCACATTCATTAGGAACTGGGGAAACTTCTGGGATGGGAGGAGCCTATACAGGAGAGATGGGCTCCACCTAAACCAAAGTGGAACCAGACTGCTGGCACTAAACATTAAAAAGGTTGTAGAGCAGTTTTTAAACTAGGAGATGGGGGAAAGCCGACTGCTGCAGAGGTGCGTGTGGATCGGACACAGACTTCTCTTAGGGGAGAGTCTGATGATAGAGAATCTCCAGGTTATAGTCAGGAGCAGAGGAATGAGAAGTATAATGTAAGGGCCGGATCAGATGACAAACAGTCACATAAAAAAGAATCTGGCACATCAGAAAAAGGCAGGCTAATAAACAGGGACAAGTTTTTAAAGTGCTTGTACACAAATGCCAGAAGTCTAAATAATAAGATGGGTGAACTAGAGTGCCTTGTGATAAAGGAGGATATAGATATAATAGGCATCACAGAAACCTGGTGGACTGAGACCAATCAATGGGACACAATCATTCCGGGGTACAAAATATATCGGAAGGACAGAACAGGCCATGCAGGGGGAGGAGTGGCACTATATGTTAAAGAAAGTGTAGATTCAAATGAAGTAAAAATCTTAAGCGAATCCACAGGTTCCATAGAGTCTCTCTGGATAGAAATTTCATGCTCTAGTAAAAATATAACAGTAGGGATCTATTATCGACCACCTGACCAGGACAGTAATAGTGATGATGAAATGCTAAGGGAAATTAGAGAGGCTATCAAAATTAAGAACCCAATAATAGTGGGGGATTTCAATTATCCCCATATTGACTGGGAACATTTCACTTCAGGACGAAATGCAGAGATAAAATTTCTCAATACTTTAAATGACTGCTTCATGGAGCAGCTGGTACGGGAACCCACAAGGGGAGAGGCGACTCTAGATTTAATCCTGAGTGGAGCGCAGGAGCTGGTCCAAGAGGTAACTATAGCAGGACCGCTTGGAAATAGTGACCATAATACAATAGCATTCAACATCCCTGTGGTGGGAAGAACATCTCAACTGCCCAACACTGTGGCCTTTAATTTCAAAAGGGGGAACTATACAAAAATGAGGGGGTTAGTTAGACAAAAGTTAAAAGGTACAGTGACTAAAGTGAAATCCCTGCAAGTTGCGTGGGCCCTTTTTAAAGACACCATAATAGAGGCCCAACTTCAATGTATACCCCAAATTAAGAAAAACAGTAAAAGAACTAAAAAAGAGCCACCGTGGCTTAACAACCATGTAAAAGAAGCAGTGAGAGATAAAAAGACTTCCTTTAAAAAGTGGAAGTCAAATCCCAGTGAGGCAAATAGAAAGGAGCACAAACACTGCCAACTTAAGTGCAAGAGTGTAATAAGAAAAGCCAAAGAGGAGTTTGAAGAACGGCTAGCCATAAACTCCAAAGGTAATAACAAAATGTTTTTTAAGTACATCAGAAGCAGGAAGCCTGCTAAACAACCAGTGGGGCCCCTTGACGATGAAAATACAAAAGGAGCGCTTAAAGATGATAAAGTCATTGCGGAGAAACTAAATGGATTCTTTGCTTCAGTCTTCACGGCTGAGGATGTTAGGGAGATTCCCAGACCTGAGCTGGCTTTTGTAGGTGACAAATCTGAGGAACTGTCACAGATTGAAGTGTCACTAGAGGAGGTTTTGGAATTAATTGATAAACTCAACATTAACAAGTCACCGGGACCAGATGGCATTCACCCAAGAGTTCTGAAAGAACTCAAATATGAAGTTGCGGAACTATTAACCAAGGTTTGTAACCTGTCCTTTAAATCGGCTTCGGTACCCAATGACTGGAAGTTAGCTAATGTAACGCCAATATTTAAAAAGGGCTCTAGGGGTGATCCTGGCAATTACAGACCGGTAAGTCTAACGTCGGTACCGGGCAAATTAGTTGAAACAATAGTAAAGAATAAAATTGTCAGACACATAGAAAAACATAAACTCTTGAGCAATAGTCAACATGGTTTCTGTAAAGGGAAATCGTGTCTTACTAATCTATTAGAGTTCTTTGAAGGGGTCAACAAACATGTGGACAAGGGGGATCCAGTGGACATAGTGTACTTAGATTTCCAGAAAGCCTTTGACAAGGTCCCTCACCAAAGGCTCTTACGTAAATTAAGCTGTCATGGGATAAAAGGAAAGGTCCTTTCATGGATTGAGAACTGGTTAAAGGACAGGGAACAAAGGGTAGGAATTAATGGTAAATTCTCAGAATGGAGAGGGGTAACTAGTGGTGTTCCCCAAGGGTCAGTCCTAGGACCAATCCTATTCAATTTATTCATAAATGATCTGGAGAAAGGGGTAAACAGTGAGGTGGCAAAGTTTGCAGATGACACTAAACTACTCAAGATAGTTAAGACCAAAGCAGATTGTGAAGAACTTCAAAAAGATCTCACAAAACTAAGTGATTGGGCAACAAAATGGCAAATGAAATTTAATGTGGATAAATGTAAAGTAATGCACATTGGAAAAAATAACCCCAACTATACATACAACATGATGGGGGCTAATTTAGCTACAACGAGTCAGGAAAAAGATCTTGGAGTTATCGTGGATAGTTCTCTGAAGATGTCCACGCAGTGTGCAGAGGCGGTCAAAAAAGCAAACAGGATGTTAGGAATCATTAAAAAGGGGATAGAGAATAAGACTGAGAATATATTATTGCCCTTATATAAATACATGGTACGCCCACATCTCGAATACTGTGTACAGATGTGGTCTCCTCACCTCAAAAAAGATATTCTAGCACTAGAAAAGGTTCAGAAAAGAGCAACTAAAATGATTAGGGGTTTAGAGAGGGTCCCATATGAGGAAAGATTAAAGAGGCTAGGACTCTTCAGTTTGGAAAAGAGGAGACTAAGGGGGGACATGATAGAGGTATATAAAATCATGAGTGATGTTGAGAAAGTGGATAAGGAAAAGTTATTTACTTATTCCCATAATACAAGAACTAGGGGTCACCAAATGAAATTAATAGGCAGCAGGTTTAAAACAAATAAAAGGAAGTTCTTCTTCACGCAGCGCACAGTCAACTTGTGGAACTCCTTATCTGAGGAGGTTGTGAAGGCTAGGACTATAACAATGTTTAAAAGGGGACTGGATAAATTCATGGTGGCTAAGTCCATAAATGGCTATTAGCCAGGATGGGTAAGAATGGTGTCCCTAGCCTCTGTTCGTCAGAGGATGGAGACGGATGGCAGGAGAGAGATCACTTGATCATTGCCTGTTAGGTTCACTCCCTCAGGGGCACCTGGCATTGGCCACTGTCGGTAGACAGATACTGGGCTAGATGGACCTTTGGTCTGACCCGGTACGGCCTTTCTTATGTTCTTATGTTCTTATGATCCCTTCTGGTGTTAAAGTCCATGACTATCTTTACAGCAAGTTGCAATTACTTCTACTGACAGACTAAGAATTGGTCATAACTTGTTCTCCACTTCCTCCCCAAACTTGCTTGTTACTCTCATCCTCCTGTTGTGTCCTGTCCTTTAGACTGTAAAGGAGAATCATTTTCTATATATTTGTACAGCACAAAGCACAAAGGGGTTCGGCCTCCAGGTGGTACCGCAATAGCTGTGCTGTGTTAAAAAATAATAATGTAACACAGCCCTTACTATAAACTGCTAAATTCCTGACTTCTAAGGAGAAAGAACACTGCATCTGCTTTAATATGAGAAAGATATACTCCATCAGGCAAGACTCATTGTGGACAACTGTATACAATTAATTCACCAACTGCTTACAAAACTTGGCAATTTTCCAATTCCCCTACCTCCAGATCAACCTACTGGTGCAGGCTTCTTGGTTCTCTTTACCAAGCAGACCTTAGTAACAATGCTTCACATATGCAGTAAGGCAAACAAAATCCTTTTAATTTTAATAAGATCCAATCTGGCTCTCAGACCAAATTATTGTCTCCATGACAAGTAATAAAGACAGCTTGAACACACTGTGAACCAGGAGCAATAATTGATCTCTTGAATATGCTTCTTCTTCTATACTACGAATCTTGTGCTTCAAAGGAGCATTTCCCCAATTGCATTTCAGAAAGCTGAGGTATGGACCACTTCTCAGCCTCTGGATATTCTAAATAAGTAGTAATAAGGCTTTTAGACAGGAGGCCACAAGGAGACACTATCATCATCCTAAAAACACACACGACTACAAACTTACACCCAAAACAAAAATCTCCCCATCTACAAAACAAGGTTGTCAGGATACAGTAATAATCAGAACACTCACTCACTTCTTGTCCCTTGTGACAATTGTCCCAAAATATTGGTTGAATATTGGTCAAGCCACTTTATCAAGCGCAATATAATTATCTATCATAGGCCCTGACCTTATTCCCACTGACGTCAACAGCTAAAGACCTATTTATATGAATAGGTTAGCAATAGAGCTGGGCAAAATTTTTCAGATGCATATTTACCGAAAAATGAAAATTTTGGTTGACCCAATACTATTCACGAATTTGACACAAATCTGCCAAATCATTTCAGCCAAAACAAAAACAAATGTTGTAGGACTTAGATACCATTCACAAACAGCACCAAAGGGAGGTGCTTCTGCCACCACCCAGTGTAACTTTTAGTCCAGTGAATAGAGCCCTCATCTGGGTTGTGCGAGACTCAGGTTCAATTCGCCCCTTGCAGATGATATGGGGAAAGGATTTGAACATGGGTCTCTTACACTGAGCAAGACCCACACAAGACTATACCTTAGCCCAGGGGTTATGGAGATCCCCTACAGGTTGGGAGATCCAAGTTCTAATACCTTCTCCACATCAGTCAAAAGAGGAAATTGAACCTGGATCTCCTATAGCCAGGTGAGTTTTCTAGCTCCTGAGCTAAAAGTTATATGGTGGGTATGACTACTACCCCCTCCTCTGGCTGTATTGTGAATGTAGCCCTTCATTTCCTTTGCTTTTATGTTAAAAAGTGCCCAGAAAGAAAATGGTTTATTTTGGGTCAAACAAAACCCAAGATTTGCTGACTTTTTTGATTTGCCTACATTTTTCAGAATTTTCAGATTCAGTTCAACCTGAACTTTTTTTTTTTTCAGAACTGCCATCAGAGGGTGACCAGATAGCAAATATGAACAATCAGTATGGGGGTGGGGAGTAATAGGCACCTATATAAGAAAGAGCCCTGAATATCGAGACTGTCCCTATAAAATCAGGACATCTGGCCACCCTATGTTAGCATATCAGAAAAAAATCAGTTATTTGATGAGTTCTAGTTAGGGATGGGCCCATTGAGTTGAGTGATGGAAAGCTCTACTTAGATATCTAACCCTCTGATTACCAACTTTTCCAGACAATTGTACTTTTTGCCTTAACTATGAGAGCCATTGTTATCCTTAATACCCTTTCCCTTGCAGACAGTCGCCTCAGTGATGACTATGGCATCCAGTCTCCATGTATCTCCAGTGCTCATCTCCCATTCAGATGTGAGCATGTTAATCCTTGATAGACACTGGAATGTTTCAAACCTGGAGCATGCCAGATTGCAAGTAACTGGATTTGAAACAGATCCCATTCTGCTGTGGATTAGCAGAGGTGCTCCAGAACTCATGGGAGACGATGGTCCTGGAGTTCATCATTAATTTAGTAGTAAGAAACATCAGGCAAGAAGAGGAGTGTGTCTGGAATAAGAAATGTTGGGATACCAGTTAGAAAATAAACAAATTTTTGAGAGATTATATCCAACTCCATGGGTAGGAGAACTGGAAATACCTCTAAGAAAGAGAGACTAGGTCAAACCAGTTTGCTCAAAAATCTACTCCGCAAGCTCTAACCAAGTTAAGTTATATGCATTACAACATCAAGACAATGCTCTTTGGGTTAATAGTGTTTGTGAGGTGTTCTATATGATCGAGATGAGTGTCACAGGAAAGCCCATAAGTAATAAAATAATTAGTAAACTTTATGAGTTGAAGGATGCATGGCCCTTATTCCCAGCTGCCATAATTGACCCCATCTAAAAATAAGTCTGAAGTCCTGGATCCATCCTTTCCCACACACACTCCCTTGAGAAGAGGGAGTCTATGCTGTATCTACAAGCCCAACATGGTTTGACAATGGTCCTAGAAGCATAGCAGACCCACTCTGTGCCAGGAGAAAACACGGACCAGGTTTTTCTCTAGAATGAGCAGTGGCCATGCAGGATGAGAAGAGGGATTGTTCAAATCTTATATTTTTCTGTGTTGAAGTCAAGAATATGCATGAATCAATTCACCAAGAGAATTTAATCCTGCTGGCATGAAGACTCTTCCTTACCAAAGGGCCCAGACATGCCAGCTTTTAACAAAAATGTTATCCATTTGCTTTCATGCTGGAAAGATACTTGTTAATCACAAACAATATTATCATCTGTGTCTTCAAGATACAATCTATTTTAAATATCTAGCTTATTTGCGAGATTTTGTGGAGATTTGTATATTCATAAAATTTCAAGTGACACAATTGTAATGTATAGGACTCTGAAAGAAATAGTTAGCCAGCCGCCCAGACAGTGGCCTATCCCATCCCTGAGGGTCAGTTTTCACTCCTACAGACTCATAAACTGTTCAACGTACTCATTTGTAATTTTCCTCAAAATTACATCTGTTTCTTATCTAAGCCTCTTTGCCCTTCCGGATCACACCAGAGTAGGCGAGTGCTCACCTCTTGCCTGGTGCCTGATGTTCTTGAGGAGAATGGAGATCCGTGGGTGGTCCCAATGGCGGTGCTGGATAGGTGAGAATCTTTTATCCACCCATCTGCAACAGCTCTCTACTCACAGGAAGAATGACAGTTGGTTGTGCCTTCATCTGGATAGGCACTACAGACCTCCGTTATTCCCAGCTGCCAGGAACAACTCAGAATAAACCATGTAATAGACCTAGCAGATAATGGAATATGATACTTATTGCTTTAAGGAAAGCATTAAACACCCAAGTTGGAGCCAGGAACAGCTTTACTTGGAAGTAACATAGCAAAATACAATGACAATGCAATAGAATGAAATAGAGTATAGTACCTACTGTCATGACTGTGACAAGATAATAGGCGGTATCACAACAGTTCAGCTCATGGTGACAACTTATAAACTTAACCACTACTCATTACAACCAAGACTTATGTTAAAAAAACAAACTTACACAAGAACATTCACCATTAACATTATGCAAACTCAACACCTCCCAGACACTGCATTCCCTTGTAGTTTTAAAATGCCAGATACTTTCTTTGTTGGCACACTTGATGAATAGGAGTTCAAGGGCAGCACTAGGTATCCCTGAATCAGCAGAGGCTGTCCAGATAATAGGAGTGAGACAGTTGTGGATAGGGCAGATTAAGACTGACATGGTGATAGCTGGTAATAATCCTGGATATAAAACAACAGCCAGCAACTCTAAGCAGGCAATCGCTTTTCTTACAAGCTCCCTGGTCTTCATCTCAGCACACTGCCCCTAGGACAAAGACTTTCACATCAAACCATCCAAGGGACTGACAGGGTTTCCCCAGACAAGGAGGATAATCTCTGGGCACAATTGCCTGTGGGCACAGCTGAGGATCGGCCAGTACAACCAGTGCTTTCTGCCTGCAGTTGTCAGTAGGTTATTGCTGAGTCAAAGTGCTGAAGCTTGGGTGCTAACAGGCCTACAGGTGCAGCATGGTCTTAACACTGGTCTCTGCGGGGATGGCTTGACAGCAGAGTCTCCCAAATCTCCAGATCCAAAACCAGGCAACTGCCATTAGCTCCTATCCCACTGGACACCCAAGCTTGTAGCACCACTGGCTACAAGCCCAACTTTCTCTCTCTCCATTTCCCTCAGCCAGCCCAGCCCTTCTATCTCTTGCCTTTCCACTTCTGCCTAGATATGGGATCACAGAGCAAAGTTTAAAGCATTGCCCCCAGAGAGGGCCAAACACTGCATCATGAGAATTGTAGTCCTTGCAGGGTCTAGCTCATCCCATTGAACTGGAAGTAGTTGTAGTCCTTTGGAGCCAATACACAGAGGCCTAAGCAGAACATCCCTGGCAAGGTGTGGAGGCCCCCATAATGGGAGGAGCCTACATTACCAAAATACCGACAGCACTGGAATCAGTACTGTTCACCGTTAGCATCTGTCTCTCCAGCACAGAAGTAGACATGCACATTATTATTGTCCCTTTTTGATCTAAGCAGCGAATCAAAATTTGGGGTCCTGAGGATGCTCCAACTGAGAGGTGAAATTGATGATGGAGTTTGTTATTTTCTTTGATGCCATTTTATTTTGTTTTGTCAAGGAGTGCACAAAGTTCTGCGTTTTCAACTGCAGCAGCAACCAAAGGCAAAAGAGGTAGCCGCAAGCTACTTTTCTGCCTGCACTACAACCCAGAACTTCTATATTTTTTCTCAGGGTCACACCATGTTCACTGGTTGCCACTTGCCTTTTTTGCTCTGCTCTCAGTCTCTCACTGGTTCTGTGTTCTACCTTCCCTCTCTCACACACATACACACTTACCCAAAACAATACTCAGCAAAAGCCACTCTGCTCAGATAGTCCAAAACTCCTAGGCAGGTTCATGTAACTCTTTTGTTTTAGGTGAGGGATCATGATTAATTTATCCTTACAGTTATATTAATTGAAGGGTGCGTTCACACCCATTAATCTCAGTGAGGTTTTAGCTCAACTCATAACAAAGTTTCATCCAGTTCATAACAGCTGACATGGCAAAAGTTTCTATCTGAGTCCTTTGCTATGGGAGAAACCTGCATTGCATAAAAATATCTCTAGGTGAATAGCTTCCTGCTAATGTTGGATTTCAAAACAGTCCCTGGTCTTCCTTCTCTCTGCATGGTCACTCTGGTCCTCCCTGGACAAAAACAAGTCTATACAAATTGGTCCATAGGATAAAATGATGCTACTGCTCCAAAATAGTGCAGAATAAAATAGGAACAGCAAGCAATAGAGATTTCAGGGAACAAGCCAAAAGGAGGAAAAGACAATATGTTTACAAAACTCTTAACCCACCTCCCCACCCAAAAACCTCTGCATCCTCACATATGGTGGCTCACATATAACTATATAACTCAGGTCTGGTTTGACAGATTCCTCTAATGCTGAGCAAAGAAATAATTTCAAGTGGTAGGCTACATCAGCTCGAACATACAGAGAGAAAGTAAACATGTAGAAAAATAGCGTCTCTTAGGAATGAAGTCTTGTATATCAGACAGAATAACCTATAACAGAGGTCAGTTAAAAGTTTTCAAGAATGTAGTCACCTTTACTTGGAGTTAAAGGCATAAAGTAATCTAATTATATTTAATATACCTAATTGTGAGCTATGTTGTTCTCATTCATTACTGTGAGCTGTTGATTTTCTTTATTGATTTATGTGTCTTTATCAATGTTTGCTATATTTATAGGCAATAAAAATATCATTGAACCATAAAAGGAACAGACATATCCATAGGATATGTATTAGCTATTGTGAGAAAAATCTATTGCTGACACAGTGCCCTAACACTTACCACCTCAGACGTGAATACCAACTGGCACACATATGCAAACAAGTTCAAACAGATTTCATACTGTCACTGTGAAACTAGTTCATCCCTCAAATACACAGTGTCCCCTGCTGTGATAAAAGGAGATATGCCAGCCATGTTAACGTTATGCTGAACACAGAAGGAGAAATTTTAGGAAAAGGCTTATTCCCCGTTATCAAGGTTAACCATTTTTAAATCCAAATATCTTAAAGCAGTTGTATGTGAACCTGAATGGTGCTGTTTAAAAGATTTAGTTTTTCAGGTTAAGCCCCCATGCCATACAACCTAGCAACAACCACCATCACCCCCTCTCCCCTCCAGTGTTTAGTTCCATCCTCAAATTGACATTTTAAAATTAGGGTTAAACCTGAAAAAAGGGAAAATCATCTTCACATGTTAATTGTCATCTTATTTGGACTGTTTGCTGATCATGTTGCACCATTGGCAAATCAGAAATCCAGTGGCTCAAGTTTTCAGAACTGGCTATCAGGCAGCTTGTGAGTAAATAAGTCTCCAACTTTCCTATAAGTATCTACTAGTTCCACACAACAAAGTACTAATTTGAGCATGGGCTGCGGAATTTAAGTTTGGTTTAAAAACTAGGGCACACCCTGACTGAAGTAACATGCATTGAAGAGACCACTGCTGATATGTGTCAATTCTTCAGCTGATAATTAATTTCAGTTGTTTCTCCCCTTTGAAAGAATATTCATCCTCTACATAAAGCTATCAACATCTTTTAAAAATGCACAAACACTCCACAAAGAAATGCTTCAAACTGGTATTTCCCCCTGAAAAATAAAACTGTAATTGCTTATTTCATTGCATAATTTCACCCATTTTAAGTCAATTTTTTAAAAAAATCTTTGAAAAATAGAATGACCTATTTATCATCTTACCGTAGAAAAGCCAAGTGTGTTATATTCCTTAAAAACAATTGGACCCCTTTCTGAATTGCACTGTCCCAAATGTTTTGAACACTAACATTTTTTCCCCTCATTTTTTGTCCTGAATTATCTTGTCCCAACTCTTTCAAAAAAGAGGGCTCGGACTACTTCTTTTTTTCCTTCTTGATTTGCTTCCCAATCTCTGGAGCTTATTTTTCTCCAGACAGAGATGCTAGAATCTTTACAGGATTTACTTCTAGTTATGGATTTCAATCATGTATTCAGATATCTCTACTGGACATAAACCAGAAGATTTATAATACTACTACTGGAACTTTCATGGTAAATGAATTTTACCAACATTTCTTTGACAACAATGCCAGGCAGTTAGAAACATTTGAAATCAGTGAATCTGAAGAACTAACAGTAGTCTTGTCAACACCTGTGTGAACTGCTGTCTATGCAGATGCCCAAGAGAAGAAGGAGAGGGACAGAGAATTTGGAGTGTGACCCTGATCAAAGACACTACTCAGCTAATTGTTCTGTCTTTCTTTTCTCTTTCGTTTCACTATTTGTATACCTGATTAATTTTAGGGGTAGACAAAGATCATTGTAATGGTGGCAAATGGTTTGACTGAAGGGGGGGGTTTCTCTACATTATGTGCTTTCAGTCTCCTTTGCTGAACAAATGAATCAAGGCCTCACCATCAAGATACGCTGCTTTCAGAGTAAACTAAAAACACTGCATGATTTAAACTGGTTAGCTAGCTACAATGTGGCCCAATGCCAAGACCCACACACACACTCTAAAGCTATGTAACTACACTGTACTACCACTAACAGTTCTGTTCTTATCAGTACAGGGGAAAGGAGCATGCTTAAGTTATCTTGGACAGCTTTATGTCGTGGCTCACCCCTCACTCAGTTTTTTTAAATGCTGTTTCTGAAGGGAAGTAGGGCAGAAGGGCTAAGACAGAAGGGCTTAGGCTTTCACTATGCATCTTCACAACAGACAACAACAAAACGTGAGTACCCCATGCACATTCCCAGGCTCATGAAGGGGCACCATCCAATTTTCGGAATACATTTTCCTCTGGTCGACTTATTTGAATGAACCAAGCTAAGTTTCTTTCTGTGCACATGATGGGATAGTAGCGCTCCACAAAATCCACCATTGTTAATGGTCTGTCTGGAGAGATGGGAACTGATACATTCTCTTCACCAGCATCTGTTTTGCTGCAGTACCTCTTCTTCTCCACTTCCACTTTGTGTCTCAATCACTCATCACCCCCTCCTCCTTTTGTTGTTTTTTTCTAATGCTCATTAACACTTGTTAGCACTGAATCCCTTGGCAGGTAGGAAGAATGCTAACGACATTGATCTGATCTCTTAAAGGTATTGCATACCAGACCTGCAGAAGGGCTCTGTGTAAGTGTGTCTCTTTCACCAACAGAAGTTAGTCCAATAAAAGATATTATCTCATCAGCCTGTCTCTTTAACATGGTGTATATGTCAGATTTCTAAAAGCAAGGTTGACTTTGTATGAATTCTGATCCAAACCCTGGATCTAAATACTCCTGAATTTTGGGGAAGACGCAAAAGATCCAAACTTCGAGACCATCTGTGCTACCATTGAGTCAACAACAGAGGGGGAAAGTCATAAAAAGGGAGGTGTAACACAAAACTAATAGGGAAATATTCCAATCCATAATGTTGCATCTGCCAAGTAGTGTCCAAATATTGCAAATAGATTTAATCAGAATCCAGAGTGCCCATGACTGGACTTGTTGTTTGGGTAAGACTTGTACAGTTTGCCACTTTAATCAACATCTAAACCAGACCTTTCTCATGGTCTGCAGATAGTAGTTCTGTCACGTAAACTAAAAAAAAAAAGATTAAAAAAAATGGCCTTACCTTTTAGGTGAATCTGTGATAAGCTTCTCTCTGCTGGAAGTCACTTTCACATACATCATTCACAAGCCTTATAGGCTAAGAGACCGGTGCCTAATAATACATTCAAAGTCACAGCACGTAATAGATAATGAAGTGCTGGTTCTAGGCAACAGCATCAGGAACTTCAGGTGTTTGTTTAATATTCATTGTGCATATTCCTAAATAGTCCATGCACATTTTAAAATCCCCCCCCCACCTAGTGCTGCACTTTTTTAAACCCTGTAAGAGACACATGTTCAATAATACCCATTAAGTAGCGGGGCCTGGGGAAAAGGTGTCATTTGCTGCAAAAGAATTAGAAAGACATTTAGTAGAAAGTGACATATCTTTGAGTCTGATACTTCAACAAAATGCTATACAAATGTTTGTATTACTTACATTTCTTTTGGCAAAAAGAATTTGTATTATGATTTTTAGATATGTTTAATACAAAAATTACACAGATAGAAACACATGAACAAATATAGGTTCATGTAATGTGCATCCATATATATGTCTATCTATACAGAAATTTCTATAATGTAATGAATGAAATTGTGGATTAGTAAAATAAATTATACACGTGCTTATAATAACACTGGGTTTAGATTTCTATTTTTTTTGTCCCTTTTGCTGCATTTCTGGATTCATGAAGCTTTCACAGCTCCCTCAACACCCACCTTATCCCACTCAACACCCCACAGCCTCCACCCCCCTCTGCATCTACATTTTATGTATTACCAATATTTAAAGAAAGAAAAACATTGGCATACTATCAAAAATAGAGAGACATAAAATGGACATTAAAGAAATTTCTTTAATATTAAAGAAATTGAAATGTGTCTATGTTACCAGATTTAATGTTCACTACTATTTTATAGCATGCCCCCAAATTAAGAAATATTTCAAAATGGTCACTGGTGGTTATCAAAAGAGGCATACAGACTTTTGGTTATGAAAAGAGGCAGTTTGGGTAGAGTGATTTTTTATCAAATTGTCTTCTGTCAAAATTATTTTTAAATGCTGAAGAAATCTATACAAACTATACGCTGGATACTGTCACTCTAATTCATGGTGAGTTATCCCTAACTCTGTGAGTAATTTTTAGATTTCAGTGAAACTATTCACAGAATAAGGTTTTATGAAAGTCAGAAAAGCAGAATCTGGCCTAACATGCTTTTAAAACAAAGTATATGTACACAAACTCTTCCCTATATCCATCTTGAAACATACAATGCAAACAGATTGAGGAGAAATCCCAGTGCACTCTCAGGCCCTGTACTTAGTAGTGAACCAGAAACTACCTCTTGCTTAAAAAGACCACCACAAAAGAGTCATACTAAGAACCTAAACCATCTGAGCACATTGTTTTGTCTTATGCTGGAAGAGGCCAATTTGAAGAAATACTCACACACAGAGGATTCAAAGGAGGCCTGCTACTGGACGGGAAGGGAAAAGTAGCACTTAGGATCTGTAAAATATGGGTGACATTTGCACTTAGTGGACAGAAGGACCACTCTAACACTCTTGGATTATGTTACAATGTACACTATTCTCTCTGCCTCAAGGGAAAGTGAAAGAATTATCCATTTTTCATGAGAGGTGGGGCTTCATGAGACCATTTTACTGCAAGCGCAAATAACTGCAAGTTCTTAGGAATCCACACTTCAGTTCAACAGTTCATCTGAAAATGCAGAACTTTTCAAAACTATAATGGTGCTCTACCTGACTACAGCAGCTTTCCATGTTAGTTGGTAATAAAGCAAACCTGATGCACTTACCTGTTAGACTCACAGAAACAATCACAAGGTGGCGAGGAGGGGAGAAAAAAGCAAATACAGCTCTGGCACCAGTAATATGCCCAAACTAATTCAGGTGGAATATTATTGTAAGTCTATTTTTGCATGCCCGTTTAAATTCTGCAAGCTTCCATAAATGCAGTTATCATTACCATTGTTGCCTTATCACTCTCAGTGATTGCTCTCTTTCAGTCAAGTACAAAGGCAGGCTGAATATAAATGTTTTGTCATAAAACTGCTATTCAAACAATAAAAAGGGTTACAATGGTACTAAAAAAAATCACCCCCAGGGCTAAAGCACAGACTGGCAGTATGCATATTCAGGCAGCACAAAAGCACTACTAGTCACATAGTTCCTACCCACAAGACCCTTCCACTGCATCTGTTCTTAATATCAGCATGGTGCTAAAAGTGACTGGAATATTCTCACATGTTCAGGGCATCCAGAACTGGGTTTAACATTGTGATAATGATTACTGTAATTAGGAAAGTTAGCATTTGGACTGGTGTTTAATTTTTAAGAAGAAAATTATTTGAATGATGTTTTCCCCTTTTCCACTGAAAATGCTTTTGCTTTTAGCAGCCTTGGCCATGTAATGACACCGAGGGGGCAAATGCAACATAGTCCAAAACAGCCATCTTGCCAAAAGGCTCTCAGAAAGGCATTACAGAGTGTATCCTGGGCAGTCCTCCTCCACAGGCTTTAGCATTGCCATTGCCTTGTCTTGGTGACTTTGCTGTCCTTTCCTCCAGTATCAAAACAAGGTCAGCAGGTGGGGATGAGGGGGAGAAAGAATGTGTAACAAGTAAAGGACCACCAAAAAGAAACAAACTAATTACCCTGACAGAGCAACGGCATTGCTATCTCATCCAAAACACAGGTAGAGTTTAAAACAAAAGGTTTATCAAGTCTGCATGCCCACTGTCCTGAGTAAATGTGCCTTCTTGCAACAATAAAGACAAATAAAGTACTAAAAAAGGATAAAGGAGGAGATTACAGACCTAGCTGTGGTTTGATAAATGGCATTCTACTTCACTCTGCTTATTGTGTACTTCATACCTTGCTCTTGAATATGGAAGAGAATTTTATTAAAGATTTAGCCACGGTGGTGGTGGTGACTGGCTCACAGTAATTTTCCTACAAAGTAGTTTAATCTATCACAGGGCAGACAGTGCACCTTCTTACCATGTATCATATCTGTCTATTGAGTAAGTGCTATCCAAATCCAATTTCTTTTCATTTTTGGAACTCGTGATGCATATTCAAGATACATTTTCTTTTTGTCTGAAGCCTAAATTATGTGCTGTATCAGGTGAAAAAAAGCACTAATAAAAAAGAAGTCTGGACACTATGGGCTCTATTTCTCCATCGACATTTTCTTTTTAAGGAAATAGTGCAGTGCTAACGGTACAAAATATTGGTCACATATGGATGTCATTCTACTCATGACACTAAGAACATGCACTCAGAATACTTGCACCACTGCTTATGGGTTGACCCGGCAAAGACATTGCGGTACAGTTCAGATCTTGGCTTTTTGAAACTCACAGTGGTTGTTCTATCTATTCAGTGAGTAATAAGCCATCAGGAAAGTCGAAACCAGAATCCTGTGCTTTATTTTTCAGAATAAGGTAAATACCAAAAGGCAGCTTTTGAGTGCTATAGTATAGAGTCAGAGAAATTAGAAATCACCTACTAGGTCATCTTCTCCATTCCCCTGTTAATACAGAATTGTTCTCTGCAAAATGTTTTTCTAATGCTTTGTCCATTTTAGGTGTAAATGATCCAAAACAATTATAGGTCTTCACCCTCCTGACTTGGGAAACTATTTTACTTTAAAACACAGCAAAGAGTCCGGTGCCACTTTATAGACTAACAGAAGTATTGGAGAATGAGCTTTCGTGGGTGAATACCCACTTCGTCAGACGCATGTGGTGGAAATTTCCAGAGGCAGATATAAATATGCAGGAAAGAATCGACCCACGAAAGCTCATGCTCTAATACTTCTGTTAGTCTATAAGGTGCCACAGGACTCTTTGTCGCTTTTTACAGATCCAGACTACCCTCTGATATTTTACTTTAATAATTTCTAATTTTGGATAATTTCTCATTTCTGTTAGGTAATTTTTCCCCTTGCTATTTATTCTAAATGTCTCTTGTTTAATTTAGTCCCATTACAGACTTAGAGATACTTCTTTGCTTCTACTCACAAAATGGAGTGACAGTTCACTAAGCTGAGTACAGAGGTATGTTCTCACGGTGAGGAGTCAGGAAACCTAATCCAGAGTTGTTTATTACATCTGAAGATCACTTGGGATATTTGGAAAGTGCAGCCCTCCCTGCAGTACCTTCTGCAGGGAGCACATTAAACTCCAGATAAGAGAGAATGCATCGGTTTCCATCTAGTTTCTGGATGCAGTTCAGGGTGTTGGATTTGATCCTTCATGGTTTATGTCTTGTGTATCTTAGGCTACTTCCCTTCTCATTTTTAACCAGGCAGTTAAGATCAGTTTCTGTGTTCAGGCTGATAAATCTGTTAAACACAAGTGCCCTGGGCTCTAGAACTTGCACTAAGAGAATCCTAATTCATGGACCTTCAGGGCACAGTCCAAAGCATATCTGTTTATCCAGGTTGTTTCTAAAAAAGGTGAGATGAGGGACATGGGCCTCAGAATTTGGAGAGTGAGAACTGATGCTGGGTCAACCTGAATTATTGTGTCCTTTTAATTATTGAAATGTTCATGTGCTTCCTCGAGCTTAAGGATAGGAATATTGTATAAATAAAAAGTAACTAAAAATAAATAAATAACCCTGGTTCTGTTGCAATCTCTGGTTATAACCTAATGGAATTCACTTCAGCCCTGATCCTGTAAGGACATACACATGGGCTTAAATTTACACACTGTAAGTAGTCCCTTTGACTTTAATGAGACTACTCACAGTGCATAAAGTTAAGCATGTGCATTAAATTTTTGCAGAATTGCGGCCTTGCACTCCCTGCCACGGTTTCCCTATATGTATAATGAAGAAAAGTCCATAAAGGACTTGCCAGCACTGAACCTGGTTTAAACCAGTACAACTGCTCCTCACTTTCTTGAGTCCTATACGAATCTAGGTTTGGTTTTATATCTGACTAGGGTGAGAAATTGCTCTATGTTAATGTAAACAGAACAATAATAATGAACGAAGGCAAGTCCAATAGTTTTATTGGTCACTCAGTTCACAGGCTACTCTGAATTTACACACGGAACTGGGTACATTGGCAACAGGACAAACGTACAAATCTAATAAGAAACATAAGTAACTTGTGTTGTGACATGGAGTAGTTCTGTTGTTAAAGACTTTTTTTGCTGAACAGTCACAGAATTAATGCTGAAATTAAAACTATACCTCTCTTCTTCCTTTGTGTTTTAAACAGAGATTGGTCTTCGGCTGCAGACTTAGGTAATCTTTTGATTTTGTTATGGCAACTGAGCAGTCAAGCAGCTAGTGGACACCTGCAGCTGGCTGTTTGCACCTGCGCCAGTCTTAGAAAACCCTTGCCTTAACCAGACTGTTTGGGGACTAATTCTAAAGGCCAGTTCACTGTAGGATAAGAGAAAGAAGTACTGTCCTAGAATGTTATTTAAGGTGAGGGGCCATATCTTAGCAGTCAGCTGATAATTTTAAGAATTAGCTTTTGAGGTAACAGGCATCTAACATTCACCTTCTCAGCGATTAAAGGCTTTGACTCTTAGTTTCCTTTTCAAGGAATAAAGGTTTGTTTTGTTTTTTATATTTTAAAAGGTGCTTAAATGAAATGCTGACGTATTAAATCCCTTTTATCATTTTACTAATGCAATTTGCCACCAAAAAGGCGAAATGAGTCCAACCATAAAAATGAGATCTTTTAAAATAACAAATGAGTTGCATTAATTAATAATTTCTTACATTTATAGAATGTCTTTCATCCCAAAGAATCTTAAAGTGCTTAAAGAGTAAACGATTCAGAACAATTATAGGCCTTCAACCACTTGACTTGGGGACCTCTTCCACTCTCATCATTTCTAGATTATGACAATTTCTCATAGAGGGGCCTTTTAAGTAGGAGTATATTATATATACTCCCACTTGTTGGCTTCTGTGGTCTTACTTAAAATGAGAATAAGACCCTACACAGAGTCATAGAAAGAGACCTCCAGAGGTAATCCAGCCTCTTGCACTGAGGCAGGACCAAAGATACCCGGACCATCCCTGACAGGTGTGTGTCCAACATGTGCTTAAAAATCCCCAATGATGGGGATTCTACATTTCCCCTCTCCCTTTGTAACCTATTCCAGTACTTAACTATCCTTACATGTAGAAAGCTTTTTTTATAATATCTCACCTAAATCTCAATTTCTAAGCCAATTGCTTCTGGTTCTACCTTTGGTGGACATGAAGAACAACTGATTACCACTCTTTTTGTAACATATTTGAAGACTGTTATCAGATCCTGCCTCGGTCTTTTTTTCTCAAGACTAAACACGTCCAGTTTTTTTTAATCTTTCCTGATAGGTTAGGTTTTCTCAACCTTTTATCATTTTTGTTGTTCTCCTCTGGACTCTCTCCAATTTGTCCACATCTTTCTTAAACTGTGGTGCCCAAAACTGGACACAATACTTGAATGCCAAGTAGAGCAGGACAGTTATGTCAAACACACAACACCCTTGTTAATACACCTAGAACTATATTAGCCTTTTTCACAACTGCATCACATTGTTGACTCATATTCAATTTGTGACCCACTGTTGCCCCCAGATCCTTTTCAGCAGTGCTACTGCATAGCCAATTATTCCCCATTTTGTAGTTGTGCATCTGATTTTTCCTTCTTAAGTGTAGTACTTTACCCTTGTTTTTATTGAATTTCATCTTGTTGATTTAAGACCAATTCTCTAATTTATAAAGGTCATTTTGAATTCCAATCCTGTCCTCCAAAGTTTGGTGTCATCAACAAATTATATAAGCACATTCTTTTCTCCATTATCCAAGTCATTAATGAAAATATGGACTAGTAACAGACCCATAACAGAACCCCGCACTAGATATGTCCTCCCAGTTTGACAGAGAACCATTGATAACTACTTTTTGAGTACAATCTTTCAACCAGTTTTGCACCTACCTTCTCGTAATTTAATCTAAACCACATTTCCCTAGTGTGCTTATGAGAATGTCATTTGGGACTGTGTCAAAGGCACAACTAAAATCAAGATATATCATGTTTACTACTTCCCCCATCAACTAGGCTAGTAACCCTGTCAAAGAAGATAATTAGGTTGGTTTGGCATGATTAGTTCTTATTAAATCAATTTTGGCTACTACTTATCACTGTGTTATCCTCTAGGTGCCTACAAATTGTCTGATAATTTGTTCCAGTATCTTTCCAGGAAATGAAGTTAGGCTGACTGGTCTATAATTCCCCAGTTCCTCGCTGCTCTCCTTTTTGAAGACAGGTACTATGTTTGCTCTTCTCCTGTCCTCTGGGACCTCACCCATTCTCTATGAGTTCCCAAAGATAACTACTAATAGGTCCAAGATTGCTTCAGCAGTTCCTTAATCAGGCCTGCCAACCTGAATACATCTAATTTATCTAAATATTCTTCAACCTGTTCTTTCCTTATTCTTTCTTGTGTTCCTTTCCCCTTGTTATTAATATTAATTGTGTTAAGCATCTGGTCACAATTAGCTTGTTTAGTGAAGACTAAAGCAGACTAGGCATTAAACAAGTCAGCCTTTTTGGTGGCACCCATTACTAGCTCTCCTTCCCCACTAAGTAGTGGACCCTACACTTACATTCATCTCTTTCTTGCTCCTAATATATTTACAAAATCTCTTCTTATTGCCTTGTGTGTCCCTTGCCTGATGCAACTCATTTTGTGCTTTAGCCAATCTGATTTTCTCCCTTCATGCTTGCACTATTTTTGAACTCATCTTTAGCAATTTGTCCATGTTTCCACTTTTTGTATGATTCCTCTTTGATTTTCTGGTTATTAAAGAGCTCCTGATGCAACCATATTGGCCTCTTGATATTCTTCCTATCTTTCCTTCACATCAGGGTAATTTGCTATTGTGCCTTTAATACTGTCTCTTTGAGAAACTGCCAACTTTCCATATATTCCCAGATTTAAAAAAATGTCAAAATACAGTTAAAGTTAAGAAAACATATCCATAATTTAAGATAAACATTACTGATGTTGTAATTGTCCCCAAAACTACCATTATAAATTGAGGAAATTCAAGAGGTCAGGTTATACTAAAAAGAAATCCAAACATGTAAATGTATGAAAATTTGGTTCTAGTTCCCAAACAAATGAAACTCTGCCCTCTATTCAGGCCATGCCATTACCATAATTATGATACATTGTATGAGGGCTTGTAGATCCAGATGAGATTAAACTGATTTTCAAAAACAGATTAGCTTTTTTAATAAATTATTATTTAGAAGCAATGGATCAGATCCAAAGGCCATATAAATCAGTGTGACTCCATTACTATCAGTGGAGCTATACCTGTTTATATCCGCTGAGGATCTGGCCTGTTAGTCAGTTTAATTATGTTCATGAATAGCCTTGATTAGTGTACAACATAAGACAAATATATTTTAAAGTATATATATTTATTTTATTATCCAGGGGTTCAACCCCCAGGTAAAATAGTTGCCTCTGATTGCAAGGCTAAAAGCTTGTTTCAAAATCTCCAGTGATCACAGACTATTGGAACAGACATTACTCATCATTCTGTAATCAACACAATCAGCATATATGGTACACAGAGATTTCGTACTCTAATAATCTACAACTGGAGTTGGATTCTTCCCCAGTTTACTGAGCATCAGCTAGGAAGCAATTTTAAGAGACAAATATATTGACAGGTCTGTGAATCTTGGGTGGTCCATCCATTTAGGGTTTTTCCATGTAAGGTTGCCTTCCCCTCACATCCCAGGATAGCTTAACTGGACCCAGAGTTAGCAAGTTGGAAAGCCTTGGATATGATGAGCTGCTCTGAGCTGTATATGCACTAACCAAAAAATACATTCTAAGAAATGTAATATTGTTGCAAAATCCAATAAAAACTAAGAGGAGATTCACAGATGTGGGAAGACTAACCTCCCTACTTGGGCTCATTAAGGAAGTGGATAAGGAAATTACCTCTTCTGCCTAGGTATTCAACATCAGCTTCATCTGGAAACATCATGTTTTCATTAGTGTCTGTCACAACATTAGCATCATATTAGACATGGCCTCAAGCCAATATACCAGACATAAAACAAACACCCAAATCCTGGGAAAGACCAGATTCAGGCATTGCAACTCAAGCCCATCTCCACATATTGTGGGTAATATTTACAGCTAGTGAATTTTCCTTTTCTTTTTTTAATATCAAATGTCTGGGATTATTTTGTCACATGACCCGTGGCCAACAATCAATTTTTCTGTGATAAATTACACAAGGCATTAAGAACCTTCAAAGAATAGAAAAGGGACCATTTCATTATGTTGCAGTATGGTCTAAATATTTGATCAGAAGTGTTTCTCCAATTAAGATTTTAAATGAGTCAAGGAAGTTTAATAGTTAAATCTTGTTCTCATCAACTTTTCAGAAGCCATACACCATTCAAGAGCTATGAGAAGATGAAACATTCATGTCACAAAATTTTCATTGAAAACTCATGGTTTCATGAAGTTCACAAAACTGCCTGAACATTTTAATGCAATCAAGGTGAAATCCAGAATATTGCGAGACATTTTATTTTTTTAAATCTCCATAGTGAATTTTAACCAACTTTATATTTCAGGAGTGGTTATATCCTGTTTAAAAAAAAACACATACATAAAGACATTGTGGGATCATCCTGGTTAGCGCTTTGGGACAGGGATCATCTTTTTTGTTCTGCATTTGTACAGCACCTAGCACAATGGGATCTTGGTTCATGACTGGGGCACCTAGGCTGTATCACAAAACAAATAAGTAATAATAATATAATGATGTGCTGACCAGTGTTGAAATCAATAGACTGAGAAGTGCAACTGACAAAGCTATAGTCTCATTCACATTGTAACCTACAGTAAACAAGTACATGCCACAGTAACATACATTTTCAGTAGAAACATTACTGCTATCTTCAGGCGGCAGATGTTTCTTTTATTTCACATTGATTTTTTTAATGAAAACCAATATGAATATGCTACTGAATCTTTCCCAGCATAAGTCACTAATGAAGAATTGAGCATGACAGGATCATATTTGAGATAGATATCTTAGGAAATAATACATAACATTTGTATTACAGCAGCAGCTAGGAGCCACAGTCATGGACCAGAACCCCATTATGCTAGGCACTGTACAAACAAAACAAAAAGACAGCCCCAACAACTTTATGGTCTCAGTGGAAAAACCCTGAACAGATGAACCCCCCAAGATTCACAGACCAGTCAGCCAGGGACAACCCAATACACTTGTCTCTTAAAATTGCTTCCTACCTGCTGCTCAGTAAACTGGGGAAGACTCCAACTCCAGATTTAGGTTATTAGAGTACCAAATCTGTGTGTGCCATGTACAAGACAAGAGGTAAGAGATGGATGCAGACAGACCAACAGGTGAGCAATAAGGCAATATTGGCCAGCATGATAGGCTGTGGTGTTAGCACACCAGCATCCTAACTATTATTTTGCCAAATTTATAAACCATATATGATGCTGAGAATGTACTATTTTTAGGCTCAGATTTTCAAAGCTGCCTAGGGGAATTCTCATTGGAACTGAGCATTCTAATCAAATCACCTAGGCAGCTTTGAATGTATCAGTTTAATCATTAGGTAAAACACAAGAGAACTCTTTACACCCTATAAATACACAAACTGTGCTTATTCAAGGCTTTGCTAGAATTTTCTGAAAATCCAATAAAAATTAGTTTACATTACCTCCCCAAAACATCATTTCAATATTTCTGTTTTAAAAAGGTGCAAGGCTTTAAATATCTAGTTAATGTGATATTTTCCATGTGTAGTACAGTCAAGCTTGATCTGCTGTGGTGAATTATCAAAGATGACAGACCTCTCAGATCAGCAAAAATCAAATGAATGCTCATAGTCTCAAGGGCCTTTTGTTGTGAAACTGAGAAAAAAAATACATTGGTATACAGATGTAGTTGCTCCATGCTTTCCCTTCGATGATTACAAGCATAGTCACAAGCCTAGTACAGAGATGAGATACATTATAGAGTCAGGACAATATTTTTTTTTAAATGACCAAAATCAAATGCAACTAATAATCAATTTAGAGAATTTTATTCATCTGCTCAGACCTCAGCCTTGGACATATTACACCAAGTGTGGTATATGAGTGCATTTTGGGGGGCGGGGGGAACCTTTCAAGAATTTTGAAGTAAATTATTTGGTGGGAAGAATGTGATGTAGTGGTTAGACCACAGGACTGGAAGCCTGGACTACTGACTCTGAGTGCCTGTGAGTTATCTGTCTCTGTACTTCAGTTGGGTATAAAAACACATACATACCTTACTGTGATGATACAAGTGCATTACTGCTTGTGAAGTGTTTTCAGATGCGCAGATAAAATGTAATGCTATGTAAGTGTAAGAGAGAAAGGCTGCAATATGGAAGACCTGAGTTTGAGTCTCTGCTCTGCTACAGGCTTCCTTGGTGAGTCATTTCATCTGTATGCCTCAGTTCCCCATCTGAAAAAAATGGAGATAATATTTTTCTACCTCCACGGAGGGTATTTGAGATTAAACTGAAGATTGTGAGGTGCTCGGATACTATCATAATGGGGACCATAGGAGTCTGATTGTAAGTATTATCTCAGCTAGATAAGTGTAAATTATTATCAGAATTCAGGACTGGTCATACCATATCAGACTCCTGCTCCATCTATTCTGCCACAAAGGAAGGTGCAAAATCCTAATAATTCCATTTATTGTGAAGATTCAGTGCTGTATACAGGGAAAACAATCTTTCCCAGCTTCTTACAGAATGGAGATTTGATGTCCGTTATAATTGCCCCAGTCTGCAATTATTATTCTTGGTTATACAGATAGTAAGCCCAGGTTTTGGAGGTATTTTTTAAGTAAAGCCACAGGTGGCAATTGAATATCAAACACCAAAAAAAGCTCAGCCATCAGACATTTTCACAAAGAAAAAGGAGAGAGACATGGGAATATATTTTTTTAAATGTACTAAAAATTCCCTCCCCTATTTCTTACACCACAGTATAATCACCTCATCTAGCTAACTGCTCCTGACATAATACTGGAGAGATCCAGTGGTACATATACCAGGCAGATAATGCCAGGAACAGGAAGAAAAACAGAAAAGAAACCATCCATTTTTTAGCACAGGAGATAGCTGTTTAAATCTGCATAGATTCTAATTCTGAATCTAATCCAACCTACCCCTGATGGTAGAAGAGACATGTGGGACAAGCCACAGAAAAGCCTGCAAATATCAGAGGGGCCAAAAGGTGTCCCACTGGCCTCAAAACTATTAATTAGCAACTAGCATAGCTGCGCCACAGAATTGTTGCTCCAGGATTCCTCCTCCAGAGGTTGCTGTTAGTCTGCCTCATTATCATCTGGATGGAAAACAACATTCTTTCCTGGGAGCTCTCTGCAACAGTCTTATTGATTAAATTCCCATAGTGTTAAATCATTCTGTAGCTTTCACTCCATTCTGCCCACCTCCCAACCCCTGAATAATAAAACTTTCAGTGGATTTACAGGGGTGGAGGAATAGGTGAGGAGCGTTTTGGTAAACACCTTAATATAATGTAGTGTCTATTTATATGGTGCCCTTAGTATCAGAACATTTCACATGCCAAGACAGTGTTTTAAAAAGCCAAATTAAACTAATCCGACTTTGCTCTTGCATTTATACAGGTTCTGGTCATCTGTACAGTCTCTGCCAAACACATGGGAAATGTCAATTCCAGGCTACTTGTAGAGAATTTGAAATAAAAGAAAGAGAAGCTAGTATGGTGATATGTCCCCTTCCATTCCCCTTCAGAGTTGGAATCTCAACAACAACAACAAACCACTTCACAACAAATCAGCTGATGTGCTTGCATCCATGAGGTGCAAATATATGTAATACAATGCAAAAATAGTAAACTATGTATCAGAATATAAATATAAAGTACTTTGTATCTTCATTAAAAAATTGCACGGTGAAAGAGCCTATCGAGAAACATGGGCCCTGATGCACAAACTAATGCACCAATGCAGACCCCAGTCAGAGCTGAGCCCTGCACGAGTCTGCGCTAGCCCATCTTTCTTGTCAAATCAAGGGCATAAACAGAAATATAATCCTCTGCTTTCAGCAGCACAGAAGGTAACTGGAAGATATGCAAGGACCGTAGGACCTCCTAGAGAAAGATCCAGTTTCCATATTTCCATCACCCACCGGTATGAAGAGTCATGCCTTGGGGCAAGAAATTGCTCTTTTACACACTTAGAGGCTCCTTGAAAAAAGTTCCCCAAAACGTCCAAGAAGTAAATTGTTGGTGCCACCTACAGGGGGAAAAGGAAAAACTGCTTTCTGATTTGTATATGCACATCTTAGAAGTACTGTAGATGCTTTTTTTTAGTAGCAGTGTTTTTATTCCTAATGAAAAATTATTTTCAGCAGGTTGCTTCTTGTTTAATCTGTCCTGAAGGGGAGAGGCCAGCACAAGGTCGAAAAAGTGCCAGGTGTACTTGGAACAGACGGTGGGGATGTTAGCAGTAGTCCTTAGTTCCTGTGGGACTTCATTCCATAGTCTCAGACCAATCTCTGAGAAAGCACCATCTCCTGCACCGATGAGTTTTTGCCCTTATGGTAAAACATTCCGTTTTGCCTGAGGAGCAAAGTTGTTCATGATGGTTGTGTCACCCAGACTTGTTGTTACCCATACTAGTTACTTAAAAGGACAAGAACATGGAACCTGCCAACTGAAGGTCATTGTGAATGGATAGCCTGCTCTTAAAGGATGTAATGCCTAGTGGCCAGCCCACCCTACCACCTGCCGTGGCCCTCCTCTCTTCCCCAAACAACTGGAGGATGAACTGAGAGAAAGGGACCAAAATAAAGGTTTTCTCCTCCCTCACAGTGGGAGCAGACATAAGCAGGAAGAGGGCTGGACAGGGGACTCCTGCCCCAAGGAATGAATAGACTGTCTGAGATGCTATCTCAATCCCAGAAGGAGGGCTGAGGGGAAAGTTCAGTTCAAAGGAGGGAACTATTGGCTACTCTAAGGCAGGGAGGCTGTCTGGAATACAACCCTGGTCCCAGGAAGAGGGCTGAGGGAGAAAACTCCTCTTAAAGAGGAATACTGAGTGCCCTAAGGCAAGGAACAGAGAGATTGCCTGAGATAGAACCTCAGCCCTGGAAAGAGAGTTGAGGAGGAATTCAATTGGAAGAGGTAGATACTGACTGCTGTAGGACAAGAGGCCTGGAATACAATCCTGGCCTCAGAAAGAGGGCAGATGGGAGGTAAATACTGTCTTAAGGCAAGCTTGCAATACAACTCAGCTACTGCAGGGTGGGACTGGGAGTGACTTCAAGGAAATAACTCGGTAGCTGGCAAAGAAGAAGAGGTGAGGAACCGTAGCTTCCAGATAGGGGCAGTAGAATCCAGAGACCTGGGGAAAGATATCAGCAAGCTGGACAAACATAGAAGCAGCCCAAGGAAAATGGTGGAGGGACTGAAGGACTAGTATTTAGCAGCCTAAATCAGGGTCCCTGCGCTGGAACCCAGAGGAGAGGATGGGCCTGGGTTCCCCTACCAGTTCCCCAGACTGAGAGAGAGAACATGGGTATTAAAAGAGGCCAAGAACAACAAGTTCCAGATAGATGTCAGGAGACAGGCTTGAAAGCCATTAGATTTTGAATTTTCCTATTTTGAGACTTTTCTGTTTACCCTAGAAAGGAAATGGACTGAATACTTAGTTGGCTAGAGGAGTATATCATAGAAAAGGACAGATTGCTGTGCAACCCGGAAGATGAAAGAAGACATTAGACAAAAAGAACCTTTGTTTGGGCATGGTACTCCAAAAGGAGGCACTGTAAAGGTGAAAGGCTCAATCTGAGTCATAAAAGCAACCTGCCCATTGGTAGACTGATGTAAACTTTTCTTGCCAAACAATTGGTTGGGAAAGCTATCACACTTGGGAGCAGACAATCTGCAAAGGAGCTAAAATTAACCTAGGTTGCCAAGAAAGGAAAAGTCAGGCCAGAACTGTTATGTGAAGACAAGACTGTGTCTGCTCAAAAAATAAAAAAGCAAGAGCAGCATGGAGCAGGACCAAACAGCTCGCCCATGAAGAAGAAACTGAATCACAGCCAAAGTCCTCCTGAAAGGAGATAGTCAAAAGGAGGACAAGCCAGACCAGAATGGAGCTGTCCTGGGGGGTACAAACCCAGTGAAGAGAATCTGGACCATCAAAACATTCTGAGAGAAGATCCAAACACAAAAATATTAGAAGTGTCTTGGGAACAACAAGAGGGAGCTGGGTTCCAAGGCAACTTGACCTCTCAGCAGAAAATACCTGTGTGGTATGTACATTTAATGTCTAATATTTCTCTATTGTTTCTTAAATAAAACCACAATTTGTCATTAAATGATATCTAACTCTTATATAGCACTTATCATCCACAGATCTCAAAGCCCTTTACAGAGGACCTGCAAAATGCTCAGCAGTGTTCTTATGGAATGGCTTTAGGAAGTCTTGCTCTGCATACGGGCAGGGTGAGTCCTGGTGTAAAACTGCACCTTACACAGATAATATTTTACAGCACTGGAAATATTATGTAGTTGGTTATTATTATTGTGAGTTGCACCACTCCCCAGATCACCAAATCTGAATTCACCAGAGTCTGACTAGGGAGGGGTGACAGGTTAAGCAAGGTTTTGTTTGAGGCCCAATCTTTTTCATCTTATGATCTTTAATATCACAACAATGTCACTGATCAGCTTGTGCTCTCACTATGGTTGCACAAAATTAAAAATATAAAGAAAATGCATGTAAGTACCATTTTAATTGAAGAAAATAACTAATATTGTTACGATGAAAAAGTTGCTGGTACTGGAAGTAGCCTGACTCCCTTAAGACAAACAGTATGATTTCCGTTTTCTTTTCTACTCATTTTTAAAGGAGCCAATGTGTTGTCACAAATGTGCCTGTTAAATATGTTTAACTAAGGGAAGCCTATGCCCACTGTTAGCACACTGAACTCTGTCCTTTAGTTGTAGGTGTATCATCATGAGTAGCCAGAAGGAGCTAAGCCTGCAGTGAGGACATGTTCTCTCTCTACCAAACACAACAGTATGTATTGTTTCCTGTATTCATTCTTACCTAGATGCACTATCTATTAATAATTGATAGGAAAAATATTCCCCAAAACAGGGAGGAAAAACCCTTGATGCTCCAGCCCTTTCTGGACCTTTATCAAATACTTGTGCATTGATTGAACAGGTTTGGGAAGGACAGTTTTGTAGGTAAGGCACTAGAGGTCTCAAGAGAGCTGGGTTCAATTCTAATCTTTTGGAAGAGATTTAAAACTGAGATTACTGATAACTGTGACTTTAAAAGGTCCTATGGCAAGAATAGGTGTATTAGACCTAACAGCTTGACTCAATCTCAATTCAAGTAATTACAGTCTGCTACCTAATTCCTCCTACAGTTTTACTGGGATTATTTATATTTTGTTTCCTATCCTCAACTTCTGTTGAATTGTGCCATGTTAAATAGTTGCCATATTTCACCCAAGAGGCAGGACTGCACTTTAGTGATGTGTTCCTTTCTATTGCTTCTATGGACCATATTTTGTCTCCCTTACTTACACCATGAGTTGTGCCATTGATATCAATGGAGTGCTCATGGAGTGAGGTACTAAATGTGAGTGATGACAGCAGAAATGGATACTAAATAAGTTCAAGTATTTTGGGATCCATTGGATTCAAAAGAGCTATAAAGTTGTGAGTTATGTTCTACTCTTCTTAGGGTATGTCTACACTGGAGCTGGAAGGTGTAAATTCCAGCTTCAGGAGATATATACCTGTGCAAGCTCTGATCTAGTTAGCATGCTAAAAATAGAAGTGTAAAGTGGTGGGAGGGGCTAACCACCCCAAGTATGTACCTCTAGTCTCTGACAGGATCATACAGAAGGCTGCTAGTGCCTTGCACCACTACAACTATACTTCTGCTAGCACTGGTATGTCTCCTCAAGATGGAACTTACACCTCCATCTCCAAAAGTAGACATACCCTAAGAGTACTGTATATGTGGGGTGTATGCAACAATTACTGGAAACTGTCCCCACCAAAATCAAGTTAGAAGCTGTTGGAACAGCTCTTCGTCCATTGTCAAGGGACTATCGAGAGCAAGCTGGTTCTCCACCTACTTGCCAAAGCAATAACGTCTGGGTAGTAAAAAGAACAGAAGTCCTTCTGGCACCTTAGAGATTAACAAATTTATTTGAGCATAAGCTTTCGTGGGCTACAGCCCACTTCATCGGATGCATGCAGTGGAAATTACAGTAGGAAGATATATATATTGTGGCAAAGTCCCGTCTCAGTCTCCCCAGCCTTTGCTGTTTTTAGCTCTGGTGAGACCGGCTTGGGTAATGCAGTCCCCCTTAGAACTCAGGGGAAGTCTGTCCCCTGTCTTCCCATCAGTCTTAGTTAAAGTATTTTTTACCCTGCCTTGTAGGAGAGCGTCCTGCCGCTCCTCCTGGGGAGGCTTGCTGCTTCAACACTCCTGGCAGCCGGGCTCCTTCTCTCTCTGCTTTTTTCCCCCCCTTCCTTCCTCCCAGGAAGGGGTTTAAAAAGGTCTCAGGCAGCTCCAAGTTGGAATCAGCTGATCCTAATTACCCTCAGGTAGCTCCCCTCAACTGATTCTAATTTGCTACCTTGGTAACCCTTTCTCAGCTGAACCTGATTGACCTGTAGTTGCCACTCAGTTGATAAGGAGGAGGGCCTTTTAACCCTCTGGGACTGACTCCTCCCCCCCTCTTGCAACTGTCTGTCCTGAGTTTATCACAATATATATACACACACACACACACACAGAGAACATGAACATATACACTCTAACAAGAGTGATCAGTTAAGGTGAGTTATTACCAGCAGGAGAGAAAAAAACTTTTTGTAGTGGTAATCAAAATGGTCCATTTGCAGCAGTTGACAAGAAGGTGTGAGGAACAGTGGGGGCAGGGAATAAACATGGGGAAATAGTTTTACTTTGTGTAATGACCCATCCACTCTCAGTCTTTATTCAAGCCTATTTTAATGGTGTCCATTTTGCAAATTAATTCCAATTCAGCAGTCTCTCATTGGAGTCTGTTTTTGAAGTTTTTTTGTTGTAATATTGCGACTTTTAGGTCTGTAATCAAGTGACCAGGGAGATTGAAGTGTTCTCCGACTAGTTTTTGAATGTTATAATTCTTGACATCTGATTTGTGTCCATTTATTCTTTTACGTAGATACTGTCCGGTTTGGCCAATGTACATGGCAGAGGGACATTGCTGGCACATGATTGCACATATCACATTGGTAGATGTGCAGGTGAACGAGCCGCTGATAGTGTGGCTGACGTGATTAGGTCCTATGATGGGATCCCCTGAATAGATATGTGGATAGAGTTGGCAACAGGCTTTGTTGCAAGGATAGGTTCCTGGGTTAGTGTTTTTGTTGTGTGGTCTTGTGGTTGGTGGTGAGTATTTGCTTCAAGTTGGAGGTTGTCTGTAAGCAAGGACTGGCCTGTCTCCCAAGATCTGTGAGAGTGATGGATCGTCCTTCAGGATAAGTTGTAGATCCTTGATGATGCGCTGGAGATATTTTAGTTGGGGGCTGAAGGTGACAGCTAGTGGCGTTCTGTTACTTTCTTTGTTGGGTCTGTCCTGTAGTAGGTGTAGTGTTCTCTTTCTTCCACGCCCTTAACAGAGGTGGAAGATTTTCACCACATGTATTTTGTTGCTGAACAAGGCTTCACCCAGTGCACAATAGGGGCAGATAGGGAAATGTTTTCAAAGGGCAAAGCTGCATTTTTCATGTGCAGAGGTTGAGAGACAGACTATGCTTTAGCTTATCTCAGGAAATACAGTCAGGATCAGTAGAAGGTTCTGGGTTACTTCACTGAAGTTTTCATTTTAAGACACCTACAACTTTTGCTGAAAGATATAATTACAAGGGCACATCCAGTGATTGTCTGGCTAGGCCGGAAGAATGACAGGAGACATTAGATATGGGTTTAAACAGGCCACAACTTTATTATTAGATAAACGTCTGGGACTAACCCGGCGGATAAAAAATGTGCAGTGCAGGTGCAAAATTTGTGTCCCTCCAGCAGATCCACTGTTGGGACCCTCCAATTCCAGACAATTTGGGGGGGGAGCCTTCCATCCCCTTTTCCTCCAGGTCCCTCCAGCAATTCCTTTACCAATTTCAGCCAATTCCGGGCGGTGGGGGAAGGGAGGGCTTCCACCAGTTCCCCCGCCCTTTTTATCAATGTCCCTCCAGCAATTTCCTTGCCAGCACCAGGTCCCTCCAGCAATTCCCTTGCCGGGACCTTACCAACCACCCCCGCCCTCGTAGGAGGCGTTAAGGTGGACTATGATGATGGGGGGGTTGGCTCCCAATCAGCCCCCCAGCTTGCTCAATTATCAAGCACCTCTCCTTAATTCCTTTTCCAGGCCATTTTTCCATTCTTTCATGCCTTAATTTATGGAGTACCTGCACTGAACATCCGCTATACAGTTAAATAAAGAGTTGTGACATATGGCCTACCACCCGTCATGCTGTGCATGAACAGAGCCCACCTGAACCTCCTGCGAGGAAGGCAACCTCCCCCCCACACACACACACACACTACACCGGGCCAATATATTGGTAAGGGAAAAATTCCTTCCCACCCCCACTTAGTGGGGCGGCTAGCGTAATGCCCACAGCAGATATAGCTAAACACCCCGGCATATTTGTGATCTAATTAGGTAGGGAGGGTGGGTGCTGCCCAGCCTGTTCTGAGTGGAGAGGGGAGTGGCCAAGCCCATGCTGCTCTTTTTAAACCCCTCATACCTAGGTGGTGAGTCATCCACCACTCTGACTGCTTATGTCTCCTCTTTTCCTGCCAATCAGAAAGCATTGCCCTCTTCTCCCGGCCAGCCAGACAACCCCCCCTCCTGCTTAAAGTGCAGGTTGGTGATTTAGACATTGTTTCTTCTAGGAATGAATAAATTAAATTCTACTGAAGGGAGTATATTAGTCTATCAGGGCTAGGTATTACGTTCAGCGTATCACATACTTTGCTAACTAATATCCCCAAAATACCCATAGGAAAACAGTAGCATATATTTTGAATTTTATTTTTACAACAGGCAGTTGTTCATCCGTGGATGAGAGATATCAAAAAAGCAAAATACTAGGCACATACCACTCAGGCTATGACGTATTATTATTAAAAACTGAAAAAGACAATAGAAAACTAATCTTAAAATTCACTTCAGTTCATCTAAAGTAGCAGATTAAGGTCCTTTATAAGGAAACATTTATTTATCCCTGAGATGATGAAACAATCATTATATAAAATAAAAACAGTACATTGACAGGGAATTGCTTGTATGTCACTTACATGTGTTACAGGAAATATGCAAGATATATTCCAATCACTGTTGTTTTCGGTTAACATCATTTACTGAAATTAATCAAAGTTATCCTTTATAACAACTATGAAAGTGTCTTTGTCATGCATTTAAAGTGGGAGCTGAATTTCAAATCTGATAAGGCAGGCGAGGTGTGAAAGAGTGAAGGGAAGAGGGTGGGAAAAACAGCACTCCTCCAGCATCTCTTCCTAAAACAAGACTGCTATCAGGATGCATGGTGCTGGATTCCACACCGGGCAAACCTTACTCAGCTTTTCCAAGGTGGAAGTACACCCGCTTACAAGAGGAAATATCCTCTGTGCATTTGAAGATGGTTCAAATATGTAAATAGGGTCTGAATGACATCTGATCCTGACATCTAGTAGAGAGCTAGAGGAGAAGACTTCAGGAACCAACCTTGGTTTGCATAGACACACCCACTATGCCCAGGTGTGCAACATGATGGAGCTGCTTTGCCCAAATGATCATTTTTGGTTGGTGCTGGATCGCAAATCACTTTGTTACTGATGGGTAGGGGTAATAGAGGGTTGTTATCCTTGTTGTGTGAATCAAGGGCAGAAGAACAGTGCTTGGCATGCCATGATTGAGGGACTCACCCTCAGCTGAACTGCACTCGCTAGGCAGGGCTGCCAAAGCCCAGTGGAGATGAGCGGGAATGGGAACAGGTGTCTCTATTTGGTGGTGTGGGCTTTGCCTAAAGATTCCAGATACCATTTATCCCGCTCTTTCTCCACTGTGTAATGACAGAGCTGACTAAGATTCAGTTGAGAGTCTTTTTTGCTGTGGATCACTAGAGCTGAAATCACTGATAACCAGGCCTAAGCATTAGATCTGGTATGAGACACTGTCACTGGTTAAAGAGACTGCCCAGCCTGAGGTTCCCTCATTTAACAGCTGAAATCACTGAGAGCTGTGTTAAGTGGTGGGATCTCAAGCCTTCCCAGAGGTTGCAGTAGAGAAGGCAGTGGCAGAGTGAGCAGCTGATGGAGCGGTGGAGAGAGCAAATGGCCAGCCATAGGAGGATGGAGCAAGCTGCTGGCAGAGCTGCCAGGCGATAGTGGGGCAAGTGGCCAACAGAGCAGCCGATGGCAGAGCAAGCGGATGGCGAGCAGCAGCTGAGGCACTGCTCGTCACCTCCCACCCCGACCTCATGGGTGGCAGGTGAACTAATGCAAATGTACCTCTGAACTCTGGGTCTTTTCTGCCCAAGGACAACTGTGAGTAGGGTGCGGTGGAGGGAGAGGGGAGTGGCACATTGAAGGAACTTTTGTTTGTTGCAATTTCTCATCACAAGGTGAGAATTGGAGGCAAAGGATACTGTCCAACCTATTCTGGGTGGGTGTTTTGCTCATGGTCATATGCTTCTTAATCATGCTTCCAGCATTTTCCCAAATTAATGCCAGATTACTTTCCCCTTTTTAATTAAGGTTTCTTTTCTACACACAGACTCAGTGCTTGCAAGAGGGAAAGTATTGCCTCTTAGAGGCACCGAGGGTGGTGCGTAATTTTCCGAGGTTACTGGGTTGGGGCTTGAGCCGGTTCTGTTGTATTGTTAAAAATGAACCCCTAGATATTCAACCCGGCCCTTGTTGCTACAAGCTCCACCTGGCAGGAGGGTTAAAGATAGGATCAGAGGTATCTATAGGTTGATTGGGCACATAACTAATCACTGGATTTTCATTTAAGTTTTCATCTCAATGTGCAGAAATTACAGAACTAACTCCAATTTATGGATGTATTAAGTGCATTGAGATCAGCATATACTACACAAAATATTTATTCAATCATTCCCTAGAGTGGGTAACAGTAAAAACATTTCTGCACACACTTAAGGTAGAAAATTTTCTACTAAAAATCTGTTGGTGCCATAAAAGCTTCTGGACATGAACTCTGTCTTACTATATATTGTATAGCTCCTAGAACAATGAGGCCTTGATCATACTTGGGACTTATAGGTACTATCATAATCCAAATAATAATGTTGCCACTCTGCTGTGTTTGCAGTGCAGGGTCTCTATATTTGTAAGTATAGGAGAATTCTGGAGTTATTGCACATGCCTGGGGTGATTGATGTTGAGTTTTTCAGAAAGCCCATTGTAACAGTATTCTGACGCAGAGTCTAGTCTCAACTCTAAGCATTTTTTGGATTTTCAAATAAAGAGACATACTGCACTTGAAAATAAAACCAGTAAAATAAGAATATGTAGAAACTCCCTTAGGTTTAGCCTGAGGACAGTAAACCAGTTTAGGCTTTCAAACAATATGATGTTAACAATCATTCTTAGATACTTTGTTTACTCAGAGATGAGGGGGTAGCACCAGTACCAAATAACTAAACCAGATGGATTGTGAAGTCTATGCCAGGTCTTCCAAATACAAACTGCTGAATGCACTGTTCTCTCTTATCAACATTTGGCAGAAAATACTTGTCTTTTTTCTTAATTACTATTGCAATACACCACATAAAGGTTTGTGTGATAGTGATGGAATGCTGACCCTACAGAAAGAGAACAAGAGTTTTAGCTCAATTAATGAATAACAGTTGCCGTTTTCTATAATTGTTTTTTCCCTTACTGTCTCAAATGGCCTTATGATAATAATCATGCTATATAATCTGACACAAGTGCTCTTAAAGAAATTTTTAGTAAAGGACTGCAGCCTCAGTGGGAGGTAACTGTTGGAATTATCTTAAACTACTACCTGTCTTCTGCTACAATAGAAAAGGCCTTTAATCGAAATAATCCTTTTTTCAAAAGAGCAACTTTTTTCCCTCTGCAATTCACTCATCTTAAAAAGAGCACTATAGCTTTTGTGCATAACTTAATTCATTCTTCAAGACAAGAACAAAATTTGTCACTGACATTTAGCGCCAGCCGTAGGCAATGGATAAAATGAACTAGTTAGCAATTTAACCTGTAAAAAATATAAAAAAAATAAGAGTGGGATGAACAATTTTCTGCCATCAAAGCAAATGGCTAACATTTAGCAAGATTTTATTTTTATTTTTCAGCCCATCCCATCTTCAAGAAGAAAGAAGTCAGGATAACATTTTTTCAGGGTCCTAAATCTTCCTCTCAGCCTATTCCTTTAATGGTTTAAAGTAAATGACTATCCAGAGGATAATTAGGCACTGTGCTGTCGCATCGTGTCAGGTCACAGCTGGATTTAGTCAGCATTAACCTTTGGGGAGAATTGGAATATCAGTATCATTTAAAATTAAAGACGTGTAAGCAGGCATTTCTGGAGATGTTAGAAAAGTAATTGTCTGTAAATTGTTTGACCTTGAGATTTAATTGCATGCACAACACACACTCTAGCAAGAACCCTGGACTGTCTTCATTCTCTCTCACCTCCATACCATTCACTTTGCAGAACCCATTAAGCTACCTGTGGATTTTTCAGTAAAATATTAAAGATTGTTTTATATTGAGAACAAATGCTTTGAAGCAAAGCTTCTTCCAAATAAAAGGAAATTGTTTAAAAATGTACAGTAGAGACCTCTCAGATCTGAATTTTAATCTTTAAATCTTAAAAATATTTACACACATAGTACTACTGTTAAAGAACTATGCTTAATTTTTATTCTTTTTTTTTTTACTAACAAGTTTGCATATTATGCCTTATTCCCTTTTTCCCTAATGAGACAGCTTATGCTTTCAAAGTCCCTCAAGCTAGGCAAATCTCTCTACTGCTTCCACTGTTAATAATGAAACTTCATAATTATACAAATCCAAGGTGGCCAATCAGCTTTTCAGGCTAAGCCTTCGGGTACCTCATGCATTATTTATGTGGCACTTGGGCCTGTGAACTCACGTGCTTATATTAGAAGCCTAATTAATATTTAATCACACGTACAGAGGGCACATGGAGCTGTGCTACCCCTGAAAGAAGTGCAAATAGAAGTGTGCACAGGTGACTATGTATGTGCGTGATATAATACACTCATACACATGCTAATACAAACACACACACAAAGTATTAGAAATACTAATCTTAAGCTCTGGGATACATGCATGCAGTTGAAGATGTTGACATACATCAATAAAGACTTGTACATCTTCAGTCATGGCTGAGAGACAGCCCCTTTCTCATGCTGAAACCTGCTGAGGTTCTTAAACTAGATTCAGACATATAGGGATTACTGCCAAGGAGCTCTGTTTAGGTGCCCTGACTCTGAAATTCACTTGGAGAACATCCAAGGACCCGATTCTCCACTCACAATGGTATAACTCCATCAGTTTCAAAGGAGTTTCTCCTGATTACACACTAGGATATAGGCACTGTGACGGGTTGCCCCCCTCAGGACACCATCTGATGTGCTGAGATACTGCTGAGCCCCCTGTTATCCCAGCCTGGGCTAGGCTCGGTACCTTTCCTTCAGGAATCTCAAAAGCTCTTTACAAGCACTGAGGCCAGGTCTACCCTACACACTTACTTTGGTATAACTATGCCACACAGGGTATGAAAAATCCATGTAGTTATACCGACCTTAACCCCCTGTGTAGACAGCGCTATATTGGCAGGAGAGCTTCTCCCACCGACATAGCTACTATCCATCGCAAAGCTGGACTTATTATGCCAATGGAAGAATGCTCTTCCATCAGCTTAGACCATCTTCATCACAGGTGCTACAGCAATGCAGCTGCACTGATGAAAGTTTGTAGTGTAGATTGCCCTAAGCGTCACAAAACCCTGTTGATATTGTCACAGCTCTGCTGCTATTATTGTAATACAGTTGTTCACACCTTTATCTTAGCCTCCTCCCCACAACTCCTCTTGTCTTTCATTTCCACTGTTGACCATCAAGTCCTATATATCTAGTGTACTTATGTGGTCCCCCATCAGCATTATTATTTGTTTTTATTAGCACAGCTAGTCACAATCTTCAATGCATCTGTCAATAGTGAAAGCAGAAAACAAGGGAACTGGGCTCCTGGGTTCTACTCCTGAATCTTTTACTGAATTGCTGTGTGGCTTGCAAAACTCATTTGTGCCTCAATTTAAACATCTGTAAAATGGCTCTGACAATATCAAGAGGGTTTTGTGAAGCTTAGGGAAGTCTACACTACAAACTTTCATCAACGCAGCTGCATTGCTGTAGCACTTCTGATGAAGATGGTCTAAGCCGACAGGAGAGCATTCTTCCATTGGCTTAATAGCTCTAGCTTCGTGAGGGGCAGTAGCTATGTCGGTGGAAGGAGCTCTCCTGACGATATAGCACTGTCTGCACAGGGGGTTAAGGTCGGTATAACTACATGGATTTTTCATACCCTGTGTGACATAGTTATACCAAAGTAAGTGTGTAGGGTAGACCTGGCCTCGATGTTTGTAAAGAGCTTTTGAGATTCTTGAATGAAAGGTACCAAGTGTTATAACTGTTGACTAATTATGTTATGCAGATATTTTTGAAGCAAAGCCATCTCTATTTTTCCTCACAGGTCTGTTCTACATCAAAAACGTATGTTGAGCTAGCTATGTCACTCACAGCCCTGAGAGATGTAGTTAAGCTGACCTAAGCCTCTGTGTAAACACTCCTAGGTTGACAGAAGAATTCTTCTGCTGACCTAGATACTGCCTCTCAAGGGGGTGGATTTACTACAGTGATGGAAAAACCCTTTTCTTGCCACTGTAGCAAGTGTCTACACTACAGTGGCATAGCTGTGCTACTGTAGAACTTGTAGTATAGACATACCTTAGTCTCACCTCTTCCCCTCTGGAGGAATCCAGATTCCACAGCTGGAATTTACCATTACTCCAGCAGATAAAATAAAATGGTGTTTCAGTACAGCCTAAGAGCTCAATTCTGATCTCAGTGCTGCAAGACATTGGTTTTCTTAAAAACAAAAAGGAGTCCAGTGGCACCTCAAACACTAAGGCCTGGTCTACACTGGGGGGGGGGTGTCGATCTAAGGTATGCAACTTCAGCTACGTGAATACCGTAGCTGAAGTCGAAGTACCTTAGCTCGAATTACTTACCCGTCCTCACGGTGCGGGATCGATGTCTGCGGCTCCCCCGTCGACTCCGCTACCGCCACTCGCTCCGGTGGAGTTCCGGAATCGACGGGAGCGCGTTCGGGGTTCAATATATCGCGTCTAGATGATATATCTAACTCCAAGAAATCGATTGCTACCCGCCGATCCGGCGGGTAGTGAAGACGTACCCTAACAGATTTAGTTGGGCATAAGTTTTCATGGGTAAAAAACCTCACTTCTTCAGATGCATGGAGTCCCATTGTTCCCATGGAGTCCAAAGGCTTCCGACTTTGTTTTGCCTCAGTAAACAGTCTCTGTAAACCGTGCACCTGCCACCTCTGTCTGAAAGCATGGATCCTGAACAGCTGACCAGTCTGGTGAAACAGAAGGTGAATCTCTGATGCCTGCCCTGCTGTATGCAATGGAAAGAAACAATTCAAGATTGCAGCTGCACATGGTGGACCATCGGTACTGGGCTCAGGAAACAAGCACTGAGTGGTGGGGTTGCATCATTATGAATGTATGGGATGATAAGCAGTGATGCATAACTTTCAGATGCACAAAGCCACCTTCCTCAAACTGTGTCTGGAGCTCACCCCTGCCCTCTGGCACAAGGACACCATGATGAGAGCTGCCCTTACAGTGGAAAAGCGAGTGGTGATCACTGTGTGGAAGCTGGCAACTACAGACTGCTACCGGTCAGTTGCGAATCAGTTTGGAGTTGGAAAGTCCACTGTGTAGGTTGCGGTGATGCAAGTGTGCAGGGCCATTAATTGCCTTCTGCTATGACGGACCGTTACTCTGGGTAATGTGCAAAAAAATAACTGACGGCTTTGCGGCAATGGGATTCCCTAACTACAGCAGGGCGCTAGATGGCATGCATATACCAATTTTGGCTCCAGACCATTTTGCAACAGAGTACATCAACTGAAAGTGCTAATTCTCTGTGGTCTTGCAGGCTCAGGCAGATCACCAGGGCCATTTCACTGACATCAATGCAGGTTGGTCACAGAAAGTTCATGATGCACACATCTTTAGGAACACTGGACTATATAGCAAGCTACACAGTGGGACTTTCTTTCCAAACCAGAAGATTCCAATGGGGGATGTGCAAATTCACATAGTGATTCTGGGAGACCCTGCCTACCCCTTGCTCCTGTGGCTCACGAAGCCTTACACTGGGAACCTAGACAGCAGCAAGATGCACTTCAACAACAGGCTAGGCAAGTGTCGAATGTGCCTTAGGCAGATTAAAAGGTCACTGGTGCTGCTTTTTTGGCAGGTTAGATCTCAAGGAGGAAAATATGCTGTTGGTCATAGCAACCTGCTGTGTTCTGCATAACATTTGCAAAGCAAAGGGGGAAAAGTTTCCTGATAGGTGGAGCACAGAGATGGATCATCAGGCTGCTGATTTTGAGCAGCTATATACGAGGGCAATTAGAAGGGCTCAGTGGGTGGCTATTCAAATCAGGGAGGCTCTGAAGGAGCATTTTGACAATGAGCACCAGTAATGTGTCTCTATATGATGCATTCAGACAGGCAATGTTTACTTGTCGCCTTAAATGACCCCTGTAATGTTTGCTTTCTGAACCTTAATTACAGTGAGCAAATGTTCCCAGCTATAGCCCCTGTGTTCGAATTTTAGCAGAAACTACCATGTGCACGATGCAAATAAAGACTCATTTTGTTTCAAATACTAGACTTTAAAGGATAAAACACATTTTTGTTGCAAACAGGGGACATGGCAATGAGGAGCAGTCTCTTGGTTCAGGTTCCCTCCAGCTTTCATCATGAAACCAGTCTCTAGGGGTGGATTGCAAGTGGTACTGCGACAGAATGGGAAATGTATTTGGGGAGTTTGGGAGTGGCATGGAATGGCGTTCTGTTAACATAGGCGGCAGGTTCATATAATTTTTGGTGGGGCCCAAAATGGTGATTCCCCCCCCCCGCTCTCACCCTGTAAGCTGATATAAAATGAAGCTACAATGCGTCAGCACCACAAGATTACAAGGGTCAATTAAAAGTGGAAAGTCAGAAGCAGCACTTGCCTATTAATACCTAATATATGGTATTAAATTTTGTTGCACCTGTTGTGACAAAGTGGGAATGTTCTTAATGTTTTCTCTGAATACTGTGTGGGTGCCTCAGTTTCCCCTGCAAAGTGCCAACTGACGGTGTTGGGGACAAAGAGATCAGGTGGCCTCCTTGTCCGGAAGAGACACAAAGGCCAGATGAGGGAGTGTCAGTTTGGAGCTGGCTTGGGAAATCGGGAGAGGCCCAGAACTTGGGTCTGGGCTCCCCACCCCCCAAGATGGACCTGACTGAGGGGTCCTGTTTTCTGTACTTACAAGCTCTGTTTTAGACTGTATCCCTGTCATCTAATAAACCTTCTGTTTTACTGCCTGGCTGAAAGTCACATCTGACTGCGGAGTTGGGGTGCAGGGACCTCTGGTTGCCCCAGGACCTGCCTGGGCAGACTCGCTGCGGAAAGTGCACAGTGTGGAAGGGCATGCTGAATGCTCCGAGGTCAGACCCAGGAAGGTGTAAGCTTCTTGCCCTGGAGACAGTATGCTCAGAGAGGAGGCTCCCCCAGAGTCCTGACTGGCTTTGTATGGAGTTGTTCCAAAGCATCCCAGCATCCCCTTCCACACCATGCGCTTCCCGGAAGTCTGCACAGGCACTGACACTCCCTCCTCTGGCCTTTGTCTCTTTTCCAAGCATTAGGAGGCCACCTGATCTCTTTGTTCTCCAACACCTTCAGTTGGCACCTTGCAGGAGAGTGGCCCAGGCTATCAGTTGCCTGGAGGCAGGGTTGCAGCCATTCTCTGTGCAGACGGCATCACACTGGCCCTCTAGGGCTTTACAACAATCACACCCCCTTATCCCACCATCTAGAGCCTTAAGAAATGCATTGGGGAAACTGAGTCACACAGACAGTATTCAGAGAAAACACCTGTATACGTCCAGTTACATACTTTGAAGGGTGTAAAATAATCAAATATTGTGCTAAATACAATGATACTCCAAACTGACCACCAAATTTAAGTTGCATGTTTTTCCCCTCAGGTGAGGCTTCTGGGGTGGGGCTGGGGATGAGGGGTTCACAGTGCAGGAGCGTGCTCGGTGCTGGGGGTGCAGGTTTTGGGGTGAGGCAGGGCTGAGGATGAGGAACTTGGGGTGCAGACAGGCTGCCCCAGGGCTAGGGCCAGAGAGGACTCCCCATCACCACCACTGGCAGCAGCAAGCTCCAGGGGAGGGACCCCTCCTGCCCCCCACGGCACACACACTCTGCACATGCTCCTAGAGCCCCTCTCAGGTCCAGAAAGCTCACTCCCCTCCCCTATGATGGGTACTGGGGGGGGCACAGGTGGCCTTCCATGTTGCTGCCCCTCACCATAACTTCACTGTGGATGGGGCTGCCCCTTGCCCAGCATGGGGCAGAAGTGGGGTAGGCAGGGTGGTGGCTGGCTATGGGACGGGGGAGCAGGGTGTCATAAAATTCACCCAAGCCCCAGCTGCTCAGGTCTAGGAAGCCTCCCTCTCCCATCCCTCCTGCGGCGGGTGGGTTGGTGGGTGCTGGGGGAGGGGGCATTGCCTTCACATGTGGCTTCCTGCCTCCCCTGTGCAGCCTGCTGTGCCTCACTGGGGGTAGGAGTAGGGGCTGGGACTGGGGCTGGGGCAGGGGGGGAATCATAGGGTCAAACACTCAAACATAATAAAAAATCATAGGGTCAAACACTCACGGAAGCCCCAGCAGCTGCTAAGGTGAGTGATGTCTGTCTCCTGGCCCGTTTGTGTCTCCTCCAGGTAGGGGCAGGAGAGGGGAGGCCCCCTCCACTCCCCTCCCCCTCCTGAGTGCTTCAGCAGTAGTTAGCATTCCTCTTATGTTAATGCTGCAGCCCTTAGGCTACGGCAGCAGCAGCAAAGGAGAGAGAGACGTGCTGTGCGCTCTCTTTACATTCAGGCAGGGAAGCTCCGGGGAGGGGGGAAAAAATCTAGCTCCAAATATTGGTGGAGCAGAGCCCCTGATTATGAATATTCCTGGGGCTTTAGCTCCAAAAGCCCATATAAGTTGGCGCCCATGGTTCTGTATTGGTTGCGGGGAGAGTCATGACAGATGTGCTCATACTGCAATACTATGAAGGACTTGAGCATCTCTGTCTGTCCCTCCAAGTTTTATCCCACATCTCCTTTCCAGGCTATCTAGTCTGAGTTTTTCATTAATTGTCTCCCTCCATGCTCTTGTTTTGCTGTGTGCTGTATCTGTTGACTGCAGCATTTCTCTAAACCAGCAGTTCTCAAACTGGGTCGCGACCCTGTTTTAATGGGGTTGCCAGGGCTGGCTTAGACTTGCTGGGGTGTGGGGCTCAGGTTACAGGCCCCCTTAGGCTTCAGCTTTGCCCCCCCCCCACCTTGGGCAATGGGACTTGGGTAGGGTCAGGCTTCTGTCCCCCCTCCTGGTGTCATGTAGTAATTTTTGTTGTCAGAAGGGGGTCACGGTGCAATGAAGTTTGAGAACCCCTGCTCTAAATATATCCTCCTTAGTCCTCCTGGTTCACCTCCTTATCCAACTGAGATGCTTTGCCAGTGTGTAGGGGTTGGTCCTCAAGTAGTGGTGCTGGGACAATTTGTATAGTATGGGTGCTTAGAGTCATTGAACCAGACTATAAATGCTGTACATGATGGAAACCACTTTAAGCCATGGGGCACAACAACACCCCCCACTCCCATAGTTCCAGCACCTTGTCCTCAAGGGCACATCTGCAGCAGCGGAAGAAACAATGAACAGAGATGGTATTGAAAGTGCATGCAAAGCCATGAATCACAAAAGTAACACACTCCTTTTTCTCACTGTCCCTTTGCTAGCACATAGCAAGAGTCCCAAATATGGTGAGTTCGGCGGGGGGGGGGGCAGGGGAGGGTTGGGAAGGGGGAATGGGCAAGAAGGGATAAAGGGGCTGGGTAGTTTGGGAAAAGATCACTACATGTGCCTAGGGAGAATATTGGCACCATTTTCCACAGGATGGGGTATTCAAACCTGATATCTGACTCCTAAGGGTAACACAGGATGCAACTCCTGCATGCGTGCAGCTTCAGACCAAGTCGGTATGCTGCTCGCCTGTGTGCCGCCTTGGTCCCTGCAGAAACAATTGCTGGCTGGCACGGCAAAGATTCCTACAGTGGGGGGGGAAAAGCAAGGGAGCTCTGACAAGGAACCTTCGGCAGGGGATTTCTGAGTACCTACATGAAATTTCCTGGAGATGGAGGATTCCCGGGACATTTCCATGTACATTAACAAACTTTTTCACTGGGGCCGCACTGCATAGCTGCACAGGCTCTATTAATTTCTCTCTGTTATCCCTCCTCTACCATATAACAAAGTAAATGAGACCTCAATCTCCTATCACTGTGCAGTATCAAAACAAAATGCATGCTTACCAGAGTTTGTCTCTCCTGCTCCATGAGCATCAGAGCCAGAGGGTTCGGACTGGCTAGACCCCTCCAGCGTCAAAAATAGGCTCTGGCTTGCCACACCACCAGACGACCCTGTTGCATGTCCAACATCGTCCTCCAACTCCACTTCCTCTTTCACCTCTTCATCCTCAGGGTTGACTCCGCTGGCCACTGCCTCCGTCCCCCTGAACTATCCACGGTGCTCTTGGTGGTGGCAGTGAAGTCACCACTGAGGATGGCATCCAGCTCCTTCAGTGCTGCACCAGATAGACAGTTGGCCACCCTTGCCTTCTGGTACACCTGCCTAAGCTCTTTGATTTTAGCACTGCTTCATGTCCCTTTCAAGTCCCTTCTTCTGCATGGCACAAGAAATCTGCCCAGAGATCCTATGGCTTCAGCGAAGCTGCAACTGCAAGGTCTCCTCTCCCCACAGATCCAGCAGACACAATAGCACCAGTGTACTCCATACGGGAGTGAATCTATTGCGGAAAGCCGGTCAGCTGGATAGATACTGTGTGAATAGTCCACCTTCCTCATCTGTCTCCAGTGTGTAGAATGCTGCCATGACCTCTTGCCTCTGGTGGTTATGAACTCCCAGGCCTGTGCTCTGATTTCCTCTCTCTGATTCCTTTGTTCACAGCACCATTCTTCCTTGAACCTGGGGTACTGGTATTTCCCGAACGTGGCTTCTCTGATTCTTAGTAGTGTTTCTACTTGCCCCTCCAATCCAAGAATCTTTTCCTCCAGCACAGCCACCAACCTGCACTTCATGCACTGGAAATCCTTTCTGTGTTGAGGCAGGAAAGAGAACACATCACATCCATTGCAAGCCACCAACATTGTTCCATTGCTGGCCATCTTGGTATCACATGTAGTGCTGAACCTGAAAGGAAAGCCTATTATACTCCCACTCTCAACTTTCTCCAAAACTCCTCTTGTCTGTTAACAGACTCAGAGAAACTAGATATATATTTTTAAAATATTCCTAAACAGTAGCCCCAGATCCTTCGGGTAACTTAAATGGAAGTTAGAAACCCAAATACCTTTGAGGATCTGGGCCATAGTTCATTGCCCATTCAATATATTCTCCAGTGTGTTGGTCAGCCTCACATTAAATTATTCAGATGAAGATAAGGGGCCTGATTCTCAGCAGGCATAAATCAGTATAGAGGACAGATCTCCACTTCCCTTGCCACCTGAGGTACAATTCCTAGCTACTGCAGGAGTTTGCTGTGAATGCAGTTCAGCAAGAGAGGTAGAAGAGGAAGCAAAGAAGTGAAAATGCAGTCCCAGAAACTTGACTGGTCTTTCCTAGGAACTGCCTGAAGGCTGTGGAACTCCTGCAAGCATTGCCTCTTTCCAATCCAAGTTCAAGGTGCACTGCTTTGACCTTGTCTTACACACACACACACACACACTTTTTTTAAAAATCACAATTTTCCCTGAGGAGAGAGAGAAGGAGAAAAAAATCATGTGACAAATGCTAGTCATATCACTTAATGAGCTGCTGGAAGGTGCTCAGATATTACATTGAGGAGGGTAGTAGCAGAACATGAATGAAATAGAATAAAGAGGTGAAAGGAAATCCAGTGAAAACCAACCTCTCATTCTGAGTTCTTGCCTTAGAGTGGATTGAAGCATTAGTATGAGCCCTTGGCTAGAATCTAGGAGGCCAGAGGTTAGGAATGAGCAAATGCTTTCACCATCCAAAAAAGTGCCTCTCCTTAGATTTTGGTTTATAAGATAAAGTCATATTTGTGGGATATACTATGAGATTTTTGAAATAAATGTATTTGGAAAAAATCACATTGTGCCTGCTCTGCAAAATATCTAAGGGAGCTTAATGAAGGCATACAGAGACTGGAAACAGAATTAGAAGTGGCAATTCAACCATTAAAACCTGCTTTGGGCTGGAGGAAGAGAAAAGAAAAAAGAAAAGAAAACTAAACTTACTTTTTCTCCCGTCTTGCATAGTCAAAATGTCATGCAGCAATTTATTTTATTTTCTATAAAGTACTTTTATTAAACCTCTTTTTATTGAAAGGGTTTTTTTTTGCTGCTCAGATAGATGCTTCTCATATATAGATACACACACACACACACACACACACACACACAAATCAATAAATTTTTCACTTCTGATCAGAATAGTTCATTTCAAATTCTCAATTCATTTTTGATGTTACTGTATAAAGACAGAAATACCAGGACCCTGAATTTCAATGCAAATGCTCCCAGAGAAAGTTTGCATTAATAATCAAAAAGTCCCAGAAACAGTCTCCAAACACTATGTACCTTTTTTCTGTGGCTTTTTTATTTTAATTTTAGTTTTGCTGAAACTTTAAAATAACTCAGTAGCTTTTGCCTAGGAAAAATTATACACAGTATATTTTGGAACCACCAGTATAAAATAAGGTTGCAATATACCATATATATACACCTGGGCTAAAGGTGTCCTAGGAGTAGGTTTACACTTACCTTCCAGGTCGACGCGGTGAGTTCGACTTCTCGGAGTTCGAACTATCGTGTCTGATTTAGACGCGATAGTTCGACTTCTCGGAGTTCGAACTATCGTGTCTGATCTAGACGCGATAGTTCGACTTCTCGGAGTTCGAACTATCGTGTCTGATCTAGACGCGATAGTCCGAACTCCGGAAGCGCTGCGGTCGACTCCGGTACTCCACCACTGCAAACGGCGGTGGCGGAGTCGACGGGGGAGCCGCAGAGTTCGACCCCGCCGCGTCTGGACGGGTGAGTAGGTCGAACTAGGGTACTTCGAATTCAGCTACGCTATTCACGTAGTTGAATTTGCGTACCCTAGTTCGACCCCCCTTCTTAGTGTAGACCAGGCCCTAGAGTAGGTTTAGCAAAAAAAAGTCCTCGGTACAATTCATCTTAATGCCCTCCATCTCAATAATATACCATACTGAGCTGGGGAATAGTTTACTGCTAAATATATCAACACTTTCAAAGAGCAGCAGATTAAAACGAGATTTTCTGCATTAAGTGATCAAACTCATCACTATTAGGAGGTTAATGTATCTCACACATACAGTTTTTAATTTTAGGAAGTAAGAACAAGACTTTAAAACAGTTGTAATAAATTTGCCAGATTTCATTCCCAAATATTTTGCTGATTATTTTTAGTAAGTCTGATTCGCACTAGTTCCCAACCCTTCTAGTTTCACTTGGAATTTTAAAGTCACACAAACCCTAAATTTCTTTAAATGCCAGAGAAACAATTTAATTTCAACTAATCTGTTCCATAATCAGGTTTCAATTAGTTTTCTAAAAATCTCAATTGTGGTAGTTTCTGATTAAAATCCCTTTCACAACAGATCCAGCTCCCCTGTAGCTGGCAATAGAATATGCTGATTTGGGGCAAACATTTTGCAGAATCCCCTCATTTTGCTGGCTCCAGAAAACAAAAGACAGTAAGTACTGTATAGTAGAAGATAGGATCACAATACATTGGGGAGTTTGAGATTTGAAACAAAAAGGTGACTTTCGCCTGATTTCAAGGTTTCATTATGACTGGTTTGCATAAGTCTAGTGCTATTTACTAGTGACATTTGTAAATCAAGTCTACCGGTACAGAAACCTCATTGTGCCTATAAAATGGGCCAGATCCTCATCCAAATGAAGCCAATGGGAAATTTGCAGTTAACATAATGGGGGCCAGATTAGCCACTATGTAAAGTAATTTAAAACAATTATTTGTTGAACCACAGGTAGCACGTATGCTATTTTTACAGAGTTTCTTTACGTTCACCTTTAAGATAATCAGTTCAGAGTTTGTAGCATCTGCACAACTTCATTCTTAAAATGCAAAGATGAAAACAAGAAATTAATGTCAAGTGCCTGACACTGCACCTTCAGTTCCTGTAATTTAACATTGCAATAGGAAGTCTTTTGGGCGGCAAATAAAAACAGAGACAAAACACCCACAACAATGTGAATTCTAAACTACAACTACAATAAAAATAAAAGGAATGAATTCACTCAAATGTAAAAGAACCCCAACACATACATTCTGTACACATTCGGATGCACGTATCTTTAATATCAAACAACTTTAATATTTATAGAGTGCAGCGTTATCACCTTAATATGCAAAACTCACAACCAAAGTGAGCGATGTTTTGCAAAATATTTTGGTTATGTTAGAAGTGTTGAGAATCTTCTACATAGGGCTCTGGGGGTATCTTCACAATGTTTAATGAGTGTTTTAATTACAGGAACTTTATGCCAGCAGTCTTGCTCTTAGAAAAATGCTTTTAAAACTTAAAATAGCATTATAATTTCTCTCTCTCCTTTTTTCTGCTTAAATTAACTATTGTACAATTTGAAATCTAAAAGTGTTTTTTAAAAACTGCTGAGTTTTATGCTTTGGGTTTAATATAAAAAATGCCATTTGAGAGTTACACTTTGAACAAGTGCATTTCAGTGTTATGTCTAGTCTGTAACCTTTTGCATAGGTAGCTCTAATTTTCCTATTGTGCTGCTATATATCTGCATATTAATAAGTAAAGACATTTAATGAGAGGAAGTAGTCTAAAGTAACATAGTTAACACACTCCCTTTATTCACCATATCATAGCAAGTACATACGTTTATGCCCAAGGGGGATTATGCTTTCAAACTGTAACTGTGAATTGCAACTAACTAACATGCTAAAGCAAGGATGTCAGTTACACAAAATTACCATTTCCACAAGAGCCTGTTTCCTGTGGAGAGCAGCCGCATATTTATAAGACAACATTTTCATTTGTTGAAGTTACTCTTTTTATATATGACTCTATTTTAAATAAAGGCCCAATTCAGCAGTCCACTCATATCCATTGAAGCTCTTACGTAACTTTAAGCACATGATTAAATCCCATTTACTTCTGTGAGATTTAGCCATATGCTTTGCTGAATGAGGATGGGCTTAAGCACATGTTTTAATAGTTTGCTGAAGTGAAGCCTAAAATATCAGGGCAACAAAAACTTAAATAAAAATAATACCTCTCAGACATTTTAGCTACAGCAAGTTTTCCCAAGCTCCTTTTGGTATTTCTTTTTCAAATACATGTTTTAGCATCATCCAGTCTTATCACACAGCACATACTGTAAGCTTATTACAAGCCAACACAAAGTTTGAAAAAAATATTAAGCTTACTCATATTTGAATCTTTAAGACTACACCAGTGCTCCTCATGGCTTTAAGGACCATAAGCTCTAAATACCAGAGTGGCTTCCTTCTTCATATTTGAAATGAAAATGCTAAGAAAGGTAGCTGTTGCTTATATAACAGGTTGTAAGACAGAAATAAGCAGAGTAGAGGGGAAAAAACCTCCTGTATCCCTAGCTTTTCCCTTTCTACTCTGTTGCTTTTCTTATGCACAATCTTGGTAATAAGAAAGGCTTTTGCTGGATAAATATTACAGAACCCAGGAAAGTTAGTGTAATTTTCTTTGCTATACTACTGAAACAACCTCCAATAACCTAAGTGTAAATAAAATATGTTCCCAAATTGTACATGCTATAAAAATGTGATCAGTATATTACTTTAGGTCATTTCAATGGCAAATAAGGAAAATTATCTGTTCCCCCCACCCTATTTCTCCTCTGTATCACAGTCGAAGCTTAAGGGAGACCCCTTTTCACACAAATGCCTTCCCAAGTCTCCACCTCCATTCTTGAAATAATCTCTTATTAAAAACAACGTTAGAGTGGTAGCCACAAACTCTGCCCAATCATTATTTATTATACATATTTAGGATTATAACTCACCAGGTTGTGAATGGTTACTGTAGAAAGCTATACAACCTCATTATAAAACCTGTGTCACAGCCACCACTTCTCTGCTTGGAAAAAACTGCACACAACTCCCCCCCAGAGCCCGCCAACACTACTCATAAATGGGACAGCAGGTCACTGCTATTAAGATACCACACGAGGTATTTCTCCCTCACAACAAGCTAATTATGCTCTCATAGGATAAGGTCTTATGGTCTAAATACAGGATTGAAAAATCAAGAAATGTGTTTTCCATTCATCACACTGCCACAGACTTCCTGTGTAGATCTTGGACATGTCACAGCTTCTTGTGCATCAGCCTTTCATGTCTGGGAAATGGAGATGATAATGGCAGGAATGCTGGAAGGCTTAATTCAATAAGATTTGAAAAGGGCTTTCAGATCAAGGTGCTGTTATCAAGTTAAATCTTCTTTGTAAACTATTTTTAACTAACTTACAAAAGTAAGATATTTCTTTAACAGAAATACAGTAAAAATCTAAAATTATGTCCCTGAGGTATATATCTCATGTACACTAAAGTAACTCATTGAGTTGTACAGTAATGTTAGCGTGCTATTGGGCTAGTATACAAAGGAGTTTATCTGAGATTTAGAAACTGCCTTCTTCAGATGGAAAATTAAAATGAGATTAAATTCAGTGTGTATATACACATAATACACAGAGTATATAGGATACACAGTGTGTGTGTGTGTGTGTGTGTGTGTGTGTGTGTGTGTGTGTGTGTGTGTGTGTGTGTGTAAGAACACACATACACACAGAGGTTTGGTTTGAAGAAAAATGGAAGTGTACTTGATTGTATTAGAAGTCCAAGATTCTGCAAGCTGAAAGGTACATGTTGTTGAACAAATACTTAGTAGTTACAGTGCCTGTAATCTGCATCTGTAAGATGCTTTGTTAATGTACTATCTCATTTTAATGTACTGTGGTAAAAAACAACATTAAATGTTTAGCAGAGGAAGCACTGAGACATATTTTGCTTTAAAAAAACCTTACTTTATTCTAATAGTATTTTTCCTTAGGTTTTTTTTCTTTTAAAATAAAAATTCTATTTTCCTGTCTGGATTCAAAATGATTGACTAGAGCACAATATTAAGTAATAAATAAAACAGTCCTACTGCCTGAAAGACTCCTGAATAAAGAGAAAATTATTTTTGGATTTTCCTTCTGATCAGATATGAAATATTCTGAAACACCACCTCTATAATTTGATAAAAAGCTTGATATCCCCAAATGAAAATAGGACTCAGCACTTTCATTTTTCTGTCTCTAAAGGAACCTCTTGGTAAACTGATTTTAAAAAAATGAAAATCTCAAGCATAAAGGTAGGAGTAATGAAGCAAGTTTAAATATGCGCTGACCTTTGAAATGAACTGCAATCCATGTTGTTTCGTCAAGAAGCTGGCTGTGTTGCTGTCCCCATTGATTTCTACAACATAAAAGATGTGGGTATTGGAGCTGCCCTGCTCTCTGGTGGAAGTTGACAGGCATCGCTGAAAATACACCAGCACTAATAGAAACAGCCATATGTTCATTGCTCTGAAATAATAAAAAGAAATCCATCAAGGATAAAAATATAAGCAGTCAGGGAGGGTTATGTTTACCATAAGAATGTATTCAGAGGCAGGCTTCTCTTTTATTCCCCTCCCAATTAAAAAAAATTGCTATCCTTTGTTTACTGGTGAAGTACAAAAAAAAAGTACATCTCTACCCCGATATAATGTGACCCGATATAACACGAATTCGTAAAGTGGTGTTCCGGGGGGGTGGGGCTGTGAACTCCAGCAGATCAAAGCAAGTTCGATATAACGTGGTTTCACCTATAACGCGGTAAGATTTTTTGGCTCCTGAGGACAGCATTATATTGGGGTAGAGGTGTATATCAGAAAAAGTATCAGATCTTGGAGGCTATGAAATACTGTTATGTTGTTTGATAGAATCTGACAGGAACCAATGTCATGTTACATGCTTTTTAGGCAATACATGCTCCAGAATAAAACTATGATCTTGCAGCTTTAGCTACAAAGTAATTATTTCCTCCCTCCCTCAGATCTATCTCTGCTTCAATGGATTTTATTTATAAAATCAGCGAAAGCAGGAGCTGTTCTTTAGTACTGAATATCAAGTGGTTCTCCTTTAAAAAGTTACACATTTGGTAACACAACATATCAAAATGCAATGCTGCCACTCAATGCTTGAACTTCACATTGTTTGGTAAGTGCCACTAAGAATATTTAAACATGTGAAAGCTCATTTTATGGCTTCCCAAAATACATTTATAAGTCTTAGCTAAAATGACAAACTCATGATTCAATCAAGTATTGGCTAGGAAGATAAATGTTAGAAACAACAAAGCCAAGCGGAGCCTCTGCCATCAGTGAAATAACACAGGTGACCTATTTAGGTAATATTGGTACAGAACTCTGAAATTTTAAAGCTCTGCAATGTTAACTCTTAAGGACTAGATTCTGATTTTTAAATCCAGGATTCCAGTGGAGCAACCATGTTGCAATGGGAGAACTCACATGAATTCTGGCTGACTTAGCCAGAATTCCTTCTGGAAGGAGACACTAGGCAGCTCTGACAGCTTTGCAATGAGTGCAGTATGCATTCACTGTGCATAGCTCCGGGGGCTCCATGGAGAAAGACAGCAGGATCAGGGACCTTTCAGGTAGCCAGTGCAAGCAGAGCTTTAGCAGGTACAGTGCCTGCTCTTGAGTGGAATTGAATCCAGTTCCCATCATGAGAGCTCAAGAGAGGGGAGAGTCTTTTTATAAGCTCCCTTTCTTGTGCATCTGATTAGGTCTGTGGTCTATCAGGTCCTAAGTATTATCCAAAGCATTTTTAAAGGGGTTATTCCTTATAGGAGGGCATTCTGCTCATTTCCAGGTTTTAACATTTTTACCATATCCACCATTTCCCCCCCCCCATCCCACCTTCATTCAAAGAGGTTTTTTTAAATAATTTTATAGGCAAGAACATAAAAATATGCACAGGTGGACTGTGGTCTCAGTTTAGCTCCTTGAAGACACACCTACATCTCATCCATCCCAACTAGTAACCTTGTTAGAAGTCTTAGTACTGTACTTCAGCAAAGATAACAAGGACCAAACATGACGGGTGACTGTTCCAGCCTTTCATCCCCCAGCAGCATCCTTCACATTAGACTTAAATTAGGGAAGCTTGCACTATTGTTGCCACTGCTGTTCCTATTCTGTGGTTACATAGAAAACCTGGGTCTTCAACAAAATTAAACCATTGCTAGAGCTGGTCAGAACATTTTTGACTAAATGAAAATTTGTCCAAATATGCCATTTAAAAGCCAAAACATTTAGTGGAGACATCACTGTTGACAAAGTTTTTGTAAGGAAGAGAGGCAGAGACACTCACTCACTCTCTCTCTCCACTCTCTCTGTAGCCTGGAGTTTAAGGCACTGGCCTGGGATTTGAGAGACTCAACTCTGCCTAATTCAGAGTGATCTGGGGCAGAGGTGCTGAAACAATTTGTATTGTGGGGGTGCTGAGATCCATAGTGCTGAGAGCCAAACTGTAAACCCTGTATATGATGGAAACCATTTCAAGACAGGGGATGCAGCAGCCCCCGCTGCAGCCCTAGTTCCAGCACCTATGGTCTCTTGGGTGAAAACAGCTGTAAAACAGCCAGAGCAGGAATCAGTCCAGGATCTCTCACACATTCCAAGCCAGTACTCTCACCACCAGGCCACATACATATCAAAAAATTGAGGTTTTGATTCAAAACCAGAGATTTGACAATTCAATTTTCATGAAAACAGTCAAAAGGTTTTGTTCTGATTCCAATATGAAATGAAAAATTTCAAAACCTCAAAAGTTACTATGAAACAGAATTGTTGTCCTCTGGCCAGCTTTCCATCACCTTTCATAAGCACTATATTCACTTACAATTTAAAAAAAAATGCAAAATGCAATCAGGGTCTTGTATGAAGTTTCTCCAGCTGGGATGCACCAGTAAGGCTCCAGTCCAGGGTCTGAAATGCAGTACGTCCAAGGACATTTTACAGAGTCCCATCAGCTGGGTTCTAGTCTGGGGTTTTGTATGGTTAATGGGGCCCACTGAGGCTGCAGGTAGCCTCTGCTCCATGCAGAAGCCAGAGCCAAGGAACAGGAACAAAAGAAGCAGCTGCTTCCCAAAACTGCCACAATCTCCTGATGGGCCAGCTAACCAGATGTTAAAGCACCACTTAATTTGAGCTAGAGATTGGGGGGGGAGGGGGGGAAAGAGGGGTCATGCTAACTGTACTCAGAAGACACACCCTGTGATGTTCCATAAAGTGACTGTTGAAATGTATTAAAAGTTAGGGGGTTTTTTTCCATATTACATAGCATGTTAACAAATACTTTATAATTCTCTAATTAGTGGACTAAATAAAGGCAGAAGATAGCTAGTCCAGATATTATTTGAACACTGAGGAACTGTGTGTAGCAACCCATGCTACCCCCCCCACACACACACTAAATTTATATCTATTAGTAGTAACCATATTGGAGTAGGGAAAGGTTGGGTACAGAAGAGATGGAACCAAACTGCTGTCTTAGAAAATTAATGAGGATTATTTAAATTAGGATTTGGTACAAAGCCAAAGGTGCTGAGAAGGACTCGGGTCAGACAAAGACTTCTGCTACAAATGTCACTAGTACAGTAAATGGTAGAAAAGAGCAGATAAATTACAGCTCATAGAGATGGAGAGGGGACAAGTTAAGCTCAAACAAGGGACAGTACGTTCTGGAAAAGTAACTATTTTATACAAAATTGTTGAGTAAGAATAGGCATTAGCATTAGTCAACATATACACACTAATACAAGAAGCTTGACAGTGGTTGAAGAGGTGCTTGGCACAGCAGGCATTTCTTACATAGTAGTAGCTTATGCTATCAACTACTGGAACAGGAAGAAAAATAGAGTGTCCAATGTTGAGAGATTAAGGAGGAAACAAAATCTAGAAGGAATAATTATGGGCAGCTTCAACTACCCACATATAAACTGGTCATATGTGACATTGGGACAATGATTAGAGAAGCAATTGATAGAAATATCTGAGGAAAAAACTAATCCAAGTAGTAAGACATTATATGTCAAAACAGAGAACCTAGTTCACACAGAAAGAGGAGAGAGATTGGTAATCCCAAGAATATGTCTTCCCAGAAGGACAAATACAAGGTTATTAATTTCCCCCTCTCTGAAAATATCAACAAGAGGTGGATGGGGAGAGTCTTGCTCCTGGAGAGTTAATACCTTGATGGATGTCACAAAATAAAGTGTCTCAAACACACTGCAGCAGGCAGAATGAACAAGGTCAATGCCAATAGGTAAAAGTTTATTTTATACAAAAGTAATATGGGAGGGATAAAATACCTTCCCAAGCATGCAGCTAAACAAACCAAAACCTGTAGAATGCATCTAGAGTGGGGGAGAAAAATTTTCTAAATGTGTGGCCAACTCAAATGCAGCCCTTCCCATGACATGTGGCTCAAGCCTCTTCCCATGATATGTGGCTCAAGCCTCTTCCCTGGTTCTTGCTACTTGGAGTGACTTCTCCCCTTTCCTTGCATGCATAGGGTTCTAGATTCTTTCTTGTGATTTCTGGTGCCTCCACCCAAAGTGATGCCTCATTGTGCCTGGGAGACCAGGGGAGCTGTCCTTTGGAAAATGAATAATGCTACTACTGCTGGCAAGGAGTATAAAACACAGTCTAAAAAAAGCAATAAAATTCATTAGCATAAACCCCAGGAAAGGAACGACATATGAAAAAATATATAGCAAAAGGGGAGTTTATTGGGAGCAGGAAAATAGGATCTGGAGAAGGCAAGGGTTAGGGTTAACTACTACTAAGTACTAAAACATCAACAAATCAACAATTTCCCCACCTCCTAACACTCAGCTCTTCCAAACCCCACTCCCTCCCTGGCACCTTCCCAGGCAGATGGTACTTTGAGGGTGAGTCCAGATATGAGTGCTGCAGCACTGTGAACATGAGCTGCTTTAAAAAGAGGGGAGGGAACACTTATGGTGTCTTCTCCTGGCTCTCAGTAGCTGGTGCAGCATTGGATCTCTGACTCTCTGGGTACTGGTCTCTACAAGGATGGAACTGCCTGAGCCATGCACTAGATCCACTGTAATTCAAAGTCTACCTTTGTGGGGAGGGATTGGGAATTAATCAGACATTCCTTGAGCTGCTCTGCATCTCTTAATTCCCAAACTCAAAGTTGAAGCTAAAATTGTCTCTGTCTCTGGATCAGGCTGTCCTGTCCCAATGAGGTGGCTGAGCAGTCCTGGTTCATCAGTGGCCCAGAAAACTGCTTTTCCAGATCACCCTATGCAGAAGCCTACCTTTCCTATTGGCCTAAGCAGGAGGTTTTTAGTCCATTCTGTCACCACCCCTGACTCCAAGCAGGCTGGGAAATGGTGTCAGAGGACTCTGGTAGTCATTACTGTTGTCGTTCTTTGGGTAAGGCCCCACAGAGGCTCAGTCCAGAGCAGGGCTGGCTCTAGGCACCAGCACTCCAAGCATGTGCGTGGGGTGGCACTTTCCAAGGGGCGGCACTCCACACCCCCACCTTTTTTTTTTTTTTTTTTTGGCTTGGAGCTGCAAATAGCCGGGAGCCAGCCCTGCCCAGAGCTCTGCTGCTGGAGAACCAGAGCATCGTCCCCTGGAGCCAAGCTCGGGCTGCAGTGGCGAGAGGGGCTCCCGGAGTGTGTGAGGAGCCGGAGAGGGAGGGAAGCAGGCCCGGGATGCAGGGAGGGAGGAGAGGTCCTGCTGCCAACCACCGCTGCTGCTCTGAGTCTCCCCAGAGTGGTGCGGTGTTTCCCCGCCCGAGTGGGCTGGGCAGGGCCCCGCCGGGCTGGGCAGGGGGCGTGGATCCCGGCTCGCGCGCTGATGGGGCAAGAGGCTGGGCAGCCCGAGCTGCCAGGGAGCTGCCACCATGCCCTCCTGCCCCCGGACCCAGCCCGCCATGCACCTCCCCCGCCTCAGCCCCGCGCTGCCTGCCCCAGGCCCCCACAGTGCCAGGGGTGGGGAGAGACAGAGCCTGGTTCCGAGCGGGGCAGCGGGGGATACTGCCCTGCCGGGGGACCCCTGCAGCTCGAGCACCTGGGGGTCAGTGTCCATCCTCTCAGCTCTGCCTTCACGGGGCTCAGGAAGCAGCTGTCAGCGCCTGCCCCTCTCAGCCCTTGCACCCCCCATCCCACTCGCAGCCTCTTCACTTGTACCTCCCCCCATCGCTCCTTCACCGCATCCCTTCCCCTTGTATCCTTCCCCAGCTGTCTCCTGCCGCACCTCCCCCTTCCCCTGCACCTCTTCTCCCGCAACCCTCCTGATACCCCCTCTCCTCCTCCACCTTCCTCCCCCGCGAGTACATCACACCCGGCTTCTCTGCCAGTGTAGAGCCCCCAAGCACACCCCACCCCCACATCCGCTCCTCTGCATGAACCCCCTTTACTAGATCCCCATCCCTTTCTGGGTACAAGGTTTGAGGGTTAGTCCCTATGCCTTCCATGTGCATGTGGAGCACTAAAGATGGGGTTGCGGGGGACGAGGGGGCAAGATTTATGCTAAAGTGAAATAAAAATAGGAGAAATGGTTTGATCCCCACTGCAAGTGTAAACAGGGATTGCTGTGGTGAACAAGGAGGTCACGTTTTGTGGGGGAGCCCAGGGCTGGGGCAGCAGGGGGTGCGGGTGTGGGAGGGCACTGGTGGGGAGGAAAGAGCCCAGGGCTGGGGTGGGGGGCAGTCAATTTTTTTTTGCTTGGGGCGGCAAAAGACCTAGAGCCGGCCCTGGTCCAGAGGTCATACTTTAAGAAAAAAAAACTCCAGGGGGTGAGTGAGTTGGAATTTGGAAAACAGGTTTTGCAAGAGAGTCTGAACTGAGACTCCTCCATTGAGGTTCTACTCGCCAGGTTATGCACGGAGACACGAAGAAAGGTGTGCCAAATACTGTATGCCAATATTATAGCTGTGGTCAACTTGTATCATTTCAAGTGTTAGGTTGGGTTGAAAACCCTGTAAGGAAATCTGAGGGTATTCTCCTATGGGAAATCGGTTAGAAATACCTCTCATTTGATGCAATCTGGTCCATTACAAAGAGAAAACATTTTCTCTGCAACAGTATATGATTAACCACATTCAGATACTACAGTGATGGAGAACACATCAAATATTTAGAAAAACCAAAAGCTAGAGATAAGTCATTCCTGGCAGAGTTGTATTCACGGTATCCAGGGAAGGCGATGAAATGATGAAATCTACTAGTCATGAAAATATGGTACAGCCCAAACTTTTTCTTCAGTTTGATGGTAAATTTAACATGAGGCTCCCAATAGCCCACCAAGAAACACCTCTAGCAAACTGAAGTCAATGGGAGCTGTACTTGTAACATATAATGTTAAATACACTGAAAAAATCGGATCCTAGGTTTCTCAAATTCAGCAATCAAAATTAATGGATACACTTAACCTTACTCTCTCTGCCTCAGTACCCCACCTGTAAAATAGGGACAACGATACCACCTAATCCCACAGGAATGTTGTGAAAATAAGTATTTATGAAGCACTCAGATACTGTGAGTACCACAGAATGATGAGTTATACAGAAAAGCCCAAGAGGTAATTAATAATTCTGTCTTCAGAGCAGGGTTTGAACAGTGTGCTATAAATAAGGCATGGAGCCACACACTGAAAAATGAGGTGAGAACAAAATATTGACTATCTGCTCATTATGTGAGCACCATCCATCCTGTGCACTGAATGAGGCAGGGGCCCTATGGAAAATATAGTATGTGGTCTTGTAATTACACACACAATTGTTGAATTAAGGTTGCCCAAGGATTTTCTAAGTTGATTCTGTACCCTTAATAATGGTCTTTTAATGCAGTTTCTGTATGTGTGTAATTAGCAATATAAGCTATGAATACTAATGTGTCACTTACGTTAATGTGAATTACACATGCACATCAAGAGGAAAGCAGGCTTCGCTTTATAATAATTTAGGAATACTTTTAGTTACTTAAAGCCAAATTCTGGTCTCAGTTACATCACTTTAAATGTGGGGTAAATCTACAGACAGTTATGATAGATTTACTCACTTGAGTAACAAAGCAGAACTTGGCCCTGTAAGTATATTACTTGCATTATGAGCAAAAGGGAGCAAAACAAAATTAAAGGCATGTAAGTGATCAAGACTCTCACTCTTCAATAACAAAACTCACATAAGAGAGATTTCTGTACAACTCATCCCTTCTTGGTGATTGCCCATATTCAGCTTCTTCTGTGAATTAAACATGACCTAAAGCAGGGTCAGTAACCACTGACTCTAGTAGTGGCTAATGTTACACCAAGAAGCAGATGCTTGATGTCTTACTGCTTCAACCTGTCTTATGCTCCTGCTCCTCAAACATGGAAATACCCTATTCAGTGAAACAAATATAACTAACTAGTCTGCATTAGAAGTCATATAAAAAAGATGGAAATAAAAAGATACTTTAATGAGAGGGAAACTGGGTGTGTTTTTTTTCAGACTATACCAATAAACATTTTCCTTAGGCGCAAAACAGTAGCATCTCATTTAGGTACAAAACAGAGACCCAGCAAACCCTTCATTTTAAACAATACAAATTAGATTTCTAATAAAGGCACTGTCAAATAGTTCAGGATCAGAACACAGGATTGTACACAATATTTTATAGTATGAATTACTTTTTCTTAATTTCAGGGGGAAATGTATTTAAATTCCCCCCACTTAGCGCTCTAATAACAAACAGTATTGTGCTAATACACTTGCCAGAAAGTGAAACTATGAGACTCTTCAAACTGACTGAACTGCAAAAAATAAACTATAAATAGTAACATGCAATGCTTAAGATGAGATGTTGTTAGTAAGAGAAAAGGAAAACAACATTTAAAAAATATAATCGATGGCAGGTAATCTCCCTTTAACAAGGTGACTAACATAACTGTGATAGATCCAGTTCTTTTAAGTATGACAACACTGAAAAATGTATTCCACAAGATAATATATGCCAAGCACTTTCTAGTTCCTTTCAGTTTGTCCTATAGTCTCCAAACAAAGAGTCTTTCTCTCTCGTTATTTTAATTTTGGGATAAGAGTGGGGATCAGGAGCAAGCAGGTACCATTGTGTCTCAGTGCATATGCATTACGCCCATCGTGTGCAAACAAAGAAGAAAATTTCTTGAACTGGACTTTTAACACTCACTTATAGCTAACTAGGACTAATGCTAATCACTCTGATGGGTTCTATCATTAAGCCTTGCACTTGGACATGTTCTCATTTACTCAATCTGGACTTGTTTGCTTTTTCTGGTCAGGGTGAGATAGCATGGCACAGGATATTTTGAATCAACATTAAGTCTTTCCCATGAGGTCAGTGGCAGATGAGAATAATGTTTTACGATTATTACTCCCGAGTGGTCTGTTTTTGTTATATCAGCAATTCCCATTTTAGATTCTAAACATGAATTATAAATCCTACAACAAATTAGTAGCTTACTAAAATGATTACATGTTGCATGCTTATCTTTCTGCACCCTAATTTTGCCAGTTAAGCAAAAAAATATGTTTTCTATTCATCTTTGAACAGAGGTCCACAAACTGCGGGGTGCGCCCTTAGAATGTTCAGGGGGGCATGGCAGGGCCCAGGCCAGCCCAGATGGGGGGTGGGATAGGAGCGCCACCCAGTCCTGCTCTGGCCCCGGACACAGCTCTGGCTCCTGACTGCGGCTACACTCCCAGCCCTAATACCAGCCTCACCCCCAGCCTTGGCTCCCAATCACAGCTTCCACTCCCAGCCCTGGCCACACGCCCATCCTCGTCCTCAGCAGCAGCTCTGCTCCCGGCCTGGCTCCAGCCACACCCTTAGCCTCCAACCACGGCTCTACTCCCAGACCTGGCTTACAACCAGGGCTGAATTGACCTTTTGTGGGCCTGACGCCAAACTTATTTGTGGACTCCCCATGGGGGCAATGAGGCATGGCACAGGGGGGTCGGTCCCCAGAGCAAGGGGCCAGTCAAGGGCAATGAGGCATGGCAGGGGCGACTCCGCTCAGCCCAGCCCAGTGTGAGGGCACTATTTACAAACCAGCAGGTGCCAGATGCATGATGGCTCGCCCAGCCCTGTGGTGCCAGCATGCCCCTTCTGCTCGGGGGTGGGCCCATGCCATGCCACACATCCCCGCCCCAATTCCCATGCCCAGCGCCCCCCTGACACTGCCACAAATGCACAGCACTCTGAACACCACCACAACTGCCCAGCACCCCACACAAAACCCCCACTCCCTAATACCCCAACACACAGAGATCTTCACCACCACCTCCCAGTGCAGCACCCACCCCAGGCCCTCCAGAGACTCACTCCCACACACCCTGCCTCCCGGCCCCACTCACCGGCCCTGCTCGGAGGCGACTGTATCTGCCGGGCTGAGCCACCAGGGCTGGTCCCAGGGTGGGGAATCGCTCTGGCCCCTTGGAAGTGGTGTGATAAGCCAGACCAGGGCCTGCCCTGCCCAGGCTCCAGGGAGACAGGCGGGGCCCCACAGGTGGTGGGAAGCGGAGAGTGCATGGAGCCGGAGGTGCACTGGGGTCCGGCCAGGAGGCAGAGAGAAGCCAGCGGGTGGGGGCAGGGGGTGGAGAGGAGCCCTTGGCTGGCTGGTGGGCAGGCCGAGAGGAGCAAATGGTGGGCTGAGCAGGGTGGGGGGGAGTCAGCAGGCTGGTGGGGTCTCGGGGTGCAGTGCAAGCGGAGCAGGTTGGGGCCCCTTCTGAGCATGGGCCCGGCTCCATGAAGCCACTGGCGCCATTGTAAACCTGGCACTACTTGCAACTGCAGCTCCGCTCCCGGTCTGAGCACCAGCCTCACCCCCAGGCTTGGCCCCCAACTGCAGCTTCCACTCCCAGTCCTGTCCACAGCCCCAGCCCACACCCCTCCCTCCCCAGTCTCAATCTCCAGCTGCAGCTCTGCTCCCGGTTTCATGGACCACTGCTTTAAAGTCACACCCATAAGAATGGGTAGTAGCAAATCTAAACTCCTTAAGGGTGAGCTAAACAGTTGTAGGCACTCAGCAAAAGTGCTCAGTGACTACTGCTAAAAGTATTTGCAAATATTTGTTCAAATAAAATCCATGAATCCACTGGTAGTATTCACAATCTCAGTTATTCATTTTCCACAAATATTCCCAAGAGTGGTTTATATGCAAGGATTTTCACAGAAAGCAAAAGTCTCACAAATACATGTGCAAAAGTTCTCCACAAGCATTCATGAAACCATCTTGAAATCTTTCATAACCTTCCTTTTGTTAAAATGTTAGTCACACTCTTAAGGAAAAGCATCACCACCATCTGATTTAGGTGACCAACCACACACCATGAATACCTAAAGACCTGTTTGAAGCAAAGAGATTGTGAACCAACATGGCTGAAGTATATTTGCACAGCAAATATGAACAATTTTATATAAACAAACTCATAAAATGAAAGTAAGTTTGCCAATTACTCAGAAACAGAAAAAAGGGGAAATGAGTCAAATAGCTCTCCTAGCTCTATTCAGCACATAATTATTTTACCTTAAATAAATATTCTGTCTCCCTCCCCTTCCCCTTCTGTGAAATTTTTGGCATTCCCCAGTTTTCCAAAGACATTCCCAGATGTATCACTATTCCAGATATCTTTTCACATGAAACTCATGCATAGCCAACCAGGAAACACTCCAGCAGGGAGGGAGGGAGGAATTATTTTTAAAAGAAACTGATTCAAGTGCTATTATCTCCCAGAGCTTGGCCAGTTGAGATATTTGTAACCTATTTCTGAATTTCATTTTCATTTTAGATTTTTAATTAGCTTTTTACTGAAAACAACATGACCTCTCCTCCAGGCCAATTTGTTTTTCAAACATTAAAAATTCCTGAAATAGAAAGACCTACTAATTTTATTTTTCTAGTGATTTTTGAAAAATAATTATTCTGTTCCAAGACTTATGGACCTGACCACCACAATGAATGGATCATACTAGGATACAGGATTCCCTTAAGAGAAATCCACTGCTCTGGTGCATATATGTGCAACATAGTGGGAGTGACCTTGATTTTCATCCAGAGGAATCCGAAATCATTTTAGTAGCCGGTCCGCAAATTCTGCAAAGTAGATTGATAATCATTACATCAAGTATGAAAATGCTACATTTCATCCCAAAGGTGGCTGAAACTACTTTTCAGCATGCATCAATGCTATACAAAGATTTAAGACCGCAAGCAAAGAATGCTATGCCTTATCAAAACTGCAGAGAATATTTTAGGTAGCCAGAATATTACCTACTGTGAAATTTTTCCAAGACAGCAGAGCATTCCAGGACATCCTACCTCTTGCAAAAATCGTATGGGATCTTTTGTAAACATAAGAGGTCAAAACTCTTCAGTTTAATATCGCCTCTGACACTTCCTGCAGCACAGTGCCTCTTAATTAGAGCAGGATAAAAAAATTCATTGTAATTTGACAAAAAAATTAATTTGATAAAATGCAAATTTTCATTTTTGTCAAAAATGTGAGGGCTTTTGTAATACAATACAATACAATGGTGGGGGGAATCAAAATGTTTTGATTAAAACAATGTTTTTGTCTACATTTTTTTCATAGGATTTTTTTATTTACTTTTTTAAATTTATTTTTATCTCGCTGTCCTCCTGGCTCATCCTGACTCTCATTGATTTGACTCTTCTTCTTTTTAGCGTATGCACAACATGCCTCTGGTAGCACATGAACCATGGTTCTTCACCAAATTTTGTCCGCTGATTGGATCATTAGCTTCCCCAGCTCAGCTGGGTACTGATGGGGAGTGTAACATGAATGCTGATCCATGCCCCCCACTAGCAGATAGAGCCACATACTGAATAACTAACACCACTTTCTGTAACACAAGAGATTTCCTTGTACATTTCCTATCTATGTACTGACCAGGCCCATTCTAGCTCAGGTTTATGAAATCTGGCAAAATAGTAGTCAAAAATTATCTATGCTGCGGACTATTCGTGTTCTGTGCTCAGATTGTTCACAGATATAATACCATGACTGTAGATACTATACCTTCTTTGCTTTTTTCTTTTATTTGACAGAAGTTTTATGACTTCAAAAACACTGAGACCTGAGTTTATGGCATTATTTCTCCCAGCTAAGAACAAGCACCAAACCATGAAGATGTATTGACAAGCATCACCTGGTTCTATAAAGAAAGGTGTTTTGTGTTGGTTTTGTTTTTCATTAAAGTGCAGGAATAACTGAAGTGAACAATACTTCACAATATACATTAACTTGTCACCATGTTTTTCTCAATTTGTTATTTAAAGTTAAAAAAAAATAGGTCTAATGGTGCTGACCGTGTCTCTTTTAGAAGCGTATAAAGGTAATCTATAAATCAACACTTCCCAGTTTCTCTAACTTGAAATACAACGTTTTAGTGTCTTCAGATTTTCAGAGGACATTAAAGGTGTTAAATTACAGATAAGTATCACGAGACTTCCAAAAATGGGCACTTTTTGTGGAACTTTTTTCAATTTTTAATAAAATAAAAGCAGGGAAAGGCAGCATTTTCAGAAGATGTTACACACTAACTTTTGGAAATCAACCAATTTATAAGGCATTCACTTCATTTTGTAAAAGGGAATTACCATTTTTATTGGTAGATAACTAACAACAGAACTTTTCTATAATGTCTGTCATTCAGAATGATCTCAAAAACACAGGATATAATAAAAACTATAGGAGCATAGTAATCTGCAAATTGGAACAGGACAACTGATCGGGTATGCACAGCACCACTACACAACTCCTAGTGGAGAAAGTGAGGAATCATTTTGTATCTAAAAAACTTCAGAGGGTATTTAAGACAGACAGAATGTAGTTATCTCAACTGGAATTTAGACAAGAGTTAATGCACCTACCTTTCAATCAAGGTTATGTGGGATTTTTAATGACCAAAAATGGTTCCTTCACCAGTTATAAATCTCAGGCAAAAGACAAAGGACCAGATCCTCAACTCCTGCTAAGGTTTTTGCACTGCTGAAGCAGCACAAAGGGGACTTAAAACCAGCCCTAAAGAGGCTGATGAAGATTCCTTCATTATGGCAGTGGTGGGACCCTCCAACTGGCATAAAGTTGATTTACACCAGAGGAAGATAAAGTGGCTGGGTACAGCCAAGTAAGGGCGAAAAGGGACATACCCGGGGGAGGCCCTATGGAACCATTCTAACCTGCATAATTTAGGGAAACCCTTAGGTAAAAGTGAGTTGAGATCAATCAAATTTAGGCCACTTTAACTGTGAAGTGAAATGATTTAATTAATTTAAATTAATCCACTTTAAATTCAGACCTTAGTTAATCTGGATTAATTTCACTGATTGTCTCCATGTACATAAACCCAAATTAGGCCATTTTAACCTCAGCATCAGGGAAGCAGAAAGATGCCTTAAAGCCCTCTCCCAAAAGTGTAGTGAGCATAAACTCAGTATACTAGAGGATCTGCTCCCATATCTTCAGAAGGATAATGCATAGAAACATCATGCTGAGGCAACGGTTTAAATACTGTTTCAAAAGGGAGAGAGTTCTCACCGCCACAACTGTCATCCAACGTTTGACGATCTAGTCAAATTATGCACCCGGTAGGTAGAGTTCATCCTACTTGAAATGGATACCAATCCCATTTTCTAGAAATAGTCCCATGTTTTCTTAATAGCTTTTAGAAAAATGATTCCCATATAAAGATCCTTAACAGTGTACATCACTTCACATCAGGGTTGTCATGCAGTGGTAAGAGTGAACTATGGAGGAAGCTCTTAAGAGTCGGGTTTCCCTCACATAACTTCCTCTGGGTAGTACTGAACTACATAGGAGAATTACAGATAGATTTTCCACCTATCACACTTCTTTCCCATGTGCTTTATTACTATCAGTGATAATGCAGCAAAATCACCTTGGGAAGACAACAAGAATCAAGGAAAACTACTTACCCCATAGCTATGCTCCTCCAGCATGTGTTCAGCAACAGCACACAGGGACATAATGAGGAAGAAAGAGCAGTGGAGGAAGTTGTAAGACAAACAAATAATGTATTACAAAAAAACCAAATATGAAATATGGTTAAGTATGTGCCATAGTGGGTTGGGAGTCATACAGGTTACACAAAGATGAGAGAATAGGTTGATGGAGAGGCTAGAAAGAAACTTCACAAGAAGCCCAGGTTAAGTAAGCAAACAACACCCTCCCCTTTCAGGGCTTTACACTGTATTTATCAAGCTCTCATTCAACCAAAATATCACTAACCAGAAAAGTGACTAGCCATAGTTTAGCAGACTGTAAACTTCAGAACAATATAAACAGAACAGTACTTCAAGAACACCTTTTCTTTTAATCCACAAACTCCTCTCTCTCCCACACCAACACTGAGCCACTCTAGCCCCATTTTAAGGCTCTGAGTCTAAGTAGGTTCAGCTACACCCAGGAAAACACACCCAGCTGGCAATCTTAACATCCCTGTTGAGTTTTAAACTTCTCTTTCCACAGCCACACCCACCCACAACAAAACCTCCATTTGTCTCAAGGAGATTGGGGGCATACCGAGCAGATTGACCCATCCAGTGAACACTAAATGATTGGTACACTGAGACACAAATGTTTTGAGGGGGCATGTTATGGTAAATTCTATAGAATTTAATAGAAAATAACCTTTCTATAGGTTTTGGACCTATTCTGTAGAAGGTAACGAATAATGATATCCCTGCTATAGATAGTGAATGAGATCCTATTCAATTGTATAGGGTTTTAGAGTAATTACTGTACAACGTCATTTAATTTCTATAGAATTATATTTTTCCTCCATGTTAAATTCTATAGGAAGTTTCCTTACTCTTCCCCTACTTAGCTCCTGACGTGGGTCCAGCACTCGTTCCAGGAACACCCTCTGTGCTGGAGCCCACATCACTTCTCACTTCTATAAGCCTCCACACACACTGAGGGTTCTGCTCCTATGAATTCAACAGATCTGGATCTGTGTGCTGTTTTGCTGGAAGATTGAGTTCAAGGGTGTAGCGGTATCTGAGTACAGAGTTAGCTAATGAGCAGGGATGGACAGTAGCTCAAAGGTTAAATCAGTGGGAGCTGGATTAGGCACTGAATGAATGAATGAGATCTGGAGTAGGAAACTGTTACTCTGCTACTTCCAAGCTTCTATGGATATATCTACACTGCAACTAAAAATCCGCCGCTGGCCTGTGCCAGCTGACTCAGACTCACAGATCTTGGGCTAAGAGGTGTTTAATTGCAGTGTAGACGGTCGGTCTTGTGCTGGAACCCAGGCTCTAAGACCCTGCAAGGCGAGAGTGTCCCACAGCTCGGATTACAGCCTGAGCCCAGTGAGCCCAAGTCAGCTGGAACAGGCCAGGTGCAAGTGTCTAATTGCAGTATAGACATATCCTATGACAACACAGCTTCAGTACAGCTGAAGTTCCTGAGACCGCCCTGACAATAACTGTCCCCATACTCCCCTCCAGTGGAGGATTTGATAGCATAGAGGGGGAATTTGCACAAGCAAATGGTTTGCCTAATCCTTGGTCCACTATTGGCGCCTCAGCCCACCTAAAATACAGTTTATAAGATTCTTTTGCATACACATTTTGATCTTCACTTAATTTCTTGATAGAAGGGAAGTATAAATCTCTACAACAAACCATAGCAATACCAGAAGGATTCTACAAGTCCCACTGAGGTTTTTGCGTTATTGTAGTAATCAAAGCAATATCAACCTTATCATTTGAAAGATTAAGTACTCATTCAACTGAATAATGTTCTGTCATGAAGGATACCCATGTTTGATTCTTGCCCAGGAGCCAATAAGAGCTGGAAGTGTTCCAGAGTCACCTTCAGTCAACTCCACGCACCACTCAACAGTGATTTCTACAAGCCATTGAAAAGTGGAACTGATAGGCTTTGAGGTAGCCATATCCAGCCCTTTGCTGAAAAGATGATTGCTGTGACAGGAGATCCTGAGGGTGGGAGGTTTAAAGGGAGGAATAAGTGATGGATCCTCTGGTCCCTGGGAAACATATGACTAATTCCCTTGGGGAAAAAGAAAATTAAATGCTCCCCTGGGCAAAGGAAATTTTTATAGCACATAAATAGTGTATGTATAAATTATCTTGACAAGAACATAGAGTCAGCAAATAGGTTATTAAAAATGTAACTATTGAGAATTACATTGATTATATTCATAAATATGCCTTTAAAATGTCTACCTGTCAAGTAGTGTAGGCCCAGCATCTGACCTTCCTTAAAGTTATTATATTCTAAATGAGGAATGTCTTCCGGGTTCAATATCTACTTTTTTAACCCATTCATGCTCAGTTTATTGATTTTTTTCATATAAATGCAAATATACACATAATTCAAAGACCTTGTGAGAAATAGTTAGTAATAAAGCTGCTGGTACATAAATAATAAAAATATTCATCTTATTTAATAATATTTAGCATGTATATAGGGCTTTCAAAGAGCTGTACAGACATTAATTTATGTCACAGCATAACCAACAGATGTGCATCACTAAAATGGTGTACAACTCCAGACACAGGTACTAAACCAACTGCTAAACTGGACAAATATGTAAAATAAGAACAGGTATTTGTTCCGTGGAATAAGAATGAGAACAAATCCATGTTAACACCAAAAAGAAAAACATAATTGACCTTATCACGTAGCTTTTTTTGATTCAATTAAGTGGAAAGATGGGGGGGAGAAATGTTTAGAAATGTAGGTATATTCCAATCTACTGAATAATTAACTTTAGTAAGTTGGGCATGGGGGTCAACTTTTCGCCCAAGGAAACAAAAAATTACTGTATAAATAACCATGACAAGTTGCCATATAATACCCAGGTAAGATCAGATGGTGCTTCACTCACTCTAGAATCACATTGCTATTGCTCTTTCATCACCAAAAGGATACAGGCCCAGATCCCCAAAGATATTGAAGCATACATTTCCCGTTACCTCCCACACGTAGGGGTCTAGGCCACCTTGCCCAGAACCAATGCCAAGAAGGGTGAGGCTGACGCCGAGGACTTACGTACCGTTACAGGCTAGACCACTCAGGAATTCATAAAAGCAGTACAATCCGGTTGCTCTAATTTGTCCCCTGAATAAGTCTCATACAGGAACACTGTGGTGATGATCTTTTGGAATATCGTTATTTCACTGGCAATGTACCTGCACCATGGGGCAGCAAAGGAGGTACAATTTGTTTCACATGCCAGATATGTAAGCCATCCCTGCAGCTGTTATCTGGGATGATTGCCATGAAATAAAATCAATCCAAAGCATTTCAATAACTTTAGACAACAAATTAATGGCACACAATCGTGAAACCTCTGTTTAAATGGCCTGTTTCCAATAGTTATCAGGTGTGAACTGGTGTTCACTAACCAACTTAATAGTTTGCATCTTTATCTTCACTTTGCTGCTTCTCTGCTTTATTACGAGCTACTAAAGGCATTAGATTTTACATTGTAATTTAAAAATATGTTTCTGTTTTTGTTACACTCTGATAATCTGGAATAGTGCTTAATTGTCACTTTCTGTTTCTACCGTGGTTTGCCATTTAAGAGGATTCTACTGCATGAAGAAGGGGAAACTATTTCCTGTGACTAACACCACCGGTCCAGACTGCTGTCATGTTTGAATGTCCTTATTTACAGAACTATGCTTGGGTCAGTCAAAATGTTAACATATACAATTAAGAGCTTTTATTTACAGTACAGAGGAATGATGCTTTTACATTAACCCTGTGTACAAACTACTGAGCTTAAACAAGTTAATTGTGGAGAAAGACTTTAGAGAACGACTTTGACTTATTGCTAAAAGCATTTTCTTTTCGTGCCTGCATAACTGAAGCAAACTTCTGAACTGTGTGGATGATCAAAAACTGCATTTTCTATGGCAGTTTATATAAATGCATTTGAGTTTTATCTAAAGGATCTGTAGTTTACAACTTTTACCAAAGCAGAAGTTAAGAAATTCTTGCTAAGTGTATTATGTTGTATTATTTCATGCCACTGAGTCTTGTTTACTTTTTCTATTTAGCCATTGTTCACTGCACCCATCTATTCTGACCTATCTTTTTTCATAGGGACTGGTATCTTCAGGATAAAACCTCCTATACATTTTAAGGTATCTTTCTCTAGTTTATTAAGGAATATTATCATTAGATGATTATGCTGAGCTGCCTAAACTTCCATATACTTTCCATTATTATACAGCCTGGAGGGCAGCAGGTGGGCCTGAGTTACGGCCTAAGAGCCTTGGGATGTCCATGAGGAATCAGCCTGGATATCCATGTAAGATTTGAAATCTGTGAGATATCCAACATCTTTTTCTATGGATTTCCAGCCTGAGTAGAAACTGGGCCATGTCCCCACATGTTCTGCACTACTACCTGTCTCACATTTCCAGGGAGATGATGCATTAGAACTAGTTTCACTCAGAAGGACTTCCCTTGTAATTGCATCTGTTGGTTGCTCCAAACTGGGTTGTGGCTGGGGACTGAAACTGAGAGCAGGAGCCTGCCTTTCCTGTGATTTTAATTACCTTACCTTGCTGGTGTCCATGCAGCATGGAGAAGGAAGCCACCTGATTTGAATGCAGAGGGGACAAATGCTGGATTGTGGGGAGGGAAAGGAGTTGATTGGCATAATGATTCTGAGACTAGGACAGGAGGTGGGTAGAAAAACAGTGTGGGAGTTGGAGGGGAAGCCTGGGATTTTGAAGGATGAGACTGATTTTATATATAACTGGTTAGATTGTAAACAACTCTTGACAGGAACCTTGTCCTTCTACATGTCTGCATAATATTGGGTACACTTAGTAGGAAACATTGGTAAATAGTCATAGTTTTTATTTTTAATATTATTGGAGTCACCTTACCGGCCCAGCTCCAGGCTAGCTGCTGCCTCAGTTTCCTTTCAATCAGGTTGGATCGCCAGACATTCCCAGGAAAGGCTCACTGCCATGGCCAAGTCTCTTTCCTAGCAAACGTTATTCTTCAAACATAAAATTTATATAAAATGGCAAACAAAAGCAGTTCATCTGCCTACCTGGATCTTCAGCTCTCAGAGACTTTTTCCCATTGCCTTTCTCAGTGCTGAAAGGACTACACATCCTTCCCTTAAATCCCACCGCAAGAGCCCACTTCCCTCATGCAGCTTCTTTAACTAAATTCTCTCAGCCCTTTATAGAAAACACCCAAACCCATCCCAGCTGGCGCCAATAAAGGACCAGGCCCAGGCATACTTGCCCTTTTCATTTAGAAGGTTTCTTGTGTAAGCCTTAAAGAGACCTTATGGTTTTTTTTGTTTTTTTTTAAGTGTGATGACTGTAGCTATCACTCTTAGCACTGGGTGTTTACTCAGGGAAAAATGGTGTTTTGTTTTCTTGTTCCTTTCACTGGTGGTCCACACTGATTAGTTACACCTCTTTGGTCCTAATCACAGAATCCTTAACTAGGTAAATTCCCAGTTATTTATTACTTCTCCAGATATGATACACCTGCATTTTGAGGTTGTTTATCTGGACTAGTTGACAGTTTTGGTTCTGCATTGGCTCCATATCTAGAAAAACTATCTTTCTTGGATCTGTTTCAGCTATTAATTATATATGCCTAACAGTCAGGCAAATTTAACAATCCATCTATCACTTCATGCCATCTCCTATAAGCTGTAAAATTCACTTGATCCTTCAAATCACTCTTTAAATCCCACTTCTTTCATTTGGCCTTCCAATGATGACCCCCTTCCAACATTTCCTGCTTCTGTTTGGATCTTCTCCTTTCATCCTGTATGTTGTTTCTGTGAATTTGCGTGTGTATATTTATTTTTGTGCATATGTATATCCACAGACACACAGACTCTTTTTCCCAACATGATTTGCTGCAAAGAAATGATAACTTTTGTCTTCGAAATGCCATGTCTAGGTCTAATAAAAGACGTGAATTAAGGATGAACCAAATGGCAATTCGGTAAGCATGGTGAGTTTATTGACTTTTGTCATGTAGTTATATCTACTAAGAAAAGATACAGTAGAAAAGCTAGTGGCAGAAATGCCATGTACAGTGGAGTCTACCTTATTTGACATACTGATGTAAAAATGAACATTATTGATCAATTTTTTAAAAAAGACAATTTTCCAGAGACTAGATTAGAATCTGAAAATGCTATTAACCTCCCAGCAATGGAAACAGAGTTGTGTTGCCTTTGATGAGGCAGCTGAAATGAATTTCAGGTTATGTGCCAATCAACTCACAGAAATTAGTTCACCGTGCCAGGTGCAGCAACAAGCAAATACTGTTTTGAACATCCTGTGACTGGATTTGATGTTTCTGGAAACTATAAAATGCCAATGGGTGAATGCATATCTTCACCAAATTCTTAAATCAGTCTCCTTTTTTGTCTTTGTCTTTGTCTTTTTTTTTTTTTTTTTTGGTGGGAGCAGCGGAAAGAAAGAACAGATGAGAGATATAAAAACAACTGTTTCCACATTGTATATTGGAATATCTTTTTTCTAAGAAAAGAAGGAACCCCAAGTATTCGTTCTATGAGGAATGTGAGCTTTTGTATCAACTGTGACAAATAAAGAGCCAGTTTACACTCATGCATGAAAAAAAACTGGAATGCAGCCAGGGTGGAAGTCTCATGGGGACTATGCATACAACCATTGAAGCAGAGGCAGACCTTAGCATTTTATAAGAGAATCTGTGAAATAGCAACAGATATTTATCCACTGTTTAGAGGCTAAAGTTAGACATCTAAAAATTGGCATGATTTTCAAAGTTGCTTAGTTCCTCGTTGTTTCTGAAAGTCAGACTTTTTAGCTGGTGTCCAACTTCAGGCACTCAAGTTGGAAAATGCTGCTTCATGATCATACAATGATCCCTGGAGCTGATCTAAGGGCTTTGGAGACAGTTCATGAGAGAATTCTTTGAGATAAACCCCAAACTTAACTGACTCATAAAACATCCATGTGTTGGGTGAATTTTTAGGCCCCCCTCCAGCTCCTGCTATAAAGGTGGATCCCAGCCGCTTCTTCAACCCAGTGATTAATGCAACTCAGATTAGGAGAGGAGCTTAACAATTTAATACGCTACACATTCCTGGCACTACAAGCAAATGCTATTAAATGAATCTACTCTTAGGTCAGGATACTAGAAAGTAGGTCTGAATGTTGCCTATTGACATATTATCAAAGTGAAACTAGAAAGTCAAAATGGTTCATTTAGACATTCTCATTGAAAATTGTAAAAACCAGTACATTCCCATGAAATGTTTCAATATCAAGGAAGCTGCATTTTTTAAATAAAAATGTTCTGTGGGAAATTTTTAAACCAGCTCTAGTTATGCCATGAAGGCACACCACTGTGCTGGGGAAGCTTATGCAGAACTTGTGTGGAGCATAACTACTACATCACTCTTCAAATGAATGCAGCAAATACTACTGTCTCAGCCCAGCCAGTTCTACTGACTGAGTTAGGCTGGAATCATCAGGGTGTGCACTAAAGCCTACCTTATTTGATATACTGATTTTAAAATGAGCTGATAGCAGCAGTAGCATGGAGCAATCTCTGCATTCAATGGAGCACAGGGACTGCAATTAGCGCCAACCCAACCATGGGGATGAAAAAAGCTTCTTGTGCCTTTGTCCCTTTGAAAATCTGCACGTAAGACCAGACTGTGTTCAGCGTATATGTTGTAGGTAACTTCTGTGCATTTGTATACTTTTCTTTAAATCATAGAGCTTTTCATTTGCACTGAAGCAGAATTCAGTGTCTTTAAGATAGCAATGCTAAGATATCCTCTGGCCCTGACAATCTGACTATTCTGCTCTTCCCACTAGATGTTCAGCCTTCCATAGGTAATGTTAAAAGAAAGCCATATAGGTAAAAGCCATATGTGAAGGGGCTTGATCCTTTATTCCTCAGCTTCTGATACACTGGCCCTTTAAAAGCCCAGTCTCATGGCTTAGCAGCTCTCTGCCAGTCAATACTTGACCCTATATAGTTGTCTCTCCAAGGCCTGACAGCATGGGTCTCCAGAAGTCTGACCTCCCTCCTTATCGCTATTGTCCAGCAGTCTTACCCTCCACTCCCCATGGTGGGCCTCTGGGTCTGCTCCTTGGGCAGCTCTTTGCCAAGTTACTGCTGAGGAACCTCCTGAAGATAGTCCCCAGATGGCTGGCAGCCATCTCCCTTAGCTTGAGCTGCAGGTTTTTATCCCAGCTATTAACCCCTTTGTGGTTGCTACTGTATGGTGCTTTGATATCCCATCACACCATCTGAAAACCCCCCACACTTTGTTGGAGTTGACTTCTGAAATAAGTTTACTTGTCACCCACCTCTGAAAGTCATCACCAAATTCAACCTAATGTTTTCTCTTCAGCAAGGAAACTTTCCTGCTCATTTCTGTTTAATTTCCCTCTGTTAATGAACTGATTCAGACCCACAGTAGTTCTTCAGTTAATATAGTCCAGTAATCTTAATTCCTTATTTCAGCTGTCTAATATGTACACTACCTTTCGAGAGGATCTCATTATTTTGTGATTTAATCTCTGCCTGCAATTTGTGTGTGTGCGTGCTATAATCACATTTAACCTTGAGGAAATCCTGTATCTAGTATATGTTTTCAGCAGGAAGTCCTTATACTACTAAATGTGAGGACTATGTCTGACTTTATACTTGCTGTGATGGCAACAATGTCTCATACAATTACTTGTTTGCTTTTAACTGAGTGTGAAGGATTTCTTATACCAGCTATCAGTTGTTAGCTTGTTGTTAATATTCTTCAACTATATGTCAGTGCAGGTCATAGAGAAGGCAAATCATATAGAAAATATCTGTGGTCCTGAATAAAGAGTTTGAAAATAACATTATTTCTCATTCATTGTTTCATCTGCAACTTCGTCTTTCACATACTGACCTCCACTGCGTAGACACCCGATGAGAACATAAGTATAGCAACAACCAGGTTTCTCAATAATTCCTGCTTGTCAGTCATTTTTTCAGCATTAACAACATTACAGGACAACTCAAGGTCAACTGTATCTTATGCTCAGGGATACAGCCCTTGTTATCAGCAGAAGTGGGCAAAGCCAATGAAAGCTTCAGCCAGCCTCCAGCTGAGTAGTTGGTACTGGCTAAGCTATGTGCCCATGACTAAGGAAAGCAAAGCCACTGAGAATATTCTGGCATTATAACCTGGCAATCAAAGTGACTCCAAATATCACCGTGGTAGCATTTGTCCCCTCTCATATGTACATAATTGGCTCTGCGAGTTTGGACTGTGTTTTGGATCATAGAGCCCAGACAGATCCCTCAGCGTGGCTCTCCCTTTAAACCCCTCTTTCTCACCTGACCTTGATAGTGTTACACAGGGACGTTTACATGAGGATGAACTATCCTTTATCCATTTCTCCGGTGTATTAAAAGATCCAAAACTGCTCCAGGCATAACACCAATTTTTTTGCTGCATCGCCTTGCAAACTTATTTTATACATCAGTGAAATTGAGAGAATATTAAACCAAAAATAGATTAATAGTAATATTATTTTGTTTACTCTAGGGCACATATGCCATCTTTCTTTCTTGAACAAAGACATTTTTGTGGCCAACATAATGAAAAGCCAACTTCATATTTTATTTACAACATACCTCTCACCCGGTAACCCACATAGTAAAGGAGAAGGTGAATTTTCTCCAGTCTTTCACGGTTGGTGCTGTTGTTTGTTGTTAGTTTGCTTTTTTAAAGATCCTCCATTAGGTGTCCAATGCCACAAAGCACTTGGCAGAACAGAGACTGCCCTTACGCACTAATAGTTTCAGCTCTTATGGCACTGAAATTGTTTTCCCTCATCTTGCCATGTAAAGATCCATATTGTGACCTATGTCCCATTGCCAAAGCATTCCTTGACATCAGCAAAAGAGAATGTGATGGAAGCAGTTCTTAGGGCATTAGAAGTGGCAGCATCAATCTCACGAGAGCAGCGGACTGTGCTAAGGCAATTCTTGCAATCGTACCAACCCATTGTTGTTCCTAAAAACTGATGGATGCAGACTCTGTTGCTAAATGTCATGTAAAGTGCTGACTGGGTGCACTAAACTTGTATGGTGAAAAAGTTTTCTGATTCTTTCTAACTAAAGAATTCTTTGTGACAAATTTCTTCACAGAGGGACATCAACTATTCATTTACAGCACTTGACATTATTAAACATTGCTTTTCTGAATCACCAAGTTCTGCAGTGATGATTTACCTGATGAGTTCATATTCATTAAAGAGTTATAGCTCCAGGTCACTCTGAGGTTTCAGGTTTAGAATTATGATGAGTTTTAATCAATAGTTTGGACTCTAATCAAGGGGTTTTAAGATAAGTCTTGTCATTGTAATAATTCATTCTCCAATTAACAGTCAGATCCACTCACATCTCCCAGTCTCTTCAATGCATATTCAAATAGGACATTTTGATAGGGGAGCACTCAAATGTCAATTTGCCTTAATAATCTGATAATGTAATACAATTAATGTATGAAATACATCTACTATATTTTCATCCTGGTTAATTTACTAATAAAGTAACTATTTAACCAATGGTATCGCATTGCCTAATGTTATTTGATCATGCAGTCAAAAATCTTACTTCAGTGTCTATGTGCAAGGGAGCAAGGATGAGCATGGTGTGGAAAGGAGAAGAAAGAGGGACAAAAAAGGCTGAAGAGAGAGAAAGGAGGAGATAAGGAGGGAATAAAGAATGAATCATAGAACTGGAAGGGACCTTGAGAGATCTTCTAGTCCTGTCCCTGTACTCATGGCAGGAACATGAAAACCTTTATCTCTAAATTTTCTGATTTTTTTTAGATTAACACTTTTGGCATCTGATCCCTCTTTCTGACCCCCTGTATGTCATCATATCACTTGTCCCAGGTCCCAGCCTAGCAAAACATGTAAACACATGCTTAAATTTAAGCATGTGAGTACTCCCATTGAAGGCTATGGAATTATTCACATGCTTAAAGTTAAGTACATGTTTTAATGCATTGCTAGACTGAGGCCTTTTTGATAACAAAGGATAATTTCTGCAAAAAGGTTGTCTTCATATGTGTTTGTACAATGGCTAGCACAATAGGCTCTCACTGTGGGTATTACTGCTATGTCAATATTAATTAATACTAATAATGGATGTCCTAGTTATTCCTAATGTCTTTTTAATCATTTATTGTAAATTAGAATAAGTATTCCTCTTTAAAAGTCAGATATGATATCCACAGTCAAATGATTCTTTTCTATAACACAAAAAATAGAAAAAATCATCAGAAAAACTCAACATTGGGGTATCCAAGTGACATCAGAATACTAAAGCTTTCAATGCAACGCTTTAGAAGTGAACCTCAGAAATAGTAAACATCACATGCTGTATTTCTAAGTGGAGATATAACAGTGAGGATTTCCTTGCTGTTAAAGGGAAAGGGATGACAAACTCTTCAGACTGTTTGGCAAGGTAATTTCTATCCACAAACTCTAAAAGGGAATCTTGATTTCTCTGCATTGCTTTTGTTACTGCTGATTTTAAGTACACCTCTACCTCGATATAACGTGACCCGATATAACATGAATTCGGATATAACATGGTAAAGCAGTGCTCCAGGGGGGCAGGGCTGCACGCTCCGGCGGATCAAAGCAAGTTCGATATAACGCGGTTTCACCTATAACGCGGTAAGATTTTTTGGCTCCCGAGGACAGCGTTATATCGGGGTAGAGGTGTACATACAGTTGTTCATAGCTGTATGGAAACATTAGTTCTTTCTCAACTGCTTACTCACGATTACAGCAGGGCCACCCAGAGGATTCAGGGGGCCTGGGGTCTTCGGTGGTGGGGGCCACCCGCCACTGAATTGCCGCCGAAGACCCAGCACTTCAGCGGCGGGTCCCGGGGCAGAAGGACCCCCCGCCACGGGTCTTCAGGGCACTTTGGCGGCGGGTCCCGGAGTGGAAGGAACCCCCCCCCCCGCCGAATTGCCGCCGAAGACCCGGAGCGGAAGAAGCTACGGGGGCCTGGGCCCTGCAAGAGTTTTCAGGGCCCCCGGAGCGAGTGAAGGACACCGCTCCAGGGCCCCTGAAAAACTCTCATGGGGGCCCCTGCGGGGACCGGGGCCTGGGGCAAATTGCCCCACTTGCCCCCCCCTCTGGGCGGCCCTGGATTACAATTTTAATTTCATTGCAGTCCACTGGAAACCTTCATCTTGATATGTTTAGCACTTACACCTCTATCATACAGTTAGGTTATGAGGCCAAACATATGGGAGATGTGTAAATCAGCACTGAACACACATGAATGCTCTCACTGTTCAAATGTCAGTCACCACCAAGGAAGCCAAGACTGAATTAGCTACTTATGCTTTTATCTTCATTGACGATTTAAACACATTGCACTTAAAATATTCAGTTCTAAATGTTTAGTGCTCCTATGTGAGTTACTTGAATGTGAAGTAAGAGACATGCTTGCATTGTTGGAGCTGAACTGCTACTAATAGTTGGCTCTCCAGAGAAATGACTAGCCCAGAGTTGTGTGCCTTTCATTATTTAAATAACAAAACTGAGGAGGGGTTTTTTTTTGGGGGGGGGGAGGATGAGCAAACAGCTCTAAACCACCAATGCAAATGAGGGTAGCGCTAAGCTGCACTGCCTACAACTAGAGCCCTGAAAATCCGCCGGTATCCGCTTTGTATTCGTGGATATCCGCAGACCATTTTTGCGGATCACCGCGCAGATACGGATACAAATTTTGAATCCACACGGGGCTCTGCAGCACACACTCACCCCCATACGAAGCAGCTGTTACCCAGCCTGCAGGCTTCGGTTCAGCTCCCTGAATCACGCAACAGCATGCTGGGAATTCTGGGACTTTTAGTCCCCAGCTTGCTGTGAGGGAGGAGGTAAACTACACTCCCAGAAGGGAGTGAGCCAAGCGCCATTTTGAAGTTGGGGTTTGTAGCAGGGTGAACCCCTGCTCCGGCCCTGAAGGGGTTAAAAACAGCCCTGGGAAGGGGCTGAGGCTTGAGAAGACAGCCTTTCAGCTGGGCTGATTGGAGGAAGTGGCTGCAGCTGGGGCCATGCCCCAAACTGAACAGGGCCTTATAAGAAGGCCAGGGAAGCCAGAAGTACAGACAGTCTCTCTCTGCCTTCAGAGGGAGAAGGGCCTGGCTGCAGGGAGCTAGAGACTGGATACCTGAGTGAAGCAGGGCTGGGGACAGGATGAGGAGCTGGGGAGCTCCAGCCTGGAAAGCCCCAGGCTGCGGCCTAGCATTGGGCTAACAGGTACTGGGGGTTGCAGAGGGCAGCCCAGGGGTAGGCCAAGGCAGCAGGTCCAAACCCAAAGTTGCCAGTGATGAATTGGCTGATACTGCAGTCTGCCCCAGGGCGTGGGGCTAGACAATGACTGACAGTAGCCATACACTGAGGCAAGGTGGGGATAGAGGCTGGGGGTTCCCTGAGAAGGGGAGACCCTGAGAGAAAAGGGGTTACTGCCAGGGGGCAGCGCCCCATGTAAAAGGGCACCGGGTCCAGGGAGGGACACGGGGGGCCAGAGGACAGGCGGATCACCAGTCTGCAGAGGGCGCTCCAATGCTAGAACAGAGCTAATTCCCAGAGTCACCAGCAGGAGGCGCCGCAGGGGTGAGTCCGGCCCATCTACACGGTTGTTCTTTAAATGAGCAGGCAGCAATGGCTGTGTGCATTAGAGCCGCCGCAACTGCATAGGGGGTGTTCGAGCTCTCCACAGGGAAGGCGGCGCTACATAGAATGACCCAGAATTGTAGTCTCCCTGCCTGGCATGGGGAAGGAGGTACAGCAGGGGTGGAGTGGGCGTAGGGTTGCAAACTGTCTAATCACACAAACCCAAACACCCTTGCCCTGCCCCTACCCCACCCCTTCTCCAAGGCCATGCGCCAGCCCCGCCTCTTCTCTGAGGCCCTGCCCCTGCTCACGCCAGCCCCACTTCCTCCGTCGCTCACTCTCCCACACCCTCACTAACTTTCACCCTTTCACTAACAGAGACCCCCTGGCCATGCCTCTTCCTAGGAGCTGCTGCTGGACATGCCCCCACTTTCGGAGTGGTGCAGAGCCAGGGCAAGTAGGGAGTCTGCCTTAGCTCCTCTACGCCGCCGGACTTTTAGCAGCCTAAAATCTCCTAGATTGGCTTTAGAAACCTCCATAGACAGCCTCCTTTGCAGATATCAGCAGACAATTTCTGTGGATCGCGGATTGGATGCAGATATACCTTTTTCTATCCGCACAGGGCTCTACCTACAACAGCCCCCAGAAGGTAATTAATACCTCCAGACCTCCCCTGTGGGTCTGGGGACAGAATAGGGCCACTGCTTCTCCTGCATATCATAAGAGGTAACTAAAAGGGGGCTGCCTGGAGAGGGATGGGCTCCTCCAGATTAGAAATTTGCCCAAGATGCACCATGTGATGAGCAAGTCAACAATGTCCATACCGGATTGATCGCAGCCCGGGTTAATAATAACCGCACCACCCACTAGGGCAGACACGACAAGTATACTACTAGTGTAACCCCAACAAAGAGGATCCGTGGAAGAGATAACATCACTATAGCTACATGGAATGTAAGGACATTGAGACAAATAGGGAGGTTGAAAGAACTCGCATACGAAATAGAACAATACACCTGGCACCTCCCAGGAATCTCTGAGGTCAGATGGAGAAACTTTGGAGAGGTACTAATGGAAGAAGGCCATCTACTCTATACAGAGCTCCCCAGGATGGAGCTGGAAAAGGAGCTGGAAATGAAACAGGATTGGGAGAGATCACATTGCGACAGCTGCAGCCAGCGGTGGCCACTGCCAGACGTGACCGGGTTTCTGGGGTCCTTGACATTAAAAAGCAACGTGAGAAAATATTCGGAGACAAAAGCTGCAGCCTAAATGATCATTTTCTTTATTTAACATGGCAGCAGGCGCCGTGTGTGGGGAGGATCAACATGCTGCATGTTCAGTTGGACTTCTCTCCCTGTCTCCCTTCGAGGATGAAAGGAGATAATGTAATCTATCCTGTGCCAAATAGGGAGGAAAGCACCATGCTGGGTGAAGAAGCAGAGAAGGAGGGAGCTTGGCTGCTGGCAGGAGAGAACAGTGGGTGGAGGGGCTAAGTGGGGCCGGGACCCCGGCAGGCAGCAGGTAGCAGCATGCCATTAAAAGTCAGCTCGCGTGCCATCTTTGGCACACGTACCACAGGTTGCCGACCCCTGCTCTAGAAGAAGACGTAGAAACAATGACCAACAATTTCAATGCTGTAATGAATGAGGCAGCAATGCACATCCTTGGGAAACATCGTAAGAAGACAAAACCATGGGTCACAAATGAAATACTACAAATGTGTGACATTAGAAGAGAACTTAAGAAAGACAAGAACAGCACTGCGGGAGCTGATAAATACAGAGCGATTGGCAGAAAAATCAAGAAAGGAAAGAAGGTGGCCAAGGAGATATGGATTGAAAAACAATGCTCTAACATTGAAGAGTGTTATCAATAATAAAAATAGCAAAACAAGCTTTCCAGGTTGTAAAAGATCTGACGAAGGCAAGATGGAGCAAAGCTAACGCAATTCAAGACAAAGAAGGGAACCCTCTTAGAGAAGAAAGGGTCATCATCAATAGGTGGACAAGTGTGTATTCACCCACGAAAGCTCATGCTCCAAAACGTCTGTTAGTCTATAAAGCGCCACAGGACTCTTTGCTGCTTTTACAGATCCAGACTAACACGGCTACCCCTCTGATAACTATCTGCTATAATCTATACAACCACCAGACAAATGGAGATGCCAGTGTCTTAGACAGCCCAGATTCAACAAAGGAGGATGACTTTCCAATACTACATGAAGAAGCGGAGACAGTTGTGAAATCACTAAAGAATGGAAAAGCTACAGGTATTGAAAACATCCCAGCTGAACTGATGAAATTTGGAGGAGAAACAGTAATAGATGTACTCACCAAGATCTGCAACAAGATCTGGAAGACTGGTGAGCGGCCCTCCATGTGGACACAGTCACTAATTATCACTCTGCCAAAGAAAGGCAACCTGCAATTGTGTCAAAACTATCAGACCATGAGCTTAATTAGCCATCCCAGCATAATGATGTTGAAAGTCATATTGAACAGATTGAAGCCACAAGCAGAGAATATCATTGCTGAAGAACAGGCTGGCTTTCATTCTGGAAGAAGTATCACAGAACAGATTTTCAACTTTTGTGTTCTATGTGAGAACTATTTACAAAACCAGCAGGACATCTACCACATCTTCGTTGACTTCAAGAAGGCGTTTTACAGAGTTTGGCACGAAGCTCTCTGGGCAACCATGAAGAAGTACAATGTTGGTCATGAGCTTATTCTTACCATTGAACAACTGTATGCCAAGGTCAGCAGTGCAGTTCTCATCAATGGCAATATAGGAAAGTGGTTTCGTACCACTGTTGGAGTCTGGCAAGGCTGCCTTTTTTCACCCACCCTGTTCATCATCTACTTGGAGCGCATAATGACTGATGCCCTAGAAGATCACATATGCACAGTCAGCATTGGGGGGTGAACAATCTCAAATCTTTGGTTCGCCGATGACATTGATGGCCTGGAAGGCAGTGAAGATGAACTTGCCAACTTTGTTAAACGATTGGATGAAACCTACACAAAATATGGCATAGAAATCAGTTCAGAGAAAACCAAGCTGATGACAAACAAATGTGATGGGATCAGCTCACATATCACTGTCAGTGGACAAGAGTTGAAGACAGTGAAACAGTTCAAGTATTTGGGGACAATCATCACAGATGAAGGATTCAAGGCAGAAATTCAGGCAAGAACTGTGCAAACAGCAGCAGCAGTGGCAAAGCTAAAGCCAATTTGGAGGAATAAGAACATCTCCCTGGAATCCAAACTGAAACTGCTGCACGCATTGGTCATCTCCATTTTTCTGTATGTGTGCGAGACACAGACCCTTATGGCAGAACCTGAATGGAAAATACAGGTAGTAAAGATGAGATACTTCCGTAAAATTCTGGGCATCTCCTACTTCGACCATGCCACTCATGAAGAGGTCCGCAATATCATCACACAATGCGCTGGGTCATATGAAGACCTCCTGACGACCGTGAAGAAGTGCAAGCTGAAGTGGTACGGCCATGTAACAAGATCATCTGGCCTATCCAAGATCATCCTCCAAGGGAAGACAGAAGAAGAGATGGATTGATAACATAAAAGCATGGACAGCAATGGACTTCGCGGAGACTCAAGCACTGACATACAATCATCAGGAGTGGAGACAATTGATTGATTGCTCATCAAAGATGGTTATGGGAATGATGATGATGATGATGATGAGGCACAGCCAGAGCACATGCTGCTCTGGCTATGTCCCCTCCCTACTGGCCACACCAGCAATACAGACCTATGTCAGGGACTGAGGCAGTTCTAAGCCAATGACGAACTCCCACACACACTGAGGAAATTTGGTTAAGCCACCTTGCAGGCCCTTTGTGCTGCCAGAATGGCAGGGTCACACTCAGTCTTATCCTTTCTTCCGCTTGCTAAACTGAGTTGTTATACTTCATTCTTTAGGTCCACAGAACTCTAGACTAAAATTCAGACATAAAAATCTAATCTGTCTTCATTTACAGGAAGAGAAGCCAACAAAGGATACTCTCTCTATAACACAACCAGTTTATAGCACCTTACCTACCTAGCCAAAAAATTGATCACTTCATTGCCTGGGCTGGCTCCCAACACAAGCCATTACTTATGCTTACATTGGCCAGAGCTTATCCATTAATCATATAATACAACTACTTGAAATATAATACATATGCTATAACATATGAGGTATGGAGAGCATATTCTATAGATTAATGATCAGAAGGGATAAGCTGATGAGTAAAATGTGGCAAAAAGACATTAACATTAGCTGAACATATAGATTTTTTTAAATAGTTTGTCTTTGTTCCTCCTGCCTTTTTTTTCTTTTCTACTCATCAATGTGTAATCATAAAGACTTCTGAACTCTAGAATTCTCAGAACATCATCATCTGCCAGATCCTGACTGGTTAATCTTCCAGAGTATCTGCAACATTCTCTTTTTTTCTGGGTACTTGGGGAGAAGGTGGATTGTGATAGGTCAGATAAAATGGAGGAAAGTTTTGAACATTATTGATTGGTAGGCAATTATTAGGGCAGTCTATCATATTACATTGAAATTACTAATTGTATTTAATTATTATGTATTTTGATTTTTGTGAAAGACCTCAGAGCATTAGATGGGCATTTATTATTACAGTGTATGTTATGAAAATAAAAGGTTCCTGATGTCTCTGTCACTTTTAGTGCTTTGTATGCATATTGAGCTTTTCTGGAGAATTAATGCTTGGTATATTAACCAATTAGACCACAGAAATTGTTCCATTCACTTTAAAGTACATTTTATTCAAAAATGCCCTTGAAAGCATCTATGCACATCTTGAGTGTTCCTTCCTATGTACTCTTTAATCCTTGCCAATGAAATTAGTCTCTATTGATTTCCTAATTCCCTAACAAAACTGTCAAAATAGAAAAGATAAATGAAAATACTATTGACCTCAATTCTGTACACTCTCCGCTGCTCTTTCCGTATATGGCAGCTTTATTTATGATTGTTTTAACATTAGAGGTATCAGTCTGTCTAAAGCAAAACTTGAGTATATCAGTCTCTTTTCTTTCTTATGGTGAATGCTGATTTTTCTATTCTGTTTCCTTGTTAGAGAGGTGAATAACAAAGAACCAGATTGTACTCAACAGAGCAGCCCACTAAGAGGATATTTCATGTGTGGATTTTCCCCTTTTCACATGGAATAGGAGAGGGGGCCACCCTCTCAGGATCAGATCTCTCCATTAAGGTCAGATTCCACAAGTAGGGAATTGGCAAGATGAGAAGTCCACACCCCTGTCCCAATTCCTAGTGATTTTTTGTAAATAAATAATCAAATAAATAAATAATGTAGCTACAAGCATCATTAACGTTTTTGTGGCCTTGACTGAGCTAGGATCCCTGAGGAAGTTGCAAGCCGGGGAAGCCCTGCCACTGGTTTGCCTCATTTGAGACAGAGGGTTCCAGAGCTAGCCTGGAGTCACAGCTATGTGTGAATGGCCCTGTGTTTCCAGGGTTCTGCAGGTTCTGGGGCTTCAAATGCTTTCCTGTTTCATATGCTGTCAATTCCTGATCCCAAAGGAACAACTCAAGGAAAATTCTGCTACAGAACTTCACAGAGAATTCCTCTCCCTAGTTCCTGCCTGTAGGTTCTTCCATGGGAGGGTATGTGATCTGGCCTATAGTCAGATTGCATAATCACATGCATTTTTTTCATTCTTTATTTATTTTTGACATTTAATTTGTATGTTCATTTTAGGATAGATGAGAGTGTTGACAATTAATATGATTTAACTTCATTTTGGAATATTTCTCATTGTTCTGTAAATAGTAGGACATTCCCAGTGGTGCTTTTCTTCCCTATTATATTAGCAAAAGGAACAAGATTCGCACTTGTAGATTGGCTTTCTGATTTCCTTTTAATTAAGATAATTCTCCATTAATCAGGAAACCCAGGAGATGACTTTGGATTTTACTTGCAGGTCATATACCCTATTAAAAATCTGAGGAAAGGAAGTTTCATTAAAAAAATGTTTAAATGACTTCATCGTTTTTAGAATTACTAATTCATGACACAAATAGCTTACAGTGCCAACCTTAAAACTTCCCATCATTAGAGAATATAAAGAAAGGGACAGATAACAGCATTAAAAGTACAATACCATTATATTAAAAATTGATAGTACATCCTCTCCTTGAAAATTACTTTCGGTTTTGTTCACCACATCTAAAAAAGACAAAGCAAAACTGTAAGAGGTGAGAGAAGAGCAATAAAAATGCTTGGAGGTGAGAGAAGAGACTGAAAGGACTAGCACTAATTTGTATGAAATTCTGCAAGATAAAGAAATGTATAGTATATGGGTCAGTCAGACATTAAATGAAACTGACTAGAAACAAAAGTGAAACTCACTTGACAGTTTTCTTGTTCAAGGTAAGTGAAATTCTGAAGTGAACGAACCATGCAGACTATGAAAAATAAATTACATTTTAATTTCTTTTAACTTAAATTGAATAGGAACTAATACTTTAAATTATTAATGGTTCTTTTCTTTGATACACTACAGAACATTACAGAGTCTCTCATTTGTGGTGCTGATCATTTTTGTCCAAAATCATCATATCCTTACCAATACTTGTACCCCAAGCAGATCCTCAAAGAGCTGGGACATGATGCTTTGGTACACCTCAGATGCCGAGGCAATCTCAAAAAGGAAGTTTCTTAAAAATGCGTCTCCCAAAAGATGCTATAGAATTTGTATAATGACATTGAATTTTATCATCTAGTCAAATTCTGCTTTCATTCTTTTCTCGGTGCTAACTGGACTTTAGGTGAATGTATTTTTGTGCCACGCAGAGATTTACATTAATGTGATGTATTACATATTCCATTCCATTAAACACCTGCATTCCATTCAGTAGACAAATTATACACATTGGATCAACTATAGTTGCAGACCATACTTCAAACCACACACACAGAACTTTCTGTTCCCTTATTTCAAACTCTACTGTGTAGTATCTGTCCTTGTACCAACATACCAGTGCGGCTTTGCCTTAGGGGCACATTTGGGACCTGCTATATGAAGCAAGCTTAGCTTTCCAATTTTAACACAAGGCAGGTGCTGCTCTCTTTCAATATGCATGCTGTGATTATGTTGCACTCAATTTCAGTACCTGAAATTCACTTTGTTTATTTAGCTCCAATATCACAAACCAGTCTCACTCCTTATATGTCACCCAATGTGACCAAAACACTCCATCAAACAGGCCTTAAAACTTCAGCTTTACATTCAGCTACTTATGCCACTGCTTCAGGCATTAATTACCAAGATTCAATGAAGGAGAAAGGAGTAAAGGAGGAGAGCCAAAGAAAAACACACTGGCATAAATGCAAAGCACCAAAAATGAAAAGTAGCAGCAACCTATGTACAACAGCCTAAGAGAATCTGCCGAACATAAATAAATAAATACAGCAAACCATACAATTGGGACGTGGAGTTAAAATGGAGAGGGTCCTAACAACAAGAGAAGAGAGACACCTAATGGTTAAAGAAAAATGAGTTTAACACACTTTAAATAATTGAAAGAACAGCTTTAATATTATAAGCCAGGAATTCTCAAACTTTATCACAATGTGTTTCAGGGTATATCTACACTGCAGCTGGAAGCGTGCCTCCCAGCCTGGCTAGAGAGACCTGTGCTAGCTCAGCTCAAGCTAATGCACTAAAAATAGTATTGACACTGCTGTGGCAGCTGCCTGGCTTAGCCACCTGATCTTGGAACCACCCAGCCTCCTGGGTCTGAGCTCAGCTGGCTAATCCAAGCCCTCAGCTGTGGCACACTGTCCAAACTGCTATTTTTAGCACACTAGCTCAAGCCAAGCTTGCATAAGACCGTCTACCGAGGCTGGAAGGTTTGTGCCCAGCCGCAGCATAGAAATACCCTAGAGAAGGAATCATTTTATCATCTAGTCAGACATGTGGATCACTATACAGAGATTGTCTCATAGACTACCTCCCCACCCATTCATGGGCATGCAGATCAGCTCCCTTTTACAATTGCACAGAACATCTCCCTTCGCATTCAGGATCATATTACATTCCTGGGCCAACACAGCTATTACTCTACATGGAAAGTGATCATAAAGAACTGTTTAATGTATATTTTGTTTCTTTTAATACAGCTGCTGGAAATAACTGGGAGGAGCCAGAACAATGTGATCAGGTAGCTCTCTGTGGAATGCCAACACGTCCTCATTGATCACAGTTTCAGAACATCTCTTACAAGAGGACTGAATAATCCAATCAAAAGAAAAACACAGGAAATAGGAAAGAGCTACAGCATTCCATTTTCATAACAAGAAAAAACACACAGTAACCCAAGAATACCAAAAAAACCCAACACTTCAATATGAGCTAAGTAGTTTCCTGCACCTCTCCTGCTGAATCCAAGGACAGGAAAAGAGCCACTCTCATTCACAGAAATATAACCTTTCAGTCACCCAGCATTCAGTCAGCTGAGTCAAGCAAAAGAATCCTAGTTTCAGAAGAAATTGAAGGGAGACGGATCTCCCTACTAAGTGAATGTTTATATATTATATATATATATGTATATATATATGTTTATATATATAAACGTATACATACACATACACACACCCCAAATGAAAATTTATCTCATTGTTTTAAAAGATACTGAAAATTAAAGGACAAACACCCAGAGGTAAGTCAAAAGCATGAAGACCTGGAAGAAGAGTTAGAATCTGGGGGGAGTATGGGCTGTTATAGCAGGGATAAGGGAGAGACAAGAGAGAACATAGTGGGGAAAACAATTCAGTATCTTAGATATCCATATACTAATACAAGAAGGATGGGGAACAAACAGGAAGAACGTGAAATGTGAGTTAATAAATACAACTAGGGTGACCAGACAGCAAATGTGTAAAATCGGGATGGGGGTGGTGGGTAATAGGAGCCTATATAAGAAAAAGACCCAAAAATCTAAACTGTCCCTATAAAATCGGGACATCTGGTCACCCTAAATACAACTATGGCAAACTCACAAAGAATTGGTGGTATAATACATATGACTGGAATATTGGTATAGAAAGGTACAGCTTGCTCAGGAAGGACAGGCAAGCATGGGTGCTGGAACTAGGGGTGCGGGGCGGGGGGGGCGCTGCAGCACCCCCTGGCTTGAAGTGGTTTCCATTATGTACAGGGTTTACAGTTTGGTTCAATGGTTCTCAGCACCCCCACTATCAAAATTGTTCCAGCATCCATACAGGCAAGGAAAAATGGAAGGAGGTGTTGCCTTATATATTAAAATGTATACACTTTGACTAAGTTTGAGATAGGAGACAGACTTGTTGAAAGTCTCTGGGTAAGGATAAAAAAGGTAAAAAACAAGGGTGATGTCATGGTAGGGGTCTACTATAGACCACCTAACCAGGAATAAGAGGTGAATGGGGCTTTTTTTAAACCATTAACAAAATTATCCATAGCACAGGACTTGGTGGTGATGGGGAACTTTAACTACTCATGCATCTGTTGGGAAAATAACACAACAAGGCACAGATTATCCAACAAGTTTTTGGAATGTATTGGAGACAATTTTTTTTATTTCAGAAGGTGGAAAAAGCTACTCCGGGAGAGGCTGTTCTAGATTTGATTTTGACAAATAGGGAGGAACTGGTTGAGAATTTGAAAGTGGAAGGCAGCTTAGGAGAAAATGCTCGTGAAATGGTAGAGTTCATTATTCTAAGGAATGGTAGGAGGGGAAACAGCACAATAAAGATAATGGATTTCAAGAAGGCAGACTTTAGCAAACTCAGGGAGTTGGTAGGCAAGATCCCATGGGAAGCAAGTCTAAGAGGAAAAACAGTTCAAGAGAGTTGGCAGTTTTTCAAAGAGACATTATTAAGGGCACAAGAGCAAACTATCCCACTGCATAAAAGATAGGAAGTGTGACAAAAGATCACCCTGGCTTAACCAGGAGATCTTCTATGATCTGAAACTCAAGAAAGAGTCCTACAAAAAAGTGGAAACTAGGTCAAATTACAAAGGATGAATATAAAGAAATAACACAAGTATGTAGGGACAAAATTAGAAAGGCTAAGGCACAAAGCGAGTTTAAACTAGCTAGAGCAGGGGTGGGCAAACTTTTTGGCCTGAGAGCCACATCGGGAAATAGAAATTGTATGGCTCAATAATCTTACTTAATACCAGGCAGCAGCTCTCACAAAGCCATTAGAAACAGAAGGATTAGGAGGCATCATATCCCTGAGAATACATAAAAACCTCCTAATGAGACAGACTCTTACATAAATTCCATGAAACAAATGTGTAATAAAACTTACAAGAATCACTCTCATAAACTCAAATGTCAAGCTACCTCCTTCAAACCTCAAAACAGCAATCACCAAAACATTACCCAAAGACAAAGGTTTTCTCCAAATACGTTTCTTCCAGAACCATCTCCTTTTTTTGGTGAAAATTGTATTGTCTGTACCAAATAAAATATACTAACCCCACTAATTAACTATTTCAGATAACTAGATCATCCTGCTTCATAAAAGGAAGTCCCGGCTCAAATAACCAAAGAAGGATTTCAGATAATATTCTCCCAAACTACAAACTCTGCAGATGGCTTTCTTGCTCTGGCACTGCTGTATACAGAGAAAGCTTTTGACAGGGTGAAGTGGACATATCTTTTCTAGCTGATGAAGCACCTGTGATTCAACTACAAAGTCACAATGAGGATTTAAAGCTTTACATTTGTCCCTCTCTGCAAGGGCATGTGCATGTTTCTTCAAGTCTACAGCAGGAAGGACTGAAGAAAAAAATAGGCAGAAACTCAGCAATGAAGTAGGCAGAGAAAGTACCTTTAGGGATAATACAATACCACTTTCTTTAGTATGATAACATTCCTTTTTCAGCATTAGGACATTTACTCTTTTTGCAATTCTTTGTCATTGTCACAGATTCATAGAGTTTAAGATCAGATGAGTCCATTATATCATCTAATATGACCTCCCATATATCACAGATCATTACATTTCACCCAGTTACCTTTGTATTGATATCAATCACTTGTGACATGACACGGTGTCAAAAGTAAACTAATTTTGAACAGTCATAAAGAAAAGAAAAGAAAAGAAAAGAAAAAGGCCAAAGTTCAACCCTCTATGACACTTTCAGTTTATTAAGCTATGGAACGGACTAAGTGGAATCATCACTTCACCAGATTTCATAAGAGTGGCAAAGTACAAGTAAGCTCAATCATTTATGAAAGGAGGAGTAAAGATGAAAACATTCATTAATCAATCAATTGCCTCCACTGAGAATAGAGGTAAGATAAATATGATTCTTTAAAAAGTTTGATTTCAACTTATTTTCAGAGTATGTACAATGGAAATCCCTGTACTGTATCCAGAAAGATGCCAGTCTTTCATTTATATTCTAAACAGAACTGGGCAAAAAAATTCTGTCAAAAAAATTGATTTTTGAGGGGAGGGAGGTGAGGGGCGTACTCACAGAAAATGTTTTCCATTTTCTGACCAGCTATATTGCTCACCAGAAATTTTTTACAGAAATGAAATTGCAACAAAAATGGGTCACTAATTTTCCCCAAAAAAGTAGCAGCCACCTCTAACATTTACGTGAGAACCTGAGTAAGCACATCAAAAGTTCATGAGAAATGCTGAGAAACTCATATGGGAGGTGACAGCACCATCTCTCCCAATCAGAACACAAATTCTCGTGCATCTACTTGATTACAAGAACTACACCAACTACTTGTGCAATTATGAGAAAATAATATTGCACCAAATAAAAACCAAATGCTGTGTTTATTCTTTTCTAGGATTATATTGTACTATATTTACATACACCTCTACCCCAATATAACAGGAGCTGTCTTCAGGAGCCAAAAAATCTTACAGCATTATAGGTGAAACCGCGTTATATCAAACTTGTTTTGATCCACCGGAGTGTGCAGCCCCGTCCCCCTGGAGTGCTGCTTTACTGCATTATATCCAAATTCGTGTTATATTGGGTCACGTTATATTGGGGTAGAGGTGTATATGTTAGCCTGTGTACTCATCTATAAATACCCTATAAAATATAGGTTAAAAATAAAATAAACTAGTTGACAGTGTCCATTTAATGTATAAGACAACAGTTCTACCTTGCAGTACTTGACTACATAAAACCCTGATCTTGCACTGGATCCTCTAGTATGGACTTCTGGGCCCACGTGAAATCTCATCATCTTTCTTGGATCAGGACTACATGTGGATTTCAATTATGGCTGGGTAAATTATTCTTTAATTCTTACCAGATCAGAGGGAGTTCAAATTCATCCTGACTAGCAGATGTTTTGTGTTGGTATAGTGGCTATTCATGAGCACATATAATAGGTATCAGAGGAGTTGTTACCAAAATGATTCTAATAAAATTACAAACTGTCAGCTTTTTACTATTTAGCTCCTATGCGTCTAGATACATTCCATTTTGCTTTAGTTTTCTAGAATGAAATGAGAAAAATTGATGACAAAGAGATAACAATTAATCGAGATGACACCATGTTAACTGAGGATACTAAAGCATTAAAAAATCAAACTGATGATTTAGCAACATGCAAATTGTCTGACAGGCAATAATTGCTGAAGGTACAGTATATTGTTTTTTGCAATTGCAGAAGAATCTTGGGAAGGGAATGGATTACTTTGAACTAGGCACCTGAAAAATCCATTTAAAAGACAATTATTTGAGTAATGGATAAAGTAGTGAATACTAGATACTAGTAGATGTAGAGGAAAGAAGCCAAGAGTGGGAGGGAACCAGGCAGTAGGACAGACAGTGGAGTGGAGGTCTCTAGGGCTAGAAAGGGAGGTAGGGGTAATAACCTTCTTCTGGCAGCCATGGTAGCCAAGATCCTGGTAACTGAACTGATTTTTAGAATGAGATTTTTATGAACAAGAAGCAGGAAGAATTGCTGAATTAATTTACAAAGTAACACTGACCTCATATGATTCTTATTGGAGTCCTGTCGACAACAGATCCTAGCTCATTACATTCCTAATAAGCCTATCAGACAACAACCCTATATAGTGTCTGCGGCTAAAGCTAGAAGACATATTGAGATTTTCAAAGCCAATTTTCAAAGACCTCAGAGTAAGCATGCAATTAGGGACTCAGATATGCAAAGGTTTATGGGAGAGGAGGGAAAACTGTTTTAAAAAGTGCAATGGGAAAACCTTATCCAACTAGAGATAACTACATTTTCACATGCATTGGGCCTCCAATTCCTTAAAATAAACACATATGTTCATTACATTTAAGAATAAAATTTGTGTCCTGTGCTGAAAATCATTTGCATTCTTTCACAGATAGTCATGCTCTAGATTTGCTCACTTAAAATTGTTCTCTTGTTTGGACATTATATGGTAATGTGCAACCAATTGAAATTGTGACTGAGTATTTTGAAGGTGTAGTTGCATGTTTTGTGCAACTATTTCAGGAGCATCTTTTGAACATTTTAGCCTATAGGGGACTTTTACCTGTCCAGATAAAACTCTTTCTGCCTAACTTGAAAGAAAGGTGTGTTTTAATACCAGAGAAAGAACCAGTTGGAAGATGATTTTCTGACCTGACAGTTCTGCAGGTTGACAGGCAGCAGCAGAACTGACCATCACGAATCACGACATGTAGCTATACCCATAATGGTGTTTTGAGTGGTAACATTTTAGCAATAATATTTTGTTCTCTTTTTATATTATTGTTCTGCCAAATGCACCCTCCTCCCAAAAAATGTTTGAAGAAATTTCTTGTGGAAACATTTGTCTTGCTACTGTGTCAGACTGATAACATTTGTGCTAAGGAGTTATCCACGCTGCAGGTAACATGACAGGAATCATAAAGATAATTGCTTCACTAGACTGAGATTTTGCATATGTTCTGGACTTGAATTTGTCTTCATAGTTTTCCATGAGAGGGTGACTCACATGGATTCTGGCAGGGCATGGTTTTACTCCTCCTCTGAAACAGCCAACCACTCTACACTCTACTAAAAGATGTAGGGTCCAGCAGATTTGCCCCTCAACAATGCTGTGAGCCTTGTCAGCAACACACAAATTATTCCCAGTGAAATAAAATATATTTACTTACAAAAATGTTAAAGTGTAATTAAGATTGTGTAACCCACACACCTCCTGGGTGTGGTGTTCTGTCCCATCTAGTGGGAGTGGGAGTGGGAGTGGGAGTGGGAGTGAGAGAGAGAGAGAGAGAGAGAGAGAGAGAGAGAGAGAGAGAGAGAGAGAGAGAGAGAGAGAGAGAGAGAGAGAGAGAGAGAGAGAGAGAGAGAGAGAGAGAGAGAGAGAGAGAGAGAGAGAGAGAGAGATTGATTTGCTCTACAGCTTTAGCTAACAGCTATATGGCTTTTAGCTCATACGATAGAGACTCATGCATTTGGTTCCAGAGACCCAAGTTCTATCCCACCTGCCGATGATAGGGGTCTCTCGGTGTTACAATTGCCCTTGCAATCTTCTGAAAGGTTGGACTTCAAAACCCCAAACTCAGATATTAGAAAACAAGCATCACATGGCATTTTTCAGTTTACATCTCATTAAGTTAGGTACCATGAAAAGAACAAAGTCATAATAAGTATTAAATAGGACTTGGGTCAAAAATACTGCTGTTCCTATAGGTAATGTAACAAACTTAATGTAGAATTTAAACTGAAAACTATCCTATGAGGCTTGTGTGGAAACAAGTCTTACACTGCAACTTAATTAACAGTCTTTTAATGTTTGTACTGGCCTAAAGACAAGTTAATAACAGTTTTAAATCAGTTAAATGATTGACATTCCTTGGCTTTTCAACTAGTAATAAAGTATGTGAAAATCCACATCTTGATAACAGTCTCAAGACTTCAACGGAGTCAGGATTTCACACAACATTTCTGGCTGAATCCAGTGTCTTGCTTTCAGAATTACTAAAGCTGAGTGTTCAATTTTTGCAGAAAGTTATGCTGGAATACACAGCACCTCACCAGAAACTAGATTATTAATTTTAAAGATTATCTGCCACATTTAATTTAACCTCTCCACACCTTCCTGTAAGCATCTGAATAGGCATTGAAGTGACCAGTAGATAGGAAGATCAAAATATTCAAAAGTGACTAGGTATTTGGGTGCCCTCCAGATACCATAAAAGGGCTGATTTCCAAACACTTTTGGAAAACCAGGCCCCTTTAAGGTATCTTAAACTGAGTTATCTGAAATTGAGGAAGCTAAAATAACTAATCAGTTTTGAAGATCTTAGCCTAAATCATTTGCTGGACCTCCATTGCAACTGCTTCTATATCTTCTACTTTATTGCTATCAGCAACAAATGACAAAATATGTGGTATATTTAGTAGCATACCCTGTATGTTCTAGTTGGAGGTACCTGGAATCCTGAGTAATGGTTTATCTGGTGGGTTGTTGGTTTTTCCTGTCCCTCTTTTCCAAGCAGTGAAGTGGCTTCCTACTGGTCACAGACCGCCTGCCTTAAAGCTGGTTCAGCATGCACAGAGCCAGATTAACTCTCCTGTGGGCCCAGGACTATTAGATTTTGTGGCATCCCTATGTACAAGTCTTTTTCCTAATTTAAAACAAAATGATCACAATTATGGCATCGAGGCTATTAACCCTATACTAAACTTGCCTTTTAATTAACATAAAGCTGTTCTGTGGTTACATTTCAGTCTTAAAACATGCAGAATATAGTTAATTCAAAATAGCCTCCTTCTTCCCTTAGAACAGCGGTTATATGAGTTTATTTTGGAAGGGAGTTTGTGTGCAGGAGGGGGCTCCAGGCTGGGACAGGGGGCTGGGGGTGCAGGAGAGGGTGCAGGGTGCAGGCTCTGGGAGGGAGTTTGGGTGCAGGAGGGGATTCTGACCTGGGGCAGAGGGTTGTGCAGGAGGGGGTGCGAGGTGCAGGCTCCAGCCAGGAGGCACTTGCCACAGGTGGCTCCCGGCCGGCAGAGCAGCAGGGCTCAGGCAGGCTGCCTGCATTCCTGCCATAGTCCCACGCTGCTCCCAGAAGCAGCCGACTGTTGCCATGTCTGTGCGCGCCCATGGCGGGAGGGGGACAGTACGTCTCCATGCACTGCCTGTGCCCGCAAGTGCTACCCCTGCCGCTCCCAGTGGCTGGTTGCTGGCCAATGGGAGATGCGGGGACGGTGCTGGGGGTAGAGGCAGCATGCAGAGCCGCCTCTCCCCCCCGCCATGGGTCGCAGAGATGTGCCAGCAACTGGCTGCTTCCAGGAGCGGTGTGGGGATACGGCAGGCAGCCCCTGCTGCGTCACTGGACTTTTAGCGGTCTGGAGATCACGATCATCTGGCAGAGTCTTCAGGATCAAACAGTCAATCATGATTGACGGGTTGGTGACTACTAAATTGTATATAATTATGCATTTATTTTTGCGGGGGCCCTCTTAGCCTGAGGCATTGGGCTTCAGCCCCTAAAGCCATGTGTTAATCCAGCCCTGAGCATGCATCATACCATCCATAAACAAGCACTGGAATGTAGAGTTTCTTCAGATCGGAGTATGGCAACTCAAAAATAAAAGTACAGAGAACTTTAGGAAACTCAGGCAATTGGCCTCTTACCCACATCAGCAGATTCTATATACCAGGAACCACTTTAGATCATGGGCAGCATAGGCACTGACTTCCATAGTTCCCAGGGGGTGCTCGACCTCCGCTCTGCCCCAGGCCCTGCCCCCACTCCACTCCTTCCCCCAAGACTCCACCTCTGCCCCGCCTCTTCCCACCTCTGTTCTGCCTCCATCCTGCCTCTTCCCATCACTTCCCCTGCCTCTTCCTGCCTCTGCTCCCCCTCCCCCACCCCAGTGCCTCCTGCATGCCACTGATCACCGGCAGGTGGGAGGTGCTGGGGGAGGGGAGGAGGATAGTAGGGGGAGGCACTGATCTGTGGAGCTGCTGGTGGGTGCTCAGCACCCACTATTTTTTTTCCATGGGTGCTCTAGCCCTGATGCACCCATGGAGTCTGTGCCTATGATGGGAAGTATCTTATTTTTCTTGTACCCAGAAGTGAATTGATGGACTCATTCCATTCCAAAGAGCACAGCCAGTAGCTCCTTTTCTATTTCAGCACATCCCCTTTCTGTGTCTCTCATGGCTCTACTAGAAAATGGTGTGGGCTGCTAGTTTTGTATAAGTATCACTCATAGACCTCTAGGCATCACACTGTTGCTCTAGCTGCTGTGCATGGCTGCAGTGCTTAAGGACTGGTACCTCATTTTTTCTTTTATTTACTCTTTCAAATACTTGTTCTTGAGTCACTGACCATTCCCACATCTCATCATTGTATATTAATTATCTCAAGAGTTCAGAGGCTTCCATAGGTGTGCACAGAATCTGGAAAAATAGTCGGTCATTCCTATAAATCACTTCACTTCCTTTGGTCTGGGCATTGCCTGAATGGCTCTCAGTTTCTTGGTGTCCCACAGAAGTCAACAGGTGTCTGATGTAGGGGACTTCAGTTCTCGGCAGCTTCAGCTTGTCTGTATTCAGCTTAATATTCCACTCCTGGCACTGGTTTAAAAAGTTGTTGCAGCTTGGTATCATGGCTCTGTGTTGCCTCTTCTTTGTCATCTCCTCCTCCTGCAAGAAGGTCATCAGCTATAGTTGATACCTGGGAGACCTCCTGGTGCCTGGTTCAGTTTACACTGGAACACCTCTGGTGATGGGTTGATGTCTATACGCATTCATAGCCAGCAGTTCCTGCTAAACAGTTGTCAGGTGGCTGGATGGCTCATCTAGCTCAATATGCCAGAATCCTTTCTTGACAAACACTTTTGCTGTGGATAGACTGGGAAGGATGTTCTCAATTGCTGGTAACAATAGTGACTTATTTTCAATGCAGAGCCTCAGTTAAGCTGCAGATTATCTCACCACTACTCAACTATTGATCTACTGTGTGCTTGTTCTAACAGGTTTAAGGATGCCTATTCTTTGCAGGCTTACCAGTTTCTTCTTCAGTGGCTCCACCAGGACTAATGGAACTCTGTGTTTCAGAAGTCTCACAGGCTGCATGTGGGAGTTTCTTTCTACCTTCAACTTGCCCTGTAGTTGTCCATCTTAGGATGTTTTTCTCAAATGTTCTGCTAGAATGCTGGAATGGACCCACGGTGACTGTTCTCTATTCTTTCTCACAAAGAAGCTATTGTGGTGTACCACAATCAAATACATGACTTCCACGGCCCTATTACCCAAAAGCAAGTGGTACTTCTGTGTATCACTGAATCATGGCAAACCAACCTAATTTCCTTCTTTGACAGTGTTACTGGCCTAGTGGATGGAGGAGGGGAAGCATAGGCTTGATATATCTGGATTTTAATAAGACTTTTGACAGAGTCCCACATGACATTCCCAAAAGCAAACTAGGGAAATGTGATCTAGATGAAATTATTCTAAGGTGGGTACATAACTGATTGAAATATCACACTCAAAGAGTCATTGTCTATGGTTCACCGTAAGACTGGGAGGACATATCTAGTGGGGTTCCAGAGTGGTCTATCCTGGGTCCAGCACTATTCACTATTTTCATTAATAACTTGGCTAATGGAGTGGAGAGTATGCTTATAAAATTTAGCAGATGACACCAAACTTGGAGGGGGCACTAACACTCTGGAGGACAAGATTAAAATTCAAAGTGACTTTGGCAAATGAGAGAATTGTTGTGAAATCAACAAAATGAAATTCAATAAGGACACGTGCAAACTACTTCATTTAGGAAGGAACAATCAAATGCACAACTACAAAATGGGGAATAACTGTCTAGGTGGTAGTACTGCTGAAAAGGATCTGGGGAATATAGTGGATAACAAACTGAATATGAGGCCTGGTCTACACTAGGACTTTAATTCGAATTTAGCAGCGTTAATTCGAACTAACCACTCAACCGTCCACACCAGGAAGCCATTTAATTCGAACTAGAGGGCTCTTTAGTTCGAATTCGGTACTCCACCCCGACAGGTGGAGTAACGCTAAATTCGACATGGCTAGCTCGAATTAGGCTAGGTGTGGATGCAAATCGAACTTAGTAGCTCCGGGAGCTATCCCACAGTGCACCACTCTGTTGACGCTCTGGACAGCAGTCGGAGCTTGGATTCTCTGACCAGCCACACAGGAAATGACCCGGGAAAATTTGAATTCCTTTTCCTGTCTGGGCACTTTGAATCTGACGTCCTGGCTGGACATCGGGGCGAGCTCCGCAGCACCTGCAACGATGCAGAGCTCTCCAGCAGAGGAGTCCGGCCAATCCAAGAATAGAAAGAGGTCCCCAGCATGGACAGACCGGGAAGTCCTGGATCTGATCGGTGTGTGGGGCGAGGAGTCTGTGCTGTCGGAGCTGCGCTCCAGCAGCAAGCGGAATGCAAAGACCTTCGAGAAGGTCTCCAAAGCAATGATAGAGAAAGGATACAGCCGGGATGCAATGCAGTGCCGCGTGAAAATCAAGGACCTGAGACAAGGCTACCAAAAAGTCAGAGCGGCAAACGGACGCTCCGGAGCCCTTCCCCAGACATGCCGCTTCTACGAGGCACTGCATGCCATTCTAGGTGGGTCTGCCACCACTGCCCCACCAGTGACCGTGGACTCAGTGGATGGCATAGTGAACCTGGACAGTTCCTCCTCGATGTTCGCCGATGGGGAAGATGAGGAAGGGTCTGTGGAGGACGGCGCAGGCGACAGCGAACACAATACCGCTTTCCCTGACAGCCAGGATCTCTTCATCACCCTCACAGAGATCCCCTACCAACCCTCCCCGGCCGTTAACCCAGACTCTGAATCAGGGGAAGGATCAGGCGGTAAGTGCTATAAACATGTAAACATTTATTTTTTATAAAACAGGTATAAAAAAATAGAAATACTATATATAAAATTTTCAATGAAAAACTATATGAAAAGTAGGTCCACACATATAGGGTTTGAACAATAATCCTCCAGGGACAATTCAAGAAAGGTCTCATTTAGGTCCTCGAAAAGCCTCCGCAGGATGTTCCTGGGGAGAGATGCCTTGTTGGGTGCTCCGTGGAAGCACACTCTTCCGCGCCAGGACATCCTTATGTAGATGGGAATCATCGCCTCCACAAGCATGGCCGCATATGGTCCTGGTCTCTGCAGGGCTTCCCTTAGCATCCGCTCTTTGTGACTCCGAGGGACCCGCATCAGGGTGATCTCGTTCATGAAATGCTGCATCTAATTAGGGCAATTAGTGTATTGTTACTGTTGTGAATGGTTGACTTTTACTTTGCATAACAATGACCCTCGCTTAACAGCCACGTGTTGTAGGCCACATAGGAAAAGCATACATTGATCTTTCCCGTGCACTGGCGGGAGTGGCTGGAAAAGGGTCAGAGTATATGATTTCCAGATTGCCTTTAGCGGGAGGGCACAGCTATCCATTAACTGATAAGCAGAATGTACTGTAAGGCTTACCAGGACTGTCTGCTAGACGGATTCAGCTGTCTCTCCCCACTTGTCCGCTCTCCTGTGCAATGCCGCAGCCAATGAGAGCGTATTCCAAAATCTCGAACTTGTCCTGAGATCTCGTGAGACTTGTTGCCCTGTATGGTCTTGTTCAGAGAAACTGACTAGATTGTGTTCACTGTTCGCAAACATGTATCTGTTCAAGGAAATCAGTTACTTTTCCCATCACACAGCTTCGGCTCTTTCCCGGACTGCCCCGGCATCCCCCTTGCAGAGGCTGGCGCAGATTAGGCGGCGAAAGAAAAAGACTAGGGACGAGATGTTTGCGGAACTGATGGCCTGCTCCAGAGCCGAGGCGGCAGAGCAGAGACAGTGGAGGGAGACCCTATGTCAACAGCATCGCACACACATCAAACGGGAGGACAGGTGGCGGCAGGAAGACCAGCAGGCGACTCAAACGCTGCTTGGGCTAATGAGGGAGCAAACGGACACGCTCTGGCGCCTTGTTGATGTTCTGCAGGACCGCAGGCAGGAGGACAGAGCCCCCCTGCAGTGTATCTGCAACCGCCCTCCCCCGCCAAGAAGTCCTGCCCCCCCCTCACCCAAAAGTACAAGACGGAGGGGCGGTAGGGGCCGTGAGAACTGTCACTGCACCACTGCATAGCGCTAATGTACCACACACCTCTAACACTATAAATTTGTAGAAGTGCTTCCCTTACAGGCTCACCCAGTCCCAAATCCAAGTTTCATCCCCCCACTGTGTATTAGATTATTAAAAGCTGTTTGCTGTTATTCACTGTTTCGGTCACGTCTTTCGTGTCAGAGGATTTTTTTGTGTATGGGGGGGGGGATTTATAATTGCACGGTATAGCCTACATTACCAGGGTACAGACTTGGGGCCATGATCAACTGTAGGGCATACACACACTGCAGTCAGTAGGCACCAGGGTCACTCTGTGTGGTGTATGCTGCCCCGGGTCATTCTGTGATGTGTATGCTTGTCCAGGGTCCTAGCGCCTGCCACCCCCTTAATGTTAAGGCACGCTGCCCTTACCATGCACTTCCACCGTAGCAACGAGCCTCTCCGCTGCCCTGAGCCCCAACAAGAGCCCTCATCCACGGACAGATACTCACCCTTCCCCCACACCCCTCACCCCTTCCTACACCCAAACCCGCAGCCCACTGCCGTCATCCAAACCCCTATCCAAAGAAGGCACCACTCGCCCCTTCCTGCAAACCCACCCCTTCCTGCAATCCCTCCCCTTCATGCACAACCACTTGCAACCGTCCCCCACCCCAGAGACCTATGTAGGAGCAGGAGGATGTCATTCCTCTATGGAACAAGCAGTCTGTACATCAGTGCACACCGTGCCCAGCACAGTATGCGTCCATGTTTCAACACCTGAACAGAAATGCAAAGTAAAACAAAGATTTATTAATAATGAGTGTAACAATTAATTTGCTTTAAAACGTGCTTTGGAAGTGGGGGAAACTTGGAGAACGGGGTATGTAACCGCAGATCGAAATCGACACATACAGACATAGGCCCAGGGTCAGTTTCTCTTGAAAGCAAGTGGAGAGTCATAGGTTACCCTGCTCTCCGAGGAAACTTGCTTTCAAAGCCTCCCGGATACACAGCGCTTCCCGCTGGGATATTCTCTCGGCACGGGTGTCTGGCTGAGCGTAAACTGCAGCCAGGCGAGGAGGCTGCCGGAGCCTCCTCGCCCGATTTCTCAGCAGCTGACTGTGGAAGAGGTGGACGATAAGGTGCGAGGAGTTGACAACGGCCATAAGTGCAGCGATGATCGCAGCGGGCTCCATGCTCGCAGTGCTGTGGCGTCCGCGCTGTAACCGACCAGAGAAGGGCGCGAACAGATTTCCCGCCGGAGCTTTCAGGGAGGGAGGGCGTGATTGACGGTTCAATGACAACAGTTACCCAAAAGCACCCTCGACACATTTTTCCCCCAGGAGGCATTGGGAGCTCTACCCAGCATTCCAATGGGCAGCGGGGACTGCGGGAACTGTGGGATAGCTTCCCACAGTGCACCGCTTCCAAAGTCGACGCCGGCCCCGTTACTGTGGACTCAGAAATTCGAATTAGTGTATTTACTGTGGATACACAAATTCGACTTCATAAGGTCGAATCCACAAATTCGACTTAAGTAGATTCGAAATAGTCTTGTAGTGTAGACAAGGCCTGAGTCCACAATGTGACGCAGTTGTGAAAAAGGCTAATATCATTCTGGGGTGTATTAATTGGATTGTCATAGTTAAGACACATGAGGTAATTGTCCCACACTATTCAGCTCTGATAAGGCCTCAGCTGTGTCCAGTTTTGAGCACCACACTTTTGGAAAGATGTGGATAAATTGGAGAGAGCAACAACGATAAAAGGTTTAGAAAAAACTGACCCATGAAGAAAGGTTTAAAAAAAATGTGCATGTTTAGTCTTGAGAAAAGAAGACAGGGGTGGGAACCTAATAACAGCCTTCAGATATGTTAAGCATTGTTATAAAGAGGGAGGTGATCAATTTTTCTCCATGTCCATCGAAGGGAGGGCAAGAAGTAATTGGATAAACTGTAGCAAGGGAGATTTAGGTTAGATACTAGGAAAACTATAAGGCCTGGTCTACACTAAGGGGGGGAGGTTGAACTAAGGTACGCAAGTTCAGCTACGCGAATAGCGTAGCTGAACTCAAACTACCTTAGTTCGAAGTACTCACCCATCCAGACACCACGGGATCGAAGTCCGCGGCTCCCCCGTCGACTCCACCACTGCCGTTCACGGTGGTGGAGTTCCGGAGTCGACGGGAGCGCGTTCGGAGTTCGAACTAGATTAGACGCGATAGTTCGAACTCCGAGAAGTCGAACGCTACGCGTCGACCCGGCAGGTAAGTATAGACGTACCCTAAGAGTAGTTAAATTCTGGAATAGGCTTCCAAGAGACATTGTAGAATCCCCATCATTGGAGGATTTTAAGAAGATGCTAGGATGGTCTAGGTATCCTTGGTCCTGCCTCAACACTGGAGGCTAGACTAGACGACCTCTTGAGGTTCCTTCTAGCCTTATATTTCAATTATATAATTATATTTCAATTATTGTATACACTACTATAAACTCCAGGCAATAACATATTTTATTTTTCAGGTTTCTCATTGACAGCTCCATTTGCCCACTGATCCCAGAATGGTTTTATTGTATATCACCAGCACTTGGTCACATTTCTCCAGACTAATATTGCTGTTTATCAGTATTGCTGGGACTACATTGCAGCTGGCTCCACAATCCAGCTGGAATTGAATTGGTCATTGATTCAATAACATAGTTGCATAGGTGCTGACTTTTCCTTTTCTCCAGGGGTGCTTTACCCCCACTCCACCCCCGCCCCCACCCCAGCAGCTGTTTTCCACACACATCCCTTCCCTCCCTGTGACTGAAGGGGTCTTAACAGGCCACTTCACCTCAAATGGTCCCTTGAAATATGCTAAACAATCACCTTGTATTTAGCTGTGACACTCTGAATAAGTTTCCCAGACTGGAAGAAGAGCTCTGTTTAAACTTGAAAGCTTGTCTCTCTCACCAACAGAAGTTGGTCCAATAACAGATATCACCTCACTTATCTACCTTGTCTCTCTAGCTGCCAGCATGTTTCATGTACTGTGTATTGGGAAATAGCATGAGAAGACTCCTGGCTTGTAAAACTGAAAATCACACAGTTTTTACTACTTATCATTATTTCCTTTGTCTTTGTATTGTGCTTGGCCTGGCATGAGTGACTCTAGGGCCAAAGGTCTGATCCTTCAAACATCTGTTAACATGAATTGTCCAGCTGACTTTAATGGAACAATTAATGGACTTTAATGGACTTTAAAGCCAGATCCTTATGTAAGAAGCATTTACAGGATCAGACCCTAATTGTTTACCTCAGGTCAGATTTTTGACTGGCCCTTAAATACTCTGTAGAAGGGAGCCATACAAGGAGTCTTCCTCACCAGTGTTAACCCTGGCCACTCATAGTTGCAAGAGTCACTCATAATTGCCATCTCCTGGTGAGGCACACAACTCTTTCGATGACCTTCCATAGAGTGACTTGTCCCAAGGGTCCAGAAAGGAGGCAGCTTAAGGCAACTGTGGGCGGCCGTGCAAATGTAAACAAACGGTTTGGTGGCCCACCAGAGGATTACCCTGAAGGGCCGCAGGTTGCCCACCACTAGCTTAAGGAATTGTGCATACTACATAGTTCCTGCTGCACAGTGGCTTTTTGTGGGAGGGGATGTTGCTCTCTGAGCTATCCTCAAGGAAGGGTGTCTCCACACGAACCAGTGTGAGTCAGTGGCTAAATGCCATACTTTAACCTCTAAGCATTAAAGCAGTGTGCTCAAATGGTTGTTTCATTAAATAAAGTAACAAAAGGGCCAGCCTTAAACATATTCACCACTAATCTTCGTTTTTTCAGTTCCTTCTAGAAACTGTTTGGAAATTTAAGCCACTACATAATGCCATTATTTAACATTCATTTTTCAAAAATCAACTTCAGCGATAAAAGGGTTTGAAATTGCTATCTTGGCTCTACACCATATATTTACATATGAATCATTAGTTATACTTTATAGTTCAGTGGTTCTCAAACTTTTTTTCTGTTGACCCAGTTAAAGAAAATTGTTGATTCCCATGACCCAATGGAGATGGGGATGAGGTGGTTGGGGTGTGGGAGGGGATCAGGGCAGGGGCAGAGGGTTGAGGTATGGGGGTGAGGGCTGCGGAGTGGAGCCGGGAATAAGGGGTTCGGGTGTGGGAGGGGGCTCTGGGCTGAGGCTGGGGGTGAGGAGTTTGGGGTGCAGGAAGGGGTTCCAGGTTTGGAGGGAGTCTCAGGGCTGGAGCAGGAGGTTGGGGTGCAGGAGGGGGTCAGAGCTCTGGGCTGCGAGTTCAGGCTCTGGGGTGGGGCTGGAGATGAGGGGTTTGGGGTGCAGGAAGAGGCTTTGGATTTGGGGTGGGGGCTCAGGGCTGGTGCAGGGGATTGGGGCATGGGGTTGGAGTGTGGGATTACCTAGTGTGATTCCCAGTCAGCGGCGCAGAGGGGGTGGAGAGGCAGGCTTCTTGCCTGTCCTGGCACTGCGGACTGCCTGCGCCCCGGAAGTGGCCAGCAGCAGGTACGGCTCCTAGGCAGAGGTACACAAGCAGCTCTGCATGGCTCTTGCCTGCAGGCACCAGCCCCCACAAGCTACTATTGGCTGGGAATTTAGGGTGACCAGACGTCCCAATAAAATCGGGACGGTCCCGATATTCAGTCGTTTGTCCCGTGTCCCGCCGTATGTATTTGGCTTTTTTATTTATTTATTTTTTGCTTCGGTGGCGCTCCGGATCTGCTCCCCTATGTGTCCTGATATTTTGTTCATGTAATCTTGTCACCCTACGGGAACTGGCCAATGGGAGTGTGGAGCCAGTGCTTGGGGTGAGGGCAGCACGTGTGGTCTAGGAGCCAGACCTGTTGCTGGCTACTGCCAGGGCGCTGTGCAGTGTTGGAACAGATAGGGACTAGCCTGCCTTAGCCGGGCAGCACCACTGGCAGGACTTTTAATGGCCCAGTCAGCGGTGCAGACCAGAGCCGCCACGACCCAGTCCCTTCCATTCCGCAACCCAGTTCTGGGTCGCGAGCCACAGTTTGAAAACCACTGAACTAGAAAATATAGCTTAGATGAACCTACAAATAGGTAGTTGCACAAGTGGCTCAGAGAGTAGTTATCAGTGGTTCACAATCGATCCGGAAGGGCATATCACGTAGAGTCCTGCATGGATCTGTCATGGGTCCGATTCTATTCAATATCTTCATAAATTATTTAGATAATGGCATAAAGAGTACACTTATAAAGTTTGTAAATGATACCAAGATGGGAGGGATTGTCAGCACTTTGGAGAACAGAATTAGAATTCAGAATGATCTTCACAAACTGGAGAAATAATCTGAAATAAATAGGATGAAATTAAATGAAGACAAATGCAGAATACTATATTTAGGAAGGAATAATGAATTACACAAACACAAAATTTGAAATGACTGCCTAGGAAGGATTACTGTAGAAAAAGACCTGGAGGCCACAGCAGATCAGAAACTAAATATGAGTCAAAAATGTAATACTGTTGCAAAAAAGCAAACATCATTCTGGGATGTAGTAGCAGGAGTGTTGTAAACATGATATAAGAAGTAATTCTTCCACTCTACTCAGCGCTAATAAGGCCTCAACTGAAGTACTGTGTCCCCACACTTTGGGAAAGATGTGAACAAATTAGAGAAAGTCCAAAGGAGAGCAACAAAAATGATCTAAGGTCCAGAAAACATGACCTATGAGGAAAAATTGAAAAAACTGGTTTTAGAAAAAACTGTTTAGAGGAAACTGAGGGGGGACATGACAACTATCTTCAAATATATAAAAGGTTGTTTTAAAGAGAAGGGTGATAAATTGTTCTCTTTAACCACTGAGGACAGGACAAGAAGCAATAAGCTTAAACCGCAGCAAAGAAGATTTAGATTAGATGCTAGGAAAAACTTCCTGTCATGGTAGTTAAGCACTGGGAGATATTACCCAGGAAGGTTGTGTAATCTCCATCACTGGAGTTTTTAAGAACAGGTTGGACACACATCAGACAGTGATGGTCTGGATAATATTTAGTCCTGCCTCAGTGAAGGGGACTGGACTAGAAGACCTCCTGAGATCCCTTCCAGTTCTACATTTCCATGATTCTAGGATTTCTAGGCTATTCGGAGGGTGAAGGCACCAAATACCAGCAGCAATATTAATTAATACTCCCCCTCCTACAAACCCCCTCTTCTATCCTAGGGTTGGACATTGTGGAACACTCACACCATGTAATCATGCTAATATTGTTCCTTTGTTATCATGATTTTTTTCTGCCAACATGTCTGTTTCAGACTTAGCATGGGATTGGAAGTTGGAGGACTGGATTTTCTTCCCAACTCTAGCCCCACCTTTCTGTTGTAACAAATCACTTGGCCTCTTTATTCCAGTGATTAGCCCATCCATAAAATGAAGATAGTGCTTACCTACTTTCCTAAAGTGCTTTCAGATCAGCTGAGGACAATTGGTGTCTATGTGCAAAGTACTATTATTGTTTTAATAATGGCTAATGGCTGCTTGTTAGAGAGCTGTATTGATTTCTATTGAAATCACTAAATGTTTGTTTTTACTATGTCCTATTAAGTTTTAGGAGGCATTTTAGAGAGAGAGAGAGAGAGAGTGTGTGTGTTACCGATGATCTGTCCCCTTCATTCACCCGCCACTTGACAAAAAAATGTCCAAAACCCAATATGAATTAATTTTAGTTGATTGGGATAGCAAGCTGGTCTCTAACCCACAGCCATTTTGATATCTCCAAGACCCTGACACAAATATTGTAGCTAATAACATCTTAATGAAAAAAGAGTTTCACCACTATATGATTGTGTTGTCATGTTCATGTGGTGCAACCTTCCTCACTGATATCTAGAAAATAGGTAGTCTCTCTTCTGATAACTGGAAACAGTGGTAGGGGGAGGGATAGCTCGGTGGTTTGAGCATTGGCCTGCTAAACCCAGGGTTTTGTGAGTTCAATCCTTGAGGGGGCCTGTCCTGGTCTGCACCCTCACTTGAAACTGGGGGGTTTCAAAGTGAGGACCAGCATGTATTCCCCCACCCTAAAATCCTAGGGTAGGTCTCCTTCGCTGCCACCAGTCAGGTTAAAGTGTCTGACACACTGCCTGTCCCCCAAGCTTCCCCTGGGGAACCCAGATTCAAACCCCTTGAATCTCTACACACAGGGAAGCAGCCCACTTCCCCCCTCTCTCTCTCCTAGCCACTTTGGAGAGATATACACCGAGTCAAATCCTTGACTCAACACAAAGAGGAACTCACTTCCCCCCTCCCCTTCCCTAGTCCTGGAAAGAGATAACTGATTCAAACTGCTTGAATCAAACCCAGGAGGACTGTCTCTTCCCCCTCCCTTCTCTGCCCGGAGATAAGCTGTCTCACCACCGAGAGAGAATGTCTCAGCCCCTTCCCCTATATCCACAGTAGAAGGGATTTAATCAAATCTTTATAGAAAGAATTTATTAAAAGAAAAACAAGAAAATACAGAATCTCTATGAGTCCAAGCTGGCCACTCATAGGGTATAACCTTGCTAAGTTCTGGAGAGAATCCTCTCTCTTTCTCAGTACAACGATACAGGTAGAATTAAGAATAATCAATAACAAACACACAGAATTGCAAGCATAGAATTATTAGGTGAGGACACAAAGTATCTTTCTAATACTCACTATCTTGACTAGAAGAAATTAGTTCAGAAAGGTGGAAGCTGGTAGACTTGATTAAAACATCTGGACTCTTGTAACTCCAAACGGCCAAAGACAACACCCCCCCCAAACAGAGGGAAAAAGTTCCCTCCTAGGAGTTTCAAATTCTCTTCCCTGATTGGTCCTCAGGTCAGGTGCCCACCAGGTACTATGCTTTAACCCTTTACTAACTATTCATGACAGGGCCACTTAGGGATCTGGGGCAAAAATTGGTCCTGCTAGTGAAGGCAGGGGGCTGGACTCGATGACCTTTCAAGGTCCCTTCCAGTTCTATGAGATTGGTATATCTCCAATTATTATTTATTTTTTTATGGTAGGGGTATATAAGGTGTCTTCAACTGGTCAACACTGACCTAAACCAAATTAAAAAGAAACCAAATCTACAGAGCTTTAACACAACTCAAAATAAAAATTAATATTTTATGGAGTTCCCCCAGCAACTCTGGAAATAAACTGCTATTCTAAAAATGGAAAGAGTTTTGCATTTATTAGAGTGCTCTGTCTACAATGATAGCAAATGTGTGTACTTGTTTGGAAATGCTAGTTTTCCTAAGGAAAAACAATTCCAATTTTTTTTAATATGAAGTTGATAGATTATCTGCAATCAGGTATTTAATACATGTAAATTCTTTCTAACAAGACATAAAAGTATGATTTGGGCAAATAAACTTAACATCTTGAATTTCTTTTACTCATTATCTAACTGAAATGATTTTTATTTAGTTTATTTATATTACTTCAAATTCAATGAGCAATGTGGTCAAAATGAATGAAAGAAGAGAAAACATTGACCTGTGCATGCCTGAAATGTTCATTTAGGACACTAGAAAAAGAAGGCAGTCATCAAGGATATGTAGTATTGTGTGGAAAGCACTGGATTAGCATCCATGATATTGGGGTTCAGTTCCTAATTCCCCCGCAAACTTCCTATCTGACCCTGGGCAAATCAATTAATCTCTCTGTGCCTCAGCTCCCCATCCATAAAATGGGGAAAATACTCCTTTCCTCCCACCTTGTGTCTCTTCGGACTATAAGATTTTCAGGGCAGGCATAGTCTTCGGTTATGTGTTTTTAGAGTGCCCAGCACAATCTCAGTTGGGGCCTTTAGGAGAGGAAAGATGCTCCATTGGTTGAGGTACTAGCCTAGAATTTAGGAGACTGGGGATTAAGTCTACGACAAAGTCCTTGTGACCTTTTGCAAGTTACTTAGTCTGTTTGTGTGTTAGTTCTGGAAAAATGGAGCTAAGAGTATTACTTGACCTCAAGATGGTGGTATGAGTGTAAATACATTACAGACTATGAAGTGCTCAGATACTATAGTGATGAGGCCCTATCACTATAGTGATGAGGCCCTAAGATAGACGGATACTGTAATACAAATAAAGATAATAATGGGAGTTTCTATGTGTGGACTGAAGGCCAAATAAGGCTCTTTGTATAATTTCAAAAAATGTATACATGTGCCAGGGTATCTCACTTCGATACATTCGAACATATGCTGATGTTTTAGCTTAATACAGTAAGGATGCATACAACCCAAAAGGAACTACAAAATTTGAGATGAAAAAGCACCTAAGCAGTGGTGTGTTTTGGGTCCTATAGAAATTAGCTTTTTCATCAAAACTTAAGCATAACTCGTACCACTGACATCAGAAAAAGGCACCTGGTACACTTTCCAAACAAATGCATGTTTTCTCTAAATTTAAAAAAGTTATTTAGAGAAGCACAGAGCAAAAACAATGAGTAGGCACTGGATGTTGATAAGAATGAGGAAGGAATGTTGCTGAAATGTGAAGTTGAGTTATATATCTCCTCGTTTTCTGTAGCTTTACAAAATATATATAGGCCAGAGACTCTGATTGTTTCTTGAATGATTCTTGTACTTCTTGGTTAGCACTGGTCATAGATATGAAATACAAATTTTATTTTTAACTACATATTTTGAAACTAGGGAGGTGCCCTAGAAGTTCCATAGTTAAGATTGCATTACGAACCTCTCATCCCACTTCAACTCACCTACCCGCCCATGCTCCCACCTGCTGGGAGCTGAACCTGCCAGGGCAGGGCTCCGTGGAGGAGTTCAACTGAGAAGTGAGAGGGGATTTCACTAGCTCGGCAATGAACCACATTCCTAGCCCCACAACCACGCTCCTGCCAGATTTTGTGTTAGCTAGAGCCAGGGAGGCTCCAGCTATCCCCAGAACATGGCCTCCCGTTGGCCCTGAGCAGATACCTCTTATAGAGACAAGGTGAGGCAATAAACTTTTATTGAACCAAATTGGTGAGAGAGACAATCTTTCAAGCTCTTCTTCAGGTTTGTGTAGCTTTGGGTAGTTTGAAAGCTTATCTCTTCCACCAGCAGAAGATTGTCCAATAAAAAAATATTGCCTCACCCCTCTTGTCTCTCTAATGTTCTGGGACCAACAAAGCTATTGCAACCCTGCACACATCTTCTTATACTCCCTTTCCTCTTACCAACTCCATCCAAACACCCTCAGCAGCATATCTTCCCAGTCATAGCTAAGCAGAGACTTTTTATGGGATAGTAAAATAACTTAATTTTTTTTCTCCACTGGAAATTCTATACTGGAATTTAATCATATTGAGAGTCTCTCCTTAGCTCGATGTTAGGTTGGAAAGTAATGCTACATGTTCTCCTCCATTCCTTCCTCCCCTTTGGTTCCAAGCCCCTTCCACCAAACCCCATTCCCTCTGCCAGAGCCACACACCAGATTCCCACCAAATATCTTTAGCCAAACATCCTCAGTCCACAACCAGAACACAGCCTGCACCCTAGAATACCTACATCCCTCAACACCCCATGAACCAAACACCTTACCCCATCAAGGTTTTGCTTATCTCCTACCCTCCTGAGCAGATCTCTGACACACCTGTCCCAGCCATAACACACCCAAAAGCAGCCTGTAATTTATACCCTACACCACAGTACAGTTTACACTGAAAGCTCCCACCCCATCTCTTCAGCCAGTCTCCCATGTCCCCTCTATCCAGATCCCTGCATCTCCTATTGCCCTCCAATAGATAGCCCACATCCTTCTCCTGTCAGCTAGCCCCCTACCCCACTCCAGTGCTCCCAACCCTACCAGAGACCTACATTTTACCCCCTGGCAGCTCCTTTCACTTTCAGGTGTTCCCATCAGAGCCCTGGGTTACTCCCCTTCAGTCTCTTTCAGAACCCTGCTACCCCACCACAACCACTCCCCTCTCAATACCCTCAGCCACCACTCCTTCTAGAAGAAAAAAACCCATTCCCCAGCCAGTCTCTTGTACATACAGCTGGCTACAGTCTGCTTCTCCCTCAGCCCTACCTTACCAGAAACCAGCACCCCCAACCAGAGCCTACATCCCCTCTGTGCATGCACCCACTGGAGCTTTGAAAGGTCCTATGGCCAGACTCTCCTCATCAAAAAAAAATCCCACTCACCACAGCCTGCGCTCCTTTGAGGGGGAGTGTTGGGCAGGGAAAGTGGAGACACTAGGGAACGTTCCAGAAAAATATAAGGAGGTCAAAACTTCCCCCATTCTCTCTCCCTCATACCCGCTAATGCTGATTCCTCAGTACCCCTGCCCAACACTAACCACACATTTTTAAAAAGAAAAGGGAAATGTCACAAAACGCTGTGGAGTTTGTCAGTGTTTTTAGGTATTAAAAAGGCTAGGCATTAAAGTATGTGAGCTGAGGTTTGTAGGGATGTTAATGCTGCCTTTACTGGTGGTTTCCTTGGGTTTTAGTGATAGTGCCGTGCAGGAGGCTGAACTCACCATTGGAGTACCCCCTTCTGGCTGAGCCTGGCATAGACATTCTTTGCACTCTAGACCCCCCTAGTGATGGTCATTCTGGTCTGCCTCATCTTGCATCTTGGCCCTCCAGCCAGGTGAAAGTTTAGTCTCACCTGTTCTGGAATAACATTGTAAGTCCAGCAAATAACAGTCCCGATGTCCTTATAAAAGGTCTTCAGCAGCAACTTTGTGCCCTATAGTCTTCATGCCTCTTCTCTCAGGGCTTTCAGCTGCCCTTATCCCCTTCTCAGGAGCTTCACACTTTTCCGGGGGCTGGTGGGGGAACCAAGGACCCCCAGCTATTCTGGGTTTCAGTCCAGAGACCCTATAACCAGCTGCGATGATCTGCTCCACCAGACTCCTTGCTGCTGCCACCATGGATCTCTTACTGCCAACCACAACCTTCACATCAGGCTCCTGCAAGCAAGTGCCCTACAGTGTTCCACTGTCCAGGCCCTCCACTTGTGAATCCTATGCCTGCTGTATTCCTCCAGGATCTCCCCTTGCTTTCGGGTTCAACCTCTCCTTGCTTCTTACAGACTCTGCCTCATGGCCTCCCACTGGAACCTAATCTGCTCCTTTTAGTTCCCACAGAAACCTTCTTCTCTTTTCAGCCTCCATCACAACTTTCCTCAAACTTCAGTTCAACACCTCCCCAGGCCAGGTTTCTCTCTACCTTTAGCCCAAGAGAGGAAACTCCCCGCTACTCTCACCTGGGTCTCCTCCCCGACGCTCCTTCCCATTACCTGGGTCTCCTTCATTTATGAAGGCCCAGCTCATCTTCAAATAGGTTTGATCTCCATTTAGGCCAACCACCCCTCCCAGTGCCTTCCAGTGGCTGAACTGGGCTCAGGCTCCCAATGACCCTGGTTAACCTCATCACATGCTGATATGAAATACTCTTGAGTATTATTTTTATTATTTATATTACCATTGCACCTAGGACACTTAGTCATGGACCTGAACCCCACTGTGCTAGGCACTGTTCAAAAGTCAGACCAAGAAGATGATCTTTGCCCCAAAGAGCTTACAATGTAAGTATAAAACAAGAGACAAAAGACAGATACAGACAGATGGGGTAGAACGAGGAAACAATGAAATAATATTGGTCATCATGATATGCAGTGGTCTCAGTAAACCAGCAGCCTAACTGTTATCAATTTTTTTGTAGGTATCCTGGCAAAGAAAAGTTTTAACAAACGATTTGAAGGAAGACAATGAGGTAGCTTTGTGGATGTTTATGGAGAGCTCCTCCCAAGCAGAGAGGGACACAGTGCTTGTTTGAAAATTTAGCAAGTGGACAATAGAGGTTGGAATCATGGGAGCCGGGCATCAACATCTCAATAGTGAATGACAGAAGGTACTAGGAGTGAAGATAGGCTGTTAAGGACCTTGAAAATCAAGACAGGTAGCTCTCATTTTGATATGACATCATTGATATGACAAAGAAGAAGGAACCAGTGGAGGGATGCAAAGAGAGGGGTGACATAATCAGACTCTTCAGTTAATGAAGTTTTTGTGTGCTATTAAATATTCTTACTCTGTTTTTTTTGTGGCCTACTATAAAATATGTATAAGAGTCATAAAGTTTTCATAGATTTATATTTTTATGGGGACATTATGTTTGAGCTCTATATGGTCTATTAAATCTTGCTTGACTTGGTGATGATTCTTTTTTATTTGTAATAAGAATATTTATCAGTGTTGTGTTTTAAAGTACACACTGTCTTCGGCTTGGATAGACACTATATTAAATCTAAATAAATATTGGATTAACTATATGGAATTTTACTGTATATTTGAATTTATTTACTGTTTTCCCAAGCAACTCTAGTAAAATATTGGGAAGCATAAATATGCTCCCATCTGTGATTTCCACCAGGTATCCTGATTATAATTGTTCTATACATATGTACCTTTTGGTGGAGCACCAATTTCTTTGGAACACAAATCACCATCAATGTTCAATTTCTTTTTCACTCTGAATATTTTAGTTCCTTTTAGTTGCCCCTTACTCTCAACTTATCAAGCAAAAATAATAATTCTGAAGTGAGACATTCTGGCACATGTGCTTGAATATAATTTCTGAAACTATATTAGGCTCAGTCCTTATAGTCCTTCTACATGCAATATTTCTCTGGTTTCAATGGGATCTATGCACATGAAAAGCTTCAGGCCCAAATTAAGAGAAGGCTTTCAGAGATGCATAAGCCACCATTCCTCTTCACAGATTTTTACTCATAATGCTCCTTGAACTTGGATCAATATAAACAAGATCAGAAAATATCACCCATTTGAATGCATTATGACTACAATCTTCTGATCTTGTCATTAGTATTAAAATGTTATCGAATGTCCTTTATGCAGTTGCCATGTCCTAGAGGCCAGATTAAGGCAATCCTGGGCCCTAGACACATGACATGCCCCCTCAACTTTGCCCCCACTTGGAGGGACCAGTGGCATGGGGTTCTCCCTTCCCAAAGAAGCAGGAACATAGGTATAGAGCCCCATTCTGTTCTGCAAAAGTATTATCAGGGCCCCCCTCTCCTCAGGAGTCCATGAGGTCCCCTCCCCCTCCTGAAGAGGCTGGGTGGAAGCAGGCTTATCACTCCCGAGTATATACCTCACAGCTGGAGTGCATATGTCTGGTGGGTGGGATGGATCCACTATACTCTTCTGCATCTACAACATAGAGTCCTCTGCTGGAGCGTTGTTGGTAGGGTGGGTCATTGGGTTAACCTCACATTGAGATGCCTTGAGTATCACTCAGAGCTCTTTCAGGGTGTATGCCTGAGCTGACAAACATCATTGCATCAGTTATACTCAGGTCACATTTCCAAGCTTTCCTTCAAAAGACAAGGTCTAGGAAACTAACTTTTTTTTTAATTAAAACTTAGAATTTGTCTATGTGGGGAAACTGACCAGCAGAACTAGACTGGTCAGTTAACCAGTGACTCTACCCTGGAATAAAATGATTTTATTCTGATATAATTATTCTTCTGCATAGCTGGTGAATTTTCCCACAATTTCTGCAGTTAGGATTTTGTGTTTCCTCAGTAACTGTTGAAAAGAAAAGGCACAATCCTGCAAACACTAAGGTCCTGATCCACAAAGAGATTTAGGTGTTGCAATACCTAACTTTTAGGCATCTAGAAAATCAGTGAAACAGTGGGATCCACAAAGGCTGAGTTAAGTGCCCAGACTCCCTATATAATTTAGAATGCAACCCACAAAAGCCAGAACACTAGGTGGGGAGCTGCTTAAACTAGCTAATGGAAGATGCCAAGGAGAGAGGTGGTTCCTAAGCCTGACCACTCTCACAAAAATATGTGGCTAAGCCTAGGAGGCACCTACCTCTGCTAGTGATCCTCAACTAGGAACGCCTCTCCTGGAGTCGGGCAGCTTAGTCGTTTCTTGTAAGAATGAATTAAGCACCTGCCACATCCCATGCAAAATGATGCCATTTTAGCCCAGTGGTTAGAGCACTCACCTGGGAGATATGGATTCAATTTCCCTCTCAGGCAGAGCATGAGAAAGAATTTAGATGGGTAATACCCGTCCTTCAGCAGAGTGCTCTAATCACTGAGCTATGGGACACTCTGATGTGAGGCTCCCTCACTCTCCCCTGTTGAAATTGTTCCACTGTGTATAAATACTTAAAAAGTCATTGGGCCAGGAAGAGGGGTGAGAGAGAATGACTCTATAGTCAAGTAGTTAGGGCACCCATCCTGGGAGGTAGGAGACCCAGGCTCCAGCCCCTGGTCCAAGGACTCCAGAAACCAAGAGTGAGGCAGCAGAGTGCATGCTCAGAAGCAGAAACTTAGGTACTAAGGGAACTTTTACTCTGAAAACTTAGGTGCTGAGTAAGTGAAGGGGGCTACAGGGTTCAGCAGGAGTTACATGGATTATAGTGGAAACGAAAACTGAGTTTTAGGCACCTAAAGCCCAGATTTAGGTGCCTAAGTTCCTTTGTGGATCCAGGACATAGTGCCTACTATTGGCTGTAGCAAATAGATCTATGTCTGCTATATGCAGTAGCCTTAGGGAGTTATTAGGTTATTTCAGGATCAAGCCCAAAAATGATTCAGGGAACCCTACTATCAGCTGTTGAAGGGACAAACTGAATTCTGAACTTAGGGCTCGGCAGGGAAGTAAAGAAGAAGCTGATTTTCAAATATTTTATTTTAAATTCTAGATGTACTTAAAATTATTAAGCTTGTGTCTATATCTGAGTACTAATTTGAAATCTTTGATCGTTTTTATATCTATATTAAACTTGGTAGTCATCATTAAAAATCCTAGCACCCAACTTGCAAACACTTAAGCATGTAAGTAAATTTACTCTCCCGAGTAGTGTCTCTGAAGTTAGGAATAATTTTAACACTGATTAATATGTAACACTCTCAGCTCCAAATAAGATACTGAGATTTTAAAAATGACAAACGTGCCCAGTGAGGTGTTTTCCATATAAAATTTCATAAGACACTTTTAGCACAAATTCACAGTGGCCAACCTGACCAGTGCCTGAATATGACAAAAAAAGTTATGGTGATTCTTAACTTTTTCTCAACTTCCCTTATTATCACCCCATTTTACAACCAGCAACATGAGATGTAAGGACATGATGTAACCATGCATACTCCCCTCAGTTAAATCACTGAGCCTCACATAATACAAGGTCAGTGATAAACACAGAAAGGGAGGATTTGCACTCTGAGCCACAACAGCACTTTTAGAGTTAGTATTTTTTAAGTGAATAACATGCAGTTTTCTAAATCAATATGCATTCCAAAATATGTATATACTATAGATTCTGAAGACTGAAAAAAATGTCACTGCAGCCATGCTGGTAATTAGTAAATGCTCTCAAAGTTAGTACACCTCTACCTCAATATAACGCTGTCCTTGGGAGCCAAAAAATCTTACCACGTTATAGGTGAAACAGTGTTATATTGATCTCGCTTTGATCCACCGGAGTGCACAGCCCCCTCCAACCCCCTCGGAGCACTGCTTTACCACGTTATATCCAAATTCGTGTTATATCGGGTGGCGTTATATCACGGTAGCGGTGTACATATAACAAAACAGTTACTTGTTAAACCATAATAGCTTGATTTAGTTGCAAACTTCTGGGTTCAACATCAACTATAAAATCATTAAAATATATTTAATCACTCTGTTCTCTTATACATTGTTGCTATCTGATGTGTAAATTATTGTCTCCTTTTCACAACAAAGTTTATTTTAAAAACTATATATATAAAAATGATGGAAAAAACTGTCAGTCACAAACTGCCAAAAGCAAGGAAATTCAGTTTATCTTAACTCTTTTAACTTGCTCCCCCTGAACCTAAGTATTGCTGCACATATTGTAACATACTATCACGTGTTATTTTTAAGCCTCCTAAGCACAATGGATGAGAAAGGAACATAGTTTCAGCCTTAAATTTGAACTCCCCTGCTTTTGTTAGTGTGTGTCACAACCTTAACATTATCTGACTGTAGACTTTTATCTGTGAATATCTAAGTCCTGTCTGGTGGAAAACTAATTATTGAGCCACTGAGAGCTTCATAATGTCCTGCATTTAAGTCCTGAACATCATACATAATGCATAGGAAGCAGTCTCTGCACTATGATTACAGAACACTGTCATTAAGTGAGCAAATTAAAGATGTGAATAATTCACTGGCTGAGCTTATTGTCAGTGCTGCATTGTGAAATTAGAATTTCTAATAAGTACTGCAATTTTTAACCCAATTAACACAGAGAACATCTTGAGTTTGATTAGTACAATAAAAAATATTACCTTATTCTTTTGCTGCACAACAGCCAAATTAAATACTATACTTAATTATGCAGCATTCATTGCGTCTCTGTTAAAATAAAAAAACCACTATACTTTAATAAGAGTTCTAGTATTTGGGATGCAATCGAAAAAGACAGTACATGCATCTGTAGCTCAATTTCGTATTGCAAAGTTGTTGGTTTTTTTAAGACTTTGCAGATCAGTTTTAGCACCAGCTGTAAACCATGATGTCACTCCTGTAGTCTGCTTTGGAAACAAATATCGAACAACCAGCACAGAAATAATTGACAAAGTAATCCTTCCAAACGGACTACGAATATGGTATACATTAACTTTTTTTCTGGGTTTCTTTAAACACAGATAAAACACATTTTTGCCTCTTATTGGTTTAAAATATATACAGTTTCAAAAGAAAGTTTAGGAAACGTGATTACTAAAACAAGATTCTTACCTCTGGTCCCTATTTGGCACAGGATAGATTACATTATCTCCTTTCATCCTCGAAGGGAGACAGGGAGAGAAGTCCAACTGAACATGCAGCATGTTGATCCTCCCCACGCACGGCGCCTGCTGCCATGTTAAATAAAGAAAATGATCATTTAGGCTGCAGCTTTTGTCTCCGAATATTTTCTCACGTTGCTTTTTAATGTCAAGGACCCCAGAAACCCGGTCACGTCTGGCAGTGGCCACCGCTGGCTGCAGCTGTCGCAATGTGATCTCCCCCAATCCTGTCTCATTTCCAGCTCCTTTTCCAGCTCCATCCTGGGGAAGTTTAATCACCGAGCACGAGTGAAAAGATGGCATTGCAATGATGAGCTTTTTTTCCCTAAAGACAGTGATTGCTGCAACCACCTTGCATCTTCATCTAGATATTTTAGCTTGTGCGTGCGAGAGAAATAAAAAAATAAAGGTGCCCTGAAAACCAGACAGACACAGTGTATAGAGAGAAAGAGAGAGAAAACACAGAGAGACTGAGGGAGAGGGGGCTGTCAGTGCAGATAAATCTGCATATGGAAATCAGGGTTATCCTGGGTACAGTTTTATTTAACCATGATGTACTGTTTTTTTTAATTAGACAAGAATTTAGAGAAGAAAAAAAGAGAGATTATTGCAAACCCAAGAGTAAAAGTAGCTTTTTAGTCACCAGAGACAGAGGCTTTCACAGCAATAACCCCACCAGCTGTAGCAGCAACAGCAGAACTTTTTTACAACTTTCTGGTTGGGAACAAAAGTTTCGTGCACTTCTAGTAATTTACGTAGAAAAGCCAGAAAGAGTGTTTTGTAATTACCAAAAACAAGACAATCCATAATAATACAATAATTATATAAATGAATAATCGGTTACAGACTGCACAATGTTAACCTTAATAAAGCTGTGTCACGCACGGAGCTTAGAGGGTTTTAAGGCTTTCGCAGAGGGCACCATAATCACTGAGTAATCAAGAGTTTTAAATTCATAACAATGGCAGGATCTGACCTGGATGTTGTATTTGTCAGGCACTTTTGTGCCTATTGGCTGAGAACCTGTGTTCCTTCCATGCACTGGGAGGTTGACAGAGAGGAGTGTGGAGCCGAGAGGGGGGCTGATAGGGATACAGAAGGGACAGGAGAAGATTAATTTTGGCTGGCATGGGAAAGGGTTGGGGACTTTGGAGACTATTGTGCAGACTATTGGCTGGTGGGAAAGGTGGATTGGGTGGAAGGATTTGGGTGGTAACATGAGAAGGGGTAACAGGAGAAGACCTGTGGTTTAGTACGGATGTATGGCAGGAGGCACTAGTTTGGCTGGGAGAAGAATGAGAATGATAGAGCGATGAACTGAAATGTAAGGGGAGGGAGGAATGGGCATTTGGGAAGAATGAGAAATGTGGGGGGGGGGAGGGAGATGGCTGATGGGGAACAGGAGGAGAGTGGGTAAATGGCAGAGAATATTGCTTCCTGGCAAGGCAGCTATCATGGGAATGTACATAGAATGGATGGTGAGTGAGAATGGGTGGAGGGTGGCTAGTAAGGGGGTGGGTTTGGGGCAAGTAAAGTGTAGGAGGGGAGCTTAGGTGCAATTGGTGGGGGCAACAGTGTGTGTGGTGGTGGTTCAGGGAAGGATCTGTGGGAAGCAGAATTTAGATGGGTGTCTGTCAGCACAAAATGGGAAGTTGGCTGAATGGGAATGAGGAGCTGTCTGGATGGGAGACTAAGGGAATATGATGGGCAGTTGGCAAGGAATTTGGGGTTGGATGGATGGGAGAGAAATGAGTGGGGTCACAGGAAGGAAACTGTGGCAGGTATTGTGGGAAATGACTAGGAAGGGTGTGGTTGGATCGGTGAAAGGAAGTGTAGTGTATGTGTATGTGTATGTGTATGTGTGTGTGTGTGTGTGCACCTAGAAGGAAATATACAGGTGGCTGGCAGGGAGTGGGGTTCAGGTGTGTGACCAGGAGGGGGAAAGGTGGACAGCAAGGAATGTGGGGATTTAAATGGGTAGCTGGCAGGGAATGCATGTGTGGCTGATAGAGAACTTGTGAAAGGTGACTGGAAGAGGGAGATAGGCATGGAGGGTGACAAAGAATGGCTGCCATGGGTGTGTGGGATGGGCAGGGCTTAAATTCTCATAGAGTATTTCCCAGAGCCCCCCATGCCTCAACATGCTATAAAATCTCCAGGAAATTTACCGGCGCTCCACTTCAGACAGCTCCTGCTGAATGTAAGCCCTGGGCATAGGGGAGGTGGTTGGGTGGCTGGCTGTCAGGAAAAGTGGGAGGTTGCTGGGAGTGGTTGACGACGAGGACCTGGCCCTGAATGTGTGGTGGGACTGATATGGAATAAAGAACCTGAGTGTGTGTGTAGCACAGCATGATGGATGGATGAATTAATGAATGCAGGAAAGGTGAAGGATAGCTAGGAGAGGGTAGTCTGGAATACAGGTTTTGGTGGCTGGGAGGAAATGTGTGAATGTTGACTGCTAGGCAGATGGGTGGGGGTGACTGGCTGACTGGGGCACTGGCTGGTGGGGACGAGCACAGAGCCCTATGGCAGGAATGACAGGGCAGAATGCTGAGGGGGTTGCTGGTGGGGAATGGTGCAAAGGCCTGGGGTGGAGCTGGCGTTGAGGGTTGGTGTATGTGTGTGTACGAATGGCACAGAGCCCTGGGGTGGGATGGGATGGCTGGAGCCAATGTGCAGAGCCCTGAGGTGGAAGCAATGCTGGAGAGGTGGCTGGGGGGATGTGCAGAGCCGTAGGGTGGTAGAGGGAATGCTGTGGGGGAATGGTGCAGAACCCTGAGGAGGGAGCAATGCTGGAGAGGTGGCTGGAGGGATGTGCAGAGCCGTAGGGTGGTAGAGGGAATGCTGTGGGGGAATGGTGCAGAGCCCTGAGGTGAAAGCAATGCTGGAGAGGTGGCTGGAGGGATGTGCAGAGCCGTAGGGTGGTAGAGGGAATGCTGTGGGGGAATGGTGCAGAACCCTGAGGAGGGAGCAATGCTGGAGAGGTGGCTGGGGGGATGTGCAGAGCCGTAGGGTGGTAGAGGGAATGCTGTGGGGGAATGGTGCAGAGCCCTGAGGAGGGAGCAATGCTGGAGAGGTGGCTGGAGGGATGTGCAGAGCCGTAGGGTGGTAGAGGGAATGCTGTGGGGGAATGGTGCAGAGCCCTGAGGAGGGAGCAATGCTGGAGAGGTGGCTGGGGGGATGTGCAGAGCCGTAGGGTGGTAGAGGGAATGCTGTGGGGGAATGGTGCAGAGCCCTGAGAAGGGAGCAATGCTGGAGAGGTGGCTGGGGGATGTGCAGAGCCGTAGGGTGGTAGAGGGAATGCTGTGGGGGAATGGTGCAGAGCCCTGAGGAGGGAGCAATGCTGGAGAGGTGGCTGGAGGGATGTGCAGAGCCGTAGGGTGGTAGAGGGAATGCTGTGGGGGAATGGTGCAGAGCCCTGAGGAGGGAGCAATGCTGGAGAGGTGGCTGGAGGGATGTGCAGAGCCGTAGGGTGGTAGAGGGAATGCTGTGGGGGAATGGTGCAGAGCCCTGAGGAGGGAGCAATGCTGTGGGGGTGGCTGGGGCAGGGCGTTGGACGTGGCAGAGCCCAGGGGGGTGACGGGGGGATGGAGCAGAGCCCGGGAGAGGGCAGCGTGCGTTGGGCGGGGGTGGTTCGCACGGCTGTTCCCCCCTGCAGGCGGCACACGGGCAGCGGCCCGGGGGTGTAATTTGCAGACGGCCCCTGCCAGGGGTTTGTCTCTTTCAGTCTGGCGGGCCGCAGGCGGAAGCGAGGTTGGGAGAGCGCGAGCGCGTCCGGAGACAGAGTGGGCGGAGTCACACAGGGGCCCTGTCCAATGAGCAGGGAGCGTGGCCGGAGCTCCTGCCCTCGAGCACGCGCAGTAGCTGGATAGTTGTTGTGCGCGGGACGTACGGAAAAGTATCGGGGTTCGGAAGGAGAAGAGGCAAAAATTCCGAGACACGTAGGTAGCGCGTGCCCTGCTCCAAGCGCCCAGCGCGTGCACCCGGCCCCGGCGCTTGCATCTTCCCCGGCGCGTGCTTTTCCCCGCGCGGCCGCTCCCCTTCTCTCGCCCTGTGCCCGATTGGGGACCCTCGGGGCATGGTGCCAGGTGCCTAGTGGGGACCCTCGGGGCATGACTTGCAGTGACTGCAGCACCCTGGGTTATCCCCCGCGCCCTCCCTCCTGCCCCCTGCATGGCCTACACTGACTGCAGCACCCTGGGTTATCCCCCGCGCCCTCCCTCCTGCCCCCTGCATGGCCTACACTGACTGCAGCACCCTGGGTTATCCCCCGCGCCCTCCACTCTGCCTCCTGCATGGCCTGCAGTGACTGCAGCACCCTGGGTTATCCCCGGCGCCCTGCCCCCTGCATGGCCTACACTGACTGCAGCACCATGGGTTATCTCCGGCGCCCTCCCTCCTGCCCCCTGCATGGCCTACACTGACTGCAGCACCATGGGTTATCTCCGGCGCCCTCCCTTCTGCCCCCTGCATGGCCTGCAGTGACTGCAGCACCATGGGTTATCCCCCGCGCCCTCCCTCCTGCCCCCTGCATGGCCTACACTGACTGCAGCACCCTGGGTTATCCCCCGCGCCCTCCCTCCTGCCCCCTGCATGGCCTACACTGACTGCAGCACCCTGGGTTATCCCCCGCGCCCTCCCTCCTGCCCCCTGCATGGCCTACAGTGACTGCAGCACCCTGGGTTATCCCCGGCGCCCTCCCTCCTGCCCCCTGCATGGCCTACAGTGACTGCAGCACCCTGGGTTATCCCCGGCGCCCTCCCTCCTGCCCCGTGCATGGCCTACACTGACTGCAGCACCATGGGTTATCCCCGGCGCCCTGCCCCCTGCATGGCCTACACTGACTGCAGCACCGTGGGTTGTCCCCGGCGCCCTCCCTCCTGCCCCCTGCATGGCCTACACTGACTGCAGCACCATGGGTTATCCCCAGCGCCCTCCCTCCTGCCCCCTGCATGGCCTACACTGACTGCAGCACCATGGGTTATCCCCGGCGCCCTCCCTCCTGCCCCCTGCCTGGCCTGCAGCACCATGGGTTATCCCCAGCGTCCTCCACTCTGCCCCCTGCATGGCCTACACTGACTGCAGCACCATGGGTTATCTCCGGCGCCCTCCCTTCTGCCCCCTGTATGGCCTACACTGACTGCAGCACCATGGGTTATCCCCGGCGCCCTCCCTCCTGCCCCTTGCATGGCCTACAGTGACTGCAGCACCATGGGTTATCCCCGGCGCCCTCCCTCCTGCCCCGTGCATGGCCTACACTGACTGCAGCACCATGGGTTATCCCCGGCGCCCTCCCTTCTGTCCCCTGAATGGCCTGCAGTGACTGCAGCACCATGGGTTATCCCCGGCGTCCTCCACTCTGCCCACTGTATGGCCTACACTGACTGCGTTTGTGCCCAGCCTGGGTTATCCCCAGTGCACTCCCAGCTGCCCAGTGCATGGCTTTCACTGACTGCTGTCTGTGACCAGCATGTGTTATCCCCAGTGCACTTCCCTCTGCCCAGTGCCACGATATATTTTCCTTAGTGCACTTTCCTCTGCCCAGTGTGTGGCTTCAAGTGACTGCATCCTTTGCCCAGCATGTATTATTGCAAGTGCATGTGCTTTATGTGAAGTTTTTGTGTGGCCCTAGTTTGTATGCCCCATCAGGGTTTGAGAAAGCCCCATAGAAGTAATGATTAGGAAGCTTTCTCTGGCAAGTGTGAGCGCCTAACTTAACAAGCTCCTACGGTCGTGTCGAAAGCTTTTCAAATGTGACCTGATGCAATGTTGTTTTGCCTGCCTCTGCAGCCAGACAAATTCCTAGGAAGCGGTAATGAAAGTATTGTGTCTGTTGCACTGGGGCTATGCAGCACCCTCTTAGTAACACCAAAATGGATCATAATCATGTCAGTTATGTTCATTTGATTGGAAAACCAATAAGCAGCAGAATGGGAGGAGGACTCCAAAATGTTGGGGCGGAGGGTGCCTAAGAGAGTGGGTAAGTTAGGCAAGAGAAACTGGTTTCCAACAGTCAGGAAATACCGATCGAAGGAAGGAAGGAAGGAAGTGGTTCCTTCTCTCTTTGTGGAGAGGTGTAGGGTGGAGAAACTTCCAATTTATCATATACATAGCAGCTAGATTCTGATACAAAGGCTAGAGGCCCTGTGCACAGTGGTAGGAATTGCCACATGTTTTTCGGCAGCTGGGGCTACTCTCCTTCCTAAGACATTGACCCTAAAATCATCTTTTTTATTGTCCTCTTGTTTGCATCTCTGGCACTAGATATCTGATTTTTTTTTCAAATGCTTACTGTAACAATCTAAATAGAGAGTAGTTTTGCATTGTAAAGGAGGTATTTCTTCACTAAGAGCTTGCAAGGAAAGTTAGTAAAATCTCAGATAATTCATTGATTCAAATGTTCAGCAATACTGCAGGTGGGAAATGCACAGAATTGTATATGGATGGCAACTATGAAGATCTGTCCCTAATCCATCTCTGGAGTTAAATTAAAATGTGCTGTCCAGAGGTCATTGCCCTTTTTCTCCTTAAGGGATTCCTTCTGTGATCACGTCCTACTGTATTTATAATCAGGGTTAGTTCAGGAGTGTATGAAGTGATCCCTTTAATTTGGGTCAGCCTGTTAAGCTGCACTTCTGTGTTTACCGTGATTTGCAAAATTACAATGAATATGCTTAATAATTCACGGGGAAGTTCAAAACCAGGCATAAAAGGTTGAAGATATGCTTAGGCAATGAATACTTGATTATATTGACTTGAGACTAAACAACACTGCAGAGTGAGTTAAATCATGTAAAAACATTACTAAGAAGTGTCAGCAACCAAACTGAAACCATGGTTGAAACTTAGAATAGATATAATTATGGTAGAGCTCTATAACCTGCACTTTCAGGTTACTGTTTAAAACATTACTTTTCTGGTTGTTTTTTAAAGTCAGTTACAAATTTTTCTTTAAGACCAGGGTTAGGCAACCTATGGCACGGGTGCCGAAGGCGGCACGCGAGGTGACTTTCAGTGGCACTCACAGTGCCTGGGTCCTGGCCACTGGTCCGGGGGGCTCTGCATTTTATTTAATTTTAAATGAAGCTTCTTAAACATTTTAAAAAACCTTATTTACTTTACACACAACAATAGTTTAGTTATATATTATAGACTTGTAGAAAGAGACCTTCTAAGAACATTAAAATGTATTACTGGCACATGAAACCTTAAATCAGAGTGAATGAATGAAGACTCAGCATACCACTTCTGAAAGGTTGCCAAACCCTGTTTTAGACATATGCCCTTGTTTAGTGAACATTAGTCTTCTTGCTTTTATTCTCTCCCTTTTCACTTTCAGACTTTTTGGTAAACAGATTTTAAATGCAGCCTTAGCTAAATCCGAATTAATCAGATGGTAATTTTACTCACTTTATCAACATGTGAGTTACATAGTTGCATAATTAATATTGGAGCAGTGATTCTGTCTGCAGATTTATTGCTATTTAGCATGCACTTGAGCTGCAATGCTCTTTTATTGTAGGTCATGGATAACAGGGGAGTCTTTAACTCAATTACCTTTTTTCATTCAGTAGGGAAAATGTAGCTACAAGAAACCCATCTTCAGAAAACTAAGTTTTATTTGGTTTTTAAAATACATTTTCAGGAACAATTGTAAACAATGGATGATGACTTCACTATTTCCCTCACACCCCCATACCTCACTGAAAGCTTAGAGATGGCTATGGAAGTGGAAAAGGAGAACTCCAGACCCCCTTGTTTTTCCTGCGCTTTAGACAATCGAGATGGAGGGAGAAACTTTTCTGTAGAGTCTCATCTAGCAAGTGGATCTCTTAAGAGGTATGTTTATATTGAATATAAACATATGTTATACTTTTGGAATGTTTCAGTTGCTTCTTTCAGCAGCTGCCAGTGTCTTTAAATTTGTTTTCTTCTTCAACAATTTGTGTCCCTCTGATAAGCTTGCCACTCATACCAGGGAAGAAGGGTGGTTTTATGATTAAAATACTCAGGTTTTTGAGTTTATGATTAAAATATTCAGTTCCTAGCTCTGCCACAGACCTCTTGTGTGACCTTGGGCAAATCACTTCATCTTTATTTGCCTATCTATTCCCCATTTGTAAAATGAGGATGATAATTCCTTTGTTTGCCTTGTCTAGTTAGACTGTAAGTTCTTAGGAACACCGATGGAGGTATTCAGTAGTGAGAACAACTGGGCTGCTTGGCACAATGGCAATAAAATAATAATCATACCATCCTAGGCTGTGATGGCTGGCTCACATCTCATAAATAAATAGTGTTTTGGTCCTTACCTAGAAGTATATAGGTGTTGCAGGAAGTAGCACTGGTGACTCAGTAGATGCTGCTTTTCCCTCTGAGTACTGAATCAGTAGCCAAACATAGTGTCACTATGTTTTCTTTACAATTAAACTAGAAATGCTGTTTCTTGCTTTTCTTTAAACTACGTGCAGTAATGATGCAGAATCGCCATAGGTGGCTGAGGTAAACCCTGAAGTCTGTAGAGCACTTGAATGTTAAGATAAAATGATTTTCTTGGTCTAAAGTTAGAGTAATTTATTATGAAACCACAAACTATGTGGATGTGATTATTTCAGCTGTTGAAGATTATGTTCTGTATCTGTGTCCAAAGGGTTACTTATAAGTACTGGTAAGTCCACATAGAAGAATAAATGCTCATTCTAGACATGCTGGACCATTCAGGTGGATCAGTATTTCAACTGTGACATACATTGCAGTGGAGCGCTTTAGGTAATGTAGCAGTCTCCTTCGTCGTATTAAAAACAAGCTGTATATTGTGCCTCAAGCAGGCTCTGCTGTAAGGGTGAAAGATGCTTTAGAATGATGGGCTAGTTTTTCTTTGTGTCTAAAATTTATTGTAGTTTATGACAGAGAGATGCTTTTATGCTGTTGGAGCTAGGAGCCATATTTTATATACTTGATATTGTATCCTTATAAAAGGTTTCACAGCCTTTCCTTGGAGAGCACTGTTGGAACTTCCTGTCTATAGCTTGTACACTCAGATATATTGATAAAATAACACTGATACACAAGTCATTTGTAGGTATTGTATCCTTTATAATATAGAAGAATCTCTGAATGATGCTTGCTTTGTTTTTCAGGCTTTTGCTGAGACTGGATCCTTCTCCAACTGACTATGAAGAAGATACAGTGGAAATATTTGGCTTTCATTGGGTTACTGAAATTGCGTTAGTTGAGTCCTGTAGACTTCTCTTTGGTTTACTTAGGTATGATATTCTTATTACCTCATTGGCCCGTTTCCAAGATTTAATTATACTGTGTTGCTTAATAAACTTTGAGGGTTTCTACATATGAAAGCCATAGACAAAATATCTTAAAGTGTGGTAAACACGATATTATATGAGCAGTGCAATCCAGTGAGTGGCAGGTGACTTACTGGTAGAGTAACTAAAATTGATTAACTATACACTACCGAACTATGCATTAGAATTGGAGTGTAATGTGACTAGATGTTGAATTTCTAAGCAGCATGGCGCATGAGACAAAATATATATGTTACAACAATTTTTGCTTAATTCATAACGTACAATAATACTTGTTTAGTTTCAGAGTCCATCCCTAAACTGTATCAGGTTTTGCTTTAATTAAATAGACTAAATGAACTTTTTTGTATGTGCACATAAACGTGGATGATATAAATCAAATACTGTAAATGCTGGACGTGGCATTTTCTTCACTTGTTTGGATTAGGATAGTGTCAGCAATCTCTTTGGATACAGCTACTCTGTGTTTGACTTATTCAGTGCAGATGTTTAATCTGGTCAGTGCAAACATACAGATCATTGATAATCCTCTTTGCTACTGTTAATCCTCAGGATGTAAAGCACATGGAGGGTGGACTGGGCTTTTTGTATGATACTTCAAACATCTGTCATACATCCCATCACTCCCTCGATTACAGTGAATTCTACTGTACCTTGAGGGAATGACCATGGGCGTGTCGTGGAACATGTCATTAATAGGTTCTGGTCTTTGTAACATAATGGCACAGATCCTGAAAAATGGGGGAAAAAATGATTTTTTTAAAAATACATTGGCTCTACTTCTTTGATATAAGCTTTGACTTCACTGTGGGTTTTTTTTTCCACATAGAAAAAGAGATGGCAGGATAGCTTGTTAATGGTTTTGATTAGTTAATTGAATCTCTGTGTATCCCTTTTCAGCATTCTACCTGATTCATTCTGTGCCAAAAATTGATCCTGTTTGGTCACAGAAGTGTTTTCTATCCATGTAACTGATCTTCCTAACCCCCCGCCCCCAAAAGCCCTGCTCTCTAGACTCAGATTATCATGTAGGATGATAGGGAGGCACTAAGCACATTAATTGCCATCATGGGTGTCATTCTCTAGAATCCAATTGTCATATAGCAATCAGGCTGGTGGAGTCACAGAATTGGCCCTGGGGAAAGCAGCGGGGCTAGGTGGCCTTCTAAGGCTGCTTCTGATGAGGAAGCATTTCTTCAGTATAGAATATACCTTGTGTGGCATCTGAGCCAACATGGTATGCATAGCTTTAGCTAACTCTTCACCTACAGAGGCAGTTTTGTAGAATGGGGCTCTAATATGTGAACTCTGCTAAGCCAGTTATTTTCACTAATAACATTTGCTTAAAATTATATTCTGTATGTTTTCTGTGCGCATTAAAAAAATTGAACGTATCTTTCAAATGAGATATAAAACTGAGTTCCTGAATATTTGTGGCCATGAAACTTCCTCTTGTGCTTTTTATAAGAATATGGACATTAAACACTGGTGTCCTGGCCCAAATCCAATTTTGGTAATTACATTTTGCTAGATACATTACCCTTGTGTTTAGTGTTGGATATGGCTGTGTTCATTCCATCCTGCCCTAAAGATTTGTTTAGTGGTAAGGTGAGTCCACATTACACACCAAAGATTATTTCAGTTGTGGGTGAAGTGAGCCTTGTACGGACTTTGTAACCGAAGTGTAAGGCACTTGTCTTTCTGGATGAAATATAATTATATTGGCTTGATTAATATAGTATTATTCATTTCTGTTTGTTTGATGTCTTCACCAACTCCCAGTTAGAATCTCTGTCACTCTCTTTACGTTTTCCCAAACAGTGGTCTTTATCTCTCCCAATATCATTTGTTCTCCTTCACCACTACTCCATTGCTTTCTTTTTTGTGACCTGAGGCTATGTCTACACTACAGACCTTACAGCGGTGCAGTTGTACCGCTGCACCTGCACCGCTTTAAGGTCTCCTGTGTAGCCGCTTTATGCAGGAGCGAGAGAGCTCTCCCACCAGCATAATTAAAACAGCTACCACCACTTCTTGGGGGTATGTCGGCAGGACATCTCCCACCAACCTAGTTCTGTCCACGCTGGTGCTTTTGTCAGTGAAACTTATGTCAGTCAGAGTGTTGCCCCCCCGACCGACAAAAGTTTTACCATCAAAACCGCTAGTGTAGACAAAGCCTGAGTCTAATTGACTCCTCTCCTCCTCTTCCGCCCCTCTGGGCTCACTCCTCTGCACTATATTGATTTAATGTTTTCTTTTTTAAACTATTACTTTATATTTGACTCCTTTGCTTTCTGCTCTCTCTACTTATCTAACTTTCAAATTTGGTACTCCTCTATGTTGAAATCACCCACTGCTTCTATCTTTTCCCATGCAATGAATGTGGTTGAAAAAACTTATCCAGTGTCTAATAGAGTTTGTAGTGTGGATGAGATATAGCTGGCTGAAGCTCAACCCAAATGACTGAAGTGGCTTTTGTACAATGTGGAGAAAGAATGGTGAAACTTATTTCGGTGTCCCCACTTGTAAGAGTATGCTCAACTCTCCTTGTACAGGCTTCCAACTGGGGCTTATTGGATCCTTGCAGGATAGCTGGACATTTCCTAGGGTTTTTAAAATTTGCGCTTGACAAAAAGGATGCAGCCTTTTCTTTCATGACCTCACCATGGTTATGTATGCCTTTCTCATGTCCAAATTACTGCCATACACTCTATACTTGAAAGCAAGTGGGCTACACTTGAAAGCAATCTGAAAATTACACTTAGTGCAGAATGTAGCAGCATTATTATTAGTTGGCACTTTCTGTTGGGTTACATTGCACCTGTGTGCTGTGATTTGCAGTGGCCGTCAAACAGATTTCTAAGTGAAGTTGTTGGTGTTCATCTACAAAAACCATGAATTATTGAGCTCTTCCTACCTTAGAGACAATCTCCCCTTACCCAATACTGTGGCTGTTACTATTAATTAAAGTACCCCAGATTAATAATAGTCATCACCCTACTTTAGATAATGAGGGGGCTGCTCGCTGGACAATCTCCATGAGTGGGTCTCCTATTCTGTAAATCATTTCTGCCCCACTTATTTGCCAAATCTTGGAATCTCTTAAGTGTAGGCTGCATGACTTGTCTGTTCTCCCAATTTTATATTGGGGCAAGATGGGGGTGTTGAGGAGTGTTTGAGGGTAGATGATAAAAGGAGAGTCTGTTGAGCTGACTTTATTTGTTTACTTTTGGACACAAATTAAGAGACTGACTAGTACATTTTATGAATCTAAATAAATCACTTAAGCTACACCTGCTTTATCTCGTCTGATCCTTTTTTGGGCTTTCTCTTATCTGACTTCTCCAGTTTGTTATAAATGCTGCTAAAGTCATCTTCTGCCACTCCATTCATGTATCCTCCCCCAAAATCCCTTTCAGTAGATTCTGTCTTTTTCCACATCAAATTCTTCACCTTCAGAATCCTGCCCAGTCTTTCCCCTCCTACATCTCTATTCTCATGCCTGCTCCAGCCCTACATACTTCTGGCTTTAGCCATTATTCTGTCTCCTCCTGGCCTTTTTTCATGGAGTTCTCCCTGCCATGCTTGGAACAGCATTGCATTTTCCTTATGACGATCCCTCATATTCGGTGTCTCCATAGCCTCTCCTGAGTGACCTGATGCCCAGTTTATGTTCTTGTAAGCTTTTCTGGGAAGAGTCTGTTTCTTATTTTGTGTTTTGAAAAAAATTCTATACATTTACAGCACTATAAAATAAATGTTTGTGAAATATCCTTTAACTATATAATACATAGTTTTGTGGTATCTTTTTAATTAGGCAACACATACACAAATTGGAAAACCTAGTACAGATGAGTTCATCAGACTTTGGTAAGTTTGACATATTTCCATTCATATTGAAGTAGAAGACGGTCTTTTTATTATATGCGTGTAAAGAGTCTAGCACAATAGGGCTTGATTCCTGATTGTATTGTAGTAGCACCTAGAAGCCCCAAACATTAATAATATGTATTAGCATAAACCTGCAATGTCTTAATATCTCTGGCTGTATATATTTCTGACATTATTGCTGTGGTAGGCTAAAGCAAGTGGGAAGAAAGATGTCTGCTGTTCTTAGCAGAAGTGTCATGACTCACTTCAGTACCAGCCTAACTGTATGTTGATTATATAGGAAATGCCTTGGGTGAAATCTTGGCCGCCTTGAAGGCCATGGGATTTTTGTCATTGACTTCAACAAGGCCAGCATTTCACCCATAGTGCAGGGCTTGGTGAACCATTAATTCTTTGAATTAAAAATAAAAAGTTAATTCAAGCTCACAATGATTATTTTAGTTATTAAGATAGCATTTTTCCATATCCTCCTGGCTTACATATAAAGAAGTTGTTATATTTGCTTAGTTTAGACATTATTTATGGACTTCATTTGTCCTTGCAACAAAATCAATGAAATGGCAGCACTACAAAACAGTTAATTTGAATTAAATACTAAGGCATGAGAAGTACGTTTCTGAAGGATTATTACAGCCTTAGGCTTATTGTGAGTTTGAAGGCCAAATTACTTAGCAAGTTGAGAACTGAAGTAATTGCTCAGAAATATGCTGTCTATGGTATCCTGTTGCTACTTGGAAATAGTTGTTATAAAGGCACAAATAAATATCTGTGCTTTTTGTTTGAGATTGTCATACCAGTGTTAATTTAATTGATGATCCAACCAATCAGCTGTTCCATTATAGTTGTAGGTCTGAGCTTATCTTCTTGCTTCTTTTATAAACATCTAGTTTCAAGGGCTAGTTGATTTGTCATAAAAGTGTAGTTTTGGCTGAGATTTTACCTTTAAGGTCTCAGCCTGGAAAGGATTTTATTTTTAATTCCAGTTAATATTCTACGTGTTATTTATGGACCAAGAAAAAATAATTTATTTTTTAAATTTAAGCATCTATTTGAGGCTCTTTATTTTATCTTATTCACTTTGTCAGATATCAGGGTAGCAAAATATAATAAAGTAAAATAGTTAACAAAATAGTAAGAAATGTTTGCCAAAAATCAAATGTAGGAGTCATACTATGTCTTCTTTAGGTGAGGCACCATGTACTTCTGCGCAGACTTAGCCTAAATTCTGCGACACTATTGCTGCTATTTCCTCTTCCAGTGAGTCATATGTAACTTCTGTAATGTTATCTGCTTCTGGAAAAGCCTTAATAACTTCATGCAACTGCTAATGCACTTCCTTCTTTTACAGTCTTTGGTATAATAATGGTTTCATTCATGTAAGAAATACATGCAGGACTGTTCTGTTGAAGTGCTAAGGTTGACTGAAGAAATGGTTCAGGCCCTGAGGTGCATGTAAGAGACACACACGAAGCAAATGTTGGGTATCTTTTGTTCAAAGGTATCATCAATATTATTACCAGACCTAATGCTAGAAAATGTAGCAAAGTCTGAGTAAAAGCAAACAATTTGATCTATTGAACAATGCAACTAGGCCACCTCCACTAAATACAGAGTATTTGAGGGAGGAAGAGGCCAAACCTGCTTCTTCCATCATCCCCCAAATTTGGTTTGGGCCCTGTGGAAGGGTTGTACATGTACACCTGGCCAATCCATATTGCCCGCCATTTCTCCCTCTACCCCCAGTAGGCTTTGGAGACTCACTGCAGAAATCTCTGAGGTGTGATGGGTGTGTGAAGATTCATAGATTCATAGACTTAAGGTCAGAAGGGACCATTATGATCATCTAGTCTGACCTGCTGCACAATGCAGGCCACAGAATCTCACCCACCCACTCCTGTAACAAACCCCTAACCTATGTCTGAGTTATTGAAGTCCTCAAATCATGGTTTAAGGACCGCAAGGTGCAGAGAATCCTCCAGCAAGTGACCTGTGCCCCATGCTGCAGAGGAAGGCGAAAAACCTCCAGGGCCTCTGCCAATCTTCCCTGGAGGAAAATTCCTTCCTGGCCCCAAATATGGCGATCAGTTAAACCCTGAGCATGTGGGCAAGACTCACCAGCCAGCACCCAGGAAAAAATTCTCTGTAGTAACTCAGATCCCACCCCATGTAACATCCCATCACAGACCATTGGGCATATTTACCTGTTAATCAAAGATCAATTAATTGTCAAAATTAGGCTAGCCCATCATCCCATCCCCTCCATAAACTTATCAAGCTTAGTCTTGAAGCCAGATATGTCTTTTGCCCCCACTACTCCCCTTTGAGGGCTGTTCCAGAACTTCACTCCTCTTATGGTTAGAAACCTTCATCTAATTTCAAGTCTAAACTTCCTAGTGTCCAGTTTATATCCATTTGTTCTTGTGTCCACATTGGTACTAAGCTTAAATAATTCCTCTCCCTCCCTGGTATTTATCCCTCTGATATATTTATAAAGAGCAATCATATCTCCCCATAGCCTTCTTTTGGTTGGGCTAAACAAGCCAAGGTCTTTCAGTCTCCTTTCATAAGACAGGTTTTCCATTCCTTGGATCATCCTAGTAGCCCTTCTCTGTACCTGTTCCAGTTTGAATTCATCCTTCTTAAACATTGGAGACCAGAACTGCACACAGTATTCCAGATGAGGTCTCACCAGTGCATTGTATAACGGTAATAACACCTCCTTATCTTTACTGGAAATACCTCGCCTGATGCATCCTAAAACTGCATTAGCTTTTTTAACGGCCATATCACATTGGCGGCTCATAGTCATCCTGTGATCAACCAATACTCCAAGGTCCTTCTCCTCCTCTGTTACTTCCAGACTAATGTGTCCCCAATTTATAACCATAATTCTTGTTATTAATCCCTAAATGCATGACCTTGCACTTTTCACTATTAAATTTAATCCTATTACTATTACTCCAGTTTACAAGATCATCCAGATCTTCCTGTATGATATCCCAGTCCTTCTCTGTGTTAGCAATACCTCCCAGCTTTGTGTCATCCGCAAACTTTATTAGCACAATCCCACTTTTTGTGCTAAGGTGAGGGACAGCTCAGTGGTTTGAGCATTGGCCTGCTAAACCCAGGGTTGTGAGTTCAGTCCTTGAGGGGGCTACTTAGGGATCTGGGGCAAAAATCAGTACTTGGTCCCGCTAGTGAAGGCAGGATCTTTCAAGGTCCCTTCCAGTTCTAGGAGATATCTCCAATTATTATTATTTATTAGTAGTAGTAATAAAAAGATTAAATAAGATTGGTCCCAAAACTGATCCCTGAGGAACTCCAGTAGTAACCTCCTTCCAGCCTGACAGTTCACCTTTCAATATGACCTCTTGTAGTCTCCCCTTTAACCAGTTCCGTATCCACCTTTCAATTTTCATATTGATCCCCATCTTTTCCAATTTAACTAATAATTCCCCATGTGGAACTGTATCAAATGCCTTACTGAAATCGAGGTAAATTAGATCCACTGCATTTCCTTTGTCTAAAAAATCTGTTACTTTCTAAAAGAAGGAGATCAGGTTGGTTTGGCACGATCTACCTTTTATAAAACCATGTTGTATTTTGTCCCAGTTACCATTGACCTCAATGTCCTTAACTACTTTCTCCTTCAAAATTTTTTCCAAGACCTTACATACTACAGATGTCAAACTAACAGGCCTGTAGTTACTTGGATTACTTTTTTTCCCTTTCTTAAAAATAAGAACTGTGTTAGCAATTCTCCAGTCGTACGGTACAACCCCTGAGTTTACTGATTCATTAAAAATTCTTGCTAATGGGCTTGCAATTTCATGTGCCAGTTTCTTTAATATTCTTGGGTGAAGACTATCTGGGCCCTCCGATTTCATCCCATTAAGCTGTTCGAGTTTGGCTTCTACCTCGGATGTGGTAATATCTACCTCCATATCCTCATTCCTATTTGTCATTCTACCATTATCCCTAAGCTCCTCATTAGCCTCATTAAAGACTGAGGCAAAATATTTGTTTAGATATTGGGCCATGCCTAGATTATCCTTAGCCTCCACTCCATCCTCAGTGTTTAGCGGTCTCACTTCTTCTTTCTTTGTTTTCTTCTTATTTGTATGTCTATAGAACCTTTTACTATTGGTTTTGATTCCCTTTGCAAGGTCCAACTCTACATGGCTTTTGGCCTTTCTCACTTTATCCCTACATGTTCTGACCTCAATAAGGTAGCTTTTCTTACTAATCTCTCCCATCTTCCACTCCTTATAGGCTTTCTGCTTTTTCTTAATCACCTCTTTGAGATGCTTGCTCATCCAGCTTGGTCTACAACTCCCGCCTATGAATTTTTTCCCCTTTCTTGGGATGCATGCTTCTGATAGTTTCTGCAACTTTGACTTGAAGTAATTCCAGGCCTCCTCCGCCTTTAGATCCATGAGTTCTTCAGTCCAATCCACTTCCCTAACTAATTTCCTTAATTCTTTAAAGTTAGCCCTTTTGAAATAAAAAAACTCTAGTCCCAGATCCATTTCTGTTTATCCTTCCATCTAGTTTGAGCTGAATTAGCTCATGATCACTCGAACCAAGGTTGTCCCCTACAACCATTTCTTCTATGAGGTCCTCACTACTCACCAAAACCAAATCTAAAATGGCATTCCCTCTTGTTGGTTCAGCAACTATTTGGTGAAGGAATCCATCAGTTATTGCATCCAGAAAAATCTGAGCCCTATTATTATTACCAGCACTTGTCCTCCAGTCTATATCTGGGAAGGTAAAGTCTCCCATGATCACACAATTCCCATTAGTGTTTACTTCATTAAAAACATTATAGAGGTCTCTATTCATATCCAAATCAGATCCCGGTGGTCTGTAGCACACCCCAAGCACTATCTCAGGGAAGTAGCTTTCTTTCCCAATGTGACTTTTGGCCAGACAAAGTCTGTCTTATCCATTCCATACCTTCTTATTTCTTTACAGTTTACCTCATCATTGATATACAATGCTACTCCACCACCTTTGCCTTTATTTCTGTCTTTCCTAAACAGCACATGCCCTTCTATACCTGTACTCCAGTCATGACTACTATTCCACCATGTTTCTGTTATCCTTATAATAATCGGTTTCACTTCCTGCACCAGTAGCTCTAGTTCCTCCATTTTGTTACCTAGGCTCCTCGCATTAGTGTACAAACGTCTTAATTTTTGCTGTTTGGCTTCACTCACATTCTTTACCCAATTAGGCACAGACATTCTACCACCAGTATCACCTCTTAGACTGCTATCTACACTACCCTTCCTCCTTATGTCCATTCTCCTACCCATGGCTATATCCTTTCTTACTTTGTTTTCTTCCCTCTCAGTGTTAAATTCCGGCATGGAGGTTACCTGGACATCTCCCCCAGATTCCTAGTTTAAAGTTCTAGGATGGAGGCTGGCACAACTGATTAAGAGAAGTCTATTTCCCGCCCTACTTAGGTGAAGTCCATCCCGAGAGAACAGTCCTCTGTCCATGAATGCTTCTCAGTGGCCATACATCCCAAAGCCCTCCTTATAGCACCACTGTCTGAGCCATCTGTTGATTGCTATAATCTTGGCACACCTTTGTTGCCCTTCTCTAGGAACAGGCAGAATCTCACTGAAGATCACCTGAGTCTCGATTTCCTTAAGCGTCTTCCCCAGTCTGGCACTGTCTCCCTTGATACGTTCCAGCGAGAATCTAGCCGTATCATTCATTCCCACATGAAGGACAATCAGCGGATTCTTTCCCACTCCCCTTAGGATCCTTTTCAGCCTCAGGTCCACATCCCGTATCTTAGCACCCGGCAGACAGCACACCCTTCTGTTTTCCGGATCAGCTCTAGTTACAGGCCTGTCTATTCTTCTCAGTAAGGCGTCCCCAATCACGTAGACCTGCCTTTTCCTGGTGACAGTGCGATTCTCTGGTCTGTCCCCTCTTCCCTCTGGCTGCAAGGCCTCTTCATTTCTATTGTCCCTTGCAATCCTCTGCAACCCATCCTGTATCCTCCTGGGGCTCATATTTGGTGTTGTCTCCATTGACTCTTCACCTCTTCCTATAGGACTAGCTGCTCTTCTCTTCTTCCTTGCCCTCTCACCTTCAGCAACCACCTGCTGTGCCCCTTCTTCATTTTCCAACTCTGCAAACCTGTTCCTGAGCTCTATTTCTCTTTCCTTTTCCCCTTTTATGTTTTTGCGTTTTTGATATTTCAAGTCACTTACAGTAAAACATTTTATAATGGGAGTACTCACCTCTTGAGTGCCTCCTAGCAGATGGGTTTGGTACTGGAGTCTTTCTCGCACCTTGCTCTCCCTCCAGGCTGCTGGTCAACACTGGTGGATCTTCGGTGGCTTGACCCTCCAGCCAAGTCACAACATCCAAATGAACCTCTTCTAGGATAGTAGAGTCCAATAAATGAACAGTCCTGTTTGTCCTCACTAGTGTCTTTAGCCTGTGCTCTGGGCCCATTTAATTCAGTCTTGTTCGGGCTCTCAAATAACTCCTGTCCCCTTCTTGGGGTTTATGCCACTATGGCTGGTGGGGGAATCCAGGCCTGCCCACTACTCTGGATTCCAGTGCACGGACATTATAAACAGCAGCTGCACCCTGCTTGATTTTTCAGTTCGTTGGTGTTTCATCTCTGGGCCAATTCCTACCTGGCCCCTTTTAGTTTCACCCTTATAGCAGGGTTAATGTTCTTGGGTCTTCTCTCTCTCTCTCTCTCTCTCTCTCTCTCTCTCTCTCTCTCTCTCTCTCTCTCTCTCTCTTTGCAAACCTAGCTTAAGCAAACACATCCAGAACTAAACTCTAGCTATCCCTCATATGCCTTTGGCCAGAAGGACACTCCTTTCCTCACCCCTCTGGTTCTAGCGAGGAACTGACCTGCAGAAACCCTGCAGCTCCTTTTATATGAGCCTGCTGGGCTTCGATTGCATGCTTCTGTGAGGTCTCTTTAGGCATGCCTGGAGAACTCACTTTCATTGCTCCTTTCCTGTCGTTAGGCTGCTTTGTGGGAGGGGGTCTAGTAGGGCTTTTGGGCCTCCCATAGGGGGCTGCATAGGCCAGGTACACCCCATCACATACTTCAGTTACAGTGTCAAACAAAATTAACAATGTTTAACAGCATGTTGCTTATTAATTTTACCTGTTTCTATCATTCCCCTTTCCCCTTCTTTCAAATTATATAAATACAACTGTAACATGATATATGTATATTTAATCATTCATATTAATTTTTAAAACCTTTATGGGAAAGCTGACTATTTTCTGGGGATGAGGGGGAAGCTAGGAAATATGGAAAGTTAGAGGTGGGATGGGGAATGTAATTCAGTTATTGTCCTATGTGTATGCTCTTCTTGACTATTTATTGTTCCTGTAAGTACAAGATTATTGTGTTCATATCAAAGCATCTTGATTACTTCAGTATTTCTGTTGTATTGTTTTCCTATCTAAAGTAAACTAATATTTTTACGTGGCACCTTATAGACTAACAGACGTTTTGCAGCATGAGCTTTCGTGGGTGAATACCCACTTCTTCAGATGCAAGAAGTGGGTATTCATTGCATCTGAAGAAGTGGGTATTCACCCACGAAAGCTCATGCTGCAAAACGTCTGTTAGTCTATAAGGTGCCACAGGACTCTTTGCTGCTTCTACAGAACCAGACTAACATGGCTACCCCTCTGATACTTAATATTTTTACTTGTTTTTATCCCTTTTTTGACAATATCAATAAGTAATAATCTCCTCTTGCCTCGATCATTGCAAATAATTTTCATTACTGGGGCTCAGTATTTAATTTAAACAACTTCCCCATTTAGGTCTGATTCTAATGTCCAAATATCTAATTTTATTATCCACTACTTTTGTTGAGCATTTGTCATCTTTTAAGAATCTTTTGGATGCAAGACATAGTATTAAGGACTTGTCTACACTTGAAATGCTGCAGCTGTGCTGCTGTAGTGTTTCAGTGTGGACGCTACCTACACCAACGGGAGGGGTTGTTCTGTTGGCGTAATTAATCCCTCTCCCCAAGGGGCAGTAGCTAGGTCAATGGAAGAGTTCCTCCATCAACCTAGTGCTGTCTACGCTGGTGGTGGGGTTGGTTTAACTATGCTGCTGAAAGATGTGGATTTTTCACACCCTTGAGTGGTGTATTTAAGCCAACTTCATTTTCTCGTGTAGACTAGGCTTTAGAGTAGTTTAGTCTGTACCCCAATTCCTGACCTAAAGCTTCAATTATTTCTTTTATACTAGCCAATTTTTATTTATAACTTGCGTAAAAAGCATAAAGTCGTCAGCATATAACGAAACTTTGTTTCCTGTTCTATCTATACACTTATTCCTTGAACATGCGTCCCTGAAATTTGTGCTAGTGCTTCGATGATTAAATCACGTAAGAAGGGTGTAAGGGACATCCTCTCTTATTCTGTGTAATGGTATTGGCTCAGTATTTTCCCCCAGGTGCATGTCACAGGATTTTTGTAGATTGTTTTGATCCACTTCTGCAAGTGTCCCTCAAAACCATATTTCTCTAACATTCTAAATAGAAATATGCATTCTACTGAGACAGTTCATAGTTAGAATGCAGACCTCTTTAATGCTTCTGGAGTGCTGTACCACATGTAAAAGTTTTCTTCTTCTTGCTTGCTGCTTCTTTGTGCTTGCTCGTGTCAATTGCATTCTAGTTATGCATGCTCTCACGTGCACGGTTGTCAGAGATTTTTGCCTTAGCGGTATCCATAGGGCCGGCTGGCCGACCCCTTGAGTGCCGCACTCATGTGTCTGTATATCAGGCACCACCAGCCCTGCACTCTCTCAGTTCCTTCTTACCGCCTGTGGTGGTCAATCGAAGCGCCTTTCCTTACATAGCAAGGGCTAGTGGCTTCATCTCTTACGACTTTGAGCCTTAGGACCTTGTAAATGTTTATAGTAGTTAGTGTCTGACGCCTTTTTGTTCCCATGGTTGGGGGCTCTGATGTATGCCTTCCCTCCGGTGCCGTTACTCTCCAGGGTCCTTGTGAAAATCAAGCAGAACAGGTCGAGGGTGATCCTCATAGCGCTGGCTTGGCTGCGCCAGCAGTGGTTCAGCACGCTGCTGGACCTCTCAGTGGCCACTCCGTTCCAGCTACCGCTCCAGCCTGACCTGCTATCCCAAAACCACGGTAGTCTTCTGCATATGAACCTGCAGGTGCTGCACCTAACAGCTAGGCTGCTGCATGGTTAAATGAGCAGGAGCAGCAGTGCTTGGCCGATGTCCAACAGGACCTGTTGGGCAATAGACAACTCTCAACCAGAGCAACCTACCTGGCCAAATGGAAGCGGTTCGCCTGCTGGACCTCGGATAAAGGCATTTGGCCTGCACAAGCCTTCATGCAGTTAATCCTAGATTACCTTCTGCATCTCAAACTCCAAGGCCTGTCCCTTTCCTCTATCAAGGTTCACTTGGCAGCTATCTCGGTCTTCCATCTGCCACAGGTTGGTTTTTGCCCAGGACATGACTGCTAGATTCCTCAAGGGCCTTGAGCGCCTCTACCTGCATGTTCCTCTGTGGTACCTGAATCTGGTGCTGTCACGGCACACGGGACCCCCTCATTTTGGCTTCCTGCTCTCTTTTTCTCCTGTCCTGAAAGGTTACATTCCTGGTCGCAGTAACATCTGCCCGCCCGGTCTCAGAGATTAGGGCGCTCATCTCGGAACCAAGGTCCAGCTGAGACCACATCCGGCTTTCCTGCTCAAGATGGTCTCCCAGATTCATACAAGCCAGGACATTTTCTTACCTGTCTTCTTTCCAAAGCCGCATAAATTGGAGGAGGTGCGTAGGCTGTATTCCCTAGATGTCAGGAGGGTGTTAGTCTTCTACATTGAAAGGACCAAGCCATTCTGCAAGTCGACACAATTGTTCATTGTGGTAGCCGGCAGGATGAAAGGTTGCCCAGTGTCTGCACAAAGAATTTCATCATGGATCACCATCTGCATTCACTTCTGCTATGATCAGGCGACCCTTATTGTGCAACCCCCGGTGATTGTAACTGCCCACTCATAGAATCATAGAACTTAAGATCAGAAGGGACCATTATGATCATCTAGTCTGACCTAGACTAGATGATCATAATGCAGGCCACAAAAGCTGACCCACCCACTCCTGAAATAATTCTCTCCCTTGACTCAGCTGTTGAAGTCCCCAAATCCCGATTTAAAGACTTCAAGTAGCAGATAATCCTCCAGCAAGCGACCCCTGCCCCATGCTACGGAGGAAGGCGAAAAACCTCCAGGGCCACTGCCAATCTACCCTGGAGGAAAATTCCTTCCCGACCCCAAATATGGCGATCAGCTGAACCCTGAGCATGCGGGCAAGACTCTCCAGCCAGACACTCGGGAAAAAGACTTTCAATATCCCAACATTGACCCTCGGTACTAATTACCAGTGGCGGCACGTTATTGACCTATTGACTAAATCACGTTATCCTATCAAACCATTCCCTCCATAAACTTATCAAGCTTAATCTTAAAGCCAGAGAGGTCCTTCGCCCCCACTGGTTCCCTCGGTAGGCTGTTCCAGAATTTCACTCCCCTGATGGTTAGAAACCTTCGTCTAATTTCAAGCCTAAACTTCCCAACTGCCAATTTATATCCATTTGTTCTTGTGTCCACATTAGTACTGAGCTGAAATAATTCCTCTCCCTCCCTGGTATTTATACTTCGGTAGCCTTTCTGTCCCAAGTTCCTATCAAGGACATCTGCAGGGCGGTCGCTTGGTCATCCGTCCATACTTTCACGTCCCACTACGCGCTTACCCAGCAGGCCAAGGATTACACTGGCTTCAGTAGGGTACTTCAGTACTATAAGCCGCCAGACTGTGAACTCCAAACTCACCTTCACAGACACAGCGTGTGAGTCACCTAGAATGGAATCAACATGAGCAAGCACTTGAAGAAGAGAAAACGGTTACCTACCTTTCATAATTATTGTTCTTCGTGATGTGTTGCTCATGTCCATTCCATTACCTACTCTCCTACCTCTCTGTCAGAATTGCCGGCAAGAAGGAACTAAGAGGGTGTAGGGTCGGTGGCGCCTAATATACCGACGCACGAGCGCGGCACTCAAAGGGGGCACCACAGCCGACCCTATGAATGCCGCTAAGACAAAATCCTCCAACAACTGTGCATGTGGGGATGCACACACCTGAAATGGAATGGACATGAGTAACACATCTCGAAGAATAACAATTACGAAAAGGTATGTAACCATTTTTTGTATTATTTCAGGGACTTCTTCCATCTATAAAGCCAGCTTGGTTTTGGTGAATCAGTTCAGAAGACGGAAGTGCACTTAGTAACAAGGGCGTTATCTGTGTTTTAAACATTTTATAGAATTCAGAGGTGTCTCCATCAGATCCAGGACTCTTCCCTGATTTTAATGATGAAATTATCTGTTTCTTCTCTTTTATTGGACCAGCTAGTACGTCTCTCTTTTTTATATGTCAGTCTGGGCATTTTAATAACCTGCTGTATATTAGCTCCCAGATCTTCCAAATTTTTGTATATGTTAGTGTAAATTTCCCAGAAATATTTTACTAGTATCATGTGAAGTTCTTGTAAATGTGGTCTCTGCTGTGCTGCCAAAACCTTATCCTCCCTCCCTGTCCCATGCAGCTGAAATGTAGCTTTTAAAAATGCTTTTGGGCTTCAGTGTCCACATAGTGTACCTAGGAATTTGTCTGATGATGGTGTTTTTCTATTCTTCCATCTCTCCTTATTAAAACTAATCTATAATAATGTTTGCTTACATCGTCACAGATTCTAAAGTTGTGCTCTTCTGTTTTTCTACTGTGTCAGGGAAAACAAGTGAAGATAATGTGAAAGATTCCCACTATACTGAACTATGTATAGCATTTTCTCTTTCTTTTACCTTTAACTGGACCGTGTTTTGTGATAGTTTGTGTGGAGGATACTTAGCTGAGAAAAATTGTAATATAACATTTTATTTACAGTTGAATTATATTGTTTAAACAGAATTGCTCTTGGAACTTATTGTGAAATATTTTTGATCACTACAGTGTCATTAGTGTTATAAAGATTTCTTTTGAAAGAAATGATTTATGCCTCTAACTTGTTAATTTTCTGTTTTCAGGTCAGGCTGCAAACCTACACTCTGAAGCAGGCAACATCAGACATGAGTGTATTGTATTTCTGCATTATGTGAAGGTGTTCATCTTCAGGTGAGATTACATACGCAATTTCAATATCTAGTTAACTTATTGTGTGTATTTAGTTTTGAATAACCATCTGTTATGCATCCTTTAATTATATATTGATGTGCTGTTCATTCAGATACCTGGAATCACACAAAACAGAGGCTGATGGGCTACTTCATCCATATGAAGAACTGGAAGTTCAGCTCCCTTCAGTGCTGGTTGAGGAGCTTCATGCCTTGACCTTACATATTGGACATCTGTATGAACTCCCAAATAGTATCCTGGGAGCATTTACCATTCAACATCAGGCAAAGGTTTGGCTTATCTTTTTTAATACATCATACAACAGTCCAGATTTGACTCTTACAAATTATGATGAATAAAAATTAGTTTTATTTAAAAAATGGGAATGCATCTCATGCACTTATTAGTTAAGTGTCATCCCATATTGCTCAAACACAGTTAGTTATTTTTTGACATTGGGTGTATTAGACCTTGCATTTTCTTTGTACAATATTTCCCTTTTAGAATCCTTATTGGCATTACGCAAATAAAATGGAATTATATTTAGAGGTGAATAAATAGGCTTGATCAAACGGCTTGTCATAGTGCTATTATTTGTTTTTCAAAAATTCATTGTGTTTCTCCCTGATGACAGTGAGAACTCTTGAATTCCCAACTAGAAGAGGCACTTTTATAAAGACAAATTCTGAAACTTGTCTAAAACAGGAAAAGAGCATTTTTGTGCAGGAGAAAACTGCAATAACTCTATTTCCCTTTCTAGAACATTTAATAGATTATAGCAGTATACAGTTGTAAGATTTTTCCATTTTAGCAGTATACAGTTGTAAGATTTTTCCATTTGGGGTAGGGAATATTTTTTATTTTGTTTAAAAGGGATACCATGATTAGAGCACTATGCAAATCATTACGATGAAGGAAAATAATTATGGTAAGGAATGACATTTAGATTCCTGCCATTCAGTCTGTTTGGGTCAAGAACTGATGAACTGATGTTCTCTGTCTCTAGGGATTGATGCGTTACACTTTTGAAAAAAGAACAGGAGTACTTGTGGCACCTTAGAGACTAACAAATGTATTTGAGCATAAGCTTTCGTGGGCTACGTCTGATGAAGTGGGCTGTAGCCCACGGAAGTTGATGCTCAAATAAATTTGTTAGTCTCTAAGCTGCCACAAGTACTCCTGTTCTTTTTTTGCGGATACAGACTAACACGGCTGCTACTCTGAAGCCTGCCATTACACTTTGAGTAGCTCTGAGGTCTCAGAGGTTAAAATGGTTAGTGCTCTTGCCTCTGAATGAAAAAGTTGATCCTTATTATGGTCCATTTACCAGTTTTCTGCTGTCTAATAATGTGTGTGCTAGAAGGGCACATGGGGAGTTGGTGGTGCTTCACCTGTTCACCTTGAACTAAGATGTTCTGGTTAGTTGGATTGTGGGTTAGATTAAAGGTTTTGTGAACGTGCTCTAAACAGAAGACTAAGTGTGTGAGGAAGAACATTTTCTCTTCACTTTGGAGCGCATTATTTAATGTAAAAGCAGCAAAGAATCCTGTGGCACCTTATAGACTAACAGACGTTTTGCAGCATGAGCTTTCGTGGGTGAATACCCACTTCAGATGCAAGAAGTGGGTATTCACCCACGAAAGCTCATGCTGCAAAACGTCTGTTAGTCTATAAGGTGCCACAGGATTCTTTGCTGCTTTTACAGATCCAGACTAACACGGCTATCCCTCTGATTATTTAATGTGATACTTGCCATCAGTGGGACTCCACATGGTCATAGGAGTCTGCCTGTCCTCGTGGTTCTTAGGATAGGATCCAGGCTTTGCTTAGGAAATATGAAATTAGAAAAAAAAAATTCTTTTATCACAGCTGTTTCCTCCATCGTGGCATTTACTGCATCTCCACTTGGATATCCATTGGCTAGTGCTGGAAATTCTTCATGTCCTAAGCGAGAAGATGCTGCGTAAGTCCATCTGTTTATGGTGCATGTTTGTGCTTTGCATATTTTTAGTGATTTAGTTTTTCTCCCCTCTCCCTTCCTCCTCTCACGTTATATATGTTTCTGATCTGAAGTTGTCCAAATTATTTTACTTTATTTGGGGATTAGTTTCTGCATTTACTTTATTTTTTTTTTCTTTTTAATTGCTCTTAGAGACATTGGCTAAAATCAAGAGTAGTGAGGGCAGGTTATTTCCAAGTTTTCCCACATGCTTTGGCTAGTGCATCTTAATCTGGATGTACAATACAGTTACTAATCCGGGGTTGATCCTGTCTTAATGAGGACAATTAAATCAAATTGTATTGTGGATTTGTGCTACTGGGATTAGACTGAGCCACCAAATTATTTTCTCTTGAAACTTCAAATGACTCAAGTTTAATTTAAAAAAATACACTCTTTTAATGTTGCTTGCAAAAATCAAAAGGTGATGAACAGCACACAATAATTTGATGTGAACTGGGTAGAAAGGGTATCCAGGCATGGCTGGTACAGATTTGAAGAGAATGGTCAAGACCATAGAGAAACTCGTTCATGTTATGTTGAGTCCATGATTTTAAAAGAGGACACTTCCTCATCAGTTCCAAGCAACATGTCTCTGCTTCATTTATCAGAATTCTTGAGGAGATTTTGTGATTGAGTTAAAAAAAAAAAATCCACATTTTTGTCCACAGGCGACCACTGAGGAGGTATTGGGAGAAGAGAGAGACCTTGGCCAAAGGAGTGTGCGAAAATATAGGGAAGAAAGGGCAAACCAATATGTGTGGGGGGTTTTCAGTGGCTTTACAGGGCAAGGAGTAGACTGAAACTATTATGGTAGCAAATAAACTAAAAGGTCAGGGAATGCAGTCGAGGAGACCAGCTTCAAAGCAATTCAGCTTGTTAGAGAAAAATGGTGAAATACAAAGGAGGGCAATATGAGTTGCATAGTGAGGATTATTTATGTATTGTTCATTTGTATGTTAGCCAAGTCAAGCACAAAAAATAATTCTAGAATACTATTTCCTTTCCCTTTCTATAAGTGTTGTGTCACATTGCATTGAAATCCACTTCTAAATAATGGAGCTTCTAAATAATGGTCCAAGACTGGTACATATGTGCATTACAAAAATTGTAGTAATCTAGACATTGAGGTATATGAGAGCCAGCTCCTGTTTTAGTAATTCATTTGCTGTTGTGGGGGTGGCGTGAAGGAGGCCAACAAGACTTCCTGTTAAATTTCCCTTCATAATACAGTGTTATGGAAAGGCAGATATATACTTGTCCAAGAACTACAGTAACATTTAACTGCCACGTACAAGTTGGAGTACTAATATATTTGACATTCATATAGAACTTTACATTAACTAATCTTCACAACATCTTATAAGAAAGATATACTAAAACATATAAGGGGCAGATTTTGTAAAATCTTACTCCATGTGGGATTCCATTGACCTTTCAGCTGAAATTCAACTTGACCTAAATAGGACCCCTCATGGAATAAGGTTTTGATCAACATGAGAAAAGGTAGCAGAAATTCGCCCATAGCTAATACATTTTATAACTGCACAAAATCTATTGTAGTAGGATGTTGCATAATAAAGAGTTTTCAGCAAAAACAGTTAAAGTGTATGTTCACTTGAATTCAATAAGCTTAACTTTGATATTAGCTGCCCTCAAGCAATGAATTTCTAAACATTTATATCACTTGCTTTTGTTTTTTTTAATGTGTCTAAAATTTTTAGACACTTGATTGCTGTTACTTGAGACCCAATGCAGCTTCTATTTAAATTAATAACAAAATGCCTCATTATGTCACTAAGCAGTACTCATGCTTGGTCACTTATCCAGTGTTGTGAGTCCTCCAAAATATTCATCTTTGTTCAGCAGTTTAGTTATGGATTCAGTATCCAAAAAAAAATCTTGTATTCCTGTGCGAATTCTGCACAACTGCGTGCATGCATAATTAATTATACATGCATATTTTAATTTTTTGCGCAGAAAAAAGCTTCTGCTGAAATGTTGCTGCCATTCTGCCTTTTGCCCATCAGAGGGCACTGTGGTGCAAGAACAGCAGCAGCTCCCTGCCAGCAAGGGACAAGAGAGAGGCTGTAGTGCCTTCTTTGTAGTGCCTGTCAGGCCAGGTCAGGAGACGGGAGCTATGGGTGGGTAGACAGTGTGGGGTGCTGGTGGGGTGTCAGGCAGGGGCTCATAGGGGCTAGTGCAAGAGGACAGACTGGGGCAGAGGCTGAATGGGAGTGGAGACAAAGGACCACCGGGAGGAGGGAGGTGCAGGGCCACATGGTGATGGGGAGGGGGTGTAGAGCTACATAGAGACAGAAGGTGGCTGGGTGGGGGCACACAGAGACAAGTGGGGACAGGGGGAGAGGGTACAGGGACACGAACGGGAAGTGGCTGGGTGGGGGCACAGAGCCACATGGGGATGGGGGAGGGATGCAGGGCCACATACGGATGGGGGGAGTGGGTGTCTGAGTGGGGGTGGAGGGACACGTGGACAGGGGGGTGCAGGGACACATGGGGACAGGGGCAGATGTGCCTGACTGAATGGGAGAGGCTAGGGGTCAGCCAGGGTCTGCATGGGAGAAGCTTCCTAACAATCTCTCCCCGTCCCGCAAAAAACCCTGTTACATACTTTTCCCACCCATACCCAACAACCCTCCAAGTTCACACCCAGATTTCTTCCCAGCAATTTACTTCCACCTCCCTCAGCTCCTCCGTTATCCCGGACTCCCCCCAAGCCTTTGCACTGTTTCTGAGGGGCATGGGAAATACGGTTCTGTATTGTAGTTTAAAGGAATTATTACTCAGAGTCCTGTATTAATATGCCTAGTAAGGAATCTATTTGTCAAAAAAAACATTTTCTGAATCTTTTTTGTTGTCGGTCTTGTTACAGACATGCTTGCCGACAAGTATTTTGAAATAAATGATCCAAAATAATTGAAACTGGTTTGATTATCTTGTGTTATTTTGACCAATAAAATATGCAGAATTTTGCAGAATTTTAAAATATTGTGCACAGAATTTTCAGTTTTTTGGCGTAGAATTCCCCCAGGAGTAAAGAATCTTGTGTATACTGGATCCACAAAGTTTTGTAATGAACAGAGAGAGATGATGATGTGTGTGAGGGTTGGGGGTTAAGTGTTTGTCTTTTGAGAACTCTTTTTTCAAACTGTTGTTTTATTTTTTTTATATAACACCAACGGTTTGCAAGGCATGGAAGACAAGGTCCCTTCCCCACAGAGCTTATAATTTAAACAGAGAGAATGCATATAAGCAGAGATAGAGGTATGGGAGATAATGAAAGCACTGGTGAAGTTAAGCATTTTTCCATGATTTAAAAAAAATAAGTAAATGAGTGGATTTGGTGGGGAAAAATTTGAATTTTGGGTTCCTTGAAATTGATGTTGCTATGAATTTTTTTTCCTTCAGGAAGCAATTTCAAGAGCCTTTTTATAATTGAGAGCTGTTAATTGTTGATCAGATTCTGGGTGGAAATCCAGTACACCCTCTGCACATTGGTAGGCTTGTGTTTTAGCATTAAAATTCAATCAATGAGACTGTAGTATATGCATTAACTTTACTGGGCCTTTCATCCTCTATGCCTTGTAGCACTCCTAGGCTCTTGTCTTTTTTTTTTTTTTTTGTCTCTCTGAAGCAACTTAGGTGAAACCCTGACTCCACAAAAGTCAGTGGGAGTTTTGTCATTAGCTTCAATCTTCAAGAATAAAATATGGGCTCAATTCTGCAAGACTTCTCTTCCACTGATGTCAATGGGAGCTCAGCAGGTGGAGGCCTTGTAAGATAAAGCCTTATGAGGTGTCCAAGGTTATGGCACCCAGTGCTCTTTCCTTAGTTATCTGTGTAACTGTCTCCGTATGTTCTACTTGGCATAGTGTCATGCCAATGTTTTACACAAGCACATTTTAAGGACAGTGTTAGATCTCCCTTCCAATGATAAAATTGTTTGTGGTCAGTTCATGGGCCTGTAAAACATGTAACCATTTTAGAACCCACATAAGAACAGCCATACTAGGTAAGACGAATGGTCCAGCTAGCCCAATATCCTGTGTTCCGCCAGGGGATTCAAAAGGAATGAACAGAACAGGCAATCATCGAGTGATCCATCCTCTCTTGTCTACTCTCAGCTTCTGGCAAACAGAAGCTAGGGACAGTCAGAGCATGGGGTTGCATCTTTGACCATCCTGGCTTATAGCTATTGATGGACCTATCCTTCATGATCTTAACTAGTTCCTTTTTGAACCCTGTTATAGTTTTGGTCTTCACAGCATCCCTTAGCAACGAGTTCACAGGTTAACTGTGTGTTGTGTGAAGTACAGTAACTCCTCACTTAATGTTGTCCTGGTTAACGTGGTTTTGTTGTTATGTTGCTGATCTATTAGGGAACAAGCTTGTTTAAAGTTGCGCAATGCTCCCTTATAACATCGTTTGGCAGCTGCCTGCTTTGTCCACTGCTTGCAGGATTCTCTGGACGAGCAGCTCCTCCTTGGGGGGATTAGAACCAAAGGGGCCGACAGCCCCCCCATCATCTCCCCTAAATTCCCTGTAGGGTACGTAGCTCGGCAGCTGCCCAGCAGCAGTTCAGCCTTCCTGCTCCTGCCCAGCCCTCTGCCTTCGAGCTGCTCCCCAGAGCTTCCTGCTTGCTTGGGGTGCGGGTGGGGGGGAGGGGTGCTGATATCAGGATGTCCCCTGCTCCTGCCCCTCCTCCCCCACTCTGTACCCCCTCTCCACAAAGCAGAGGAGGGGACAGAAGGGGCAGGGGGAGCTTGCTGGAAGCTGTTGCTTCCTATCTGAACTGGCTCATCTGCTTAAAAGGCAACGTACTTGAAGTGGGGTTAGCAAACTTAAAAGGGCAATGCACATCTCTCTCTCACTCATGCATGCACCCCCCCAGCACTTTCGAAAGTCAGCCTGTGCAGTTGTGCATGTGCTGTCAGGAGGAGGGAGTAGTGCGCTCCAGCTGGATAGCGTGGGCTCATCATCATGTTCAGTTTTTTCAGGGAAGTGTTTGCAGCTACTGCCCAGCATCTATTGTTTTTCCTTCCTCCATGCTGCCTTGTAGAGTGTTAGACTACATTAATAGCAGTGTATTAACCCTTGAGGGCTCAGCCGAGTGCTAGTTCATCATTTAGCAGCAAGGCATTCCCTGGGAAATATTCCACCCTCTTACTCCACCACCTCAACCAAGCTTCACAATCATTCATTGCTGTGTACAATATTAAACTGTTTATTTAAAATTATTTAAAACTTATACTGTATATGTATATAATGTCTTTTGTCTGGCGAAAAAAAATTCCCTGGAACCTAACTCTCCCTATTTACATTCATTCTTATGGGGAAATTGGATTCGCTTAACATCGTTTTGCATAAAGTCACATTTTTCAGGAACATAACTACAGCGTTAAGCGAGGAGTTACTGCACTTCCTTTTGTGTGTTTTAAACCTGCTCTCTATTAATTTCACTGGATGACCCCTAGTTCTTGTGTTATGTGACTGAGTAAATAACATTTCCTTATTCATTTTCTCCACACCAGTCAAGACATCTGTCATATCCCTTCTTAGTTGTCTCTTTTCCAAACTGAAAAGGCCCAGTCTTTTTAACCTCTCCTCTTATGGAAGCTGTTCCATACACCTAATAATTTTTGATGCCCATCTCTGTACCTTTTCCAATTCTAATATATCTTTTTTGAGATGAGGAGACCACATCTGCATGCAGTATTCAAGATGTGGGCGTACCATGGATTTATATAGAGGTAATATGATATTTTCTGTCATATTATCTATCCCCTTCTTAATGATTCACAACATTCTGTTAACTTTTTTGATTGCTGATGCACATTGAGCGGATGTTTTCAGAGCACTATCCACAATGACTCCAAGATCTTTCTTGAGTCCTAACAGCTAATTTAGACTCCATCATTTTGTACGTAAAGTTGGGATTATGTTTTCCAATATGCATTACTTTGCATTTATCAACATTGAATTTCATCTGCCATTTTGTTGCCCACTCACTCAGTTGTGAGAGATCCTTTTGTAGCTCTTTGCAGTCTGCCTGGGACTTAACTATCTTGATTGGTTTTGTATCATCTGCAAATTTTGCCACCTCACTGTTTGTTTTCCCAGTTCATTTATGGATATGTTGAACAATAGTAGTCCCAGTATAGACCCCTGGAGGACACCACTATTTACCTCTCTCTCTTTTGTAAAAACTGGCCATTTATGCCTATGTTTCCTATCTTTTAACTTATTACTGATCCATTAGAAGACCTGCCCTCTTATCCCATGAAGCTTACTTTGCTTAAGAGCCTTTGCTTAAGAGCTGGTGAGGGACTTTGTCAAAGGCTTGCTGAAAGTCTAAGTACACTGTATTGATTGGATCACATGTTTGTTGACCCCCTCAAAGAATTCTGATAGTTTTTGTGAAGGGAAATCATGCCTCACCTATCTTGACTTTCCCAGCAAATCATGTTCTTCTGTATGTCTGATAATTGTGTTCTTTACTCTTGTTTCAACCAGTTTACCTGGTACAAAAGTTAGCCTTACTGACCTGTAATTGCTGGGATAGCCTCTGGAGACTTTTTAAAAAATTGGCGTCACATTAGTTATCCTCCAGTCGTCTGGTATAGAAGATGATTTAAGCAATAGGTTACATACCACAGTTAGTTCCTCAATTTCATATTTGAGTAACTTCAGAACTCTTGGGTGAATACCATCTGGTCCTGGAGAGTTATTACTGTACAATTTATCAATTTGTTCCTAAAACTTCTGTAATGACATCTCAATCTGGGATGGTTCTTCAGATTTGTCACACAGAGGCATTTGTTACTGAGAAGATTTTGCAAATGAAGAAACCTTTACTGCAATGTAGTGACTGCAGGGATTGTGCCAGCAAAGTAATTATATAATGCCAACCATCCTATTGTCAACCCGAATAATATCAAACTTTTATGAAATGGAGAAGACGACAGGGATTAATTTGGAATGGGAAAACTTTCCTCAAATAATTCTTCTGCTTGTAAACAAAAATTATATTCCTCTCAGAATTGCTTGTTGACCCAAATACAGTGAATAGAAATTGTTGTCTTTGTGTCCATAGAATCAAGCCTAAGTATTAAGGAGATCTGATCTTTTGTTGTGTTTTAGGACAAATTGTGTATGCTCACCAATTCATGAATCTAACAGGAGAAAATTTAACCAATATCAGTTTATTTGAAGCACACTGTGGAAACCTCTTCTGTGATTTGATAAACTTGTCAATCAACAAATATACAAAGGTATTATTATTTTATTTCTTTTATGCAGAAAGCCTCTGAAAGCTGCAATCATAATCAGGGCTGCTTTGTGCTAGGAGCTGTACAGATGCATAGGAAAACATAGTCCCCTGTTATTGGTGTTCTAAAATTTTGCCTTGGGTTTAATATTCCCAATTTTTAAAGAGTGTTATTTATTAGAAACTCATATTGTGTTGTATTTATTCATGACCATCTGGCAATTGAATGGGAGAGTAATTTTGAAATGCACTGTGTACAGAACTGAAGTGTGTGCCACATTTAATAAGTTCATTGTGCTGGATTTCATGCCAAATATGAGCTGTAGATGCAGAAAATATCTTTCTAAACTCTCTCAAAAGGAACAAAAAGAGAGTGACTACAACCTTGGCAGTAAGCTAACTGGGCACTCACTTACAATGTCATATTACAGTTTATATTTACACCACTCCTATTTCAACAACTTCAGCTTTCTGTTACAGCTTCTTTACGTTTGTCAAAGGAAACTTTGGGTAGAGAGACAAACGCTAGCTGTGTTCAAGCTAGGATGCTAAAAATAGCAGTATAGCCAAGGGAGCAGGAGCAGGAACTCGCACTTGCTACCTGTGTACAAAGTGGCCCAGACCTTTTGGGTGTGTACTTACGCAACTAGCTCATGTTATCCTTGGCTACACTGCTATTTTTATCGCACTAGTTAATCAGAGCTAGTGCTTTTCCTTGTACCCGAGCAGCATGCGCCAAGCTGCAGTGTAATATACGCTTTTTGTGTAACCTCTTTATTTTATTTTTTTAAACATTGGTGCGCTGACTTTTCTTCACAGCCTCCTATCATTAGCAGATCTAAACTAGGAAGTCTAATTGTGCTATATACCAGCCAGTAGAGTAATCTCACATTCTTCTTTGATATGTTGTCACTGTGGATTCTGCTCTAGGCACACACACACATCGCTGTTTCTCTATTCAGAGTGTGAGAAACTGAAAGGTGACTCACCACAAGACTGCTTTACATATTAAACATCAGTCGGAAGAGAATTTCTCTAAACAAAAAGTAATGATCAGATAATACACATGACTCAAAATGTGCTCTTTGGAGCATGTTAAAATAATGTCTTATTGCAGGACTACCAAAATACTGGTATGTGAAATATTGTAGGGACATTGAGGCATTTTAACATACTCCCATGAATAAAAACTCACATGAACAAATTCTATTCTGTTAGCATTACACATAACCTTTAAGAAATGTGCATGTTAAAAATTAATAAATATTAAATCATTTGGAAGCTTTTTCTTCTCTTCCCAGGAACATCAAGTGAATCTAATCAATCATTTTCTCTCTCTTTCACTAGTAGACAATGAATTGGTATTTAGTGCTATTTCTTTTCATTAGTACTTAGAACATCCCTTTCACTTATTAAATATTTTTTGAAAAATCATTTGAAACTGGTTCAGTAAAGGCTTAACAGTAATGCTACTTCTACTGTACATTGGTAGATAATGGTTCCTTTGCTTTGTGCATGATTTATTTTAGATGTTAATGGAATAGTGCATTGTGCTTCACAAGAATCCTCTGTAATTGTGTATAAATTCTAAATTGTTGCAACAAAGAATGGAAATATTAGTATGTAAAATGCAACTTCAAATACCCTGCTACTCTGTGAGTGAATGGACTTCATATTTTCTTCACTAGGTTAGACCGTCGGAGGCTCTAACTAGTCACCACTACCCCTGTAGTTGCATTAAGGAATTATGGGTTCTGCTTATTCATCTACTGGACCACAGAAATAAAGGGTCTCATACAGAGGTAAGTGGGAAAATTGCTGCATGCACAGCATGAGGAAAATATAGTAAAGTGTTTATATCCAAAACATTCAAATAGTGATTGGTCAGTTACCAAATTAAGCACCAGATTGTGCCATGAATGCACTAGTTCACATCCAGCGTGATGCAGAGTTGCCCCATCAGGAGCTTTAGGAGAGATTATGCTCCTTGAATACAAGAGACAAATGTGCCAGCTATGCCACCTTAGCCCCCACACTTGAGAGTTTGTTGTGTCCTGGTTCGAGCTTTGTCACTGGTAGTTTTCTTGTGGCCCAGGGGACTGATAGGGAACAGTCCCTGTTTTCAGAAAAGCAAGGCAATTGAGGCTGTTACTCTGTATTGAGGTGGGAGAGGGACCGCAAGAGAAGGGAAGTATTCCTTGCTTAATTGTCACACCCCCCCCCACACCCATTAGGCAGTTTTGCATGGCAAGGCCCAGCTACACTCTTTCCCTGAATATTTATTAAAAGACACTAGAAAAAATCTTTTGAAAGCTGCCAATCTTCATAAAATCCAAAGCGCTGTTCTTTCAAATGGATTTTGCACTGCAATAATGTGTATTTAGTCTGAATATCATCAAATAGCTTCATGGTAGAGTATTCAGACTTTTTAATGTGAGCAGACATAAAAAAGTCTCTTTGGTGAAAATTTTGTTATTGTTAATTATTTATGCTACAGTAGCATCTACAAATCAATCAGGATCAGGGTGCCATTATGCTAGGTGCTGTACAAATGCTGAGCATAACAAAGCCTATGCCCTGAAGATCTTATAATCTAATTAGACAAGACAGACAAAAGGTGGTTGAACAAAGGAGTGTTATTCCCATTTTTAGAAATGGCACATGTGCCTGATTTGGGTAAAGGAATGAAGAGTATTCTTAACATTTGAGGTTGACACCAAGCTGGCAGGGTTTGCAAACACTTTAGAGTACAGAATTAGAATTCAAAATGACCTTGACAAATAGGTATGAATTCAGCAAGCTGTAATTCAGTAAAGACAAGTAAAAAGTACTTCACTTAGAAAGGAAAAATCAAATGCACAACTACAAAATAGAGAATTACTGACCAGCTGGGGGTTATAGTGGATCACAAATAGTGGTCAATGTGTTGCAGTTGCGAAAAAGGCTAATCTCATTCTGGGGTATATTAAAAGGAGTGTTTGTATGTAAGACAAGAGAGGTAATTGTCCCACTTTACTCAACACTGGTGAGGCCTCAGCTGCAATACTGTGCCCAGTTGTGAGTGCCCCACTTTAGAAAAGATGTGTACAAATTGGAGAGTGTCCAGAGGAGAGCAACGAAAATGATAAAAGGTTTAGAAAACCTGACCTACCTGTATAAGGAAAGGTTAAAAAAAAACAAAAAAAAACCCTAGGCACGTTTTAGTTTTGAGAAAAGAAGACGGGGGGACCTGATAAGTCTTCAAATAATAAAGAGGACAATGATCAATTTTTCTCCATGTCCACTAAAGGTAGGACAAGAAGTAATGGTCTTAATCTGCAGCAAGGGAGATTTAGGTCAGATAGTAGGAAAAGTTTCTAACTATAAGGGCAGCAAAGCTCTGGAATAGGCTTCCAAGGAAAGTTGTTGAATCTCCATCACTAGAGGTTTTAAGAATGGGTTAGACAAACACCTGTCAGGGATGGTCTAAGTTTACTTGCTATGGCCTCAGCTCAGTGGGCTGGTCTTGATGACTTCTTGAGGTCCCTGCCAGCCCTATAGTTCTACGATTCTATGATTAAGTGTCTTGCCCCAAATCACAAAGGAAGTCTGTGATGGAACAAGTAATTTAATGTGAGACTGCCACTTCTCAGGCTAATGTGCTAACCACTGGGCAATCCTTCTTTCCCGTTGTGCTGGGCTGTGGCAGAGCTGGAGACTGTAAAAAGATCTCCTGAGTCCCCATCCAGTGCCTTTAACACAAGATCATAATAAATATAAAAAGGTCAGGCTAGCTCCTTTAATTAAAATAAATAAATGTGTAGGCCTTGTTCTCTCTTACTAGATCTCTCCCTAGCTAATATTATTTCATATAATTATTTATCTTCTATATGGGGTGCAAGTAAACTGTTACCCATTTTGATAACTAGGTTGTGTCTAAAGTTCCTGTTCCATTTGATATATTTTGTATATTCTGAGACTTTTTTTTTAAGAATATTTTTATAAACTGTTTTTCACTCCGAGGGTTTAAATAGTTCAGTTTTTCTTTTATTAGATAGGTCAACTACAGTGCACAACAGTGCAAGATGATTCTGTTTTCTTCATTCTTTTGAGGATGATAGAATACACCATCTTCTAGACCCCTGCTCTATGTGCTTTGAGCTAGCCTGTAAAAATTCTAGGGATGTGTTCTCTCATGATGACCAATGGACATCCTGTCACTGCCTTTGTTTTCCATTTGCCTTCTGAAGAATAAAATCCTAAAATGGCTCTAGGCTTTCCCTAGCACCACTTAACTTGGTTATTCAGTATTTTTTTAATGACTATCAGCTTGTTTTTTTCCTTTAATACCAAAAGGACAATCTTAATAAGTAAACAGGATAGTATTGAGAGGAATCCCTTTAACATAGACTTAGGTTATTAGTTAATGTATTGTACAAAGTCATTTAACGCAGCCCTGGTTGGCTTTCTCTGTTCTCTGCAGTCTTTTTGGAGCTGGGTGAATAAACTCCTAAAGAAGGTCTTTGAAAGACCCAGTACTGCAGAAGGGATGTCTGTTTTTGAGCCAGTGCAGTGCAAAGATCCATTAAGTTTTAGCTGGTGGATTATTACTCATCTGGCATCACTTTACCAGTTTGACCGTAATGGAAATGTAGAGGAAAAGGTAGGTTTGTATTTTCTAATATTTTAACATTTTATTTAGACCTGTAATCTCATGCATGTATTTGGTGGTGCAGTAGTAATGTTACAGTAATTTTTGATGTCTACATTACAAAAAGAACAGGAGTACTTGTGGCACCTTAGAGACTAACAAATTTATTTCAGCATGAGTTTTCGTGAGCTACAGCTCACTTCTTCGGCTGCATAGAATGGAACACACAGACATGAGATATTTATACATACAGAGAACATGAAAAGGTGGAAGTATTTCATGTTCTCTGTATGTATAAATATCTCATGTCTGCGTGTTCCATTCTGTGCATCCGAAGAAGTGAGCTGTAGCTCACGAAAGCTCATGCTGAAATAAATTTTAGTCTCTAAGTTGCCACAAGTACTCCTGTTCTTTTTGCGCATACAGACTAACACGGCTGCTACTCTGAAACCTACATTACAAAGTTCCTTTAAAGGTTCATGATTTTAAGGTGTACTGTTTACAGTCTATTCCATGAGCTCTGAGCATATGGATCTAAAAAACATAGATTCGGTCAGTAACCCAAGTAAGGGGACTAGAAAGTCCTGCTAGTTAGCAGTTCATGTGCTTATTGCTGTAGCATACGTTTTAAGACTGTCTGCCTTCAGCATAACTGCTTCATTCAGTTCACTGCTTCAGTAACTGAACATATTAGAATGATTATCTGCATTGGAGGCTAGCATCATGTAGGTTTTCTATTCTTTAAATGAGGTGTAAAGCTGAAGCATTGACTGCACTCAGTCGTTAATGCCTCTTGTCATAAGAGTTAAGGGTGTTAATGTTGGTGCTCTCACTGAATTCCAGTCTGGCTAATTACATTCTGCCTATGTAATTTCCCTTGCAGTTTAAATGGCATTAATATTTTTCTTAATTTCCTGTTCTAAACTGTTATGTAGTGTTGCTGTGTACTATTAAATAAACTGCATATTATTAAGATTGCTTGACACTTCCCATTAGAAGATCCTGTTTTCAATTATGTATGACTTTTTGCCAAACTTTACCCATTTGGGCTGAAGTTTCCCATGCCAGATATCTCCCTAGACCCCTGCCCTGACTCCGGCACCCCCCACACATACCCAACTTCCCCACACTCCATGCCCTGACTCCTGCACCCCCCCTCACATGTCCCCAGCTCTCTGCCCTGACTCCTGCACACTCCTCACACACCCCTATCCCCCTGCCCTGACTCCTGCACCCCCCCACACTCCCTGCACCCCCACAACCCATACCCTGACTCTTGCATCCCCCACATCCCCACTCCCACCTGAGCACCAAATGGAAGCTCCTGCACACACAAACCCACATTCCCACCTGCACCCCTCACACCAAATGGGAGCTGCCCAGGTAAGCACTCCACACCCAAGCCTTCTGCCCCAACCCTGAGCCCCCTCCCTCATTCTAGCTCATGGCCAGACCCTGCACCCCAACCCCCAGCCTGCTCCTTCACCCCCAGCCCTTCCCCAGCTCAGTGCACTCCCACCCTCAGCTCAATGGAGAGAGAGAGAGAGAGAGAGGAAGAGAATGGGCTAAAACCAGGGTACCCACTCTATGTGGGCGGGGCCAGGACTCCAGACCGGCAGCGGGCTGAGCGGGGCGGGGACCCTGGTTGGCAGGAGCCGGCAAATGGAACCTCATACCGGCAGCGGGCTGAGCCCCCTATTGCCGGCCTGGGGTCCCGGCGTGGAGTCCACTGCCGGTCTCGGGTTCTGGCTGCTGGCCCCTTGCCAGCCGGGGTCCCGGCCACAGGCCCCGCTCAGCCTGCTGCTAGGTGAATGGAACGCCAGGCCGGCAGCAAGCTGAGCGGGCCGGCGGCATAAGATCAGCATTTTAATTTAATTTTAAATTATGCTTCTTAAACATTTTTAAAACCTTGTTTACGTTACATACGACAATAGTTTTTAATTATATAATATATAGACTTAGAGAGAGAGAGAGACCTTCTAAAAAATGTTAAAATGTATTACTGGCACGTGAAACCTTAAATTGAAGTGAATAAATGAAGACTTGGCACACCACTTCTGAAAGGCTGCCGACCCCTGATCTACATGTATGAAATGACTATGTTATACGAGCTAAAGAAAAAAAGAACTGTGTCTGAACCCTATTTAGAATTTTAAAAGCTTTCATATTAACCTCAAGGCCAAAGCAGTCCATATTAAAAAACTGAAACTCTTCCACAGATGACACAGGACTAGAGGCAATTTCCGCTAAGGACCATATGAATAACCATCATTATTATAGATCACCCTCCCACCTTTGATCACAGTTTAATAAGAGAAAGAACAAGTATAAAAGAGTCCTCTGTCACAGCTAACTGTTAACCAACAAAAGTAAGCTAAATTCATTCCTGGTATAACTCCACTGACTTCAACAAGCTTACATCAGTGATTACTTTAGCCCAGTGGTCCCCAAACTTTTTCGTCTGGCGGGCATCAGATGACAAGCCACGGAGGACCGTGGCAGCGGACAAGCATCCACCGAAATTCCACCGACAAGCGGCAACGTCAATAGGCGTCGCCGCCGAAATGCCACCAAGTAGCGTCATCCAGAGGCGTCGCCGCCGAAAATCAGCGGCATTTCGGCGGCGATGCCTCCGGATGACGCTGCTTGTCGGCAGCATTTCGGCGGATGCTTGTCCGCCAGGCAGTACGCGGGCACACTTAGACGCCCCAGTGGGCGCCATGGCACCCACAGGTGTCATAACGTGTGGTGTCATAACGTGGCTCTGCCACAGACTTCCTCTTTGACCTTTCTCTCTCTCTCTCTCTGCCTCAGTTCCCTAGCTATAAAATAAAGATAATACTTCCTTTCTTCTATCTTTTGTCTTGTCTATTTAGATTGTAATTTGTTTGGGGGCATGGACTGTCTCTTATTTACTTCTATCTATGGTGCCAAGCCCAAAAAGAGGGACTGATAGTCCAGCACTTAGCACTAACATGGGATGCAGGAGACCAGGATTCAATTCTCTACTCCACCAGTGTCGGTGTGCCTCAGCTCCCCATCTATTCAATGGGAACAATTGCACTTCCCTAACTCATAGTGGGCCAGCCAATCGAGCCATGACCAAAACTGGAAGGACTCTCGTGACTCTCTGACAGTAGAGCTCAACGTTTGCAGGTCTTTAACAATTGAGGACAAATTAGGAGAAATAGAAGGCAAAGAAACGCAACATTTATCAGCAAAGTTAGGATATACTTCAGCAAATTTAGTACAAAATGAGGAAGATTGTAACAAATATTGAATCATTAATGTATTTACTGCTGATTAATTAAGAAGAGGCCCTTGCCTGTAGTATTAGCAAGCATTTCAATAGCAAGGGATTGAAACAGCACTTGATCACGTAACATCATATAACCAACAGGGTTAAAACTAACAATAGAGGAGGCGAGGAAGGAAGCTGCTGTTTGCAAGTCCAAAAAGAGTGGGTTAAGTTAGGGAGGTATTAGCATAAGAGAAACTCCACATAGAACAATTAGAATAAGTACCAACCCAAGTAGGGGCTGGGGTTAAACTATTACCAACAAAAACCCAACAATGAGATGCTGGAACTTTAACACTCTCAATTAAAGGAAAGCTATGATCACTTCGACCTGAAGCATTAAGAACTGGAAACACATAAGAATTAAATTGTGAAGAACAATTATTACAAACAGTAAAAGCAGCCCACTGCACATAGGGGGAAGAACAATTTACACTAGATATATTAAATGAAGAAAAATTATAAACTATTGGTACAAATTGAAAGGGTAATGGATATTTAGGTGAGAACTGAGTGGAGCAAACAAGACAATCTTCTGGACTCAGCGCTGACAGGGACTGGTTTTCGCTGACAAGTTTGTAGTCCACCCTCTCCTAAGGGCTCTGTGGGCAAAGATGTTGTGAGGGAGAGCAGTGGGCAAAGATGTTGTGAGGGAGAGCAGTGGGCAAAGATGTTGTGAGGGAGAGCAGTATAACAAATACAAACCAACTATAAAATTAAACCAAAATAAATTTTAAATACAGATACATGCAAATACTTTGAGGGTATTTGAGGGTATACTTTTATGATGCTTTTTTTGTTATGTTTGGGAGCCAAAGGTGGAAACCTGTTGAAATTGTTTGGGTTAGCTTTATGCATAAATTGTTATTTTAAAACATTTTGGTTATGACATTCTTATAACTATAATTAAAAGTGCAAACAAGTTTATAAAAAGCCCAAACAAGAAATTGACATTTGTTAATATTATCTTTACCTTAATGTTGAGGTTTCCCCTCACTTTTTTTTAATAACAAATTAAAAAAAAAGAAACTTAAAAAACAAAACTGTGATTGATAAAAGAGAATTCCTTTGTTTGCAATTGCATTATTTCTTGAGGCAGAAATATATGTACATATATTTGTAACTGAAACCTTTTTGAACTTTGCACAAAAAATTGGTGTTAATATACTATGATTACACCCCAACCATGATTTTAAAATAGTGTGGTACCACATCTTATATATATATTTTTAAAAGGGTATAAAATTGACTTTTGTTGCAACAAAATAAAAATAATTTTTTTGAAAAAAAAAATAGTCACGTGACACACACAACATAGACACAACACACACACATGACATACAGAACAAACTTACAATTAAAAACAAATGGCGCCAAAATTCTATTCATATTTATACAAAATAACACAACCAAAAATAAAAAGTAAAAGGGTTAAACATTTGAATAAACAAATTATTACCTTATTTAAAACTTGTAGCATAAATTTGATAAAAATATATTAGTATTTGCCAAATGTATTGTATTAATTCGGTAACAAGGAATTTTGCATTACTTTATATTTAACATTATTTTAAAACTTTGCTATATGGAAATAAGAAGAGCCCATGTTACAAATATTAGTTAGTGGTTAGAATAAGAAGCAAAGAGTGCACTTCTGTTGCTTGGCAACCATATCTTCAAGAAAGTTAGGAATAATTCCAGCTGTTGCATTCCTGGAGGGTTAAAATAATTAATTTACCGTATTTAAAGTTTTTACCTTGTTTTCTTTTTGTTTCTTGTTTTGTTCTGTTTTCAATTGCTTTATTTTTTGGAGGTTTCTGTAAAAACTATAGCTTTTAATTTTTAAAACAAAAAGAGAGAGCCGAAGTGAGGAGAGGCGGAGGGGGGGAAGAGGGGGTGAAGAGCAACCTAGGAACGTAGCGAGACCTGAGCCAAGAAAGATTAACTCCATCGAGGTTAGTTATCGCAATAGGCAAAGCTTCTGCTACAGTTTTAGATTCATTGGCAGAGCTGGATACAGAGGAGTTTTAGGAGCTTCATATGAGGGTGGCAAAATTTTCTGAGAGGGACTGGGGGGGGAAGTGATGGGCTCTACCTTTTCTGTCTTCTCCTCATTATCATCTTTAGGAGAGCCTGGGGCTGCCTGTTTAGCTGCAAACATTGTGCCCCCGTGGAGGACAGAGCACAGATCAAGGGCCTTGCATATTATGCTAAACAGGACGGTGGAAACAGCCTCAGAGTATCTGCCAGGGTTAAAGGCACAGTATAGCCTTTTAGAGTTTTGCCCGAGCCAAGGGAACAGATCCATTCTATTTTTGGATTGGTCGAATTTTGGCTAGTAAAAAGGTGAAACTGCAAATGTTGGAACTGTTCAGTTTCATAATCTGCGCGGTCTGCAGCATGCCACGGGCATGGCCCAACTCCCTTGCATCCTGTTCGTGACGCCATGTGGATTGCCACGGACTCGCAGGGGCGAAAGAAAATGCAGGCCTGTTATTTACCAGGCTGCACGTGGCAACAGACTATATTGGTAAGGGATGCAAGGAGAGTGTGGGTCACGATGCAAACTGCAGACACACACACACACACTAAACTTAATCAATTTAAAAGTTTTATTGGGGATAATTACAAGGGGTAAGGGAGCAGCGTATGATTAGCTAATAGAGTTAATGAAACTTAAAACACACAATGACTAAAATATCTACTAACAATATTTATAAACAAAGATGCAGCATTTAGTAATAACTGATACTTACAAATACAAACCAACGCATAACGACCGGCAAACGTAGAAGCTCTATTTGAAACACGTGAGCTGAGAGAGAGGCTTCGAGGTGATCAGGCTCGGTTACAGGTATACACAGGACACACGGGTATACACAGGACACACGGGTATACACAGAATACACGGGTATACACAGGATTCGTTTTCTTTCTCCTCTCTCTGCCTGCACATGGCAGGCAGGCCATAAAGTACCCACAATGACATCATAGAAGTGTCATAGGGGACGGGGCCCAAAACCTGTTTGTGTTCGTTTCTGATTGGCACAAGCAAAGTTTACACCATGTAGGGGAGCAGGTGCCTTAAAGTCTGGCTTCGCCCCCAAAAGGTGAGGAAATGCATATTGGTTTAGAATGCGTTCAACACTGAATGACAAAAGAAGAGGCCAGGGCAATACCGGTATGGGCAAGTTTTACAGGATGCAGACAGGAACTCATCTCAACATGCCACAGACTTCCTCTTTGACCTTTCTCTCTCTCTCTCTCTGCCTCAGTTCCCTAGCTATAAAATAAAGATAATACTTCCTTTCTTCTATCTTTTGTCTTGTCTATTTAGATTGTAATTTGTTTGGGGGCATGGACTGTCTCTTATTTACTTCTATCTATGGTGCCAAGCCCAAAAAGAGGGACTGATAGTCCAGCACTTAGCACTAACATGGGATACAGGAGACCAGGATTCAATTCTCTACTCCACCAGTGTCGGTGTGCCTCAGCTCCCCATCTATTCAATGGGAACAATTGCACTTCCCTAACTCATAGTGGGCCATTGTGAGGATGAACATATTAAAGATTGTGAGGGCTGAGACATTAAAGTAATGGGGGCCATATAAGTACCTAGACAGATAGAACAGGGCATCAGTCTTCAATGAGGCCTCTCAGCATTAAAGCTGGAGACACAATTTTGACCAAAAAAATTTTTTTGTTGGAAAAACCAATTCACCTAAACCAAAATCATTTGCAGAAAAGAGGCAGTTTTGACAAACTTCCCATTTTGAAACCTTTTTAAAAAAATGTTTCAGATTGTCAAAACATCCTGTTTTGACATTTTCAAAATGAAAAAGTTCTCGTTTTCAATTCCAAATGACTTTGGTTTGAAATTTAATGTATAGTAAAATAAATAAAAAGACAAAATATAAACAAAATTTGTACAAATTATTGAAATGAAATGTTTCAATTGACCTGATCCAAATTATTTTTCAGATTTTTGGTTTGCAAAAATTTGAAATTTTGAATTTTTGTCCCAATTATGGGTAGGAAATTTTTTGGAAATCTCAAAAAAATTAAAAAAAACCTTTTGGGACAAGAACAATGTTTCCTGGCCAGCTCTACTGGACACTACCAAAATGCTAATAATAAAAAACAACAAAGGAAGGCTCCACGTAGGATTTAAGGACAATTTTGAAGGAGACAAAAGGTATGGGTGCTTGGGAAAGTGGAGGTTGTCCAAAGTGTAGGATCAGTCAATTGGTGCAGTTAGGACGAAGGAGAGATGGGAAGGGTGATACGATCAGAGTACCCTCATGTTGAAGACATTTTGGCAGACAAGGAAAATTAGGTATATTTTCTTGGGCTTCTTCCAGCCTTGTTATTAACAAGTGTCACAGTCAAAGTGAGGCAGTGAGATGAACTAAGATCGTCTTTCTCTCTAAATATCTTTCCCAGTTTACAAACCCAAAGCATGTATTCCTTCCCTTTGGCCAAAGATTAGACACAGCACCCTTTAAGATCTAGAAACGATCACCATTATTTCAGGAGCTGGTCTGTGGGAGAGAGCACAGGGGTTATTCAATAGTAAATCAAGACAATTCAGCTCATGAAGCAAAGGTTTGAGTCAGGATGTGAGCACTTGATTTTTGCATAGTGGTTTAAGAAGACCTCAATGCATCTGTCCTCGAAAGCAGACTGAATATTTTAGAATCTTCTAGGAGTATTATAATTTTGTCTGAACCTTTCATTACTTTAATGATAATTTAATAAGTAAGAAAGATTTACATTCATCTCAGGCATTACATGTACGACACAGGCACACAGAATATACTACACCCACAAAAACTACTATAAAAGAATATTAAGGTTGCAAAGTCAAGCACTCAGAAGTTAGCAAGTGTGAGGATTAAGTTTGCTTGTGGAAGCTTAACTTGCCCCCCTTGTGCATCTGCATCATGATAATCTTTAATTAGATTAATTTCATGATCAATGTGAAGAATGTGCGAGATGCCAGATTAAAAAAAAGAACACAAACAAAAAAAACATTGTCAGTAGCCCTATTTGAATACTATCAGTTGTCTGCTACGCAGGTACAAAACGTTAATTCAGTCCTGAGGGGTTACTCCTCTGCAGGAAGGCAGAGAATTGCTAATGATTAATGGACAATAAGTGAATCCACTGCCGGAAGTCCACCTTTGACTTTTTTTTACCTTAAAAATTCTTCCGTCGACCGAGCACTGTCTGCATGGGGACTTAGGCTGGCTTAACAACACCACTCAGGAGTGTGGGTACTTCACACACCTGACTAACGGAGTTAAACCAACATAATTTTTTTTAGTGTAGACCAGGCCTTCTACACCCTGCCCCCGCAGGAGAAAGCGGTGGGCTGGGGGCAGAGAAGAGCAACCTGGGCTGGGCAAGATTTTTAATGGCATGCTGCTGCCTGCCGAGGTCCTGGCTGCTGGCCCCGCCCAGCCCGCTGATGGCCTGGGTTCGGCAGCGAGCTGAGCGGGGCAGGCAGCAGCGTGTCATTAAAAATTGGCTCGTATGCCATCTTTGGCACGCGTGCCATAGGTTGCCAACTCCTGATGTAGATTTAAACAGGAAAATTGTGTCCAGTTCCTCTGTTGCCCATATAGGGAACTATCCAGTCTTCATTTCTCAGAGTGAAGAGGGGTGCACAGTCCGCCTATTTTTGTATTTTCTCTAACTGAAACACAGACCACGCCACATTATTCTGAAAAGTACTTTTCATACATTTAAAAACCAAATAGGGCTTGGAGAGAAAAATCGTCTCTTTTGAACATTGCAGGGGTCAATTTTAATACTGCTGTAGTCTAGGGAAATATAGTCAGAATTACTTGGGGCTGGAGATTTTTGCCTTTGAATTGTCTGAACTGAGTGCTGTATAAGATATGAAAAGAGTGACTTCCAGCAGAGAAGTTTAGCACAGCTCTGCCAGGTGAGCTAGGAGAAGAGAGCACCTTTGTCTACACCTGGAAAAGCTGCTGCCGATGGACTCCAAAGGTTGCAGCTGAAGTTTTGGCTTTAAGCTGCATGATGAATGCTTACACGATGGGTATGGTTGATGATTACTGGACTCTGCCAGTCTCAGGACTAATCTTTTTGGCTTGGGAGCCACTGGGTTTGGAATGAGGTGTGTAGAAACTACGTATTGGCTGGCAGGGATGGATTTTAAACAGTTGTCTCCCCTCACTGCCAAGATAACAGAGGAATGCAATTATGGGGGTGGGGGGGAATTTAGCTGGATTCAGATGAGATGAGTTCTCTTAATGAGCAGAGAAAATTGAGACCATAAGAGGGAATGTGTTTGGGTTTTTGGATGTCATTTTCCCTCTGAGTTTGGACTGACTTAGAGACTAAGGGCGAAAACTTGGACATTGAATTCAGTGGGAATTTTAGCATCAGTTTTTACGGAGGCCCTGGATTTCACCCTAGATTTCTCCTGGAAGTAGTGTAAAGGAGACCTGGTGATTTTTCTGTTTTTGATTTTGGCTGTAAGAAGTTTTCCAATCTCCCCTGCCCCTTTCCCCCCGCCCAACAGTTATTTGGACTCTGGTTTTAAGAAGCCTTATATATTTATGGTGTGAACTTTGCCTATGGGACGCTATCTGTGCTGCTTCTGATATACTGTCCGTGAATCTGGGCTGGACAGATATCTTGATGTGTTTAATAGAGCTGGCTGAAAGCTGGAATTTCCATTTTTGGGGAAATTCTGAACAAAATTTAATTATGTTTTGGAATAACAGGTTTTTTGCATAACAATAATCAGAATGTATGGTTCTGAAAATTGAGCCAGAAACCTTGGAGCTTGGTAGGTAGGGTAGATAAAAACCAATTAAAAAAATGATTTTTTTTATTTTAAAATATTTTTTAAACTTATTTAAAATAAATTGGCAAGCTATGTTATATTGTAATCTATTAAAATAATTTAAAATATATAAATAATATTAAGCAGTACATATTTGCTGCTAAATTTTAAAGAAAGTCAAACCACTGAATGGTGGAAGTTACTTGCTAAGCCTCTGCAATCAGGCATTAAAGTGCTAAACCAGCTTTTGACAGCAGTAGCCTCTGCTGCAAGTGCTGAGGGAATTTTTTCTTCATTTCAGTTTATTCAGTTAGTTCAATTCAATGACTTGTTCATTTGAAGTTAAGAAACCTGTTGGGAGTAGAAAAAGTAAGAGCTTGTTTTTCTGTACCAGTTTATGAATAAAAACGAAGTATGAAAGAGTGAGATCTACTAGTTCTAAAATCTTGATCGACTTGATGACCAGGAACAATCAGTTTAATTAATTAATTATGGACAATACTTAGTTTGTTTAATAAATGTTAGTTTTATCAAAACATGTTTTGTATTTAAACTTTTTTTTTCATGTGTATCCATCACATTTAAGGTAGCTTTATTTAATAATAAAAATGCTGTTTGTTTAACTTTGAATTTCCATCCAAATAGGGCTTGACAAATAATCACAAGTAAAAATTAATAGTATAGTAAATAAGAAATGCATCACTGACCATTTTCTAACATGATGAAAAATTAAGAAACTGAGTATGTGTAAATTAAGCTATATAATTGCTTAAATAAATATGTATAGATGTATCTTCTTGGTAAGCAAAAAGGAGGACCAAATTTATTCTATAGGCTAATATTTAATTGCAGATCAACATGTTTGAACAAGTACAAGCCAATGAGAATCAACCTTTCTATAGAAAAATAAGTCTAAAGTAGAAATGCAAACCATGACTAAAACTGATGGGTTAAATCAGTTTTTTTTGCTTGCTGATTGAAATCGTGATTAAAATTGGTGATTTAAATCAATTCACCCAGTTGGGAGCCAGGGCTCCCAGGTTCCAGAGTAAGAGCCCCAAGAGCCCCGGCTTAAGCTGGGGTTATCAGGGCTTCCAGGTTCCCTGCTGAGGAGTCAGGAGCCAATCCCAACTTGAACTGGAATACTCAGGGCTGCCAGTCTCTCCGGCTGTGCAGCAGGGAGCCTCAAAGCCCTGAGATCTCCTGCCCTGGGGAAGTTTGCATGGTAGAGTGTCCAAGAGTTGTGGACCCTGGAAGTCCTGAGGTCCCTGATTCTGAGGCAGCACTGCCCTGGAGCCATGGACCTTGGAAGCCTGCGCCCCGCAACAAGGTGAGCTGGCAGGAAACCAGGCAGGTTTGCAATGGACCCCTGCCTGTGTTTTATTGGAAGTTCATTGAAACTGTTTCTGTGAAACATTTCAGTGTTGACAAGTCAGCATCTTCTGGTGAAAATCTGTTTTTGTAGGAAAATTCTCAACCAGCTTGCTCTCTGAGGTTCATAAAAACCAAAATTTTACTTTTCCAATTTTCTCTGTTTGGTGTTCAAAATAATACCAAAGTCTAAAATATAAGAGCCAAATATGAAGTGGAAACATTTATTAATATTTATATTTATATTGTTATATAAAAAGCCTTTAAAATTAAACTTATCTTTGTTCCAGTGTAGATCTGTCCTAATGGGTCTATTGCTTCTCTCTTACTTCAGGCAACAAATTTACTGTCCTTATTCCTAAGCAAATTTACTGTCCTCATTCCTACTGTCCTCATGCCTTAATATATGCCCATTTTACCTACTCTTCTTCCTAACAGAATGACATCTCTCTTTACCTTTCAAAATGGGAGTATGTTTCCCCTTTGCTGTTCCTTTCTGTTCTGTGTTCATTTGTCCTTGTCCTCCTCTCCTGCAGGCCCATCCTTTGTTCACCCCTGACCTCTAGTATTAATTTGTGAAGAACCAGCACCACTACCTTCATCAGCAGTTCCTTTGAACAGTTTTTTTGTCATGCAAAAGTGTGATATCTGCTAAACTGTCAAATGATATTAGTGTTGAAAAGTAGACAGCAGTATATCTTTACATGAGTTAGTATTTAAAATTCTCTTAGCTGGGATAAGCACTGAACTGAACCATAGTCATGTGAAGTAGGAGAGGATAGTTATTTTTTCGTCTTACATTTGGAAACCCCAATCATAGGTCCATTATGCCGGACTCTGTGCAAATTTATAAAGGCCATCTGCTCCAAAGAGTTTATAATTTAGATAAAGACAGGATTCAACAGAGGAGTGAAGAAGAGAAAAGTAATGGGAAAATAAGGTTACATAGATCCTCTATGTGGATATTGTAGCACAGATAAAAGAAGTAAGAGATTATCAGGGCTTTAAGTAATTAAGTTTGTGGTAGAAATCTATATGTACATTTTTATTGGCAGATGTTCTTGGTTATAAAAACATGTCTCCCTTTTCTTCCACACCTTACATAACCAGATGTTTAAACAGCTTTACTGTCTTTTAGTCTAAACTTTTTTTTTCCACTCAATACTTCTGCTTTGTAGAAGTGATCTGAATGCCCATTTGAAACAACCATCAATCTTGTCAGACATGAAGGTGATGAATTATGATCCTTGCTTGATTTACCCTACAATCTTTTGAGCTGGACTTTGTCCAGACAACAGATTATACTCTGGACCAAGTTGGTACTGACTGACACTTATTAGCATTAAACAGCTGTTTGACCTTGGTAAAATGAGTTAGTGAAAGATTTGCAAAGAAAGAGAAGAATGAGTCTGTACTTTGCTTCCCTCCTTTCCATTTTAGAGGGCTGCTGATCTTTTTGTTACTTTTGAGAAACTGTAATACAGATTTATTACATGTGGAAGCTGTCGCTAGAGGGATTGATGTACAAATAGCATAAACATTTTGTTTCTTTACTAATTTTTGGTGACTGTCTGAGAGCTATGCATAGGAATAAAATACAATCTCCTGACAAGGTTAGAGTAACACTTATGCTATAAAGACAGAAATAAAGACACATTTTTTAAATTTTATTTTTGAGAGTGAAAATAGCCTAAAGTTGGGGGAAATATCAATTGCATACATAAATGCAAAGGGACTCTTAAACAACTATTGCAAAATGCTTTCAGGAAGTGGAAAATTTCAGGAAATCTCTTGTTTTCATGTTTTACAATATTATATAATGTCTACTATGAAAAACCGATATTTAACATTGACAACCATTCCTTCCCAGAAACAAGTAGAATCCAATTGGAATTTTGTGGAAGAACTGCTGAAAAGGTCCACTGATGCTCAAGTAAGTACAGGGAGGAATAAAGAATAGAGGTTGGGGTGATTTTTGAGAAGCATGCAGCACATGAAGCAAAGTATCCAACCAACAAGTTTGTCTTTGGAATTTAGTTTCTTTATTTTGATTGTATGAACATCCTTGATGTAGCTGAACTAAGAGTGTACAGTTGGCTTCTTGTTAGCAACTACAGTTACTTTAAAGTGGTTGTGCTTGATGTTAAATTGTCAGATAAAGGGAAAAGATAATTATCCTGGAAGTGCATGTGGCTACTTTGACAAGATGTATTCAGAATAAGAGCTGGATGCTTAGAAAATGTAAACTGTACACTGAATGTAAGGCTATCAAGTTGAGGAGACATGATGGGAGAGATAGTCATTGCATTGAAAATTCAGCCATATCCTCATCACAGCAGGAAGGTGACTTGCCTTGCTGAGCAATTTGTCTTACAGGCTTGAATCAAACTCTTCCTGATAAGGTTCTAGTTTCTGAGCACTCATTTCATACTTTATCATTTTTCTTTCTGCAGAGCTGTTAATGCATTGCTTCGTGGCCCAGAGGTCAGAATTGACCTCCTTTTAAAGAGCTTTTAAATATGCTGTTCTTCAAATGTTTAAACATGTTACATTGCAGCTCTGTATAGGTCTTCTTAAATTGTGTGGTACAAACCGTAATTTCTGTAACGACAACAGCTACAAAAATAATTCTATGTGCGTAAGACTACCTGCATACTAAGCAATAAGAATAAACCTGCTGATTATTTCCCTTTTGATCCCACTTGAGAGAAAAACATGTCGAAATATGATACGGTTGAAAGAGAAAGGTGGTTTTTCATTTGGGCCTTCTCTACACTATGGTTGAAGCCATAATAAGGGGTTTAGTGTTTCTCACAAATACAGTTGTTGCTAGCACAGCTCTAATGTAACCACTGAAAAGAAAAAGAGAAATATATTTTAATGGCGCTAGATATTATGCTGTAGACTATAATCAGGCAGTGCTGCAAAGTTTTGCTTGAACAACTCTCGGAGGGGAAAAAAACAATGAACTACATTGCTTAGAGAAGGCAGGGTATCAACAACCATGTTTGTATTTAAACTGTGCTAATAGTAACTGTTTTTAATGTTGGAGAGAGGTCCTAGAGTATGATAACATGGCTGCTGAATGAAGACCAATCTCATCTAAGAGGACTCTATTTTTGTTGTTGTTGTTAATTCTGTCCTACTGTGAAAATCTATTAGAGCTTTACCTTTGTTTTAACATCTGTCCGAGGCATGTGTGCAGGGTGCGAATGTACTGTCTGGATTTTGTTTAAACACTTGAATATGTAAATGTAGTCAATATAAAAATGGGTCATACGTTGTAAAAATTGACTTACATCGACAAAGGAAGTTTATCCTCAAACCTTAATTTAAATTGTAAACTGTATTTCAATTCATGTTAGTATCTATGGTTTTAATCTGTAATCCTGCTAGCTATGAGAAAGTTATGTTGATGTACCTGTTTTTGTTTAGAGAAGTCATTTGGCAGAATACTAAACTAACTCTCTTATTTTCATGGTTTATTGAACATTTTAAAGTGTGCATAACTGCATCCATATCAGAGGTGTAGTACAATATGTACATTATAGATGCATCAAGGATTTCAGAAGACTGTGAGAGAAACTAGAGAAATTTGTGATGGGAATTAGATGCTTAACATTTGGTATTATCTTATTAACCATTTTCCTCTGCTCTGTCTTTTTATACCAGCATTTTTGAAGGCAAAGAAGACAATGCTAGTTTTATTGACATCTTGTACAAAATGTTCTTATTCTGTTGTGAATGCTTAATGTTTTGTAGGATTTTATTTTTAAAGAAAAATGCAGGTAAAGTAGAAGAAACTTTTTATGTGCTTGTTAAACAAATTTTGAATGAAAGACAGTTTAGAATTCCAAATAGCTGGGGTTCCACCATCAGATATGTCATGGTTTTTTGTTTTTTTTTAACAAGGTTAATAATGACACCGTAAGAGGCTCTTTGTGGATCATTGTTCTAAATCCCAATTCTTCTATCAGAAGGAAAACCCCATCTTCCAAGCTGCAGAATGGTTTAGGGATATGTTCAGGTCACCGACAATGGTCTAAGACAACAGCTGGATCATTTTCTGTTTAAGTGGTTCATTACTTAATATTAAATGGCTGCTAGCTTTGTGTAGGAAAATACTTCTATGGGATTGTTCAATATTGTGTGTGTGGAATCAGTAAAAAAAAAAAACAACAAAAAAACCCAAAACCCAATAAAAATAATACCTATGAAGGAGGTTTTTTCACCAACAGACTCTGTGACGTGTATGTCTTCACTGTTGCTGTCCCAGTCTTCCTATGGCCACCTTGTGTTTACCTTTTGAGTTATCCTCTGGTATATTTAAAATAACTGTCACAAGGACTAGATAATGTAGGCGTGGGAAGGAGAGAAGTGCAGTACGATGGCAGATCAAGGGAGCAGAATCAAATGGAGGAACAGGTGCTGTAGTAGTAAAAGCCAATACATGACTGAAGGGTGGATAGTGTTGTTTGTGAAAATGGTAAAATAAAGCTATTGGAATTAACTGCTCAGGCCTGGCCTCAAATTACTCCACTTTGTTGGTGTAACACTGCCTGGGGGTATCAAGAGTTGTGAGGCACCTCACCCTTAGCATGAGGAAGCCTGTCTGTGCCTGACGTGGGTCAGCTTCCTAACTCTACCGGTCACTGGCGACACAAGGCTCCACTCCACTCTAGGCTCCATGAGCCCCTGCAGGTTAGTGCTTGGCACACCACAACCCTCGAGCTTTCTGCATGTCTCTGTGTCCAGCCCCTGGTCTACTGGACACTTGCAATATTCACAGATTTGCTTCCAAAGAAACAGTATAGCCCAGTTCACCAGTTCTGCCCCAGATTGCCTCTCCACTTAACACACAGCACTTAGATGTACTTGGTTTCCCTATAAACATAAGTTATATTTAACAAAGCATAGAGATTCAAGTAATAGCAGGTAGATGTATTGGAACAAATGGTTACATGTGAAATAAAATCATAGCATGCATTCTAGAGCCTGGACTTAATTAACTAGGCATTCTCATGTCTTGTCGAGTGATGATCACTCAAAGTCCTTGCAGCACTTCATAACTATGATCTTCCTTTAATGAGACAGGCAAACGACCCAGTGTGTTCCTTTGCCCCCCAAAGATATACAAGTCTTTATTTGTCTTCATAAACAAGACACCTCCTTGCAGTTTTGTTTTGTTTCTGTAAATTTTCTCTCTTGTAGCTTAGATAACCTTTTGACTGGCGCCTGACTCAGTATGCAAATAGGCCTGTATTGTGAAGCAGACAACCAACAAATGAATAGACCATCTGTTACCCCCTGCCTGAAAGGATCATGTCCAAGGCATGTCACCTCTGGGTAACCTGCCTTAGCTCCAAAGCTTTAAGAATGTAATTTTCAGTATAGATACATAACTTCTCAAATTTTTATCCATACATATATTTCACAATGGTTATGATGACCTGTGGGCTACCGGCTTTTACATGCCATACTTTGTGTGCATATAGCTGACACAGGAGATCCCTATAAATCCCTGTGACCCCTGTGCAAGTTTGCACCAAGTGGTTTCTGCGTCACAGTTGGTAATTCCTACTGGACAAAGGAAAAGACATACCCATCCTTCAGAGAACTCTTGAGAACTATAATAGCAGCTGCAAAAAATAATCTTTAAGAACTCGATAGAGTTGAACCAGTCATCTGTTGGCAGTACAGAAGCAGTGATGAGATCCTATTCATGTGGTACATTTATCTGGGAGGTTGGGCATTAATATTATTTAATATTTATATTCCTGCAGGGCTCATATCAGCGTGGTGGTCCCCAGGTAGTTAGTGCTGTATTAATGCCAAAGAAGACATGCTCCTTACTATCAAGAGTTTATAAGCTAAGGAGACTAGTTACATATGAAAGATGGGGGGAGATGTTTAGATAGTACTATCATTTTGATTATATCTGGTTTTGAACCCCTCATAAGTTCTAGCACAGGAGTTCATATTAAACAAAAAAAGTAATCCTAAATGGAGAGTGCATGATACCCAGTGATATATAAAGTCTGGAGGACGGTTTCATGTTACATTTGAGATAAAATCTACAATGTATATCCTGTAGTAGAAGTCTGTTCTAATGTAATATTGGACACTGGGATAATGAAGGTCTGAAATCAAAGAAGAGTACAATGTTGTTTTTTGTTGAATTTTAAAGCTAGGTCCCAGATATAATCCTGTGGGCAAAAATATGGCTGTAAGAATGGACACTATTTTCTTCCTAAAGTCCTTGGTATAACAAGTCCTGCAACTTGATTGATGTCTAGAGAAACTAATACCTTGGCCTGTTGTAATTCTTGGCATTATATGCAAGATACCCACTTTCCAATGTCTCCTCTGTCTAAAGGAGAGTGAAACTGTTATGGTTGAAGAATCTTAGTTTTCAGATTAGATTTATTCTCAGGGTCTTCTTTTATGGAGATTATCGATGTGTAAAATTATATTAAATGAAAAAACAAAAATTCTCCTCACGGCCTTCTGGCTGGGAAAGCATTATCTAAAGTTGTATCTATTCTTATACTTAATAAATTCACAAAGTATTTCCCCAAAAATTTTCTGTGTTGGGCTCATTGAAGTAGAATGCAAACATCTGTGGGGGTTTTCACATGCATTCATATATAAATTGTTGAGAATATCCTTTTTCCAGATTTACAAATGAAAATCCTGCTTCACCCTTTAATTTAATTTAGAAATATGATATTTTGTAAAGTTTGAGAGTCTGCCAGGTCACCATGTACGCTATATTAGTTGCACATAGGAAGAGAAGGCAGACAGAATTTGAGTCTATTGCAAATGAATTCTTTGATTGCTCACACTGTTCTGATAAAATGTGGCAAATAATATTTTTCCCCAGGGATGTATTGATTCAGGGAGTCAAGTATGACTTAATGAATTTTAATCTGCATATCTACTTTAGCATCACAGGTTGAAATGGGGCTGGTCTGAAGCCCAAGAAAAACAACTAGCTACTTGAGCTACGCAATGCAATGCAAGGACTGGCAGTGGGACTGGAATTGGAGGAAATAACTCCATGACCTTTATCTGTAGGATGGGCAGGCATTTCTCTTCTTCCCCAGCAAGATATTTCAAAGCTTCAAATAGTAAGATGGGTCCTGGATTCATAGAATCATAGAAGATTAGGATTGGAAGAGACCTCAAGAGGTCATCTAGTCCAACCCCCTGCTCAAAGCAGGACCAACACCAACTAAATCATCCCAGCCAGAGCTATGTCAAGCTGGACCTTAAAAACCTCTAAGGATGGAGATTCCACCACCTCCCTAGGTAACCCATTCCAGTGCTTCACCACTCTCCTAGTGAAATAGTTTTTCCTAGTAGCCAACCTAGACCTCCCCCACTGCAACTTGAGACCATTGTTCCTTGTTCTGTCATCAGCCTCCACTGAGAACAACCTAGCTCCATCCTCTTTTGGAACCCCCCTTCAGGAAGGTACTCTTTTATTGCTCCTTTTTTCCCCCATAGCTCCTTTAATTATTCTTAATATTGCATGAGTTTGGTCACTTAGAAATATGCAGTAGAATCCTCGTGTAGACATCCCTACATTTATAGAACAATTTCACTGTAATCTCACAATGACCAGAATTTCAGGCTGGACTTGTCAATGTGTTAAAAACAATTTTGGATTTTTTTTTCTGTCTATACTGTGGCCCAAATCTGGGTGGAATCTTGTCAGTGGTAAATGAACAGAATGCTCCCTTCTTTGCACCAGAGCTAGTAGGGATATTGAAACCTCACAGGTGTCATAGTGGCAGTGGCAAGCCCACAATCTTCTCATGCACATGGTTCTTCTGCAGACATGCTGCAGAGAGGGAAATGCCTTCTGTTTGGAGCAGCAGTAATGTATGCTGCAAAATGTCACATTAAGTTATTGGCAATGTCGAGAGTAACATTCCCTTTAGATTAGCTGTTCCCTGGCTGCTTCTCATCACCAGTAGCTAGGCCACCCATCACTTTGTCACATTACTCAATGGAAGCTCAATGGGACACGGTCAGGCCTGACGGCTGTAAGAGGATCCTAGAAGGCCAATATGTTAGCCCTAGAATGTTAAAAGCTCTTTTTCCTACAAGCTGAGAAGGGGTTACCTCAGGTCAATTAGGGACCCCTGAATTAATTAAGGGCTGCCTGCGGCCTTTAAAAACCTTTCCTCTGGAGAGAGAAAAGGAGAGAGAGACAAGCCAAGCAGCTGCCAGGCTAGTGGCAGCAGGGAAATAAGCTTCTCCAGGATGAGAGTTGTGCTTCTTCCCATAAGGGAAACATCCAAACCCGAGTGCTTGCTAGGGGAAGGACTGACATCGCGGGGAAAACAGGACAACACCCTGCCCCAGTGAGGAGGCAGGGAAAGGTATCCCCCTTTGGTTTTGAGTTTGAGAGACTGTTTCCTTTTTTGTTTGGTGGAGGATCACTCCTTAGGCCGACCCTGAGGCATACCCTGAAAATTCGGCCAAAGAAACACAGAAGGAGGAAGGCAAACGCTGCTCAGAGTGGGGCTGATTTACTGGACTTGTCTTGCAGCAGGAGGCTTCTGGGTACATGTCTGGCTCTGTTGATTTGTTTCCTTATTTCCTCTTGTGGCTATTGTAGTTTTGAGAATGCTTGGTGAAGATCTTGTAGGTGTTGGTCTCTCTGTCTGTGCCAGCAATGCCCCTCTGCTATGTACATCGGCCAAACTGGACAATCCCTACGTAAAAGGATTAGTGGACACAAGTCAGACATTAGAAATGGCAATATACAAAAACCTGTAGGAGAACACTTCGACCTCCCTGGACACACAATAGCAGATTTAAAGATAGCCATCCTGCAGCAAAAAAAACTTCAGGACCAGACTCCAAAGAGAAACTGCTGAACTTCAGTTCATTTGCAAATTTGACACCATCAGTTCAGGATTAAACAAAGACTGTGAATGGCTAGCCAGCTACAAAAGCAGTTTCTCCTCCCTTGTTTTTCACACCTCAACTGCTAGAAGAGGGCCTCATCCTCCCTGATTGAACTGACCTTGTTATCTCCAGACTGATTCTGGCCTGCATATTTATACCTGGCTCTGGAAATTTCCACCACATGCGTCTGACGAAGTGGGTATTCACCCGTCTGTTAGTCTGTAAGGTGCCACAGGACTGTTGCTGTATTTGTCAGATATTATTTTCTAGCTCACTGCTCATAATAGTATATAACTAGAAATAATATTTATACAAGATGATTGTCAGCAGTCTGGAAGTCTTGAAGTTATTTGTAATCTAGGTGGTTTTTTTAACAGCAAAATCTTTTTTTTTTTTTTAAATAAGGCTGCTGTGTTAGAGGAACAGATACGAATGCATCTTCAGTGCTGTTTGACCCTGTGTAGCTTCTGGGACTTGAATCTACCTACTGTCACCATACTCTGGGAGTATTACAGCAAGAATCTGGTTAGTAAATGCATATGTGAAAAACGAGAGTTACATGTGTGCACCCCTCTATCTGAGAAATTACTTTATGCTCTGAACCACTTGAAATAGCAGTCACATTTGTGGAAAAGTTCTAATCTGTTTTAGCTCAACATGGGTTGAAATGCCCTATAAATTGCTACCATGTAACAAAAAATATTCTTTCTGAAAATCTCAGTTTATAGATATTGCACATGTCATGGGGGAACTTTGGGGCTGTGTTAACCTCCATTATCATTTGTGCTCAGGGCTGAGAAAAGTGAGATTTCCTAAAGAATTTCTGTACACAGTGACAGTGCGTTTTGCTCTGGGTGGCAGTAGTGATATGAAGATGGCCTTTTGTTGTTTGTATGAAGGAATTTACATAGTTATTTAGCACTTAATGTTCTTTCCTGCCTTTACTTTATTTTTCTTCCAGAATAGTTCCTTCACCATTCCGTGGCTTGGTCTGAAGGGTCTAGCAAGTGTTAGTAAAACTCCTTTGTCTATGCTCGAATTGGTGAAAAGCTGCTGTTCTGACCAGCAGAGCCCTGACATGTATAAGTCCGGCAACAGTTACCTAATTTTTCTCTGTATTTTGGCACAAATGATGAAAGAAGCAATGGAAAGCAATGTAACCCATCCTTGGAAACAAATTAAAGGAAGGTATGGTAATCTTTTAACTCGGCAGGTGCCATATTCCAGTAGTTCCAATAATATCCTTTTCTTTCTTTCTTTTCTTCATAGCCATTTCAGTTTTTCCACGTTTGAAGTTTCCTTTTTTGTGAGGTTTTAGTTTTGATACTTTGTGAGTTTTGAAATAGGGCAATAACCATAAAGGAATAATTAGGCTGTGTACAAAGACATATGAAAAATAGTTAACTGAAACATTAGTTTTTCTAATTTAATATGCGTGTGTGATGAACTTGCAAATCTTGTATTTTAAAAAGAATAACAATTTCTGCTGATCAGTGAATGTGCTATAAATTTTCAAATGACTTGCATTTACAATGGTTTAACCTGTAAACAAGTAGATTTTCACTTCGGACCACAACTAAATTGATTAGTATTGTTGTTGCATGTAGCAAACTATTAGATTAAGTTCTGGATGTTTTTGCAATATCTTTATTAAGATTTTATTGGAATACAGTACATTTATTACCAGAAAGGAAAGTTACCTTGTTTATCGCAGTACAAAGTTATACATATCACATTTCTGTGTTTCTCTTGTTATATTCAAAAAAGTTTAGGGGTTTTAAAAAATGCTCCCATGACCAAGTTTGCTGAATCAGTGTCTTGTTTTGTTTAGCTATTTTAATTAACCAGTTTGTTTTATTGAAAAGAAATTATACTTAATATTTTTCTTATTTTAACTTGATTTTTAATTCCTTAATTTAAGAGGAGGAATAATAATAGATAATCAACATCATGTGCATGTGTGCTCAACCAGCATTCATCATTTCTACCTTGAATAAGTCAATTATACAAGTAACAAAATTTTAACAGCCTACAGCTATGATTTTGGGATGAACTCTGTTTTCGGCTAACTAAGCATTAATTGGTGCATGAAAAACATAAATGCCTGTCAGTAGTAATTTACTACTAAACAACATTAATGGGATTTTCTAGCCAGTTTTTGGTGGCTAGATTTTAAAACCTCAACACCATTTCTAACTATTTTTCCAGGTAAAATGATAGTAGGAAATTAGCGTTTATGGGAGTTAACTATTATGTGTAGAACTGGTCGTAAATGGAGGATGAAGAGTATACCATATTTTTTAACCCCACACAGTAAAAATTTGGACAAACCATGCTGAGTCCTTTGTTCCCTCATATCTTAAGAAAAATATTAAAAATATGGTAAAATTTCTTTAGAATTCAGTCTAACAGTCTCCACGTTAAAGGGCACCTATGGGAACGCTTGGGCGTTCTTGACATACATTAAGAATACATAAATACAGGATATGCAAAGTAGTAGCACTTCTTGCTACCTTGCCACACATCACTTGACCACCAGTTATGTGACCAATGCAGCTTAAAGCCCCCCATCACACTTTCCCACTAAATGGAAATTGCACGTGCCTCCGCCCTCTGTCAGTGCCCTCTCAAACAGGAAGGGAGTTGCAGTTTACACAATTGAGTGTGTTTGGGCGATTCCAGACTTCTAGGGAGAAGGGGTGAGCATTCTGAAGAAAAAGGGTGGTCAATAGGGAATGCTGTGTCAACAGCTCCCGAACCCTCCTCCCACCCCTTTTATCACAAGGGGGATGGAGCACAAAGGTCTTATCACAGCTGTGGCAGTATAGCATAGGAGAAGAGGTATTTTCTCATGTACGGTGTTCTCAAGCCATTGTGGGCTTTATAAGTCAAAACAGACATCTTAAACTCCACCTGGAAACCAGTGAGCATCCAGTGCAGAACCTGGAGCACTAGTAACACATGCTGCAACTGAGAGGCCCCACTTAATATGCAGGTTGTTGGTTCTGTACCAGCTTAAGTTGATGGTGATGTGTTCAGTTCTGAAAGGGGGAAAGGTATGAAGGAAACCATCTGAGCCAAAGCTTTGTTCCAGTAATACTGGCTAATCTCCTAATCTTTCTGCTCGAGGTGAGGTGCTTGCATCAACAGTAGTTGACATGGGGAGAAAGGTTAGGTTTCACCATGGGTTGGAAATCCCTTGGCATGCACCCTGGATTGGGAAAAAGAAGAGAAGGAATTAGCTTGTTTCAGGTTAAAACAGATTAAAAGGATGGAGGAGAGAAGAGAAATTTAAAAAAGGAGAAGAATTGCTTAAAGTAAGTGTGTGGAGCTAGAGTAAAGGTGTAAAATGAGACTAGAACTGCTCTTCAAGGAGATGGAAAGAAATATGCTTTAACATAATTTAAACATTTTTGTATTTTTTTTTTAATATGTAGAATTTATTCCAAGTTCCATCAGAAAAGAATGCGAGAGCTGACAGAGGTGGGGCTGCAGAACTTCTTTAATCTTTTCCTTGTGTTAGCGGCTGTTGCAGAGACAGAGGACATTGCAAGTCGGGTGTTGGATCTCCTGGATTTTCTTAGCCCAACCTCCATCAGCACATCTCAGAGAGCTCTCATTTGGAGAGGCTGCTTTGCCTTCCTTTTGATGTATATTGAGAAGAACATGGACATCAGCGTTCTAGCTGAGAAACTTTCATATGCTTTCTGTGAAAAGGCAAAGGAGTTTTTGGTAACCAAGAATGACCACACACACAAACAAAATCTCTGGACACCACTCTCCACTTACATTGATGGTGTTCAAGAAGTGTTTGAGACCAGCTGCTACTTGAACCTTTCCCAGGAAAAGTTGTTGAACGATGGATTTAGTATGCTGCTCCCGGCTTGTCGAGGAACTGAACTCAACATGGTCCTAAACTTCCTGCAGGTTGTTCTGTCCAGGCTCAGGTAAGTTATTCAGATAAATCATGAACACAGACTGGTATCTTGCTTTGTATTTGTCACTAAATTGTGGTCAATGAACCAATAAGAGGTGAAGCCATTTTAGATTTGGTATTGGTGAGTAATGAGGACCTCCTAGAAGAACTGGTTGTAGGGGACAACCTTGGTTCGAGTGATTGTAAGCTAATTCAGTTTAAACTAAATGGAAGGATAATCAAAAATAGATCTGCAACTAGGGTTCTTGATTTCTAAAGGACTAACTTAAAAAAATTAAGGGAATTAGGGAAGTTGACTGGGCCAAAGAACTCAAGGATCTGAATGTGGAGGATGCTTGGAATTATTTTAAGTCAAAGTTGCAGAAACTATCTGAAGGTTGCATCCCAAGCCAGGGGAAAAAATTATAGGGAAGGGTTGCAGACCAACTTGGATGAGCAAGCATCTCAATCAGGTGATTGAGAGAAAGCAGAAGGCCTACAAGGAATGGAAGATGGGATAGATCAGCAAGGTGAGGTGAGAAGGTGTAAGGATTAAGTGAGAACTGCCAAAAGTCAAGCAGAGTTGGACCTTGCAAAGGGAATTTCTATAGTGAAAGGTTCTATAGTCAGATAAAAAGAAAACCAGGAAAGAAGAAGTGGGACCACTAACCACTGAGGGATGGGGTAGAGTTTAAAGATAATCTAGGCATGGCCTAACACCTAAACAAATACTTTGCCTCCATTTTTAATCAGGCTAATGAAGAGCTTAGAGGTAGTGGCAGGGTGGCTAAAGAGAATGAGGATATGGAGGTAAAAATGACCACATCTGAGGTGAAAGTCAAACTCAAACAGCTTAATGGGTCTAAATTGGGAGGTCCAAATAATCTCCATCCATTTAAGAATATTAAAGGAACTGGCACATGAAATTGCAAGCTCAATAGCAAGGATTTTTAATGAATCTGTAAACTCGGAGGTTGTACCCTATAACTAGAGAATTGCTAACATGGTTCCTAGTTTTAAGGAAGGGGAAAAAGGGGATCCAGGAAACTACAGGCATGTTAGTTTGACGTCAATTGTATGCAAGGTCTTGGAATACATTTTGAAAGAGAAAGTAGTTAAGGACATAGAGGTGAGCAATAATTAAGATAAAATACAACATGGTTTTACAACAAGTAGATCATGCCAGACCAGCCTGATCTCCTTCTTTGAGAAGACAACTGATTATTTATTTATTTATTTATTTTTTAGAGAAAGGAAACGCAGCAGGTCTAATCTACCTGGATTTCAGTAAGGCATTTGATACGGTTCCACGTGGGAAATTATGTTAAATTGGAGAAGATGGGGATTACTATGAGAATTGAAAGGTAGATTAGGAACTGGTTAAATGGGAGACTACAACGGGTCATACTGAGAGGTGAACTGTCAGGCTGGAGGGAGGTTACTACTGGAGTTCCTCAGGGATCGATCTTGGGACGAATCTTATTTAACGTTTTTATTACCAACATTGGCACAAAAAGTTGGAAGTATGCTAATAAAATTTGTGGATGACACAAAGTTTGGTCGTATTGCCAATACAGAGAAAGACCAGAATATCATACAAGATGATCTGGATGATCTTGTTAACTGGAGTAATAGGAAAGGTATGAAATTTAATATTGCAAAATGCAAGGTCATGCATTTAGGGCCTAACAACAGAATGTTTTGCTATAAGCTGGGAACATACGAGTTGGAAGTGACAAAGGAAGAGAAAGACCTGGATGTATTTGTTGATAACAGGATGACTATGAGCCACCAATGTGATGCGGCTATGAAAAAGGCTAATGCAGTCCTAGGATGCATCAGGAGAGGTATTTCAAGTAGAGACTGGGAAGTGTTAGTACCATTATACAAGGCACTGGTGAGACCTCATCTGGAATTCTTTGTGCAATTCTGGTCTCCCATGTTTAAGAAAGATGAATTTAAACTGTTACAGGTGCTGAGAAGGGCTACTAGGATGATCCAAGGAATGGAAAACCTACTTTATGAGAGGAGATTCAAAGAGCTTGGCTTGTTTAGCCTAACCTGCAGTTATCCCTACTAATCCATCCCTCCTGGGAGCACTGGGAGCTTTCCAAAGGCATCAAACAGCAAAACGGACAAACTGAAAACAAGAATCTCCCCAGCTGTGGAGAACAATCCTGACCTGGTAGAGGGGCGGTGGAAAATGTGACCAAAGAGGCTTGCTCTCTATAAATATATCAGAGGGATAAATACCAGGGAGGGAGAGGAATTATTTAAGTTAAGCACCAATGTCAACACAAGAACAAATAGATATAAATGGGCCATCAACACAATTAGGGTTGAAATTCAGATGAAGGTTTCTAACTATCAGAGGAGTGAAATTCTGGAACAGCCTTCCAAGGGGAGCAGTGGGAGCACAAAACCTAACTTGTTTCAAGACTGAGCTAGGTAAGTTTATGGAGGGGATGGTGTGATGAGTCTGCCTACAATGGCATGTAGCTGATCTGGAACTGCTAACAGCAAATATCTCCAATGGCTGGTGATGGGACACTAGTTGGGGAGGGCTCCTGATTTAATACAGAAAATTCTTTCCCATGTGTTTGGCTGGTGGGTCTTGCTCATGTGCTCAGGGTCTAACTGATCACCATATTTGGGGTTGGGAAGGAATTTTCCCCTGGGTCAGATTGGCAGAGACCCCTGGGCAGTTTTTGCCTTCCTTTACAGCATGGGGCCTGGGTCACTTGACGGTTTAAATTAGTGTTAATGGTGGATTCTCTGGAACTTGAAGGTTTTAAATCATGATTTGAGAACTTCAGTAACTCAGCCAGAGGTTAGAGGTCTATTAGAAAACTGGATGGGTGAGGTTCTGTGGCCTGCAATGTGCAGGAGGTCAGACTAGATGATTGTGATGGTCCCTGCTGGCCTTTAAAGTCTGTGAGTCTATAATATATTAACTTCTCTGTAAAACAGAACAAAACTGAAGAGGTGGCTCTGTAGGATTGTGAATTACATATTAAATTCTGAATTTCAGTCCACAAATCTCTGTTTAGAAAATCTTTCTCTGCTGTTTCAATCCTGAGGTGTGAGATCCCAGATATTTCTCTTTGCTGTGACTTGATGCTACTGTAGGCCAAATTATTTATTTTACATTTTCTTGGACAGCATTGTAAGTAAAACCGAAGTTCTCTGGGTTTTGGCCTCTTTTAAAATTATAATCTCTATTCAATTAGTAATATTTAATTATATATTGCACACTCTGCTCTAATTTTCCGGTCATATTTTTTCACCTATGCATTCATGCAACAGTGCACCAGGTAAGTACCTAGTTAGAAATAAAACACAGAAAATGGGGTCAAGAAGTGTCTGATGGAAGGAAGGAAATCCTATTTTATCACTAAATAATCAATTTTGCTTTGATTTATTGGTGTCGTTTCCAACATCGAAATTGCCCTTCCTGCAATAAACATTTCTGTCTACTAATTCACCTTGGAGGTAGTCCTGCAGTTTAAAGCCAAAACTGCTTTAGGAGGGCTGAAAAAACATTTCCCCCATAATTCCACTGCAAGCCATAATAAGACAGTTATTGATCTGCCACTACATGAGACCTTTGAGGTTGAGATTTGTGGAGGAGGGGCAAAGAGAAATGCACATTATGAATAGTGAGAAAAAATTGACCTGCATGTAAGATCTCTGTTTAGCTGGGGTACTTTGTTACTGTCTAGATAGTTTGCCTGCAGCTGTCAATAGCTTATAAATCCAAAGTCAACTGCTTTTCAGGCAGCCTTTGAAAAAGATAAAGTGCAGTTGATTTATTAGAAAGGTTTTCTCATTTCTGTTCAACTGAGCTTATATATTGGAATACATTAGAGACTTCAAAAATATTGTGTATATTAACGAAAAGAGAAAACTACCCTCTGTGAGGAAGGTGAACCTCTTACTCCCACTTTGCCTTGGCCAATCTGGCAATGGGAGAAAATCCTTCCCAATCCCTGAGAAAGGAGTGGCTAGTGCAGTGCTACCAGCGGATCCTGACCAAACCTGGTCTTTCACCAGGCCATTTCCAAGGCTGTGACGGTGGGTGCTGCTCCACTTGGTCTGGATATGAGAGAAGGCTTTTCCTACACAGCTTACCCCTCTACCTACTCTCCCCGCCCTTCTAGTCAGGTCACCTGGGGAGATGCGTCCTCTACTTCTTAAAGAGGTATACCCTTTCCCCTGGCAATCCAGACAACTGCCTCCCTGCTTAAGATGTGGAACGGTCATTCTTCAGGCAATCTCATGGAAATCATTGGAGTACTTGAGGAATAAGGTACTTCTCAGCATAAGAAAGGGTATCAGTGTCTTACCCCCAGTCCTCCTGTGCTTCAGTTTCTCCATATGTAAAATGGGGTTGATGATACCTACTTAGCTACTTCACAGGGATGTTGTGAGCTACTTCACGGGGATGTTGCTTCATTAATGTTTGTAAATCATTTTGATATCCTCAGGTGGAAGGTGCAAGAGAAATGTAAAATATTGATGGAGCTTCTCTCCTATGCTAATGGGTGCCCTAAAAATAAATAAGGTAGATTAACATCCTTCCATTCATGGAAGGAAAATAACATTAAAAACTAAATGGTAATTCCTTAGTCCAGTCTGAATACTCTACCACTATATTTCTTTGTATGTCTGTGTGCCAAGCAGAGGTTAACCAGATTGATGATACTCATTCTTAGCTGCATCTCTGACTTTGAAAAGAATGAAATGACTCACTGTAGCAATCGCTCCTGTTTTAAAATCCAGGTGGGAATAAGATAGCAGACCTTGCATAAATGTAATTTTTCTGTACACTGTACTGTGTAATAGTTTTATAACTGAATGACGGAGAATTTACAGGTAGGAAGGAAGTGAGATCACTGATTAAAGAGAGAAGCGGCTCCCTCTAGGCTGTTAGGAAATAATAACTTCATATGCCACTTTCTGCTAACCCAAGATGATGGCTCACAGGAGCATTCTTTATTGCTGATTAAGTAGCGTTATGAAAATAGTGACTTGGTTATGTTAAGCAAATGCCTCACTATTTAAAGCTTAGAATGTCAAATAATTTTAGCAAATCCCCTTCAACTTATCACATTTCTGGTTTCCCAATTACTTTTATTTGAGGTTATTGTAGAACTGGCAATCTTTCATTTGCAGAGCGGGGTGTAGCCAAAAGCTGTGCTTTAATTATGGCCATTCATGCTGCTGTGGTTGAGGGTCTGTCAGCATTTCCATTATAAACCTTTATTTTCAAGGGTTTGTATCATAGCTATGAAAATTTGCTCTAGGCTAAACCTAGTATACAAGGTCCTGTAAGAGTGCTCATTTTCTTTTTTTCTTAAATAGGAGTGGGAAAGCAGATACTCCTTTTTTGCACTACTGCCTCTTAATCTTTTTTTTTTTTTTTTAAATTGAAGCTTTAAGGCAGGCTTTTCCATATTGTGCTGTCCACTAGAAAAGTAATAGGAACACTAGAGTTTCCTATCTGTGGAAGATAGTATTAAAGTGGCAGGCTCTTCCAAATAATTCAATATTTCTTTTGTCTTTTTTTGCATGTAAGAATATTAAATATTATGAGTAGTGTGTGTGTGGAGGGGGAATGGCTGTTTTTGTTAATAATTAATTTTTGATCAGTGGTGATTAGGATGCCCCAGGCAGAAAAGTTGTTAGTTCAGCACCTAGCACAAAGGGGTCCTGGTCCATGAGTGCATCTCACAGAACAAGAACTTGGTATTGATTGTGGGATGTGGGTGGGATTGTGAGGCTGTAATTAATATAGGTTTAAAAAAAAAGTAGAGTATGTTAAATTAAAAATGTACTGATGAAGACTTCTTGTATGTATTTGGGATATTCCATACCTAATGTAAACTTTAGACAGACCGGGTTAGTGAGGTAATATCTTCTATTGGACCAGCTTCTGTTGGTGAAAGAGAGATGCTTTTGAGATGCACAGAGCTCTTCTTCAGGTCACCTTTCCCCTTTTTTTCCTACAACACTGTCAACCTGTTTAGACCCTGCCAAAATATCCTTTTTCCAAAAAAACAAACAAACAAACAAAAAAAGTAAATCCCATGCAGCATGCATATTTATATTTATATATTATATTTATAATGGTGCCCACCAACTCAACACATCCAAGTGCCCTGCATCATTTAAATAATGTGAGGAAATAATGAGGAAATAGTCTTTAAAACAGGATCTGACAGAACTTCATTCCCTGCTGTTAAAATAAAGAACAGAGTGAGTTAGAGGCCTAAAACTTACTGAACTTGTGCTCTGGTGTCCACGCACGAGGAACACATTCTGGTGACAGAAGCCCTCCACTGACATATGTAGTAGAAGAATTTTAAATATTTTAAAATTTCTTTATTTGATAAAATTTTATCTCCTTGGTTAAAATGCATCACTTTAGGGTGAGCATTGTATTCTCATTATCTCATCTTTGTGTTTTACTTTGTGCCTCATGTAACAACTGAGATGTGTGTTTATGATACAACAGTGCTTGTCCTATCATAATACAAATGCTGAATTCTAATACTCTTAGCTTAGAATAAGAGACTGTTGCTACTGATACTGACTTGAGAATAATCACCAACCAAATAAAATAATATGTAATCCACATGATTCTTTATAATTTTACATGATTTGAAAATGTGTATGCCAATTTCTAGTGCTCTGGTAGGGTGGCAGGAACCAGACATGTTACAGAAAATCTCAGTGCACAAATTTCATAGGCTAGTCTAGTATGGCACTGTAAGCTCTTGCACATACATGTACAGTTGTCCCTTTCCCACAACTATTGGGTGTCACTGGTAGATGTCTTGTCAATATCCTAGATACCATATAACCTGTGTAAACTTGAATCACAATTTCCACTAACATCTCACAAGACGGGTTTTCGTTTGCATGGCTTTGGACTGGAGGGCAGCCGGTATTCCCATTGGCAACACCACTTCCCAGGTTAGCGCCACTTGTTTTTCAGGCAGCGCTGGGCCCTTATAGGATGGAGGATTGAGACTTGCACCACCACAGCCATCCCCTGCCCAACAGACTTTTGTCTGTTGTGGAACCGGTGACCTGGTGTATACCATAAAAAGCTATCTTAAACTGGTTGGCCTGTATATTATTAAGGAGACAGGGTAAAAATAGAATGTTGTCATCATGGCAACTTGACAATGCACAAGCTTAGAAACTCTGTCTCCCATTTTACCTCACACCATATACTTATCCCATTTTCACCATCCTCCTTTGTTCTGTCCATTCTCTTTTTGTCTCTGTCCGTGTGTGTGTGTTCTCTCCCACAGCCTCCTACTCTCCCCTGCTTCTCTTCCTAATAGCTCTGATACACCTCACCTTTCCCACACTCATTAGAAGGCTGCATTATTCTGAGAGTGCCAACTGCCACACAAAGCAGTACTAAAATATGGAACCAGAGAAGTGCAGGGTGGAGGAACTGCTGCCTGAGTCTGCAGCCCTGTACAGATGAAATGCTTATGCAGCCACCTTCATTGTGTGCCACAACAGGAGCAGGAAGGAGAGGTGGGTGGCTTTCAAGGAGTCACCTGCTGTTTTGCTAGCCATGAGTCATCACTTTTGCTCCCTTTGAGTTTGTGTGTGGGTTGATCTGGGTCCTGTGGCTTAACCTACCCACACTGAACTCTCTTCCTGGGTCCCCCTGCGCTAGTAGGGAAAACTCTGAGGTGGAGGATAACAAAACAAACTAGTGTGATCCAACAGAATATGGAAAAATGGTGGAGAGATTTACACTGTAATGCACTATTTTGTTTTTGGGGTTTTAATTTTTTTTTGGAGGTTTAAGCCAAAATCTGACTCTTTTTTTTTTTTTTTAAGGTGCATGGGGGGAAAATGGTGCATATAGATCAAGTAATTGTGTGCACACATTTCTGCATGCATGCAAAAAAGCAGGTCTCGTGTATGAGCCTTTGTTACCTCCTTCAGAATGTAAGCCCTAAAAGTTATTTGAACTGTGATTTTTGTTTTTTAATTAAACAGCCATCACAACATTATTCAAAACAGGAGATACTGCAGCAGTGAATGAGACTCTTAATGGAGGATGTATACAAAATATCTGTTTTTCTCTATCTTATTTAAGCAACTATGGGTGGTTGGTTCGTTGTGATCAATGGTTCATTGTGGGGTTTGCTGAGACCACCCAGATCTCTTAAAGCTTTAGGTAAAATTGAGCAGCATTAATACAGAAGTTACTGGTCAGTGTGCTAATTCACAGTGATGCACAGTTCTGTACGCCCTGAGCTAAAGGAAACAGTGCTCAAGTTATGTAATGTATTAAGGACTGATAAGGCTTTAGTTGCCTGCTTTTCTGTCTTAATCTCTTTACCGCCGTATGGGTACCAGTCAGGTACAGATGTCTGTCTCTTTAATTAAAGTTGCCTTACTAGTTGGACTGTAGCCAAAATAACAAATTTGTGCAATCAGTTATATTGTAGTGTACCATAGCCGTTGAGGTTGAATGAGAAATTCATAATTGGAATGTGTAATCCAGCATATTTTTGCTATGAAAATATATACTCATTTGTGAGGTTTTTGTGTTGTGCTTTGCTATCCAAATGCCCTGTCGGAAGCATTCTGAGCCCATGGGGGAACGTCTCTACCCACTCCCTGTAATCATATAAGTCAGCAGATAGGTTCTTGAGGAGAATAGAAAAGTATTCCACACACACCCCCAGGGTTTTTTTAGTGTTAGTCTTGGTAAAATATATTTTTCTAATGCTGAACTTTTGAAAATTGTAGTGAGAAAAGACCCTCGACCATTTTAGAATGGGATTGGGCTTCACCCTAGCACACCGTCTCTCAGGAATACCACTAGAACTTTTGATTGTGGTGTTCTAATAGCCAGGGAGAAAGAGCTAACCTTGTGATTAAAGCACAGGATTGGAATTCAGGAGACGGGGGGTCAGTGTCCAGCTCTGCCAAACTTCCTGAGTGACCTTGAAGAAATAATTTTAATATTTCTCTGTGCCTCCGTTACCTATGTGGAAAATGGAAATAGCAATCCTTCCTTTGTCTGTCATGCTTTTTAGAGTGTAAACTCTTTGGGGCAAGGGCTGCCCTTTACTGTGTGTTTGTACAGTGCATGTAGCACAACGGGGCCATGATATCAGATGTGCTGCTGCAATACATAACAATAACCAACTGGTTTATGACTGCAGGTGTGTAGTTTGTAGACACAAATGATGATGAAGCAACATAGCAGAACTGAGGGTATGAAAGGTAATGTTCTCATTCTTTTATTAACTTTGCCAGTGGCTTAAAAAAAAACAACCTAGTGTTTCTGCAGTTAACTGATTGTATTCATTCAAATCTAAGTTATTTTTATTAACTTACAAGAAAGAAAGTTCAGTGACTAAATGCCTCAGAGCACTGGAATTGAACAAGTTAATATTTTAGAAATGAGGATGTCTAAAAGGTGTGTTGTTTCTAAATACTTTCTAATAAACGTTTAGCAGATTGCTCTGGAAACACTGGGTGTAGGTAAATTAGCCATAGCTAATTTCAATGTCCGTATGCTACTTCAAGGCGTGGCTCTGGTTATTAAAAATGAATTTCATTTTTCACTCTTTTTGCTTTGTATGGGCTTGAAGTTGTTTCAGGTGTTGTGTGTGTTATTTTGAGTGAAACATTTCGACTCCAAAATAAAATTGCATACTTAGGTCTGCCCTCTTGTGTTGCGCTCCTCAAAGATAACTCTGGCACAAGCTGAAGTTTTGATTGAATGTCTTTAGCTCTCAGAGTAATTATACAAATGAATGAAATAAGGTACAGAATATAATATCGCTTAAGAGATTCATATAGTGCATTGCAGCTATATACCCACTGTTTGGTATGTGAAAAATCCTTGTTTTTAACTCTTGTTTTATCTAGCTTTGCTTTAGGATCTCATAAGTATTTATTTCCAATATTTAGCATCCATCTGAATGAGTAGATGAAGATCATGAGAGAGCTACAGCTTAAAATCAAGTTCATATTAGCTAATTTTTAGTGCAGTGTAATGGAAGAGCATCTTCCCTGGAATTATTTTTAAAATAAACTGAAAAGACTGCTGGGGTCAGAGAATCTGTTAGTTGCTTTTCCCAGCTGCTGATTGTTGATAGCCAAGTAATGCCAATGATGGTAAATATTTGAAGTGAAGGAAAATCAGATGTGCTATCTAACATTAATTATAGAATCATAGATTATTAGGGTTGGAAGGGGCCTCAGGAGGTCATCTAGTCCAACCCCCTGCTCAAAGCAGGCTCAATCCCCAATCCCTAAATGGCCCCCTCAAGGATTGAACTCAACCCTGGGTTTAGCAGGCCAATTCTCAAACCACTGAGCTCCCTCTCTCCCACCCCCGATGAAAACATGCTTTTCTTTACCAAGTGCTACAAATTCAAAAAGCCTTCCATCTGATCCATTCACTTTAGTAAAAACTAATTCACAGAAGCGTGTGTGTAGCCTACATGTCAGCAATACAAGACTTACTGTTGTGAAAGAATAAAATCCACCAAATACATTTGCTAAAAAAAAACCCCAAAACCCTCAAAACGTGCAAAATCATTTTCAGGTGCCCTGAGCATCTGCTACTTAGGACGCAATAGTTGTTTAGAAAAATATGTACTCCCTGAAGAACATCAATGCAGATTTATTTTCTGGTTGAAGCATTTCACTTTTGAACCTGTATTTTCCCCAAATGAACTTTTCTTTCTCGTCTTCCTCTTTCATTCTTTGCAGGTGGCATGGAAAAAAGCTTTTTTTTTTTTTAAGATTCTTTTTTGTTGGGGTTGTTAAAGAACTATTTTTGCTAATAAAAATATTAAATGCAAGTAGCATTTAAATCTCTTAATTTTGATTGTTTCTTCTTTACCTTTCGAGATATATATTTCTTCTCTCTTTAGGATATCTCTTGTCAGATTTAAGGCTTATTTAAAATGAAAAGAAAGCTGAAGCAATTTTCTTTATTCCATTTCAGTCTCCTAAGGCCTATTTCCCCCTGGTGAGCTCATAGCAACAGGGGGGTTTAAGGGAATTCAGCTTTCTGCAAATTAATGTCTCACATCATGAAAATTCAGGACTTTTTTTTTTATATCTTGAAAAGTAATACAGTGAGTGCGAGTATTATTTCTTGCCAGCGGGTGGAAGATGAATGATTTTGTCACAGTTTTACTGCTTGATGAGCAGTGTCCTGAGGGTCAGGCTTAAGTCTGTGTCACTATGCTGCTCATTACTCTTGAGCTAAATAAGGGCTGATTGGATCTAAATTGCCTAGCACATGGGCCACAGATGAGCTCAGTGAGTAGGGGATGACCTGCTATTCAGGCTGGGAGTAACCCTGGTGTGCAAATGCTGCATTAGAACACCGTGGGAGAATGAGAGGCTACCGAACGCTGCCAGCAAAAGAAATCGAAATGTAAAAACTCTTTGATGCTGCAATGTTAGAATTTGAAATGTAGGAAGTGACAGGTTGATGGTACTTATCAGCTTTGGCTGGATTAGAGAACAGTGTCATCGTGCTTATATAATGACAGAAGAATGAAGCTAGCTCCTAACTACTCTGCAGTGCAGAGCCACTGCTGCCAGAATCAATGCTGCCTCCTACTGGTAGTTTTGATAGAGGGTTAGAAGAAGAGTTGAAAAGCCATGAAGATATTCCCAACTTTTTAACATCTCAAAATAGAAAGAGGGTATGTATACTTATGTGTGGATTTGTGTATTCATGTTTATGCCCTACACATGTATGTAACAAAGATTTGATAGATAAAATAGTGAACACTTTTTTTTGGACGGCAACTCTCAAGTTCTGTACCTTGAGAATACACACATCTACAGTACTGAGCTTTACCCTTCGCTTGCTATAAAATACTTCCCTCGTATTCTTTTTTGCACCCCCTGCCCACTCCAAAAAAAAAATCTCTTTGGAAGGATGTCATCTCTGGAGAGAAATACTAATTTGTATCTGCATGTTTAAAGAAAACGTGACCTTTTAAAGAGTAGAAAAATCTGCACAAATATAAAAGAGCAAATGAACTTGCTTGTCTGTTAATGGAGGAAAAGTGACTAGCAGGCAAACAACCCACAAAGAGAGCTGAGTGAAACGAGGGTTTTAACCTCACACAATTGTGAATGATTGTCAGTGGTTCAATAAGGATTTTTTTTTCCTCGCATTGTTTTTTTGGAGATTAGTAGAGGCTGCAAACTTGTCTTCCCACTTCCTTCATTTTCTGCCAATCTGTACCAGCATCAGTTACCTAAAACCTTGTACTACTGGCACTGACCTCCCTCACCTCTAACTCCTATGACAAAAGCTGCCTTACTCAGAAAAGTAATTTTGGTTGGATCATGAAACCTGTGGACTAGGTGATATGAAGAAGAAATCTGAATGAAATCTCTCTCTTCATTGCTACCTGTGGATATACCTTCTGGCTTTCCTCCCTTGGGATGCTGCTGCTTGCATTGAAATATCCTCTGAAGAGTTCTGGGACATTAAGCAGCTTGCAGCATTGGTCTATTTATTTCTGTTCACCTTAAAAAATAATACTAATCAGAAAAACAAAAAATAGTGCCAGAAGCCTAGCATGCATGAGCAAACCTACAACAAACCAGTGTGAGTCCATGTGTTTGAGAAGGAAAATGGTGATAAGGAACCATTTAACTTGAAGCTTCTGAGCGATGTGAAAACTAGGGCTATCAAGCGATTAAAAAAATTAATCGCGATTAATCGTGCTGTTAACAACAATAGAATACCATTTATTTTAAATATTTGTGGATGTTTACTACATTTTCAAATATAGTAATTTAAATTATAACACAAAATACAAAGTGTACAGTGCTCACTTTATATTTATTTTTGATTACAAATATTTTCACTGTAAAAAACAAAAACAATTTCAATTCACTTCATACAAGTACTGTAGTGCAATCTCTTTATCATGAAAGTTGAACTTACACATGGAGAATTATGTTAAAAAAACTGCATTCAAAAATAAAACTGTGTAAAACTTTAGAGCCTACAATTCCACTCAGTCCTACTTCTTGGTTACAATTTGCAGGAGATAATGCTGCCTGCTTCTTGTTTACAATGTCACCTGAAAGTGAGAACAGGCGTTCACATGACACTGTTGTACCTGGCATTGCAAGATATTTACGTGCCAGATGCGCTAAAGATTCACATGTCCCTTTATGCTTCAACCACCATTCCAGAGGACTTGCATCCATGCTGATGATGGGTTCTGCTCGATAACGATCCAAAGCAATGCGGACTGATGCATGTTCATTTTTATCATCTGAGTCAGATGCCACCAGCAGAAGGTTGATTTTCTTTTTTGGTGGTTCAGGTTCTGTAGTTTCCACATCAGAGTGTTACTCTTTTAAGACTTTTAGAAGCATGCTCACACCTTGTCCCTCTCAGATTTTGGACGGCGCTCCAGATTCTTAAACCTTGGGTTGAGTGCTGTAGCTATTTTTAGAAATCTTGCATCAGTACCTTCTTTGCATTTTGTCAAATCTGCTGTGAAAGTGTTCTTAAAACGAACATGTGCTGGGTCATCATCTGAGATTGCATAACATGAAATATATGCAGAGCAGGGGTAAAACAGAGCAGGAGACATGCAGTTCTCCCCCCCCAGGAGTACAGTCACAAATTTAATTAACGCATTTTTTTTTAATGAGCATCTTCAGTATGGAAGCATGTCCTCTGGAATGGTGGTCAAAGCATGAAGGGTCATACCAATGTTTAGCATATCTGGTATGTAAATACCTTTCATCGCCGGCTACAAAAGTGCTGTGTGAACGCCTGTTCTCACTTTCAGGTGACATTGTAAATAAGAAGCAGGCAGCAGTATCTCCCATCAATGTAAACAAACTTGTTTGTCTTATCGATTGGCAGAATAAGAAGTAGGACTGAGTGGACTTGTAGGCTCTAAAGTTTTACACTGTGTTGTTTTTGAGTGCAGTTATGTAACCAAAAAAAATCTGCATTTGTAAGTTATACTTTCACGATAAAGAGATTGCAGGTGAATTGAAAAATATTTTTTATCATTTTTACAGTGCATGTACTGTATTTGTAATAAAAATAATATAAAGTGAGCACTGTGCACTTTGTATTCTGTGTTGTAATTGAAATCAATATTGAATATTATAGAAAAACATTTAAAAATATTTAATAAATTTCAATTGGTACACTATTGTTATAAGTGCAATTAATCATTAATTTTTTAGTTAATCGCGTGAATTAACTGTGATTAATTGACAGCCCTAGTGAAAACATGTTCTTAAAATTCTAAAAAGGATGACAAGACTGCTCGTTATTTATGTTAAGTATTTTACTTTAAGAACATAAGAACGGCCATACTGGGATAGACCAAAGATCCATCTAGTCCAGTATCCTGTCTTCCGACAGTGGCCAATGCCAGGTGCCCCAAAGTGAATGAACAGAACAGGTAATCATCAGGTGATCCATCTGAAGCTAGGGGCACCATCCCTGTCCATCCTGGCTAATAGGCTCCATGAACTTATCTAGTTCTTTTTTGAATCCTTTTATAGTCTTGGCCTTCACAACATCCTCTGACAAGGAGTTTCACTGGTTGACTGTGCATTATGTGAAAAAATACTTCCTTTTGTTTGTTTTAAATCTGCTGTCTATTAATTTCATTGGTGCCCCTTAGTTGTTGTGTTATGAGAAGGAGTAAATAACACTTCCTTATCTACTTTCTCCACACCAGTCATGATTTTAAAGACCTCTATCATATCCCCCCTTAGTCGTCTCTTTTCCAAGATGAAAAGTCCCAGTCTTATTAATCTCTCCTTATATGGCAGCCGTTCCATACCTCTAATCATTTCTTTTGCCCTTTTCTGAACTTTTTCCAATTTCAATATATCTTTTTTGAGATGGGGCGACCACATCTGCACACAGTATTCCAGATGTGGGCATACCATGGATTTATATAGAGGCAATATGATATTTTCTGTCTTATTATCAATCCCTTTCTTAATGATTCCCAAAATTCTGTTAGCTTTTTTCCAGTAGATGTTTTCAGAGAACTATTCACAGTGACTCCCAAGATTTCTTTCTTGAGTGGTAACAGATAATTTAGACCCCATCATTTTGTATGTATAGTTGGGATTATGTTTTCGAGTGTGCATTACTTTGCATTTATCAACATTGAATTTCATCTGCCATTTTGTTGCCCACTCACTCAGTTGTGAGAGATCCTTTTGTAGCTCTTTGCAGTCTGCCTGGGACTTAACTATCTTGATTGGTTTTGTATCATCTGCAAATTTTGCTACCTCACTGTTTACCCCTTCTTCCAGATCATTTATGAATATGTTGAATTAGGAATGGGCACAATATAGAACCCTGGGGGACGTCACTATTTACCTCTCTCCATTCTGAAAACTGACCATTTATTCTTATCCTTTTGTTTCCTATCTTTTAACCAGTTACCAATCCATAAGAGGACCTTCCCTGTTATCCCATGACAGTTTAGTTCACTTAAGAGCCTTTGGTGAGGGACCTTGTCAAAGGCTTTCTGAAAATCTAAGAAAACTATATCCACTGGATCCCCCTTTTCCACACGCTTGTTGACCCCCTCAAAGAATTCTAGTAGATTGGTGAGGTATGATTTCCCCTTTACAAAAACTATGTTGACTCTTCCCCAACAAATTATGTTCATCCATGTGTCTGACAATTTTGTTCTTTACTATAGTTTCAACCAGTTTTCCCGGTACTGAAGTCAGGCTTACCAGCCTGTAATTGCCAGGATCACCTCTGGAGCCCTTTTTAAAAATTGGCATCACATTAGCTATCCTCCAGACATTTGGTACAGAAGCTGATTTAAATGATAGGTTACAGACTGCAGTTTGTAGTTCTGCAATTTCACATTTGAGTTCCTTCAGAACTCTTGAGTAAATACCAGCTGGTCCTGGTGACTTTTTACTGTTTAGTTTATCAGTTTGTTCCAAAACCTCCTCTAATGACATCTCAATCTGGGACAATTGCTCATATTTGTCACCTAAAAAGAATGGCTTAGGTTTGGAAATCTCCTTCATATCCTCAGCCATAAAGACCGATGCAAATAATGTATTTAGTTTCTCTGCAATGGCTTTATATTTTGTCTTATTTAAGATTAAAAACTATTTGGAATGACTAGTTTTAACAGGTGAAAATGTGTAATAATATTCTAAAAGTTGTATTGAAATGTAGTTTTAGCAGTATCTACAGCTACAATATACAGTCATAAAATTATAGAATATCAGGTTGGAAAGGACCTCAGGAGGTCATCTAGTCCAACCCCCTGCTCAAAGCAGGACCAATTCCCAACTAAATCATCCCTGCCAGGGCTTTGTCAAGCCTGACCTTTAAAACCTCTAAGGAAGGAGATTCTACCACCTCCCTAGGTAAACCAGTCCAGTGCTTCACCAACCTCCTAGTGAAAAAGTTTTTCCTAATATCCAACCTAAACCTCCCCCACTGCAACTTGAGACCATTACTCCTTGTTCTTTCATCTGGTATCACTGAGAACAGTCTAGATCCATCCTCTTTGGAACCCCCTTTGAGGTAGTTGAAAGCAGCTATCAAATTCTGCTCTTCTGCACACTAAACAATCCCAGTTCCCTCAGCCTTTCCTCATAAATCATGTGCTCCAGCCCCCTAATCATTTTTGTTGCCCTCCGCTGGACTCTTTCCAATTTTTCCACATCCTCCTTGTAGTGTGGGGCCCAAAACTGGACACAGTACTCCAGATGAGGCCTCACCAATGTTGAATAGAGGGGAATGATCATGTCCCTCAATCTGCTGGCAATGCCTCTCCTTATACATCTCAAAATGCCGTTAGCCTTCTTGGCAAGAAGGGCACACTGTTGACTCATATCCAGCTTCTCGTCCACTGTAACCCCTAGGTCCTTTTCTGCAGAACCGCTTCCTAGCCATTCAGTCCCTAGTCTGTAACCATGAATGAGATTCTTCTGTCCTAAGTGCAGGACTCTGCACTTGTCCTTGTTGAACCTCATCAGGTTTCTTTTGGCCCAATTCTCTAATTTGTCTAGGTCTCTCTGTATCCTATCCCTACCCTCCAGCGTATCAACCACGCCTCCCAGTTTAGTGTCATCTGCAAACTTGCTGAGAGTGCAGTCCACGCCATCCTCCAGATCATTAATGAAGATATTGAACAAAACCAGCCCCAGGACTGACCCTTGGGGCTCTCCCCTTGAAACCGGCTGCTAACTAGACATGGAGCCATTGATCACTATCCGTTGAGCCCGACAATCTAGCCAGCTTTCTATCCACCTTATAGTCCATTCATCCAGCCCATACTTCTTTAACTTGCCGGCAAGAATACTGCGGGAGACTGTATCAAAAGCTTTGCTAAAGTCAAGGAATAACACATCCACTGCTTTCCCCTCATCCACAGACCCAGTTATCTCCTCATAGAAGGCAATTAGGTTAGTCAGGCATGACTTGCCCTTGGTGAATCCATGCTGACTGTTCCTGATCACTTTCCTCTCCTCTAAGTGCTTCAGAATTGATTCCTTGAGGACCTGCTCCATGATTTTTCCAGGGACTGAGGTGAGGCTGACTGGCCTGTAGTTCCCCGGATCCTCCTCCTTCCCTTTTTTTAAAGATTTGAACTACATTAGCTTTTTTCCAGTCATCCGGGACCTTCCCCAATCGCCATGAGTTTTCAAAGATAATGGCCAGTGGTTCTGCAATCACATCCGCCAACTCCTTTGGCACCCTTGGATGCAGTGCATCCAGCCCCATGGACTTTTGCTCGTCCAGTTTTTCTAAATAGTCCCAAACCACTTCTTTCTCCACAGAGGGTTGGTCATCTCCTCCCCATACTGTGCTGCCCAGTCTAGGACCTGACCTTGTTCGTGAAGACGGAGGCAAAAAAAGCATTGAGTACATTAGCTTTTTCCACATCCTCTGTCACTAGGTTGCCTCCCTCATTCAGTAAGGGGCCCACACTTTCCTTGACTTTCTTCTTGTTGCTAACATACCTGAAGAAACCCTTCTAGTTACTCTTAACATCTCTTGCTAGCTGCAACTCCAAGTGTGATTTGGCCTTCCTGATTTCACTCCTGCATGCCTGAGCAATATATTTATACTCCTCCCTGGTCATTTGTCCAATCTTCCACTTCTTGTAAGCTTCTTTTTTGAGTTTAAGATCAGCAAGGATTTCACTGTTAAGCCAAGCTGGTCTCCTGCCATATTTACTATTCTTTCTACACAACGGGATGTGTTTTTTCCTGCAACTTCAATAAGGATTCTTTAAAATACAGCCAGCTCTCCTGGAGTCCTTTCCCCTTCATGTTATTCTCCCAGGGGATCCTGCTCATCAGTTCCCTGAGGGAGTCAAAGTCTGCTTTTCTGAAGTCCAGGGTCAATATTCTGCTGCTCTCCTTTCTTTTTTGTGTCAGGATCCTGAACTCGACCATCTCATGGTCACTGCCTCCCAGGTTCCCATCCACTTTTGCTTCCCCTACTAACTCTTCTCTGTTTATGAGCAGCAGGTCTAGAAGATCTCTGCCCATAGTTGGTTCCTCCAGCACTTGCACCAGGAAATTGTCCCCTACACTTTCCAAACACTTCCTGGATTGTCTGTGCACCGCTGTATTGCTCACCCAGCAGATATCAGGGTGATTAAAGTCTCCCATGAGAACCAGGGCCTGTGATCTAGCAACTTCTGCTAGTTGCCGGAAGAAAGCCTCATCCACCTCATCCCCCTGGTGGTCTGGTGGTCTATAGCAGACTCCCAGCACGACATCCCCCTTGTTGCTCACACTTCTAAACTTAATCCAGAGACTCTCAGGTTTTTCTGCAGTTTCATACTGGAGTTCTGAGCAGTCATACTGCTCTCTTACATACAATGCAACTCCCCCACCTTTTCTGCCCTGCCTGTCCTTCCTGAACAATTTATATCCATCCATGACAGTACTCCAGTCATGTGAGTTATCCCACCAAGTCTCTGTTATACCAATTACATCATAGTTCCTTGACTGTGCCAGGACTTCCACTTCTCCCTGCTTGTTTCCCGGGCTTCTTGCATTTGTGTATAGGCACTTAAGATAACTCGCTAATTGTCTCGCTTTCTCAGTCTGAGACAGGAGTCCTCCCCTCTTGCACTCTCCTGCTTGTGCTTCCGGTATCCCATTTCCCACTTACCTCAGGGCTTTGGTTTCCTTCCCACAGTGAACCTAGTTTAAAGCCCTCCTCACTAGGTTAGCCAGCCTGCTTGCAAAGATGCTCTTCCCTTTCTTTGTTAGGTGGAGCCTGTCTCTGCCTAGCACTCCTCCTTCTTGGAACACCATCCCATGGTCAAAGAATCCAGAGCCTTCTCTCCGATACCACCTGTGTAGCCATTCGTTGACTTCCACTATTCGATGGTCTCTACCAGGGCCTTTTCCTTGCATAGGGAGGATGGTCGAGAACACCACTTGCACCTCAAACTCCTTTATCCTTCTTCCCAGAGCCATGTAGTCTGCAGTGATCCGCTCAAGGTCATTCTTGGCAGTATCATTGGTGCCCACGTGGAGAAGCAGGAAAGGGTAGTGATCTGAGGGCTTGATGAGTCTCGGCAATCTCTCCATCACATCGTGAATCCTAGCTCCTGGCAAGCAGCAGACCTCTTGGTTTTCTCGGTCAGGGCGGCAGATAGATTACTCAGTCCCCCTGAGGAGGGAGTCCCTGACCACCACCACCCGCCTCCTTCTCTTGGGAGCAGTGGTCGTGGAACCCCCATCCCTAGGACAGTGCATCTCATGCCTTCCAATCAGTGGAGTGTCCTTCTGCTCCCTTCCCTCAGATGTATCATCTAGTTCACTCTCCGCATTAGTACCTGTGGAGAGAACATGAAAACGGTTGCTTACCTGTGTCTCCATTGCTAGTACATGGTCACTCCTCTTTCTTCTTTTGGAGGTCACATGCTGCCAAATTTCTTCACCGTCCCTCTGTCCCCTCTGCGCAGCTTGCTCTGATTCTTCAGAACGTTGTGCCTGTAGAAGCATATCCTGATGTCTGTCCAGGAAATCTTCATTTTCTCTTATGCAACGTAGGGTCGATACTTGTTTCTTCAGACCTCGAACCTTCTCTTCCAGTATGGAGACCAGTTTGCACTTTGTACAGACAAAGTCGCTTCTGTCCTGTGAAAGAAAGACAAACATGGCACAACATGCACAGGTTACAACAGCTGAACGCTCACCCTCCACCTTCCTTCTAAGAGCTTCCTCAGCTGTTGCAGCAAATCACAGAAGGCCGCAAGATGAAAGTCTCAGTGGGCTCTCCCCAGGTGAACTCCCAGGCAAACTCCCTCTGTTAGCCTCCACTGTTCGCCGCTGTTCTTGTATATATTCGTATTTTATATTGATGGGTACTTTGAGATTCTAGCCATTGGGCAGCAAAGGTACTCCATGTGCAATATGCTACCTGTATCTGGACCTGATATTTACAGAAAAGAACCCTTAGTGAAATGGGAAATTAATGCATGTATGTGGAGAGAACATATCTGAGACTGGAATTTGATTTATAAAATGTTTTGACTTCTGCTTTATATCTGACAATAAAGTGTGTGTTTGTGTGTGTGTGTTTGTGTTTGTGTGTGTGTGTGAAGTTATTTACATAGCTTTTTCTTAGGTTTCGTAAAGTGTGAAAAGTGGTGTGTGCTATATATATAACCAAGTAGGTATTATTGGAGAGCACTTTCTGTGTTATGTGTATCTTTGTGTGTAGGCCTTAAAATCTTAATGAGAAACTGCTTTTAAAACACCAGGTTAGGGCTTTTCTGAGGAATGCTAATGTAGTCAGGGTGCAAGAATTTTTATGATCATGCTGCGTAATCCTGCTTGACATAAGTTACGACCAAAGAGAGGTAAAAATGCCATATGTTGCTTGGTCCCTGTCTAACCTAAAGTCTTTTCTATGGGAGAAAAATGTACCAATTTAACTGAATCAGCGTAGCGTGTGTGTGTGTGTGTGTGTGTGTATAGATAGATAGATAGATATACTTTTTCAGTTTAAGAGTGTGGAAGAAACGAACTTTACTCCCAGGTTGGAAGCAACAAAATTAGAGACAGCTTTATTTAGGACATGCAAGGGAAGAACACAGCTGACAGAGCATTTTTGCTTTAGTTTTTTTAAAGTACAAGCAAAATTACACAAGCATTTATACCTTTTTGTGACATGCATTAATTAAAAATATTTGCAATTTATTTAGGTTATTTGCTATTTATTTTAGTATTTTTTTACTTTTTTAAAAAATGTTATTTTAGGGCTAGGTTACACTAACTATTTTACTGTTTTTCACTCGCTTCTGACATGAGCCCTGCTTCTACAGGTCTTGCGATATTAGGCTAAGACTTGACAGACAGTTGGTCTGTCTTTGACACTTAAATGGCTGCACTTAAACCCCTTTTTTTCCCCTGCTTCCACAAGAGCATCTTATGTCTATTTAGCTTAAGTTTGTAACAGATTTATATAAGGCACTCTTAAATAAGAATGTTCATTCAGGGGGACTGCACAGTTGAATAAATTAGTTTCCAGACTGTAAAAGCAGCAAAAAGTCCTGTGGCACCTTATAGACTAACAGACATATTGGAGCATGAGGTTTCGTGGATGAACACCCACTTCGTCAGATGCATGTACCAGACTGGTACAGCTTTCTCATGTAGACAAGGGCCAAAGCTCCTACTATCACTAACACCAGTGGAAGTGCAGTGGTGGGAGATTTCAAGGAAAATGCCAGTGTAGATAAAGCCTTGTCCATATGCATAGAAAGGAATCTGTTCCTAGGTGAAATGAATTTCTATCCCATTCAGTGTAGGGATACTTACATGGGGAGTTTTTGCTACCAGTAATTCCTTTACACAAGAGGTGAAACATTGGAAGCACTAGTATAAACAGAGTTCTAGGCAGCTGCTCAAAGTCTAAGCTCAGAGCACATCTACACAACAGAGTGCTCGAAATGCCATCGACTTCTGAAGCCCTGGTGTCACGAGTGCTCCTGCTTTTGCTGTCACCAGTAGTAGGTATGATGGAAAATTCTAGAGAGATAAGCCTAGTATGGAATAGCATCACGTCTTCTCAGACGTGATGCCTTCAGCAATGGGTACTTGTGCACAATTCTCATGTTGCGTGGTTCCCTTTCCAATATTGTTTTGAGGAGGAGCAAGTAGGGAGGGAAAAAAAGTTTTTGTTTTATTTAGTTTTCTGAGGGCTTGGCCACACTTACAAATTTGCAGCAGGGTGTGAAAACACACCCTCTCCAGCGCTGCAAATTGCGGCGCTGCAAAGCGCCAGTGTAGTCAAAGCCCCAGCGCTGGGAGCGCGGCTCCCAGCGCTGTCCGTTATTCCCCACAGGGAGGTGGAGTACGGACAGCGCTGGGAGAGATTTCTCCCAGTGCTGGCGCTTTGACTACACTTAGCGCTTCAAAGTGCTGCCGCGGCAGCGCTTTGAAGTGTAAGTGTAGCCACAGCCTGACAGACTGAAAGTGCTGCCTATTCTCCTCTTACTTTTTCACAGCCAGAAGGTCTTGCTTATCTCTAATCGGGGTTAATTAAAGCCCTAGGGCAGTGCTGAGACCCTGCCAATGGCTAGAAGGTACAAACATAATCAAGGGAATGGAGAGGTAACCATGAGCCAGGCACAGAATCTGATAATACAACTTTTGATAATTCTCTTTAACTTATATGAGTGAACTTCTATCAAATCGTTTTACACATGTAGTAATTTTCATGATTTCAGCACAATGGAATGGATTCTTCAGCTTAGAGAGGGTGCCTGGAAATTTGTTATGAAATAGCACCTTTTAGTTTTTTTTATATGTGTGTGTGTGTGTTATATAACACACACACACAATTCAGTGACTACACAGCCATTGCACACTCTGCAGTAGTACTTACTGCAACCTGGGATGTATGCAACTTGTTTCTCAGCTGCAGGGGAAGAGGAGAATATGCCATGTTTGCTAGGATACCAGTTCTCTCATTGTTTTTGTGTTCTTATTGCAGTTATGAAAAGTCAGCAAAGCAAGGAAGAGCAAATATTTGCCTCATTGCCCTTAACAAATATGTCTCATTGCTCTTTACCTTCTTGACCCGGAATACTTTAATTAATTGATGTTTGCAGTGGTTTCAAAGATGTATATGTTATATAAAAAATAAGATATTTTAATGAAAATTATTTTGGAGCAATTGTGTAGGAATAGAATTGTGCTAACTCTCACTGCAACAGTACATTTTCAGTCTCTTCTGCAATGGCTCGACTTTTGGTTGGTTGTGTTTTATATTTTGGTGCAAGGATGGGAGTCAGATTGTTTCTCATAAAATAATCAACTATAGCGCAGCCGTGATCATCCGATTGTCAAAGGGACATTGAATATATTTAGAAAACGTAAGGAATTTTCAGTGTAGTTATTAGACACTGGGGCAATGTGACCCTGGTTTAGATACCAGGGAGTTTTGGTTAATTGATGTTAAGATAATCAAAGTTGTACTATCTATTATTTCAGGATACACAGCTATTGCTTCCAAAATTAAATTAAATAAATAAATAACATAATAGAAAATCTTCAGCTAGCACTCTTGCACCCCTTTGCTGTATTAAATTACTGTTGTCATGATTATACGGATTCAGCAATAATTTATATTGGCTGTAAATTGTCCACATTTGATGCTGCCGTGAAACGTAATATATTTTTGCTCTGATTCTTTATTTTTTAAAGGCATCTATCTGGTTTTTCTAAGACCCCAAAAATTACTAGCTTTTTAAAATTAAAGTCAAACCATAAATGGAGGTTTTTTTTTCCTGCAGCAAAGAAAGGAAGGAAAACCCCTCCCCCTTCTGTATCGGAACCCTTTGATGTATGTACAGTAGCAACATTATGACAGAAAATGTAGTTGATGCTGTCCTCCTTGAGCGTCATTGTCTTCTGTAAGATTAGAACATAAGGACATAACACAGAATTCCATTTCATTAGAGTTTGTTATGAAAGGGTTTCCACTGTATTACTATGATACTAAACGTCTGGAATATCTAACGGCTCAAGCCACCCTTTGGAAGATATGAAGATTTAAGAACACCCTGGCTAATATCTTTTACTGAAAGTTTCTTTCTCTCTCTCTCTCTTTAAACAGGGTAATTTCTGAAAAGTCTTCAGCAGTCCTATCTCCATGTAAATTAATATTGTAAATTGTGCAGCTAGTGAGGATGGAGGGAGTGGTGGGGGGAAGAATTAAAATCATTCCAATAAATGGTTTAATTTATGCCTCAGCAGTTAAGCGTGCTCCTGGTTAACAGAAATACCCTTCAGCTACACAGGATTTTGGAGGGTTGGAGGGCACTCATTTGCACATAAATAGCCATTAACTGATAAATTCCCAGAGGTCTCCTGTTGCATGCTAGTGGTTCTGACCTACTTAGCTAGCTTAAATTTGTTTTACAGAATTATTATAATTCCATCCTTGGTACTTAAACTTTCTGATTAATGCATGCCTCACAATACAATTAAAGTATAATTACACAGTTTTACAGTTTGCTATCATGATGTTATTATTATTACAAAGAGCTGGATTTTGCAAATATTAGAAGAATTAGGGTTCCAATACCCATCACTTGCTGTTATTAAATGATTATGTTAAATGGGACCCCTTTATGTCTGAAGAGTGAATTGGAGAAAGGTGAATCATTAATTAACGAGCACATTAAGCTTTTGCAAGTGAGTGAACAAGAGATGTATGGTTGTTTCTGTTATACACCCATAGTTGATAGGTGCAAAGACCTTTGCTCACCTTATTTTTAGCTGTCCCTGCAATACAGTAGAAAAACTTCAGCTTAGTTTCAAAAGTAATTCTGTGCTAAATGTCTGTGATTTGTAACTCTATTGCTGTAAATAATTAACTAGTGTTAAACATTAGAGGTTAATAGGACTTTATTAGAGTATTTGGTATAGGAACAGTTACTCTGGTAGTCTCATAGAAAGCACTAATGGACAGATACTGAGGTACAATTAATCGGAACATATCATAGGTCAGGTGTGAAAAGCTGGCATAAAGTATAATTAGGCAGGCCAAAAAAGACTTGAAGAGCAACTAGCAAAAGCTAATACAAAAACTGATAGCAATTTTTTTTAAAGTACATCAGAAGGAGGAACAATCAGTGGGGCTACTGGATAATCGAGGTGCTAAAGGAGCACTCAAGTAAGACAAGGCCATTGCAGAGAAGCTAAATGAATTCATTGCATTCGTCTTCACAGCAGAAGATGTGAGAGAGATTCCCATGCTTCATCCACGATTTTTAGGTGACAGATCTGAGGAACCGTCCCAGATTGAGGTATCATTAGAGGAGGTTTTGGAACAAATTGATAAATTAAACAGTAGTAAGTCACCAGGAGCAGATGGTATTCATCCAAGAGTTCTGAAGGAACTCAGCTACGCTATTGCAGAACTGCCAAATGTGGTATGTAACCTAGCAATTAAATCAGCTTCTGCAGCAGATGACTGGTGGATAGCTAGTGTGACACTGATCTTTTTTTTTTAAAGGCTCCAGAGGTGATCCTGGCAGTTACATGCTGGTAAGCCTAACTTCAGTACCAGGCCAATTGATTGAAACCATCGTAAAGAACGGAATTATCAGATACATAGATGAACACAATATTTTTGGAAAAGAATCAACACATCTTTTGTAAAATGAAATTATGCCTCACCAGTCTATTAAATTTCTTTGAAGGTGAAAGAAAACATGGACAAGGGTGATCCAGTGGCTATATTGTACTTGGACTTTCAAAGGCCTTTGACAGGGTCCCTCACCAAAGGCTCTTAAGCAAATTAAGCAATCATAGGATAAGAGGGAAGGTCAGTAAAGATCAGTAACTGATTAAAAGATAGAAAACAAAGGGTAGGAATTAACTATTAGTTTTCACAACGGAGAGTGGGATCCCCCAAGGATCTGTACTAGACTTTTCTGTTCAATATATTCATAAATGATTGGGGAAAAAGGGAGTAAACAGTAAGGTGGAAAAGTTTACAAGCAATGCAAAGTTATTCAAGATAGTTAAGTCCAAAGCAGACTGTGAGTGTTAAAAAGGAATCTCACAAAATTGGGTGATTGGGCAACAAAATGGCAGATGAGATTTAATGTTGATAAATGCAAAGTAAGGCACATTGGAAAACATACTCCCAACAATACATACAAAACAATGGAGTCTAAATTAGTTGTTACTTCTCAAGGAAGAGACGTTGGAGTCATCATAGTTTTATGAAAACATCTGCTCAATGTGCAGCGGCAATCAAAAAAGCTAAGAGAATGTTAGCAAGCATTAGGAAAGGGGTAGATGATAAGCCAGAATATATCATAATGCCACTATATAAACCAATGGTACTCCCCTACCTTGTATACTTTGTGCAGTTTTGGTCTCCCCATATCAAAAGAGATATATTAGAATTAGAAAATACAGAAAAGGGCAACAAAAATGTTTATGGGTATGGAACAGCTTGCATAGATGGGGAGATTCAGAAGACTGGGATCGTTCAGCTTAGAAAAGAGACGACTGAGGGGGAGATATGATAGAGGTTTATAAAATTGTGAATAGCGTGGACAAAGTAAATAAGGAAGTGTTATTTGCCTCTTCACGTAACACAAGAACCAGAGCTCACCCCAAAAAATTAATGGGAAGCAGGTTTAACACAAACATAAGGAAGTACTTTGCACAGTGCAGAGTCAGCCTGTGGAACTGATTGCTGGGGATATTGTAAATGCCAAAAGCATAACTGGATGGAAAAAAGAATTAGATAAATTAACAGAGGATAGGTCCATCAATAGCCATTAGCCAAGATGGTCAGGGATGCAACCCCATGCTCTGGGTGTTCCTAAACCTCTGACTGCCAGAAGTTGGGACTGGACAATGGGATGGAACACTCGTTTAATTGCCCTTTACTGTTTATTCCCTTTGAAGAATCTGGCACTGACCACTGTCCGAAGACAGGCTACTGGGCTACATGGACCATTGGTCTTTCCGTTATGGCCATTCTTATGTCCCTAAAACTCACTTTTGAGCAGTGGTGCTGGAACTAGGGATGCTGGGGGTGATGCTACATCTCTGGTTTGAGGTAGTAATAACAAACACCAAATCCATGGTTTCCATCATCAGCACCCCCACTATAAAAATTGTTCCAGCACCCCTGCTTCTGAGCTTCCATAATCCCCATGCTGGTTTTGGCGTGGCCAGTCCTCCTGCACTGGGTTACATCAGTGTGAGGGCTTATCTAATTTTGTGAGGGCTGCAAAAAGCCACAAGAGGCAAAAATCCTCAGTTTTTAGTACAGAGTAGAGGACTCCCTGGCCTGCTTCCCTTTTTGCTGATGACACCCCTTTTCCCTGTGTTAGGCATATCTCCATTTTTATATATATATATATATATATATCAAAGAGCTGGAAGGGACCCTGAAAGGTCATTGAGTCCAGCCCCTTACCTTCACTAGCAGGACCAAGTACTGATTTTGCCCCAGATCCCTAAGTGGCCCCCTCAGGGATTGAACTCGCACCCCTGGGTTTAGCAGGCCATGCTCAAACCACTGAGCTATCCTTCCCCAAGGGATCCCTCCTGTTACACCTGTAGCAGGAAGGAGTGACATTAACAGACCCTATGCCAACTCTGCATGAACTGTGTGCTGAGTGGTTCCCCTTGGGCCCGTTATGCTTGTGTTTGGGGCCAGTTTATGTCAACAGTGCAGTGCAAACGGACTTCACCAGAAGAATCTCATTCTGCATGTTTACATTTTAAAAAGTAGTGCTTGGGAAAAGGACTTTTTTTCAGTCCTGTCCTAATTGTCCCCTATTCTGACCTAGTTTCAAAATTATATTTGTTCTTCCTTTTATGTGTATATATGTTTGTTACATAATGAGATTCATCGTGATGAAATTTATCATCTGCTCCACTTTCTGAATGATTCTTTTAGCCTGCTGCTCTAAAGCTTGTGAGTTTTTAAAAAAAGAATTTTAGCTAATAGTTGCAAAGAGCAAAACTCCAAAGAGTGAATAGAAATCAAGACTACTGATCTATAGTTTGGGTTTTTGATCATTTTAAGAGGAAGAGAAGTTAAAGGCACCTTTTGCTTTTGTGGTTTTGTGCTCAAGAATAGAGCCCTGCAAATCCGTGTATATCCACAGATATCCTCATCCGCAGATGCAGATGTGGATATCCACTGACCATTTTAGTGGATCGAATGCAGATACAAATTTTATATCCACGCAGGGCTATACTCATGAAGTTGTGTTATACAGCACCTTATTGATGGAAAGAATTCTTATTTTTAATTCCTGGCAACACACACGGCACAAGGTGGGTAGAACCTTTTCCCTCTGTAACTCCTTTAATTTTAGTCAGTTTATTATAAAGCTAGTACAGTGATATAATCTCTGCTTCCGCTATTATCTGCTGTCACTGAGTCCAGAAAGCACGTGCCATCTGAGGCATGTTGTGCATACACTAAGAAGTGTTACTGATGCATGGAAGCATTTGAGCTGGTAGCCAGCAATTATGGCCAGAAGAATTTAGTATATTTCAGTGCTTCCTACTTGAATATATGGGAGTTGGTTTTATTCCTTGTCTTAACAAAAAAAATGTAGAAGTGATTTAAATCACTTTCATGCTGTGGCACAGCAAAAATGCAGAGGCACTGCCAGAAAGCAATGGTCAGCTCTAACAGCTGTTTTTGCAAAGCTGGCTAGCAACAACTACTTCTCCATAAAGAGAAAACAGTCCTGTAATAATAAGGCTAATGAATTCAGAAATCCATTGATTGTCCTGGCTCTGGGTAGATTACGTGCAGACTTGCTTCAAGGAGAGGAATTTAGGAAATGTTTGCCGCATCCAGCAAGAAGGGCTGCTATAATACAGCTGCCTCCTCAGTGGTTTGCTTTGATCCTGTGGAATGAAAGGACAGGAGGATCAGCTCAGGTCTAAATGAGATTACAGCTGGTTCGGCAGCTTATCTGGTCTAATGCCAACTAGTGTGGCTTTGCACGTCCTAAGGGGTTTACAACAGAAACTGTTTATTGAGTATCATCGGTTTACTCAACACAAGCAGGCTAATCCTTCCCAGCCTCAGCATGTTGTTGGATTGTGCATGAGCCAAACCAAAGGCTGTGTAGCCAGGGCCTCTAGAGCTCTTTGTCTCGCTTCATATTGATTTTTTACCTGAGTTAAAGACAGTAAAAATAAAACCAATAACCAGCCCTATTGTGAGCAAAAGGTTAATCTGACCTAAAATCTTACAAAAGCATCTGTTAACCCTAGAAGTGATGGCAGCCTTTCTTTGACTTTCCACTCAAGGGATTTTCTAGTTTTGAATTTTGAAGAACAAGATAAGAAAAACAGCTTAAACATTTAACTCTGTATGTCTTGCAAGATCTTTTAAATCTTGTTTAGCAGCTGTAGAGCAAAAAGCTTTGCACTTTAAATATTGGACAAAGTTGTTTTAGAATAGCAGCCCTTATTGCACTGCATCGTATTGCAAAGTAAATTTTGTAGCGCGCTGTAGACAAATGAAATGTAGTAGGTCAAAGGATGCTGAGTACAGAAAAAGAAAGTCAGAGGCAGATGAGAGGAATGCACTGGTTTTTACTGGTGCCAGTTATGTATTGCTTCAGTATGCCACCAGATGATGTTTCAATCAGCAGTTTCCTCCTGGAACAAGTGATGAAGTGGGGGAAAATCATATGCTGCAAATTCATCATCTTAAAGAAAACCCTCTTCCCCCCCCCCCCATTTGAAGACACATGCATATTGTGTGTTACAGATTTTTAAAAAGGTATTTCCCGTGTGAGGAGAACCTCTCTGGAAGTGTGTGCCATATTACTGATGAGGAAAAATTTAAGTAGAGCAGAAATGATAAGCTAAACACTAGGAAATTCTGCGTAGCAGTAAGAACATCTAAACATTAGAACAAGCTGCCAAGGGAAGTTATTGAATCGCTATCACCAGAGATCTGCGGGGCTAGACTAGATACCAGTATATTAGAGGTGGTTTAGGAATTATTAAATCAGTCCTGCCACGACACAGTGGGATGGATTAGGGGATACACTTATCAAATATATAAGAGAGGCATAATAAATGTTTCTAAGTGCATTAAGCACTGAGGAAAAGAAAAGATAATAAAGAGTTGAGGAGCTTTAAATGACTATTTTCTATATACTTCTCTTAACTGGGAATGAACATGTATTGTAAACTATGTGTAAGCAAAAAGGTTACCATGGAGACATTGTGACTCTCGTGTGTGGTGGAATCAACTAAAATTATATTTATCTTAAACATGAAGCTTCTCCAATATTTAAACCTAATGGACAAGATGTGTACAAGTTGAAAATGTAATATTTATCCAATCTCTTCTATTTTATCAAAACTAGTTCTAAAGCAATAGGTTGCACTCATACAGTAATAAATTTTTAGTGCGTTTGGAGATAAAAGCTATTGTTGGTGATTGCTTAAACTCTCTTTGTTCAATCATCTGAATGGTGCAAATCAAAGCATTTTGTCAGACTGTGAGAAGTTGTGCCTAGATATTGCTTCCCACACATGCAGGTCACCAAATAAATTACGTTCATGGTTTTACAGCATTGCTGGTGCTAGAAGTTAAATTGATGCCCAGTGGTGGAACTCGTAAAACACTTTCTTGTTAACACAACCAGGCAGAGTCGACACTGTTGATGGTGGCTTTGATCTAATAAACTATTGGTTCTAACAGTGATTTTTACTGTGTTTCAGAGGTGATGATGGTAAAAGTTTAGCAAGCCTAGAGTTTTTCCTGATTGACAGAAAATTAGCTCTACTGTCTGTATGGGGAACAATTCAGATGTTGGGAACAATCTGAGTAGGGGTATTTTATGCCTAATGTAATCTTACTCACTAAAAAGAAGACTTATTACATGAGCAAAATCCTTTAATACAGTAGCTGTCTCACTCCATAAAGAATAAAACTGATTTACCAGGAAAGTTGCAATATCTTGCTTGCTGAAAATTTGGAAACAAGATACCTAGTTATCGTGTATTCAAGTTTTGAATCTTCTGACATCCATCTATTTTATCTCCCTATTTAAGAATATCTCATAGGATTTTTTTCTCTCCTCTTTCATTGTTTGCTCTGGTGTGTGTTCCAATCTCGTAATGAATAGGAATAGCAGTCAGGGAAGACTGTCACAGATTGCCTGTATGCAGATGATGTTCTGCTGTTCTGGCTTACACAATGGATTTCATCCCTCCTTACCAGATATTAAACTATGAGTTACTATTCTGTATACAAAATTGAATATAGATAAGTTTGAGTTATTTTTAGTGTCTTTTCCGTCAAGCCTTCCTACACCACACTGCAGATTAAAATTGTGGGGATTAAAATATTTGGGAAATAAAATTGGGCTAAAGATGTCTTCAGAGGTTGTTAGCGAGAGTCCATTAGAGCAGTGGTTCTCAAAAAACAATTTCTGGTGACCCCTTTCACATAGCAAGCCTCTGAGTGCAACCTCCCCTTATAAATTAAAAACACTTTTTTTATATATTTAACACTATTATAAATGCTGGCGGCATAGCAGGGTTTGGGGTGGAGACTGACAGCTCGCGACCCCCCCATGTAATAATCTCCCCGACCCCAAGTTTGAGAACGCCTGCATTAGAGCGTCTTAACATTTTTAAGCAACAGTTTTACATCAAAAAATCCCAGAAGTATTTAATGAAAAATGGACTTTTTTTGGAGCATTTTCATGGCATTTTTAATTAGAACTTTAATCAAAATTAAAAATACTGAAACTATTATGTAATGTTTTATTCACTGATTGTGTTGATATATTTTGATTTGTAAAATGTTGTGAAAAAATAGAAAAAAATAAAAATGAGCCTGTTTCAAACCCTGTGAAATGGAAACAATTTAGGAATATTGAATTTTTTTTTATGAATTAAAAAAAATGGTCAGCTCTAGATTCCATCAACTTGAAATTGAGTCAATATTTTTTAAAAATATGGATTTAAAAAAGTAAGTATTTTCAGGTACTGTATAGTTCTGCCTGAAAATTATATTTTCCACTTTTATAATCTCCCTCTTTCCTGTTGCTGTTTGAAAGATTTGTGATCCTGAAGGGTGTTTGGAGGTCTGGCTTGATCTAACAAATCACTTACGCGCATACTATAGTGATTGATCCCACTCCCATTCACGTCATTGGTAAAACTCCTATTGACTTGAATGGTGCAGGATGAAGCCCTAAATGTTTGTCTGGATTAGGAAAAATTGCTCAGTACTTTGCAGGATGGAACACAGATTGGCTGATTTCTTGTAGGCATTGTGGCAAAGTGAGTCTTTAGAAAAGGTTTTGGCAGGAGGCAAGGTAAGTCTTACAGATCAGGTTATACTGAAGAGAGACACTTTCTGTTATTGAACAATATAAGTAGCTATCCCAGGTCTGTAAATTGTGAAAGAGCTTAGATTAAGGAACAAAGAGCTAACCAATATTCTGTAACTCTGAATGTTTTCCTTCTCCATACCCCCATGTTTTACGGGTGTGTGTGTTGGGGGGGGAGGGTTGTTTTCTAATCTTGTGTATATCTTCATTTCACCTTTTGAGCAAAATAAATTTGTTGGATGTTCTGTGTTGGTTTTTAAACTATTAGTGAACACACACAGTGTTGTCACAGGGAGATAAATGCACAGTATGGGGGTGTGATTTCTAAAGTGCACCAGTGTGTTTGTTGCACATTAATTAGTCCCTGTAGCCCCTGCTGGTGTGCACTGAATGTTCCCTAGTGCACTTTAATGTAGTCCTTTTTCAAACCGCACTATGTTAAAGCGCACTAGGGAACATTTAGTGCACACCAGCAGAATCTACAGGGACCAGTTAGTGCACGCACATTAGTGCGCCTTAGAAATCACATCACTGTAGTGCCTTACTGTACTGGTGGTGGATTGTGATTGGTATTGTCAACCTGACTACCTGAGAGCCATCGGAGAGCTGCCATGGAAAATATGGGGGACATACATGTGAACATACATGGGACTGAACATGTGGCTGCCAGCAGGAAACACCTGAAAGATAGGTGGGTTCAATTCTGAATGATACTCCGCCCATCAAGCACCCACCTTTTCTACAAGCTATTACTTTCTCCTCAGAGAACCCCAGACGGCTATCTCCCGAGGTGTGGAAATACTTATTGTCTCTCATGATCAAGGACCATAGGATCCATGCAATAGACAAGAAAGTGTAGGACTCGTGGAGAAAGATCTGTCTATTCACCCCTCCATATTCAGAATGGGCAAAACAGGCTGTAGCACCCTGGTTGTCGCCTTAGTTATATCCAGAAGTTGTGTGGAGGTTTAACAAACTGAACTCTGCCATCCTGAACACCTGGATGGCGCACCCCGGTATGGGCTTGATGGTGCTTGCCCAAGGCAAGCCAACTAATGATCCTTTAAACAGGGATGTGGACAGAGTAGTTATCTCCACAAACATCAGTTATTGCTCTTTGTAATTTGACCTTTCCCAATTCAGTGTGTCCCCCAAACTTTCCATCGCAGCTCTCCAGTGGCTCTCAGGTAGTCAGGCTGACATAACAATCAAAACCACCACCAGCACCTGCCAAAGATTGATCCTAACATGTTTAGGTAAAATCTGCCTTATTGCTGTGAATATCCTAAATTAGACTGCAAGCTGACTTCTCTGGGGACTTTGTTATGGCATGCAGAGCGGTCTGGATACCTCTATGAGAAGGGCACCTATCCTCTGACCTCAGACTCTTGGCCTGTCTTTCTGAAGGCTCCATGCTTTTGAAAGAAGTGCTAGATTTCTACCTAATGGAGGTTTTAAAGACGAAAACAAGTCTGCCATCATCTCAGCTTTCATCGTGTTTTTCAGGCAAAGGGAAGCCACATTTCTGTAGTCATACTTCTCCAGTGGAGTACAGGCCAAATTGTATATCACCACATACATTGTACAATCATTTGTTGTGACTAATCAGCTACAATTTGAATAGGGAATGTTTTCTATTTCTTACTACATAGGCAGCTGCATTTTACAAATGGGGAAAAACAGTTTATCCAACTGAATATTTAAAAAATGTCATTGAACTTGGAAAGCTTTTCTTTAAAAGGATATCACTGTTCTAGGGGTTTTTGATTTTATGTTAAAATGGGAGATATCAATGCAATGTAGTAATAATAGTAATGTAACTATTGGGATTACTTGTGGAAGCAATATGCAAGTAAAAAAATTGAGATTTGTTAACATTTAAATTGCTTTTGTTTATTAAAAGGAAGAAAAATAACAAAAGACCCACTTCTGCAACTGTGGATATTGTAATTATGTACTGATGCAAGTTATTGATGTGTAGATTGATTTTTTCCTTTTAATTGCTGAGAACCTGTATCATATATACCAATGCACATAATCCAATAAGGTAACTTAGTGAGAAAATATTACTATAGCTGCATTGTATTTACCAGTACAAAGTTCCTGTAAGTTGAACCTTGGTTACAGCCTTGGAACTAGTTCTGGAAAAAATGGGTATAGTCAAATCTCACAAATAGTTAAATGGTTTAGGATATTTGTACCTTCTACCAGCTTTGTTTAATTTGCATAATTTGTTTAAGCAGTGAACATGTCTTTGAGTATAAAGCATTTCCGTATTGATATTATTTAACTTAGATAGGTGACCCTGGGCTGAATTTAAATGAGAAATTTGGATACCCATAGGCCTTCTTCCAATGGCTTGATAGGAGGAGATAAGGATTTTTAATACACTTAATTACTCTGCTTGTATAAAATGTCATATTAGAGGTTTATTATCTGTTGGGTCTGTTGTGTCAACGGCCACTAAAAACAGGAGTATACTATACTCTTCTATTGAGATCAGAACATTTATATGATCTATTAAAAAAAATTATAGTAGTACCATTTGGATCCATGCTGTGTTCAGGGAGAGTACCTAAGGCGCTTCCACTGAGAGATTAACTCATCTGTCGGGAGACCTGAAGTGTTCTGTTAGCTTTTTATTTCAGTAGTACAAATATTTTTACAATTAAGAAAAATTGAATGCATAACCTGCATTAGAGGAAAGATAGAGGCAAAATTCCCAGCATAGCCTCTAACTTTGTCTCCAGGTTTGCATGTGGAAAGCTGAGGTTGGTTTAAGAGTACTTTTTTAAAAAAGCATTCCACAGTCTGTGACTTACAAAGAGGTTGTCACAATTGACAGGCATAAAATATGACACTGCGCGCGCGCGCTCGCTCTCTCGCTCTCTCTCAAAAGAATCTCTAAATCAAGGGTTTGCAACATGGCTAAAATCCCAGCTTTTCATCTTGGCAACTTGTTTTCCAACCCAGAGTGCTGCAGTGGTTCAGGTCTGTGCTCCTGAGCTTTACACCATCTGCTTGCCTGCCAGCTCCATTCTTGTGAGCTGGCAGGTTATTGAAACTTGAAAGAATCCAACACTACTTGAAAGTAGGACTCTTCCAAGTTTTAGTACACTGACAACCAACAATAATAAAGCTAGTGGAGCAGGCAACTCATTTGGCTTGTACGACGTGCACACCTTTATATTGAACCAAATCAGTTGTCTTCATCATGTCCATTTAAAGGCATAAAATCCAAAATTTAAAACATCTCAATCTATCCCGCCATCACACTGTTGTGCCTAGGTATTGCAGAAGCCTCTGATGAATACGTGCTGTAACACAGTGTCGTCTGTAATTATGGGATACAGCCTTTTCTGTTATAGAATGCCTGTGCAGAAATGGATGAGTTATGGAAGCATTTAACAAAAACTGGCTTGCTGTTATGAGTGTTTTCCCCTCCCACATTTTCCCCTTCCCTCCTTTTTCTAGTAAACGTTTCAGCATGCAGTTTATTTTTGATTATTGAAGCAGACAAAACTGTTGGAAGAACACCGAAACATGTTGTAATAAATACTAAGCTGATGGAGGAGCATTAATGTCTGTACAAGCAGAACTCAAAAAATAATGATAAAATATTATGTCTGCATTACAGCACTGTGGTAGAGATGCGATCATTATAGCTCAGGCGATACTGACACATTCATTATAAACCCCTCTTTTCAAGCATTTCTATCTTTCTGAAGGGGGAAAAATATTTTGGGGCTGCAGTTTTTCATGCTACTATCTTGAAATCTAACTTTTTATTTCTCTAAAGGTTTGGTAAAATTCTGTGTGGTTGTTTTTTGAGTTATGAGAGCATGGAAAACCCATTTCTCACATATTAAGAAACTTTGTATTTGGAGAACTCAAAACCAGCTTAATTTTTGGACTTGTGACTTCCTGAGAGATTAGTTCTTATTTGTATTATGGTAGCAGCTGGAGGCTGCAATCAGGATCAGAGTCCCATTGTGGTAGGTGCTGTACAGTCAGATAAGATAAGAGCTATACCATGCCCCAACAGCATACAATCTAAACAGTATATATAGGTAAACACACACAAATACAAACATTTATACTGTGCTCATTGCTTTGGTAGTGAGAAGCACTTTTGATGTGTTTGGAGAAATTTCACTAGATATAGTGAATTTATTCTGTAAAAATTGTTCCATTGAGCAATTGTCCATATGCACATTCACTGATGGTGCACATGCGCCTCATGCACTAGAGATTGGAGTCTTTTGGCCAACAGTATCTGTAGAATGCACATGTGCTCTTCAGTCTTCATGCACCTTTGCAAGGGAGTATAGAGTGAGATGCACCTGTCGCCATTCAGTTCCTTTCTCTGCCTCACAACTTTGGGATTGAGCCCAACAGTCTGAGAGACTGTCAACCTACTTTATAGCTTATTTAACAGATTTTTACCTTTAGTCTCGAACATAATTAGTAGTTTTAGTACTTTGTTAGCTAATGACCTTCAGTTGTTAGAATTTAATGGTTGGTATGGTGCCATCCTGTTCACCTGGGTTTAAATGTTGCCCCTCTTACGAGGAAGCGCTATCAGCATCAGGTGCACATTTGAAATGCCTCTTTTGTCTGGGATAATTGCATGTTCTCAGTAAATGTGCACTCTGCATGTCCTTCTGCTCCTGAGCTAGACCTTCAGGTCTTCCTGATGACCAAGTCGATGAAACTGATTCCAAGCTAGGCTACTAGACCCCTCCTTCTGAGCCGCAGAGTGCAAGTGAGGGTTTTTTGAGAACCCCAACTTGAATCATGACTACGATGACAGTGTTGTCCTCAGATAGACCTCAGGAGGCTAGAAGTTCCAGGACAGGTGGTCCACTAGGGTTTTCTATAAGAAGACCTTCCTGTGGCACTAAACAGCACCTGACACATCATGGTCCAGAACGGTTCCCGCTGAACATCAGTCTCATACTAGTTCCAGCTGTACAGCATCAAAACACCTGGTACTGAATACTGGAACATTGGGAAAAAACCCAGCGCCAACTACTTCAAGGGTCCACTAGGGTTTTGTATAAGAAGACCTTCCTGTGGCACTAAACAGCACCTGACACATCATGGTCCAGAACGGTTCCCGCTGAACATCAGTCTCATACTAGTTCCAGCTGTACAGCATCAAAACACCTGGTACTGAATACTGGAACATTGGGAAAAAACCCAGCGCCAACTACTTCAAGGGCGCTGGCATCAACCATTCTGGCACTGGAACCAAGCTAGTTGGGGCAGTGCATAATCACTGTGGTGGAGATTGCTGTGCCACCTGGATCCTGTGCAACCACCTGTGACGCCCCACATGGTACCTTTTGGATATTTGACACCAGTGGACCTGCAGATTCACCCAGAGCCTCAGTTCTCTTTGCTGTTGACTTCAGCACTGCAGTTGGCACCAACAGTGTCTAGTAGCGAGGCACCATCCTCCCCTAACTCACGGCGCTGACCGTGGGTCCGAGCTACGCATTCTCTTTGGATTCATCTTCAGAATTGGAAGATGAAAAGATTTTACTACAAAACGTACTTATTCACTCAGACTGTTATTGCAGCCCTCGACATTTTATATAGGATCCACATACTCCTCATGAGAACGATATTGAGTCCCACAGAATCTGGCTCATGGTTCTCTATCCTCTGATCACCAGGCTGTTGCCCACCAATGCTCATGTGGTCTTGCTGGGGTCCCTGGTTGACTCAGAGCAACTTTGAACCCAGGGACACCACCACCACCAGAAGGCTGCTTCCTCTACAGAACTGTGTACCCAGAGACTACAGCAGTAATGATAGAGCATGCACTAGAGCAGGGATTGGCAACCTTTGGCACGTGGCCTGCCAGGGGAAGCCCCCGGCGGGCCAGGCAGGTTTGTTTACCTGCCATGCCTGCAGGTTTGTCTGATCACAGCTCCCACTGGCCACGGTTCACTGCTCCAGGCCAATGGGGCTGCGGGAAGCGGCGTGGGCCGAGGGATGTGCTGGCTGATGCTTCCCGTGGTCCCCATTGACCTGGGATGATGAACCGTGGCCAGTGGGAGCTGTGATCAGTCGAACCTGCGGACGCGGCAGGTAAACAAACCGGGCCGGCCCGCCAGGGTCCTTACCCTGGCAAGCTGCATGCCAAAGGTTGCTGATCCCTGCACTGGAGGCTGCATTGCTGGCCTGGAGAATCCTTTCCTCTTCTTTTCCCTGTGAGGCCGTAGTGCCACTCCGACCACTCAAATGGATGATTATCAGAGCATCCAGGAGCTATTAAAAAGGATGGTTGATGCCCTTCAAATCCATATTGAGGAGCTGCAAGATCAGGCACACAAACAGGTAGATTCCAAAGCCAGTAGATCATCTACTCCAGGGGTCGGCAACCTCTGGCATACGGCTCGCCAGGGTAAGCACGGTGACGGGCCAAGCAAGTTTACCTGCCGCATCGGCAGGTTTGGCTGATCGCAGCTCCCACTGGCCGCGGTTCGCCGCTCAAGGCCAAAGGGGCAGCGGGAAGCCATGGCCAGTACATCCCTCGGCCTGCGCCACTTCCCGGAGCCCCCATTAACCTGGAGCTGCGAACGACGGCCAGTGGGAGCCATGATCGCTGAACCTGCAGACGAGGCAGGTAAACAAACTGGCCTGGCCCGCCAGGGTGCTTACCCTGGCAAGCCGCGTGCCAGAGGTTGCCGACCCTGATCTACTCTGAGCTCCTCTATAACACAGGCCACAGAATTTCCCCCAAAATAATTCCTGGAGCGTGTCTTTTTTCAGAAGAACATCCAATCTTGATTTTAAAATTGTTAGTGATGAAAAATCCAGCCTTGGTAAATTTTTCTAATGGTTAATTACTCACTGTCAATAACTTTGTCATCTTTCTAGTGTGAATTTCTCTGGCTTCATCTTCTAGCCATTGATTTGTGTTATACTTTTCTCTTTGTTAAGCTAAATAGATTGAGATCCTTGAATCTATCACTATGACAGCTTTTCTACCCCCTTCATCATTCTTATGGCTCTTCTCTGATCCTTGTCCAATTTATCAACATTCTTTTTTAATTGTGGGCACCAGAACTGGACCACAGTATTCCAGCAAAAGTTGCACCAGAGCCAAATACAAAGGAAAAATAACCTTCCTATTCCTACTCAAGATTCTCTTGCTTGTGCATCCCAGGTTGCATTAGCCCTTTTGGCCACAGCGTTACACTGGGAACTCACGTTCAGCTGATTATCCACCACAACCTCCCATCTGTCACTGCTTCCAAGATAGAGTCCCCTCATCCATAATTATGGCCTGCAATTCTTGTTCCTAGATATATATGTTTACATATAACCATGTTAAAACACTCATTTGCTTGCACTCAGTTTACCAAGTGATCCAGATCACTCTGAATCAGGGACCTATCTTCTTCATTATTTGCCACTCCCCCCTTTTTATGTCACCTGTAAACTTTATCAGTGATGATTTTATGTTTTTTTTTCTGATAGACATACTCCAACCCACCCAATTAACTATATGGATCCTGTCGGTACCCTGTGGCAGACACCTGCCTTGGCACCAAGTATTTCTTTGTATGGCAAATATAAAATATCAGGTGTCTCCTAAGAGTGCAGAATTCTTCTACCGTTGTGGTCACTGCGGTGAACAAAAAAGGCAAAACAACTCCAATCTATACCAAAAGAGAGAGAGCGAAAGAGACTAGATTTATTCAGGCAGAGCGTACAGATCTGCATAGCCAATTATCAGGCCATATTAGCCTGGATTTGTGAGAGACTGTTTGCTTTTGCAGGCAGACTTCCCAATGACACTCATTAGAACTTCATGTCACTAGTCAGTGAAGGCCAGAACAAATCTCCAAGCAGTGCTGAATGCAGTAGATATGGCTGCCAGAACAATGGCAATGGCTGTAGTCAGGCATTGGGGCATTGGGGCTTCAGGGATCGGGTTTCCCCAGGGAAGTCTAGACACAAGGACTTGCCCTTTGAAGGAGCCTATTGTTCATCTCTGAAGCTGATGAGTCTCTGCAGACTCTGAAATAGGACTCGTGAGCCACCTTGCATTCCCTCAGAGCCCACAAGCCAGCTTCTAAAAGGAAGTAAATGAAACAGCAGTATCCCTCACAGAAACCAATCCACCCTCTCTTTTGCACCAAGGGTCTTTGGAACCACCCAGGAAATGACAGTGTTTCCACAGGAGAAGACTGCCCACTACTCTGCCACAAACTTCCCAGTCTTCCTAGTCCCAGAAGCACGCATTTGTTGTGTCTTGCCTCCATTGAGTCCAGAAATAGATATTATCTTCAAAAATCGTTTAGCTCACTTCAGGCACACTTGGTCTGTTATCACCAACAACTAATGGTCCATGGATGCTTACTCCTTATCCGCTTTCCCTGTCTCTTTTCATGAGGATCTGTGTCAAGAGATTCTCTTGTTCTGAGAAAGAAGCATTAGAAGAGGTCCTTCCACCTCAGAGAGGGTTTCTACAGCAACTGTTTCCTAATTATGAAGAAAAAAAAGAGGTTGACGACCCACCCTAGCCTTGCAGAATGTCTGTACTTTCATTTGCAAATTAAAATTCTAGATGATCACTTTAGGATTGATAACCCTGACTGAAGTTGGGCAACTGGTTCGCATCTCTTGACCTTCAAGATGCATACTTCTGCTTTTCCATCATTTCACCACACAGGAAGTATCTGAGATGTACGGTGGAACAGGACCATTACCAATACTGGGTGCTGCCTTTTGGACTTTCTACAGCACCAAAGATATTCACCAAAGTGCTATCAGTAGTGGCAGCTCACTTGAGAAGACACAGTGTCCGCATATACCCTTACCTGGACAGTTGTCTGGTGTGGGGAAAATCTGATCAGATCAGAAGCTGTGCATGTTATGCTTGACCTTTTCATGAGGTTAGATCCTGGATTCCTCCAGATCCAAGGCTTATCTCCCTCAGGACAGATTCATCTCCCTAATTATTCAGCTAGAAAAAACCCAAACACTGATGTGAGGTAATGCTGCACCCTTCTAGGTCATAAGGCCTCCTACATGATCATAGAGTGGCACGCCAGACTTCACCTCCGATTCTTGTACGTTGGTTGAAGTTGGTCTACACACCTTCCAAACGTCACTTGGACATGCCACCTTTGGTCCTATCGTCCCTGAGATGATGGAAGGAGGGGTCCCATTCAGAGCATCTCTACCTTCCAGGATGATAGTCACGGATGCATTCTTACAAAGATGGGGCGCCCATATGGATGAACAAATAACACAGGCCTATGGCCCACATGAGAGATGAGAATTCACATCAATGCCTGAAACTTGGAAGACCTGCAAATCATTTCTCCATTGGATATCAGGACAGTCAGGGCACATAATGGCCGACAACACGACCACCATGTTTTACATCAACAAACAAGGTGAAATCAGGTCCTCCTCGGTCTTCCAGGAAGCAGTCAAGCTCTGGAACTGGCACATCATCCATCGAATATACCTAGTGGCAATACACTTACCTGGACTGCAGAACACACTAGTGGACAATCTCATCAGGCATTTTCTCTTGAACAATGAGTAGGACACTTGCAGACATCTTCATGGTCTGGAACAATCCCACAATAGACCTCTTTGCCACTCAACACAAGTGTCAGACATCCAGCTCAAAAGGAGGGTTGAGTCTGGGATCCGTAGTGGAGTTTTCTATACCTGTCTTGTCTAACTGATCTGACAGGCAATTAGCTAGATGCCTATATTAGGCGTCCATGCTCAAGTGAATTTCAAAGGGGTGTGCTCTGCATGTGCTAGGAAATTTTTGTGCTTAAGGAATAGGCGTACCTAAGTGTCTAAGTATTGTATGTGTAACCAATGGTATAGGTGCCTAGGTCGGACTTACAGGTGGGATCCAATTGCTTCCTGTATACCATTTATTTGTTTTTTATGCTTGTTTTTTAAGACCTTCTTCCTATTGAAAGGTATACAGCTTGCAGAGCAGTTATGAAGACTTGCTTGTAGCTGCTGCCTTGAATTTCTCTCTCTTACTCCTGGGGGAATTCTGTGCTACTGCGCATGTGTATAATTAATAAGCCCCTCAGATTTCTAATTTTTTTGCACAGAAAAAAGCTTCTGCCAAAACGTTGCTGCAGTTCCACCTTTTGCCCACCCAAGGCGCTGTGGCAATAGAACAAAGCTGCAGCTCACAGCCAGCTAAGGAAGAGAGAGTCTGCCTTCTTCACAGCACTTGTGGCCAGGTCAGGAGACAGGAGCTAGGGAGACACAGACAGCATAGGATGCTAGGAGAGGTCAGACGGGCTCATAAGGGCTAATGGAGGAGGACAAACTGGGGCAGAGGCTGAAAGGGAGTGGAGGCACAGGGCCATGTGGGAGGGAGGTGCAGAGACACATGGGGACAGGGGTAGGAGGTGCAGAGTTACATAGGGATAGGGGAGTGGCTGGGTGAGGGCACAGACATTGATGCTGGGAACTAGGCGTGCTGGGGGTGCTACCACACCCCCTTGCTTGAAGTGGTTTCCATTATATATAGGGTTTGCAGTTTGATTCAATGGCTCTCAGCACCCCCACTATGAAAATTGTTCCAGCATCCCTCAGCACAGAGACACATAGGAACGAGGGGAGGGGGTACAGGAACATAGGGACAGGGGAGTGGCAGGGTGAGGGCATAGAGACACATGGGGGCGGGCAGATGTGCCTAATTGAATGGAAGAGGCTAGGGGTCAGCCAGGGTCTGCATGGGGGAAGCTCCCTAACAATCCCTCCCCACCCCACCACCAAAAAAACCTGTTCCATACTTTTCCCACCCATACCAACAACCCTCCAAGTTCACAGCCAGGCTCCTTCCCAGCAATTACTTCCCTCTCCCTGAGCTCCTCCGTTATCCCTGACTCCCCCAAGCCTTTGCATGCTTCTGCAGGAGTGTGGGAAATACAGTTCTGTATTGTAGTTTACATGAATTATTACTCAGAGTACTGTATTAATATGCCTAGTAAGGAATCTATTTGTCAAAAAACATTCCTAGATCTTTTTTTGTCAACTGAATTGTTACAGACATGCTTGCTGACGGGTCTTTTGAAATAAATGACCAACAATAATTGAAACTGGTATGATTACATTGTGTTATTTTGACAAATACATTTTGCAGAATTTTAAAATATTGTGCACGTCATTTTTTTTGTGCATGCAGAATTTTTAATTTTTTGGCCCAGAATTCCACCAGGAGTAATCTCTGAAGGGGTTGGTTGTCTTTTTTTTTTTTTTTTTTTTAAAGGGAAAAATCCAAGACAAGCATGAGCAATATAACAAAAAACGTAGATGATTTTAGAGGTCATTTCAGAGTCCAGTGGAGGGTGTCTTCATTTGAAAATATTTGTCTTTGTTGTATGCTGAATGAAAACATAGCCACTGAAGAAGACTTAAATCATTCTGCCAAAAATAAGGAACTTTTGTGACTTCTGTAGAAGACTTGTTCATGATCCAAACTTTGTAAGAAGCAACAATTCTTAAAGAAAAAAGGGCATAGGAGTGTTGATGTTTGTGATGTTTGAAAAAGGTAAACGTGAATGAATAATCTTAACTAAATTCTAGAATACTGTTCAGTGATCAGATCCGTTATCTCATTGAATGGAATTTATAGACTATCCCTTCTAACAAAGATCTTAGAATTTTGCTCTTGTTATAAATGCAATACTGTATAAGCTTCAAGTGCATTGTTATCAAAGGGTTGTGTATATAATATGATTATGCAGCCAAGATTTTTGTGGCTGCATAAATTGCTGAATGATTGCCCTTTGTTTTGAATTTGCTATGTAATTGTACTCCATAATCTACATTTTCTTTTTTTTAAGGCACTTGCCTCATCCATATCAATGGATTGTTAACACTGATGCTCAAGGATGCTACTTTAAATAATGCCAACTTTGACAAATATTTCACTCCTGGTCATTTAGCGGAAACATCAGAGTAATACTCTTTCCCATCGTTGTTGATGTAGTGGCAGATTTTCTGGCAGGGTGCAGAGGAGAAAACCTAATAGCTACCCTCCCCCCCACACTTCCAGATTTGAAGTCCCCTCTGCCCATGCCCAAAAGAGGCAATGTAAAGCCTCTTCTCCCAAATCAAAACTCCTCAATTCACCCAGGAGCCAAAAATTCAGAACCAGCTCCCCCAGTTTTCTGAGTCCAGGTGTCAAAAGACTCCCCACCCCCGCCCCATAAAATCTCAGCTTTCCTCCAACAACTTCTGTGATGCAGTTATTTGTCAGTACTGGTATTGAAAACCAAAGATTTGGACCAATGTAAAATACATTGAATTTGCCATCAAAATGACTGAATAAGAGATAGTGTAGTGAATATACTGTACTGGGGGCACTGAGGGGGGGAGTGCTTCATTATTTAGACCTACTGTGCCTCATAGGACACAAGGCCTCTATTATTACCCATACAAAGCTGTCAGTCTTGCTGTAGTGATGCTTTGTCTCATTTGACTGCTTCTGGCCTTTTTTGAAAGAACTGATATTAGTATTTGAAATTCTAAGCATCGAGGGCATTTATTGCCTTAGAAATATAGCTGTCTCTCAACCCAGTCTTTCTAGTTTTGTCCAAGGATGCTGGTTCTGCCCCCCCCCTTTTTTTTAAACCCCTCAACCTAAAAAGGTTACTGGGCAGTTTTTGAGCAACATTTCCTGGATTTCATTCAGATTACAGAATATATTGTACAATCTGCTTCTGTAAACGCAGCAGTAGGCCTTGGCCGGAGAGTGCAGAACATAGGTAGTGCTGCCCACACACAGAAAGCAGGATCTGTGGTGGGGGGAGGGGAGCCACTGAAAATGGTGGTTTCTTTTCTCCAGCCCTGTAGGATGTTTGTATGTTCATGCTGACCTTGTCAGCAATATCTAAACCACCTCTCCCCCCTCCAATGCTGGTATGCCCCTCTCTATTTGAGGGGATTTGGGTCCCTGTCAGCATGGTACCTAGGGCTGTGATACAGTACTGAAAGAGCAGAGAGGGCTAGATACCATGCAGGGCACAAGTCATTTGTAGATAGAGTTGGGCTCCCTAGTTTCCCTTGTATCTACCTGGATCCTGGAGGAAAGTCCTAGTTTTGGGGGCAGATCTTCTGTTTCTTCCTCAGGTTAGCATGTTCCTAATACAGGATTAACCAGGTTGTTACCTTTAACATATCTCAGTACTTAGTCCGGATCCTTGATCTTCCCCAGTAGAAACCAGGTACGGGCAGGGTTGGTTTTAATGTTTGTTTGTCAGGATGTATTGACTTTAGGTAATTTAAAACTGCTGTATACACTTTTACTCAGCTGTTAAATGTCTCCTTAGCATTCCTCTGAACGTGAATGATTATTTTTCTTCCTAAAAATTTCTCATTTCTCTTACTGGATTTAGACTATTTCAAGCCTGGGGCTTGTGGGAGGGAGCCTATTTCGGAGCTGAGGACCTCTCACAAAGAATGTTCTACCACTGGTCCCATTTCTTTTAAATCAAGAGGGATACAACACAAATGCCTCTGATGATCACATCCAGACAGTAAGGCAGCCTCTCAAGTTGCAGGGTCCCAAAATAAACACTATTGATCAAAATAAACACTATATTCAGCCAGTATGCAGCCAGGGCAGATCATGGAGCACTGGAGACATGCACCTCCATTTAATAGGCAATCTGTGGCATTCTGCACCTGTTTAAATTTCTGGATTGACCCAAAGTATAGCCCTAATTAAAGGGCATTGCAGTAATCTAGTCTGGAGGGGACAAAGACACAGATCCTGGTGGCAAGGGCCAAACCTGAAAGAAATGGCTGCAATCTCCTGTCCAGGCACAAACAGTAAAAGGTGTTCCTGAACACTGCTGCTATATGATTATACAGCACAACCTCCAGGCTGCGAACAAGAGTAACAAATGTTCCTGGCTTTTCTAAAGCCAGATTTTATATTGTCTGTTAGTAAACAGAAAAACACCTTGTTTTAGTGAACATACAAAATGCACTATGAAAACAAAAGAAAAACCCAAGCATTTATTTACTGTTGTAATGAGATGGTGAATGGTTCCAGAAACTATTAGCAGCAAAGAGTCTTGTGGGACCTTATAGACTAACAGACGTTTGGGAGCATGAGCTTTCCTGGGTGAATACCCACTTCGTCGGATGCATGTCATCCCACGAAAGCTCATACTCCAAAACGTCTGTTAGTCTATAAGGTGCCACAAGACTCTTTGCTGCTTTTACAGATCCATACTAACACGGCTATCCCTCTGATACTAGAAACTATTAGGACAGTTTTACCTATGGCAAACAAAAGGTATATGATCTCAGCAGTGGAGCAGGTTTCTAGTGAGCACCTTTGTCGAGACTGCGAAATGAAAAGCGTGGCTGTATTTATCAATATTGTTATTGCAATAAATTGCTTTGTTTATTGGTGGAGGTGGCTGACTGAACTTTGACTCTAGCACAGTGGTTCTCAAACTTTTGTCCTGGTGACCACTCTCACATAGCAAGCCTCTGAGTGCGACCCCCCCCCTTATAAATTAAAAACACTTTTTTATCTATTTAACACCATGATAAATGCTGGAATCAAAGCAGGGCTTGGGGTGGAAGCTTGCCCCCCCCATGTCCCGACCCCCAGTTTGAGACCCCCTGCTAGCACATATTGAGGCCCTGTTGACTCTAAGCATTTACCTCATTGCAAGTGTGTGTTTAGGTCACTGTGAATAAACATAAACACAGATTTGTGCATGTTGCCCTTCTCCTGACACAACGATATATTACCTTACTTTGGAAGTCTGAACATCCTTCCATTAAGCATATATGGCTAAAGGAGATGCAAACGCTTTTTCTTTGGAGAGGCAATTTGGAGGAGAGGAGAAGGACTTTGGACCAATCAGTAGGTTTGTACAGATGTGACTAAGGACAGAATTTGGTCCATGTTATTTTATTTCCTGTACTAAAAGGAATTCTCCCTCCCTTTATTAAAACAAACAGAACCATTCCAATTTTTTGAGCCATTAATTCCTTTTATTTTTTTAACTCAGTCTGTTAGCCCTTTGCCCTTTTTCTGCTCAGAGTTAACTCAGCCGTATTGTTATAAGCCCAAATTGTTACATACCTGTTTTTTTAACTTGTATTTCTATTCTTGCTGTACCTGTTGTGTGTCAGAGAAAATCCCAAAGAAGCACCTTTTAATGCATGTTAACTTTAAATGGATTACTCAACTGTTATACTAAATAGAATTTTCATCTGCTAAGCATTTTTTTACAAGCATTGATTAGTCTTCATAGCATCCTTTGAAAGCGGAGATAAATATTACCACCTCAATTCCATGGATCAGATACTGATGTTCACAAAGGTTAAGTTACTTATCTAAGGCAACAGAGGGAATAAATGCTAGAGGTGAGCTTAGAATTCAGGAATTTCTGGCTCCCACTCGTGTGTGGACCATGTCCCTCTCAACAAAATATTTGATGCCTTATACTACATCATACAACCTATATTATAAGTGTGTTAAGTGTAACCAGTCAAAAAGTAGTGGGACTAAATTCCCTGTGTGTATCCCATTGAAACTAATAGCTGCCTGCGGATATCCATAAGGTATCTGTTACCTTTGACAGCTAGTATGCTTTATGTGTTAAAATTTGGGAGAATTTTTGGATACTAATTTGGTAAAATGATAAACACTTCTAATACCAACCATGCTAAGAGTAGGCCTTGCTGCCTGTCTGCTCTTTATTTAAAATTATGCCATTCCAGACATCCTAATGAGTGTCATGAATTGTATAATTCTTTCACATTTCCCAGGGGGGAACTTATATATATATATATATATATATATATATTAGGATGAGCATAGAATAAAAACCTAGGAAGCCAGAGAGAGGAGTTTTGTGCAACATTTGCTATTGTGACTGTCTAATTTTTTTTTTATGTTATAGTCTACAAGCATTAGTGTTAAGGCAAGTCTCCCTGCCTTCACTCTATGCTATTATCTTATAAATATCTTGACTCTGACTTTACAGTGCTGTTTATAGAATTTAATAAAGCAAATGTAATAATGCTGCCTGTGCTTTAATGCACAATCTCAATTGAGTTGACCAGAAGATAAATAGGAACAGGAATGATAGTGTGTTCCTGCAGATTGTTTTTAATAAGCATGTTATTTAGTTGATCAGCCCACTGCAGTAATGCCTCCTATCCTAGTCTACCAGACAAATTTATTAATGCTGCCCCCCCACCATTTCTCTGAGAACATTGATTCCCTGCAGACATATCTCTATTAAACCTCTAGAAAGTCACAACTTCCAAATTAGATTAAGTAGCAGGAATGGTACTAGAAGAATCAAAGAAAATTGAGTGCATTATTGAATTTATGCCACATTGTCTCACGAAGAGATGGGAGTTGTGTGGTAGTTGTAACTTTTGTCCTTACTGTACTAACAAAGCTATGGGCACTGCTGTCAAACCTAATTGTCTACAATGCATCAGGAAAACATGAATATTTGCTCTTATCCAACCATGCATCTACTGAGGTTTCCCAAATTAAAAAGTAAACTTTAATACTAAGTCTTGCAATTATGAAAAAGCATTTTTCATTATTTACTCTTTTTCTGTACACACCCAGCACTTACACTCTTATAGACCATTAAAAAAAAAAAAGGTGCCTGGCTTTGGATTGTAAGCAAGACTCACTTGTCTTGCCAGCAGTTGCAAAATGCAAATGTTCATTTTAAAGCGGCCTATTTCTCATTTTGATCTGACATATTAAAAAGCATATAATTAATGGTTGACATTAGTAATTAACATTAACTTTATGGTGCTTAATATGCCATCATTCATCCATCAAATAACTAGTATGCATAATGTCTTGCATAAAGGTTTTAATTATACAAAATGATCCTTCAGTTCTCAGACTGTACAGTTTAAAGAAACTGTGAAGAAATCTGTTTTTTCATTTATTGCATGTTAATGTTGTTTTTGTTTCTCCCTAGGAGTGTGCACAAACGTATGATCCAGGGACCTCAGCTAGGGAAAACGGGCCCAAACACACAACTTCCATTAGTGGCTAAAGAGCACCACCTTGCTGTTGCCGGTGCTCTCTGGAGAAATTTTTTTCCCTTCTTGAAGAGCCAAAGGATGTCACAGACTCTGCCTCCTCCACAGCTTGCAGATACAGCTGCAGGTCAGCACTGAGCCTCCTTTTTTCTATTGCCTCCTTTGCTATTTCCCTGGATGCAAACTTTTATTCATTTTAACATTTTGGCATATTCCTGTTCATGTGTAATAGCTCAAATCTACCTAAATGTAGAGACGAGGCTCTGTGATAATCGTGCTATTTTGACAACAACAACAAAAAATGAAATGCTGTCTCTGTTGATAGGATGCAGATCTATAATACTGGAGTGGTTTGACTATATAGGACTCTTTGATTTTTGGCATCATTGACAGCTTAAATTACATTTGTAATGTTTGCTGTAATCTAAATAAGGATAATGATTTATAGTTCATTACATTATATCTAAAATCTATTCCATTGCTTTACATGAAAGTTTGTTCTCATCTTGTTTTTTTCAGTATTGCTAATGGTTTAACATAATTTACATTTTGGTATCATGTTTTGACATCTATGTAGATATTTTTTAAAAGGTAAATTTCATTATCACTTTTTGTAGCATTTTTACTTTCATATACATTCTGACATTACATTGGACTGTTCTGACTGGTCATTTTGTATTGGAAGCTGTTGGGTTGCTAGAATTTTATCTTGCAAATACCACTCTGAATCCAGACAGATGGATAGTGTATCAGTGAATAGTAAGAATGCTGGATCAGATCCTTGGCTTCCCTGGAGCTATGCTGATTTGTGGCAGCTGAGGATCTGGCTCATTGCATTTAGATGCAGTATTATTTTTGCTGAAATTTTAATATAATACTATGTTTCAGTTTGACGGAGCTGATCTCTAGCTATGATGATGTCCTGAATCTGAAAAGTCCAGATCGAAATAGTCTTATTTTTTTCACCATGATGTGAATTAAGAACTAAATTTATAAGCTTCAAGGACTAGGTCAGTAACGGAAATGCTAAGAGACCCTTGACCGGGAGCAGTGCTACAATAGTTAAGAGAGTTAACGGTAATGAGAGACACTATTGTGAAAGGGTAATGATCTCCAACCGCTGAGGCATTTATAGAAAATGACAATACAAAACCAAAGCAAGATCCATTCTCCTTCTTCATCATCATCTTCTTCATACAATGAAATAATGAGAGAACCAACCTCTATTAGAAATCTGCTTAGAGTGCTGAGTGTAGATACAGTTGTGACCTGTGTTATGCACTGATATAGGAGAGCAATGTGGAGGAATGCAACTCCTTACCCCACTGCGTGGGCTACTTGGATTGAAGGTTGCAACACGTGGGAGAGAGAGCAGCGTCCACAGCACTGCTACTCCCCCTCCTATTCAAGTGGGTGGGGAGTGGACATCCAGGGACAGGAAGTGGCAGCTTTAACCATGCTGGCCGCTTCCCTTCTCTCTGAGTATACTGGTGTTGGAAAACCATTAAAACAACTAAATATTAAGGCCCCTATAATGGAATCACCCCTCAGGATGAATTCGCAGGAAATTTCTAATGAAGTTTCTTTGTAATGATTTACAAATAAATCTGAGCTTTGAATGAAGATATGTGAACATTAAAGAATCCTAATGTTTTCTGTATCTCCCCTCCCTTTCCAATAGAGTAAAGGTAGCACAGAATAACATATACTGACTTGTAACATTGAAATATAAAATGAAGAATTGTTAATGGTAAGATTAAGAGCTTTGATAGCTATATTTTAATGACTTGTAATTATATGCAGTGAATGAGTACAGATGAGGTATCTCTTAAGCCAAGGTTTTGGTGGCATGAGTGTAGATTTGCCAATTCTTCTTTTACATAGAATTTCTAATCTGCTTAAAATGTTATTGCCAGCAGAACAGAATCAACATGTTATATTAGGAGTTGTAAGTAATAGATACACAAACAAGTAATGATAAATAAAAACATAGAAACAAAAAAGACACAAGGCAAGGTGACACAAAACAACATCACCCAGAAACTGCAAAACCAGCAGGAAAAATACTGAAGTTGGGTAACTGAAGCTTGCACGTGCGTAATGTACTCGTTACCTAAAATCCATAAGGTTCATGTACTTAAAGCCAATTGGATAAAGATTAAGGACTCTGTAGTGTAGAAATGTATAAAAGATCAAGTGAACGTGGACCCAAACTGGAGAAACACCGGACCAGAAACTGAAGAACTGGTCTGAAGGACCAGAACAAGGGATCAGAGTAGGTGATGGAACTATAATGGAAGGTGGAAGAACCTCCCAGTGCTCCAGAATGTGGCAACTTGAGCCTATTTACCAATTCTGTCTCGTCTGTTGTTATCTGGATGGCATAAATGTATGTCCAGACACTGAGCCCTGGTCTACACTACGCATTTAGGTCGAATTTAGCAGCGTTAGATCGATTTAACCCTGCACCCATCCACCCAACGAAGCCATTTTTGTCAACTTAAAAGGCTCTTAAAATCGATTTCTGTACTCCTCCCCGATGAGAGGATTAGCACTGAAATCGACCTTGCTGGGTCGAATCTGAGGTAGTGTGGACACAATTCGATGGTATTGGCCTCCGGGAGCTATCCCAGAGTGCTCCATTGTGACAGCTCTGGACAGCACTCTCAACTCAGATGCACTGGCCAGGTAGACAGGAAAAACCCCACGAACTTTTGAATATCATTTCCTGTTTGGCCAGCATGGCGAGCTCAGAGGTGACCGTGCAGATCTCATCAGCAGAGGTGACCATGGAATCCCAGAATTGCAAAAGAACTCCAGCATGGACCAAATGGGAGGTACTGGATCTGATCACTGTATGGGGAGAGGAATCCATGCTATCAGAACTCCTGTCCACCCCAGAGGACTGTCCAAGCAACAGAAAGCTGGCATTCAATGTTTTGAAGTGCAGTGTGGCCTTGTCCTTCCCTCCTCCACCGCCCCACCCGGTGCTTTCTTCCTCCTTCACCCCTCCCGGGCTACCTTGGCAGTTATCTCCCCATTTGTGTGATGAATTAATAAAGAATGCATGAATTTGAAAGAACAATGACTTTATTGCCTCTGCAAGTGGTGATCAAAGGCGGGAGGGGAGGGCGGTTGGCTTACAGAGAAGTAGAGTGAACCAAGGGGGCGGGTTTCCATCAAGGAGAAACAAACAGAACTTTCACACCATAGCCTGGCCAGTCATGAAACTGGTTTTCAAAGCTTCTCTGATGCGCAGCATGCCCTGCTCTACTCTTCTAAACCACCCTGGTGTCTGGCTGCATGTAATCAGTGGCCAGGCGATTTGCCTCAACCTCCCACACCACCATAAACATCTCCCCCTTACTCTCACAGATATTGTGGAGCACACAGCAAGCAGTAATAACGATGAGAATATTGGTTTTGCTGAGGTTTAACCAAGTCAGTAAACTGCGCCAGCACACTTTTAAACGTCCAAATGCACATTCTACCACCATTCTGCACTTGCTCAGCCTATAGTTGAACTGCTCCTTACTACTGTCCAGGCTTCATAAGCCATGGGAGCAAGGGTAGGCTGGGGTAAGTGCGACCGTGTGGTGCTACCAGCTGGGAGAGCAGCCTGAGGCAGAAGCTTCCAGCTCGTTTGATATTCCAGGCAGGACTGAATCTCCATGAGATGAAACTTAAAGAAGAGAATGACCTGGAGTCACTCCCATTTATGTCCAGGCGCCCCTGACCGATCTCACCGAGGTCTGCCAGGAGCACCCACGTGTGCCCAGGCGCCCCTGACTGACCTCACCGAGGTCAGCCAGGAGCACCCAGGAGACGACGATGACGGCTAACAGTCATTCTGCACCTTCTGTGCCGTGAAGGCAAGGAGCTGTTGCTGTGTAGCACTGCAGTACCGCATCTGCCAGCAGCACCCAGGAGACGTACGGTGACGGTGAGCTGAGCAGGCTCCATGCTTGCCATGGTATGTCGTCTGGACGGGTAATCCAGGAAAAAGTCGAGAAACGATTGTTTGCCATTGTTTTCATGGAGGGAGGGAGGGGGGCCTGATGACATGTACCCAAAACCACCTGCGACAATGTTTTTGCCCCATCAGGCATTGGGAGCTCAACCCAGAATTCCAATGGACGGCAGAGACTGTGGGAACTGTGGGATAGCTACCCACAGTGCAGCACTTCGAAAGTCGACGCTCGCCTCGGTACTGTGGACGCACACCGCTGACTTAATGCGACTGTATAAAATCGATTTCTAAAAAAACGACTTCTATAAAATCGACCTAATTTCCTAGTGTAGACATACCCTTAGTGAGATTTCTTTCTGAAATGGTATAAATGAAAGCAAAAATTGATTAAGCTTAAATTGGGTGGACTTGTGACTCAGTTTCCCAAGTTTTACCCCCAGCACTGGCCAACACTGCTGAACCACCATGGTAGGGAAAGTAATCTGTGCTAAGTGTTGGCATGATTACTTACTTCCCTGGGGTAAGGGGTGAACTAGGCACCATATTATGACTGTGGTTTACCAAAGGTCCTTAGCCTGCTTCTGGGGTGGCAAAACTACACACTGACCCTTACTGAGGACTTGTAGTAAGACCACAGACCTAGCCCTGTTCCATTAATTCAAATAGCTGCATTTGTATTGTTTCTGAGAATTGACTTATTCTGTACTTCAGCTAGTCAAAAATCAGCTTCTGGATACATGTAGTTCAAAGTATACTGTTAATTTATTAATATGCTGGGAAGCTGGGAGCCGGTGAGCACCTTACATTTTATCAAAAAATAAAGATCAGTCTTCCAAACCTCCTTTCCTGTTGCCGATTTCATTTAGTCTAATAACATATCAGCATTCCACGATATGTCTCCTGCCTGCCTTGAAATGTATTTGTTATCCATGGCATAAAGAATGAGCTATGAGAATATTTTTTTTATTGTTAGTGTTGGATGTAGGTTCCATGGTGGCCCACCAGTTTAAAGAGCATGGTTATGTCTCATTAAAAAATTCTGTATGCAGTGTTGTTATAGCTGTCGGTTCCAGGATATTAGAGAGACAAGATGGGTGAGGTAATATCTTTTATTGGACCAACTGCTGCTGGTGAGAGAAAAATTGTGGCATCTAAATTGTAGCTTGAAAGCTTCTCTCTCTTACCCACAGCAGTTGGTCCAATAAAAGATATTACCTCACCCACTTTGTGTCTCTAAAAAAAATTCTGTGGCAGGTATTCATTTTACAGTTTTCTAGAGCTGAAGATGTTGTGTTGGCCTACGTGGGATTGTTCAGTTCAAAAGTAACTTTGTCATTAGCACTGTATTTACACTCCCCTCTTTCCCCCTTCTCCCCCCTCCCCCGGAACTCTCATTTACAAAAGTCAAAAGTTTATTCTAAACATAGCAAGAAACACAATTCTACAGATCCCTTACCTTTCAAAATATAGTTTAATCCTCCAGAATTCATTCCTGGAGGAAGAAAGTGTTTTAAAAATTGTTATAGGACAAAAAATGTACTTGTGCATGGGAGTGGGGGGAAGGAAATGTATTTTTAAACGGTGTGTATTTGATTGTATCAGTCTGCTAAATTTTGTATCTTGTGTGTTGTCATGGATTGTAAGCTCCTCAGGATAGGGACTGCATCTTCATATGTGTTTAAACGGTGTCTAGCATGATGGGTTCCCAGTCATGATTGTGGCCTGTGAAAGTGACAGAAACAAATAATAACTAATAGCAGCCTATGTTTGTTAGCAGAGCAGGAATATATTTTAAATATTTGGAGAGACTTAACACTCTGCCCCTCCTTTTTCTCTGTTGAAAATCAGGTTTTACTCTGTTAGCTTTGGACATGCCCTGTACAGCTCCATCAGATCTCCAACCACAGCCTGTTTTAGCAATGATGCAATTGTTTGGATGGGATGATATGGTGTGTCCCCAGCTGGTATCAAGATATCTCAGTCATCTAATAGAAAACAGGTGAACAATTTAAACTTCTTGTTCTTTCGGATCCTTTCTAGCATACAAAGGCCCCTCATTCACTCATCGGTCTAAAGGAAAATGTTATTTTAAAAAGCAGTGCCTCCCTTCAAGTGGTCCAGTTTCTTTGTTATAGACCTTTTGCAATTCTCTAAGTTCTAGATTCCTTGAATGTATTATAGTTTTGAACTCCTTTATTTTCTAAAGCTTTTTTCTTATGGCTTTGGATAATGAAAGTTGACAGGTAGACATTTAAATTGCAAAGTTAATTTTTCTTTCATGCAGCAAGTCACTTTTTTTTCCAAATGGAAAAAGTGTTGTTGCTAATTGGTACTGGAAAACTGGAATCTAGACAATAACTCTGTATCAATACTCTTCTGAAGGCCATTACACTGCAGCTAAATGAAATGCCTTGACCCACGCAGTATTGTACTTTATTTAGTTGCGTATTGGCTATTCCTCCTCTTCTACTATTGTTACCATCCCTACCGTTTAAGAGGTAAAGCAGTAGCACCCATAGTTGAATTTTAATATGTCGAATGTTATGACTTGGTAATTCCAACATCTGTTTATCCCCTTTCATTCATGCTTACAGGTTTTAAGCTTGAGTCTTAATATTCCTCCGGACTTTTTATGATATTGCAACAGAGATCTTACAATAGGAGCTTAATATTAAATTCAAGAGAAATAATTAAATATTTAGGTTTCTATTATAACAAAAATATTTAGGGAGGGGTGCAGTATAGTATCAATAATATCGAAAATAATAAAATTGGACTTGTGGACCTTTTTTATCTGGCAATCTCATACTAGTTTTCGCACAATACTAGTGTCTGAGACTGTAAGAATGAGCACGTTGAGTAGAATCCTAAGATTTATTTAACAGATTTTTGCCCCTATCCTACAAACATGAACATGCTTAAATGTATGGGTGTGGGTAGTTCCATTGACTTAAATGAGTCTGCATAAAGTTAAGCATGTACATAAACATTCACTGAATCAGAGTCTTCATTCTGAGGGGGGAGGAGCGTCTCTCTTTCGCTCTCTGCTCTGGGCTGTATTTAGCATTGGAGGTGAAGAAATTAAACCACATGTTGGTTATTATCCAAAGTAAACCCAGGTTATGATTCTGTTGTGCTTCAAAATAAGAGGGGAGTAAATCTCAGAGTAGATATGAGCACTGGAACAGCTAGAAGTGTTGCAAAATCTTGCTGGCAGAGACAAGGAGCAAATGTGGCTGCTTTATGTGGCATGCAGTGCTTATGGCAGACAGGCAGTGTTCAAAGAGAGAGGAGAAGGATGGTCCAGTGGTTAGAGTGCTAGCCTGGGACTTAGACCCAGGATCAATTCCCTGCTCTGCTTTCCTGTGACTTTGTATAAGTCAGCTAGTCTCTCTATGCCTAGGTTCCCTCCCTGTCAAATGGGGATAATAGTACTTTCCACAGAGGTATGTTGCAAGGTGCTCAGATACAAGGATGATGGGAGTGATAAGTACCAAAGATAGGGCCTTTGTTTGGTAGGAATCGATATTCTCTTAACATATCAACCCTTTAATTTATATAGATAAACAAGGCAGAATTTTTGATCATATGCTTCATATGTTTGTTTACTTACTTTAGACAATTTTATAGCACAAGTCACTGAAGTATCTAAGCCAGGGATTGGCAACCTTTGGCATGTGGCCCGCGGGCCGGGTCAGTTTGTTTACCTGCCGTGTCCACAGGTTTGGCTGATCGCGGTTCCCACTGGCCGCGGTTCGCCGCTCCAGGCCAATGGGGGCTGCAGGAAGTGGCAGCCAGCACATCCCTTGGCACGCGCCGCTTCCTACAGTCTCCATTGGCCTGGAGCGGTGAATCGTGGCCCATGGGAGCTGCGATCAGCTGAACTTGCAGACATGGCAGGTAAAGAAACCGACCTGGCCTGCCAGGGGGCTTACCCCCGGCGGGCCGTGGGCCAAAGGTTGCCAATCCCTGATCTAAGCATTGGCAACCTGGCGCCTCATGATTATGGTCTGTTAATGATTTTTACATCAAATGAGCTAAATTTACAAGCAAAAAGATGATTTTTTTCTATCAGCCCGGCAAACTCAGCCTGGTCTCTGAAATCAAAACTGGATTCTTTCTACATGATGTTTTATCACCAATTATAAAGGTTCTGCACACAAATTATGGACATCTGAGTAACCTGTCAGTCAAGATCAGCATGTATCATGCTCTTCAGCAAGGTACTTAGACACTTGGTTAACTTTAAACCCATTGATTTAAATTGGGCTCTTCAGAACGCATGAAGTTAAGCATGTCTTTTCAAGATTGGGGTCATAGTAGGCACTCTTGTTCCAGAGAGTTAACGATACAATTTTTAAGACAGTATTACGTGGGTTTCACAACAGTAGGTTGGAGAAGGGGGAAGAGGGACAAGATAAGAGTAACTGTCATAAATTCATGTATACACAACTTGATGAATCATAGGACTGGAAGGGACCTTGAGAGGTCATCGAGTCCAGTTGCCTGCACTTCTGGCAGGACTAAGTATTATCTAGATCATTCCTGATAGGTGTTTGTCTAACCACCTCCCCAGTGCAATTGAAATATGCAGAGGAGATGTTTTTTCCTGCAGCCGGGAGTTCCTACTGCAATTAAGTACAGTTACACAGGCACATGCTGCTTGGGCAGAAGAGCAGCAGGAACTCATTAGATATATGAGAAAAGTCCATGAGGCTATGGAACATCAGAGGAGGGCATCGCAGCACCAACTAGTGTGATTGAGCTCTTTGGCAATGTCGGTCAGCCAGGCACTCACCCACCTACCTGGCATGATACCCACTCATTAGGAGTCAGATAAATCTGCTTCATCTGCCAATAGAGTTGCCACAATGCCCCCTCTGTCTGCCTCCACAACAGGTACTCCTGGGGGAAATCTGCACCAGTGCGCAATGCAGAATTTTGCAGAACTTAATGTTTTTTTGTGCATAATTTCATTTCCCTCCACAGAAATGGGCTGCAGTGCCGCTGGCTGCCACTAGGGGTGCTGGACCCAGCAGAGCCCAGCTCACACATAGATGACACTGTGGCGGGAGGGAGTACAGAGTTCCTAGCCGCTGCAGTTCCCTGCACGCTCTGAGGGAAGGAGACAGAGGTGTGCAGGAAACTCTACACAAGCCTGGCTGGGACCCAGCAACAGGCTGTTTCTCCTTCTGGATCCATGGGTCGTAGGGGGATGGGTGTCTGGGCTCAGGGGGTCACGGCTGAGTTTTGGGAGGGAGGGGGCAGGTATCTGGGCTGGGGGGCCACAGCTAGGTTCTGGAAAGAAGGGGGCTGGTGTCTGGCCTGGGGGGGGCACAGCTAGCTTCTGGGAGGGAGGGATGGCTGTCAGCTCGGGGGGCATAGCTGGTTTCTGGGAGTGAGGTGACTGATGTCTGGGCTGGGGGATATGGCTGGGCTCTGGGGGGCGGAAAGGGGCAGAGAAACAGGAACTGGGTTGTCATACAGATTTCTTTTAACTCTCTAGTCCTGGGGGAATTTTTGTGTGTGTCTGTATTGTTACAGACATACTTGCTGACAGGTATTTTGAAATAAACTACCAAAATAATTGAAACTGGTGTGATTATGTAGTGTTATTTTGACACAAAATTTTCAGGATTTTGTAGAATTTTAAAATATTGTGTGCAGAATTTTTAACTTTTTGGTGCAGAATTCCCCCAGGAGTATAAATTGCATCACACATTTAAATATTGTAAAATGGTGCCAATTTCATAATACTTAAAGTATATATTCAGTGTTGAAATGATGTTTGGTCCGACAGAATATTTTCAAATGATGTTGGGGGTCTATGTGGGACTTGGCTGCTGGAAATATCTGAGAAGTGTGCTGCCATGGACTTGTGCACTTGATTTTTCTTCTCTCTTACACTGTTTTGTACACAAGTATAGCTGCACTGGCTCTGATGTAATTAGTCCTAATTTGCTGTGGTGTAAGCTAGGGGAGAATCTGGCCCTCTTTGTGTTTATAGAGGAGGATAGTTCCTTTTATACTCCCTTGTTAGTCACTTCACAGTCGTTTGTGCCATCTCTAGATTGCCTTAGTGAGGTTTTTCTCCTTAACTATTTTTGATTGGTCATAGTCTTTTTTGCTGAAACAAATCAACTCTCTTCCAAGCAGAGAGAGACTCCCATTGCTGGATTGAAAAATAACAAACTGTACAGATTTTCTATACTTCAGTTTTGTGTCTTACATCTGACCTGTAAATCATATCGCCACATATGGCACCAGTGAATATAGCACATCACCTGTATCTGGGCATCTGTAAACTCTGGGCAAAATTCTGTAGGTTGCATGTATTTAAAGGAATGCCAAGTTTGGCCCTCTCTCTGTTATGTTTGTATATAGTTATAAATAAGGTTGCTAAAAACATTCTCTATAAAACTAAAGTAAAATGAGGCTTTTTTCCAGGTCTTTACTTATTTCCTTCTCCCCCACCACTGTATCTGTGCAGCACATTGTCTGAATCTTTTTCTGGTATGGGACATACATCCTATGAAGCCTTGTCAGTACGTTCTTGGTTTCGATGCATTTTACAAATGTACATTGATCATCCTACTGGTACATTGACCAGGACAGATGCTGAGCGAACAGTTGGTAAGTGTTCACGTTTCCCTAGTGTTTGAATTGCTGTAACAATTCTATATAGCAAAAATGGCATATATTTTCAACTAATTACAAAATATATTTTTGTTTGTATTTCTTTACTTTTACCTAATTACAAAATGTGCTGCTTTACACAGCTTGTGCTATTTCTCAATGTTTTGCGTGTTCTATATATGACTAATTTATCACAAACAAAGATAAAAGAGCTGTTTCCTTGGAAGCAAAGAACAAAAACTTGCTCCCAAGGAGACAAGCTATTTTTTCCCCCATGAAGAACTGCTCTGAAAAAAGTGAAAATCTGAAGTAAATAACCAGGAATCATGCTGTGAACTCCCTAAAAAGAAAAACATCCAATTATGAATAATTCTATCCCATTTTAGATTGGATATTTTGCTTTCTTGGCTGCTTCATCCTTATGTGCTGAATTATATTTATTCAGATGTATTTAGAATGCTGCACTTCTAATTATCTATTGGGCAAATCTTCTATAAAATCATGTATATTCTGTAAATTTCTGGGAAGGCTAACGGTAGAGTGAAGGGGCTTGGATTACTCCTAATACTCATTACTCTCACCCAGTGTTGGATACTTGCCTAGTTTAGAAACAAGCCTTTTGTCTAGTCAGAAACCTTAACTTACGGAATCTTCATATTTTAAAGACTTCTGAATCGTGTTTTACTTCATGATTTTGTTAACAGATAAATAGAAAACTCAACCATAGGTGGAGTTGATTAGCAAAGTATACTGTGTTCTCAGTTATATTCCCTTTATAACAAACAGGGAAAGTTTATGTGGAGCAGCTGACTGAAATGACAAGGTTGGTTTTTAAACTCTCAGAAATAGAAAACATCTTCTCAAAGGCACGTTTTGATGAGTCAGTCTTCAAGCAAGACCCTAAGAATGCTCTTGTCCAATTCATTAAGGTACTGTACCTCTTATAAACGTGGTTCTACAGGACAGTTACAATGTGCAATGTAAAACCAAAACTTGAATGTGCTTTTTTTTTAAAGTATTTAGCCAAGCTTCAGCACAGTATTTAACAAAAACAAACAAAATCCAACAGAGTCTGATCTATTTAACTTTCTTTGTGTTCTCAGGCTGTTGGTGTAACTTACAACAGCCTTCAGACTGTAGCTGAGAAATCTGCCATGGTAACAAAGACTTTGGAATATCTAGGTGACGTGGTAAAATATGTAAAACCTTATTTGCAGAAGAAAGGACCTGCTGAAGGCCTGCAGCTCACTTACTCGATTATAGGTAATTATTTTGCAACCGTGCATCATCATGTTTCATAATTCAGTAGCACAGGAAATAGTTTTGTGTATGGAATGAGTAAAATATTGTGACTCAACACAGCACCAATGAACAACTTTTTGTGTGGACTTTTTAATAATCTATTTTCCTGATGTTTAAAAGATTAAATATCAGAAAACTACTAAAAAGCAAAATTCCTAATTTTCTCTTATCTTTCTCACCCTTTTATCTTGATCCTCTGAAACAACAATATTTTTTCTCCTCCAAAAAACCATCCTTCCTCTGTAGATGCGCTGTGAATACAACAAAGTTTAGCTTTCATTTGAAATCATGAGGTTTTAATAATTTTGTTCACTGGAAATCTTTACTGGAACAAAACAAAGAAAAATGGCAACAGAATGGGATTTTTTTAATCTGCAGTATCTTTGCAATAATGCTATGGTAGTGCGTCTGACTATGTAAATTATCAATTAAATGAGCATTACTTTGGCACTCTTTTCTCTTTGATCCTGTGTGCACATTATTAAAGGCCATATTCTGGGAGTCTTACCCATATTGAATAGTTCCTTACTCCTTGAGTATTGCCATTAAAACCAATGGAACTGCTCAAAGAATAAAGTGGTATTACCTATGAATAAAGGTGCCAGAATCTGACCCAAGGCCTACCTACCTTTAAATAAAAGATAGAGAGCTGTGTGCACATCTATATGTGTAGTGAAAGCACCATCTTTAAAACAGTGGGAATTGTTTAATGAAGTAAGCAAAACTAACATTTGAGTAGAGTGCTGAATGTATATCTGATTTAACAGAATTATTGATGGGTAAATGTTTTTATTTTCTGATTCCTAGATCTGTATATTCTGGTACATAAGCTATCAACCAAATGAGCTGTGTTAAGTATCCAGATGCCAGAACCATTTTTATATAATAAAGTGACTAAAGGGTAATTTTTCCCTCTCTTTCCTTTCCCATAGGAAAGGGTGATATTATCAGAATCAGAAATTGTACCACTCGATACAAAAAATTGTCCTTTTCCTTTAGTAAAAAAGTAGTGAAATGGGAGTTATGGTTTTGTTCTGTCAGTTAAAGTCATCTCAGACATTTCTTCACCTGCTGTGAGCTTGTAAAACTGCAGTCACCCAGTAAGATGCTTTCCAGATAAATCTGGAAGCCTCTCAAGTATGGGCGTCATACGTGTCTCTAAACTGCATTGCTGTATGCCACCAAATACATAGTGTCAGTGATAATGGGCATAGAACTCTGGGTCAGAGTGATTATGCTTCTTCAAAATATGTGTGTATGGTAGTTGGAAGAAAACTGGGCACTAGACAGCATTATTAGAAATATTGCCAAGTGATCCCTGTGTTTCATTATGATTGATCACTGTGTTTTCTTTCACTCCCCAAGATGAATGTTGTTGTTCGTTGTTTTTAGAGATGGTAATGGGTTGACTTTTATACGTTAATAACGTCTTGTAAAAGCCTATTTTTGATCTCTTCTGTGTCTTATTCAGTCTTGAACTTGGGATGCCCCCGTATTTTGTGATATAGGAAACCTTTTCTTGTTTATAATTGGATATACACTCTAATTGTGCTCAGTTGATCAGAGCTACTTTGGGCAAGAATCTGTTTTATTAGACTGTTTATATTAGTTGCACTGTACTTTGAGTAATAAAATGCTGCTGAGTATGCAGCCATTTCCTCAATAAAAACTGCACTTCGGCTTTAATGAAGCTGTTCCTGGATGTCAAGGTATTTTTACATTAACACCCTTTTACAGTCAGTAAACTAAGGACAGGGAACTGTGCAAATCAGTACACAAAGGTGTTGAAAAGAAGTAAGAAGTGCTGCTCTTATATAGCATGGAAGTTTTCAAACTATGGACCACCAGCAGTCTATAGAGAGGCACCTGGTTATGTGGAGCCGGCTTCTCCTTGTTTTCAGCTGGTAAATTGCATTAAAGGGAGTTACAATATATATAAAATATTTTCCCAATATTGCTCTTTCATGTAAACAATGTTCTTATTGCCATAGGGCTGCTATGCAGTTGTGAATGGAAGCTACAGGCAATCTGTCTGTTGAAGATGTGATTCACACTGAAAAAGTTTGAGAACCCATATTATGGCATGTGTGGGAGCAGCAGATGTAGTGTACAAATATGCCAAATACAGTAGTTAAATAGTGGAACGCTTAGAGCACAGAGGTATAAGAAGATGGCCCCCTTTTATGTTGTAGCCATTCCTTTTGCAAAACAACTTCACTGTAATTGAAATTACAATTTGTATGTTATTATGCATTGAAACAATTTGGGACTTCCATTTTGCTGTACTGTAAATGGACTTTCATTGTATCCAGGTTCACTAATCAGGGTGGACTGTACTTGAAAATGAGACAACTGGGTTGCTATGGTTACCTGTGGCTAATGTAACAACAGATTGCCTGTTTGGAATTTTTTTTTGTCTGCTTGTAATTTACTTTTTTGGGTTTCTTGACTATTCTTCAATAGGAGGCCTTGTAAAGTTCTGGGCACCAATACTGGCAACTTCCAAAGCACAACAGCTTTTGTTCCGCATCATAGATAGCTTGCTATTGCCACTTGTCGTGTTTCAGCAAGACAAAGAGCTGCCTGCCGTTATGCTGTCTGCCATTGGGGAAAATCTTCCTCTTTATCTTCAGGTAAATATCTGAATTCCTTTATCTCCAAGCAAACAACTTCTTGAACAGCAATGGAATTTTTTTTCTACAAAAATGCCTTTGATCTCATTTAAATCAAGCACAAGAAGCTGTAGCATTTTTCCTCTTGTGGAGACTGGGGGAAAAAAAAGCCACCCCAGTTGGTTCACCTCTCCCTGAGTTTGTATAGCAGTGATGGAGGATGCCTGATCATTGTGTCTAGAGAAGATTTAGCTGATCTATTGCCAACATTGGCTTGTGAAATGAGGGACTTTTGACACAGCAGATCAAATAAGCATAATGGATAAAAGGACACTGGTTGAGATTAGAAAGCAAACATGTATTTGAAAATATACCTTATTAAATATACCTTAACATTCTAGTTTACTAAGGGTTAGATCATTTTAAATGTTTATTTTTTACTGTTTTTTGTATTTGTGTGTATTTGTGTACTTTCTTAGAAGACCCTGTTGTTATCTCAATAGTTTGACAGTGGATTTGGTCCGGTCATTGGTTCCAGTATTGGTTGTTGTCTGTTTCCCTCCGACCCTCCACACATTCTCATTTACTCTCAAAATGCTGTAAGGCTTATTGGAAATGCAGGAGGTTGTTTAAATTGGGGTGAAGGAGAGAAAAGACCTATTTTTAAAATAAATAATTAAATGTGCACATTATTTTCTGTAAAACCGTTTTTTACAGTCCCTCAAAACCTAACTTTGAGCATAAACTTCTTGCTATTGTCCTTAAAAGCAACTAATACAAGGCAGTAATTAAATTCAGAGGTTGTAGTGACATTGTAGACATCCCACAGCTTTCTTCCTTTATCCAAAAGTCATATTGTGATTGATGGCATGTCATAGTAAAATTAATGTCACTATATAGTGACATAGCAGTATATCACTTAGTTCCTTGCTGGTTTGTGGGAATTTTGAGACGCTGTCTACACCTTGTGACCATCTGGAAGCTGATATTACTACAGAATGTGGCTGCCTGCTTGCTAAGTGGTATTTCATCCACAGAGTATATTACACTGGTGCTCTGTAGTCTGTGCTGAAAACCAATAGGCTTCTCGATGTAGTTTTCAGATAATGGTTTTCTATAAAGTCCTAGATGGTTGGGTCCTAGCTCCCTGGCAGTGCTTAATTTGTACCAGCGCTGAACCCCAGCACCTCTGGGCTTGCTGCATCAGTTATGAATGTAAAAAAAATTGCCGGAGCCCCGGCACCTCTTTCATTACAAATTAAGCAGTGCTCCCTGGTTTCGCTCCCTGACACAATCCTTATTGAGCTCCCCCTGTAGGACACTCCCTGCACTGCTGAGTGTGGACCTGTCTGCTGGATCCTTGAGCTTTTGAGCACCCTGCCCTGAATCTGGTCAGACTCCGGGCACATGACAATGAGGCTTTGCAAAGTACACATGCTGTATTCATAGAGAAAGCCTAGAGACTTACAGATCCATTCAAAAAACCTGCTTTCAAAACCCTTCCCTCCTTTGCCCCCTCGCTACTCCAAGATGTCTTTGGGTTTGTAGCCAGTCCCTTCAGGAGTCCCTGGACTTGACTCATCTGACTCAGTCTTCTCACCCTGGTCATACATTCTCCTTGTTGACTCCTGTAAGCAAGCTTGAGCTGGTCTGGCAGTCAAAAACCACGTCCCTTTGTGTGCGCAGCGCCTGAGTTTTTAACAGCCAGTCCTAATGCCTGATTTTTTTGTTCTCCTTCTGGGGATTTTCCATTCCTCTGCAGACAATCTAAGGAAAACCAGTTTCCGTAGGCTTGAACCATCCCATTGTTCTAAGGTGCTCTTACTCTTTGTGGCTATGCATGCTAATGACGCTCCATTATTATTGGCCTGGAAGAGATGTGCCACCAGTGCTAGTAACAAGTGGCTGATTCCAAATACAATGAATTTCATAAAATCCACCGGAATTCATAAGTTTGTATGTAGCCAGATTTGCCAAACCATTACACTCCCCGTGTGATACTATTGCAGTTGCAACTGGCAAATTACTCAAGGCAACAGGGCCCTGATTTAAAAAGAAGGGGGCTAGTGACCTGGCTCTCTTCCTAAGGGGTTCTCAACTCTGGAACTTCCCTAACTTATACTGGAAAAGCCCAGATTTTTTAGGGATATGGCAAAGCTCCTCTCTTTCTCCCCCCTCCCATCCTTTTTTTCTTTTAATTTTCTGTGTTGTGAGTACTTTGAGGGCTACAGCATGAATAGGTGTGGTTTATTAGTATCTCAAGTAAGTATTATTGTGGCAGTTCATTATGATCACTGTGATATGTTCTACCCCAAACGGTAGGTATGTTTTAAAGAGACGAAAATAAATATCAGGTATATCTAGGGTGCCCATTGCATATGTCTGAATGCCATGTGCATGAATTAACTGCATTAAGATTGGCCATAGTGTGTTTTGTTGGTTTGTCTCAATTACACTTACTCCATTTATTTTATTTTATTTTAGTTAGCTGCTTAAATAAATGTGAGCTAAAGAACTTATGTATGAGAGAAATTGATTTGACACCCCCAACCCCATTTTGTCCACTTAGCCATCATTAACTGAAAGTGAGAACACCGTGTAGTCAGGAATAATTTGAGCTTTGTATAAGCATATAAAATAGCTGCAGCTGCAGTTTTGCTGATAAGGGTAGAAAGTAACATTGGAGGGGAACCATGAGAATGGGTGAAAGTGTGGATAGCTGACTTGGGATATGGGTGTTCCCGATTATAAGTTTTTGTTGATATGATACTAGGAGCTGCTTGCTGATGTTAGGAAAATTTTTAATTTGCAAGGAGTTACTGAGTTACGCGCTTTGTTCTGCGCAACCTATAAAAAGATGTGCATGATCTGGAGAAGTTTAGAGAGGTTTTCTACAAGTTAGCTAACACTCAACTCCCCAGCAGCTAGGAGGAAGGCTGGCCATCAGAAACCCACCATTGACCACTCAACAACATCTCGGACTTTTGGTAACTATATCTGGATTGTTCTAAACTGTTGCTATTTTAGATGTGTGCTTTGGACTCAATAAAAAGGGATTTGGGGGCAAAAGCCCTCGAGTTTGTACCAATCATTCATCAGAGGAGGAGCTGTGTTCCCACTGGTTTATTTCCTGAAACTATCTGGAAGAAAAGATAGTTACCAATAGGTTTGGGTTCAGAAAACCCTAAGTAACATGTACACATCTCGAGGGGTTCCTGATACCCAGGGTCCATTCTCCACTACATTCAGAATACTTACTGGAGATTCTTTGGTGTTCCCTAATTAATCCAGCCTTCTCAGGCTTGCTGAGGCCCTGGCATCACTTCACAATTTTAAACTGGTAATTTTTCTGATCTTAAGAGGTGCTGAAGGAGGTTGTTTCTTCTACCATTGTACAGACTGTTCTTGTGACAGCTGATGACCTAGGAAATGCTGTAGTTAAGAATTTGATAGGATTTGTTGTCAAAGTTGGGTGCAGAGTGTTTAAGTGTCAGACATTAGAAGGTGAGGCGCCCAACAAATGACTGGATGGCCATTTTAAAGTTTTTATGGCACTGTTTTTAATTGTGAGATGAGGAGGCAAGGTATATAACAGCCAACATTAGACATTTTATTCCTTTGGAAACATTGTTGTAGAGCTGGTTTTATGTAATAGTGAATTGCTGAAGTTTATTACTGGGAATCCGAAAATCGTTCTGATTGCTGATAAAATGGATTTAGAAAATGATTTGGAGGAGTGTTGGTATAATTTTCCAACAGTGATGAAGGTAACAGAGTTTGTGCACTAAAACTATTATTTCCAAATTTAGTGGTATAAATGTCTTACAGAATATGATGTGTGTATGTGGAATGAATATGTATTATATATATAGGGGCCTGTAGTGTCCTCTGTTCAAATTATCAGTATTATTTTTATTTAAATACAGAAGTGTTATAAGAGCTTGATCCTGAAAGGCACTGTGCATGTGCAGCTTCTGTTGTCTTTAATGGAAATGAGCATGCTCAGCATCTCTCAAGGAACAAGCCTTCAAAGCCCTCATCTGTTCTGTACTGTACTGTACTGTCAGAAGTCTGAAGAAGTTCAGTACCACATTTTGTGAATTATAGCATGTGTTTAATAGGCACTGTGCAACATTAATTGGTGAATAGATTTATTCCATCAGCAGGACTGACATTATATGTCATCATTAGACAGTTCGGTGTTTCTGCAGTGAATAGAACCAGCAGTCCATACTAAAAGGTCGTTCTCTCTTCATAGGTGATTGACAGATAGATGGATGAATCAGAAAAAGAAGCATTTCCTGGCACAAAGAGTCCCTGCTGTTAGTGCACACAGAAATCTATTGCCACTCTGCTTAAGTGAGGAGATGATGCTGGCATGCACTTCTCCTCAGGAGACTTTTTTTTCTTTCTTCAGAAGATGTCTGAAAAACATGATAAAAGTGGAGAAAAATAAGGCAGCCTTTATCAACATTCTTTGTAATGCCTATCTGCTATATAAAGAAGGTCTGTGTGTCTGAAATGGATGAGGTCAAACCTCCAGTCCAAAACCCAGTCAGCTGCAGTCTAGCAATGTAGGTTCGTCCTCTCCTTCACACAAGTGGGCAGGTTCCCAGCTAGCTTCTGACAAGATCTACCAAAAGAAGATAGTACCCATCCTTGTATTTGCTTCGTAGGCCACTGGTGGCATGAATGTTTCTCCAAGTCACCTGACAGAGCTTTTGCTCAATCCACTTTGCCACTTAGGATATGGAGCTGGCAAAATACTTCAGTGAAGCCAAAGTCTCTGATGCTATATAATAATAATAGGAGGTATACCTATCTCCTAGAACTGGAGGGGACCTCGAAAGGTCATCGAGTCCACCCCCCTGCCTTCACATGCAGGACCAAGTACTGATTTTTTGCCTCAGATCCCTAAGTGGCCCCCTCAAGGATTGAACTCACAACCTTGAGTTTAGCAAGCCAATGCTCAAACCACTGAGCTATCCCTGCATCAACTCTCTATTTTGGCCTCCATGGAGATCTTGCCTTCTCTAAACACTATAAGAGCAAGAAGTACTCTTGGTCACCAAACAAAGAGCCCTATATTGCACAACAATTCTGACATGCCTTTGTGTGTGTGTGCGCGCACGCACGCGCGCGCACACACACACACAAAAAATCAAAGCTTCTCTCTCAGAAGGTTTGAGAAGGCAGGGGAAATTTATTCAGCATCCTCTTCGGGGTCTGATGACTCTTCACTGAGGCGCTTTAAAGAAGAGGACATGAGCCACCTAATGATCAGTGCCCTAGACTTGACTGAGGATTCTGCTACCACAGAGAATTTTCTTCCAAAGAAAGGTGTTTTCGCACTATTTCCAATCTAGAGCAAAAGGTCTGTGAGAGGGAAGACCCACCCATGAGGTGATAAACTTCGTCTGCCAAAAAGCATATAATACTCTCCCCTAAGAAGAAAAATGGTCTGAGGGCGTTTCTAAAAATAGACTCCCATATTACTGGGTGATCTACAAAATCATATATGTCTTTTGAAGAGGTAGCTTTATCTGATCCATCAAACAGGAAAATGGAAGCATCTTTAGGAAGGTATTTGATTCAGGAATGAAAGGCTTCAGCACAATTCTAAATAAATCTTTTGTCACCAGAGTTCTTTTTGTTTGGGTGTCAAGATATAGATAGCTCTATCTTTTCATAAAATAATTAAAGAAAAATTAAAAGCAACTTAAATCATATTATTTTGGCTACTGATGACCTAGAATCAGTGATGCCACTTCAACTTTGTGAACATTTTTGTTAAATTTTTAGCGAGTGGAGTATGTCACTGAACTTCAGAACAAACAATTGCTTCCATCCCTGTCATTCAGTAAAGGCACACTTTTTGGTATTGTCTTCGTTAGGATGGCTAAATATGTTTAGAAGCAGAATTACCCATTTCCTAAGAATAAGAAAACATACTATCAGCCAAGTGGATTATTCTTGTCGTTTCACCTGGCTGCTCTGAGAATTTGCCTTGTTTCTCTCAAGCTCAAGGAGCGTTCCCTCATCTCATCCTTTAATAATAATAGTTAAAGTTGTTAATATTATTATTTCTTCAGCCTGTGGAAAGGAGAAGCTGTAAACAAGTGTATCCTGTACTCCCAAGTTATGTGGTGTTCTTCCTGTCCCTCCGCTCAGCTAGATGAATGTCTTTTCTCTCCTGTTTCTAGTGTTGAAGCATTCAGGAGACTTGGGAGTAATCTTAGATTGTAGGTAGCTGTGCTAGTTTTTGGAATAAAGGATTTCAATATGGAATCTCTTAAGTCTTATTAACAGCTGTGCCATGAGAAGCAATCTTCCATGCACATCTAGTGCAGCATCTCATCAGAAGATACAAGACCATAATAAATAAGCTTCAATAACAACCTGCATGTATTTCACATAAGACACACTTAAAACATTCTTTCAGTGGTGTTTGGGTTATCCTCAGGCAACATCTATCTGTCAGACATGTCCTTAAGCTCCTTGGTTTTTGAGTTTCTGGATTTCTCTCTTCTCTGAGAATGGAACCAAAACATCTGTTCTCCAGAAAAATAACTCTCAATTCCAGAAAATATCAAGAAGTCTCCCGGTTGCTATTAGTGTGAATTCCAAGGAAGTTTCTGGTTTCTGAGTGCACTCTCCATTATGAAACTTTGACAGGATAGGGCTATCTTTTTTTCCCCTCTGACTCATCCTTCTTCCTGTCAGTCACCAGTGAAGGTAGGAGGACCCATTGGGATGGACCTACTCTCACAGAAACCTATTACACAGGTAGGGGATTTTTTTTTTCACAGCTACATGCATATATTAATTTCGCTAAAGACATTATTCAGCTCACTCATTGGGCAGACATTTGCTGCCTAGTTTATTCACTGTGGTTTTTTAATGAATTTTGGTTTTGGTTACATGATGACCAATGTAAAAAAGCAATCTGTAGCAGGCTTTACACTGCTACAGTTTTTCTTACGTGTGTCTAATGATTTTTCACCTTACTCTATAAAATAAACCACTGCGAGGAAAGAGGCAGCAAGAAAAGAAGCAATAATTATTGCATAGTCTCTTGACACCACTATCATGAGCTTCCTTAGGGCGCTAACTTTGTTCTGATACTTGCCACTTAAATGACTTTGAATTTCTTTTTTTCTGCTTTTAATTTTTGTGGGGGGGGGGTTGTATATTTTACATCCAAAATTAGAGCTGGTCTAATTTTTCATTGAAAAAAATGGCCTTTTTCAAAAATTAAACATTTTCACCGAAAGTTATTGACATTGAATTGTTTCACTTTTTTGTATTAAAAAATAATAATCAAGACATCATTTACCCTTTTTTTTTGTCTTGGGTTTTGGTAAATAATATTTCAATAAGTTTTGTTTAAACTCAATTTAAAAAAAATAAGTGACACACTAAAATAAAAACAACTTTGAAATTTCAACATTATTCAGTTTTTACTATTTGTGACCAGCTGTCTGCAAAATTTTGAATATAAAATCATATTTAAAGAATATGCTGTGCCAAAAATAGCATAGAGCAGATTTTGGAAACTGAAAAATATTAAAACTTATCTAGACTATGGACCAGAACACTGCTGCTGTGAATTTGGCTCTACCCCTATATAAATTTGGGTTGTATACAATATTTTCTTCATTCCCACATATGCCTCTGCCACTGATATAATTTTAGCAGTCAAATTTATAGCTGGCCTATTGCCAGGACAAAGTGAAATCAATGTGATTCTGGTCAGTTTCAGTCTGCATCTTCTTGAGTTGGTATAAGATACGAGTACACCTTTATAGGACTGTTATAGAATCAGCATGATCATTTGGGTAGAACAACAGGTAAGGAGAAACACCTTTGCAGCCCTATTTTATCAACCTTAGTGCACCCATTAGGAGAAAATGACCAGGTCCTTCACTGTGGAGAGTGCATCGCCAGCTAGGATGGTGTCATTTACACTTGATTGCTGTAGAAGCACTATGGGAAGAAGTGACAGCACAGTCCTTGCTATAATCCTATCCTGAAGGATTGTCTCACAAGGAAACTCTAAAGTGTAGGAAAACAGAACTTTGGCCATCCTGCAGCAAATATAAACTAACTATTACAGTAGTGATCGGAGGCCTCTCTCAGAATTGGTTTTCCATTGATGTTCCTTTCTCTCTGCTGTTTGTTTTCACTTGTAAGGACTTCTCCAGATTAGGGGTACCTGCACCAGTGTAATTAAACATTGTAGGTATACCAATAGATAGCCTGTGCCAGTGCAAAGCAGAAAGGTGTGATGTACCCAGGATAAGTTGCGCTGAAGGAAGCATTGCCTTAAACTGGTACAACAACCTCCCTACCCAAAAATCCAGTATAGCTGGCGTCTAACTCAAACAAACTTGTTTCATGTCATACCCCAACACTCGCCTATCAGATCTTTATTCTAAGAGTTACTTTTTCTGTTATGTCATTAATAGGACAATATTTAACTTCGCTTGGTGCCTTTCGTACTCCAGTATCACAACGTGCTTTACAAAGCAATGAGATTCCCTAGTTATGCAGGTTTCAGAGTGGTAGCCATGTTAGTCTGTATCAGCAAAAACAACGAGGAGTCCTTGTGGCATCTTAGACACTAACAAATTTATTTGGGCATAAGCTTTCGTGGGCTAAAACCCACTTCATCAGATGCAGTTATGCAGTGAACGTGTGAGCCACAGTTACCATTCTGCATGCAGCAATAGCTCACACACAGCTTTAGGTATCAGAAGTTAGAAGGGGAGTGTTGGACATTTATTTATATTTATACTTGTTAATATTTTTTACTTTCCACAGGGCTTGTCCTTTATATGCTGTCAGTCCCAAACTCAAGGTGCCTATTTGAACCAACTGCTAGGAAGCGTTATTCAGCAGTATTTTGGGCGCTTTCTCCCTCCTTCACCATCTTCTCCAGGAATTGGACAGCATCCCATGCTGCTGGCATTATGCAATTCTATTACCATCCCACAGACCTTACATCTGCGGAAGACCACTGCGCATGTCATAAAGTAAGGCCTGAAGAAGGACTAAGCCAGTTTGTAGACACCTAGACTTAACTTCTTCCCAAATAATCCATGGGGGGACAATGGTATTAATTATTATTATTATTATTGTTTATATTGAAGTAGCGCACACACAGTCTGGATCTGGGCCCCATGTGCTGTGTGTTGTACAATACATAAGAGACAGTCCCTGCTCCAGAGAGCTTTTAATCTAAATTAAGTCAAGATGCAATAGTTAGCTGTAGCAAACATCAGAAGGTGGTTGATGGTGGGGGAAATGAGGATAAGTGTAATGAGAACACAGATTATACAGACCAGCTAAGAGTATAATTTTCAGGTGGCATGTCTTTGTTTGTTTTTGTTAGATGAATAAACAAGAGCTGTATGAATGTCTACAGGATTTACATTTTTAGTGACTTCTGTGTGAAAAGAGTTCTCATGTCAAATACTGTACATTATTATGCTGGTTTATTTCAGTTTTATTTTAAATGAGGTTGAAGTGGGAAAAAGATAAAGCAGTGCAAATATTTTTATTTTTGGTCTATTACTTCCTGAATGTGCAGGCTGGAAAACAGCAGGGAGAATAGAGACTCTGAAATGAACCTCAGTTCAGGACTCCGTTGAATAGTTCATCAGAGATCCTGGTTCTTGTGAACTGGGAGCAGACACGATAAAGAACAGAAGAGACGGAAAATGTCTTGCACTGGGGCCGTTATTTATTCATTTAAAATTTACCCTTAGCCTCTGAGCACATGCACAGCAGCTTGAATTTAACAATTAAAACACCACAAAACTATCTGAATGTACTCTTCCCCAAACACGAAATAAACTTACTACCTACTCCCCTCAATCAAATCCTTGAGAAACTCGATACTGTATTGTAACCTCTAATTAATGTGACAGATAATATCAGAGGTAGTCTGGCTCATTGATGGGGCACTGGACTGGGAGGCAGAAGATCAGGGTCTACTTAGAGCATTGCTGTTGACTCTAACTGTGGGCAAATCACTTCACTGCTCAGTGCCTCAGTTACTTTATAGGTAATGTTGGCATAATATTTCCACCCACCTCTGTAAAGTGCTTTGAGATCTACCAATGAAAAGCACTTCATAAGTGTTTAGTGAAGGTGGTGGTGTTATAATCTATTATTTATTATTATAGATAGGTCTACAGCATTGCCTGTTGTTAAGGTTGTTTGACACTTCCCATTATAAGACCCTGTTTTCAGTTGCTTAAAAGTTTGCCAAATTTTTAACTTTTGGGCTGAAATTTTACATGCTGGGTTTTTGCCTCAGATTAAATATATCTGGAAAATTTCAGACAAACCCTAGAACAAGGCTAGGGAAAAATACATTGGCTTGCCCATTTTAAAAAAATCTGGTGACCTTTTCTTTGAGACGCTCTAATGCCTCTATACTTTGAGCCAGGGCTTGAACTTTGGCACTAGGGTGGCTTTTTTTGTCAGGAAAAATCCCCACAAATTTAGCTACATTATAAGCCATTGGAAAAATCACAGTTCACACATGTTCAGTAGAAACTTTCTAGAGCTTCACAGCTAAATTCCCCAAAGATTCCATCCATCCTGGGGCAGAGCATGACTTTCCTTGTGATTGCTGCTCTGGGCTACTTATGGACACTGGAACTTGGAACAGAGATCTTGGCTCTCTTGTGTTCTCAGTACCTTCCCACTGGCTCAGACAGCATGGAGGAAAAAGCTGGTTGATTCTATAGCAGAGAGGACAAGAGCCAGACTGGGAGGCATAGGGAATAGATTGGAACAAAGAGCTTTGATGCGAGAGAGAAAAAGAAGAATGGTAGGAGAGGGGAAACTGGAACAATGGGGTCGGGTAGGGAAGACTGGGGCTTACTGGACAAAGAAACTGGGAGGCAGGTAGGGGAGATGGGGACTGGGAGCCGGTGGATTGAGGGGTTCAGATCAGACCCAGGGAGCGTTTGGGACTGGTTGGGCAAGGAACCAGGGAGAGGGGAGACTGGGAGTAGGGGTGGGTGGGAAACAATTTTCCAGGCCTATTAACATTTTTGAGATTTCAAAAATTTTCCTGTTCCAAAACAGAGATCTTTCCATTTTTTAAATTTATTTATTTATTTGTCGGAAAAAAACAGAGAAAGACCCCTACCATGCACCCCAGAATGCCAAATAGCCTGGTGGTTAGGGCACTTACCTGGGATGTGGGAGAACCAAGTGTAAATCCATGTTTTCAATCAGACAGAGCAATTACTTGAACCTGGATCTCCTACACTCCTGAGTTCTCTAACCATTGGACTGTTAGTTATTCTGTGGTGGAACGCTCTTTCTCTGGTTTTGACCAGAAATTCCATCCTGCACCTGAGAAACATTCCCAACAAAAGTTTTGTCAAAACTGATAGGTTCCTGCTAAAAGTTTTGGTTTTAAGGAATCAGCATTTTGTGATTTAACCCATTTCATTGAAAAATTCCTGACCAGCTCTAGCTGAGATGAGGAAGGAAAGAGTTGGAGCAAGGTAGACTAAGGGCTTGTCTACATGTAAACCATTTCAGCAGCATTGCTGCAGCTGGTTCGCTATAGCGCTTCAGTGAAGATGAAGGAGTTCTCCCATCAGTGTAGGTAATCCATCTCCCCAGGAGGAGGGTAGGTCGGTTGCTGGGAGAATTCTCCTGTCAACCTAGTGCTGTCTATACTGGATGGTTAGGCCAGTTTAACTGCATTGTTCAGGTGTGTGGATTTTTCACACCCTGGAGCAACGTAGTTATACTGACTTAATTTCCTAGTGTAGACCAGGCCTGAAACAAGTTGAGGAGCCTGGGGAGTAAGACTGTGACTGGGAGCCAACGGGGATGGGAACAGGGGCTGGAAGAATAGTAGTATGTGATTATGTAATTAAACACTGTATCATAATGCATAAATGGGGGAGGGGGCAAATTAACATTGCACAGGCTGACAGATCCAGAGGAGTGTGTACTGTAATGCCTTGTACTCAGTTTCACTGGAACTTTTTGTAATGTTGCACTTATTAACTGACTTAGGACTTGACTACACTTAACATGCTTCAGCGGTGCAGCTGCACCACTTCGGTGTAGACACTGCCTCCACTGACGACAGGGGTTCTCCTCTCAGCGCAGGTACTCCACCTCCCCAAGAGGTGGGAGCTAGGTCAAGGGAAGAATTCTAGTGCTGTCTGTACTGGCGATTATGTTGATATAGCTACGTTTCTCAGGTATAGATTTTTCATATCCCTGAGAGACATGGCTATACCAATGTAAACCAGGCCTTATTCTTCATGGGTAATATTTTTTTTAAGCTAGTGTTAGATATCTGGAAAGTTATTTTGCATGCTCCATAAGTTATTGTATTACCTGATGAGTAAATGCAATGTTATGTTATTGTACTACATATATTTTCTCGTGAGCTCATAAAATCAAAGGGTTGTCTTTATATTTCAATAAACTCATTCCTAATTTCAGACTAACTAGGGCTCAGATTCTTGCATCTTCTGGGTGAAAAACAATAATCAAGTTGGAACACTTAAAATGTGCTTGCTGTCAAAATTCATTCCTGCCCTAGGGTGCCAGTTACCATTTGTCTTTGTAACCAATTTTATATTTGAGCCTGCTGTATTTATTCTGGCTGAGCAAAGGTAGAGGTTGTCTATCCCTTTACAATATAATGTTTGCAAAGATGAAGTAGTAGCAACTGTGTTAATATTACTTCAAACCATATTGACTGTGAATAGTTAAAGTTCTTAGGGTTTTAGTCAACCAGAAAGCATGTAAGAAATAAAATAAGTGACTAAGAATTCTTAAAATATTTTGGAGATCTGTTTTCAAGGTCACGCTGTTCCGGATACTTTGTCCTTGGAAATCTGGTGGATGTTTCCTGGAAACAAAGGAAAAAGTCAACTTACACAATGGGAGTTCTGTATGTTTAAGGAGAGCAGACAATTGGAGTGGAGATCTCAATTGGGGATCTGAGGAGAAGTTTGCCCACAGAGCATAAATGCAAAGGGTCAAATATGGTGTGGATTTGAAAAGAGCTTATGCATTTAAGGATATGTCCTTGGGTATTACTGCTTATAAGTAGCCATTTGCATGTGTATAATTGGGTTTTGCACAATCAAAAGTTGTCCGTTTTTTGTGTGGATTCAACTTTTGTAGACATATTTGAGCATTTGACCATAATTGTGATAACTGCCATTTCTGGGTTAGCACAACAATAGGTGAGTTACAAGCCCCTACGTTGTGGTGCTCTGCTGAACTGTGAGTAGGATGACCAGATAGCAAGTGTGAAAAACTGGGATGGGGTGGGAGGGTAATAAGCACCTATATAAGACGCAGTCCCAAATATCAGGACTGTCCCTTTAAAACTAGGACATCTGGACACGCTAATTGTGAATCATTTCTAAGGGCAGGTCCATACTCACCGCGCGGGTCGACGCGGTGAGTTCGACTTCTCGGAGTTCGAACTATCGCGTCTAATCAAGACGTGATAGTTCGAACTCCCTGCGCGCTCCGGTCGACTCCGGAACTCCACCACCGCGAACGGCGGTGGCGGAGTCGACCTTGGAGCCGCGGAGTTCGACCCCGCCGCATCTGAACGGGTAAGTCAGTCGAACTAGGGTACTTCGAGTTCAGCTACGCTATTCGCGTAGCTGAACTTGCGTACCCTAGTTCGGCCGGCCCCCCCCCTTAGTGTAGACCAGGCCTAAGACAAAGAGAAGCCAGTAGCTGATCTTACATAATGATAGAAATCTACTAATGGCCCTCAGGTGATATATGACAATACTCGATATAAAGGATGTAATATTTTATTTGCTGTACCATTGCTTAATGAAAAAATAAGTTATAGACTGAGCTTTATTTTGTTCCAGGGAAAACTACCTCCAGTTCAAAGGTAACGCCCCTCCTCCTCGCCTGGCCTCAGTTCTGGCTTTCATCCTTCAAGTATTTCAAAGAACCAAGAGCACTGAAGTATGTGACATTGAGTTGCTTCTCCCTGCTTTGTTGAAATGCATGGTATTAGTTAATGAAACACAAGGTGAGATGCTTGTTAACTTTAAATATACTTGTGCATTTGTAATATTTTATACTTACTGAGCACTTTTCATCCGAGTAGGTAGGTTTATTACACTGCAGAGAGTGGTAGCGGCACATTCCCAACCAGTACCATCCAGTTTGCAATTGCATTAGCCAGCGTTCGCCAGCTCATGCTTCAAGAGAGGGCCTAAGTTTTGTACTGCCATGACCCTCTGTAGGATGACTTTCTGCCAAGACCAGAAACCCAACATAACCCAGGGTTGAATACAGCTCCAAATTTATAAAAGAAGAAAATCAGCTTTGCAAATGAGTATTATCCCACATAAACCGGGGTGGAAGTTTTTGAGTACTTTTTGGGGGGGGGGGGTGGAGATGGCAGGGGGAGAAGAGAGAGAGGGAGAGAAAGAAGACCATAGTACTGTTGGTGATAGTTGATAGTTCCTGTTCTCAGTTTTGAGCGGGGTAGAATGGTCTGATTGCTTCCTTCTCATTCAGAGTGGGAATGATCTAAAGACTACAAACAAAACCCAAACTGAAATATATACCTCCCTTTCCATGGAGAGTGTACGTCTTTAGGGGACAATGCTTAAAATATACATTTCCCTCTTTTTAAAAAGACAGTACTTAAAATCTGTGTATTTCAATCATAACAGTGGGGAGGTAAGAGTTCTGTTGCAGTGGTTCTCAACCACGGGTCCTGGGGGGGCCACGAGCTGGTTTTAGGGGATCTGCCAAACATGGCTGGTGCTAGACTCACTGGGGTTCAGGGCAGAAAGCTGAAGCCCTACCATGCAGGACTGAAGCTTGAGGCCCTGAGTTCCAGCACCTGGGGCTGAAGCCTGAGCAACTTAGTTTTGCGGTGCCCCTTGTGGCATGGGCCCCCGGGCAATTGCCCTGCTTCCGACCCCTTAGTGCTTTTATATGGAGAAAAACAGTTGTTGTGAGACATGGAGTTTTTATAGCATGTTGGAGGGGCCTCAGAAAGAAAAAGGTTGAGAAACCCCTTTTCTATTGAATAAGTCTGTGATTCTTTCTGTTCTTTATAGCCAACCTAACCTGTGAATCTTGCAATTTTTTTTTTTACAGTAAAAAAACTATCTAGTGAGATTCTGCAGTATATGGTAGAAGGCTGCCAAGCAGGGTCGGGAAGAGAACCTGCCACCCAACTAACTTCTGTGTTTAGGTAACCAGAAAATATGCCAACTGGCAGTGCAGCTTTTGCAAAGCATTTGACAGCAAACATATTTTTTTAAATAACTAATTATCCCTAATCTAATGCACTGTTACTTGTTTATGGTACTTAAATTATTGCATTCTTGGCAGTGGTTTAAAATACTGGTTGGCTAAAAAGTGAAAGAAAAAAACCAAATTTTCCTGTGGATTCCATACTGTTTTGAAAGGCAAACAACAGAGGGATGTATTGCAACCATAATGGGAGAAACTCCTTGGGCATATGGTGAAGCATGATGTCAGGGGCCAAAGTGCACATACCTAAATTAAAAGGCACATCTGACCTTTTTTGCGTTTACATTTTTTATTATTGAAATTCCTAATTTGTGACATTCAGATTTTTCACCGTGAAAATTGAGCTTTTTACAAAACTTGACAGGATTGTATTGCCCATGAATCCCACTCCCATGTACATACAGTGAATAAACTGCATGAGCCCAGTGCCCAAAGAAATTTTGCAAACATAGACCCTGATCCTGTATTTTATGGTGTGCAGGCCGACAGCTGTGTGGACAGTCCCATTGAAATCAGTAGGGCTCTGCCCACATGCTACAAAATGCAACTTTTTCACGGGGCATTTTATGTCTGATTTTGCATGCCCTCACCTCACCATTTTGTCTATTATATATATTTAAGCCCTGATCCTGCAACCTCCTCCACGCAAGAAGATGCCTGCTTCAGGGCAGAGTGCCCTGGATGAAGGGGTCAGCCCACATGGAGCAGCTTGCAGGATCTCCGGGCTTTAAGTTTCACTGGTAAAAATGTGTGCATGTACATGGTGATCCTGTAGCATTAGCCTTTAAAAATGCAGCCCCTAAAGTATTGTGTATAAAATGAAAATTTCCATGCATTCAAGATGGTTCTGCTGATCAGACTCTTTTGGTGGTTGTTCCTTTGCACATTCTCTATATCTAGTTTTGACCTTGCATGAAGTGCCCCTGTTTCTCCTTCAGGCAATTTATCCAGGACTATACCACAGTATATGATCATCAGGTTTACAGCATCCTGGAAGTAGTGGCAGTCTTGGATCAGCCCCTAGTTATCAGTCTGATTCCAACAATCACACAGTCCCTGAAGGATTCAGAGCACAAACAAGGGCTTGGCAGAAACACTGCACAAAGGTACATTTTGTATTATTATTGCTTTTTGTCAGTGAACAACAGAGGTGTAATCTCTTGACGGATGGCAACTTTAGACTGCAGCACAGATTTCATGTAACTGATGTGTAAGTACGTTCAGCCAGAAATTTACCCTTTTTTTTTTTTTTAGAACTGTAGCACATATAGATAACTTAGAATTTTGTGAAATGCTTTCTCAGATGTTTTGACACCAAGCTTACAAAAACACACACAGTAATTTAATGCAGAGCCTGCTGGCTTCCATATAAATAAATAATGGTTATTGATATTACATTTGCACTTAGGAGCCCACTCATGGACCAGGACCTCTTTATGCTACATGCGATACAAACACAAAACAGAAAGTCAGTCCCTGCTCCAAAGAGCTTACAATCGATTTAGTTCCTTAGTTTGATTGTGCTACAAGTCCCTATTTTTAAGGATTTATACTGCAGTTTTGGTGTAAATATCTGATTCAGGCTTGGCATAAGAAATATCCATGGATTAATTTTAAGGGTTTTTGTACACAGTATAAAATAAAATAAATAGAAGCTGGTGATTTCAGAGCTTTCAAAAAATCCTTTCTCAGAGTCATTTTAATTGTATATAACAAACTGAAAATACTAAAATTAAAACAAAAAGATGATACCAAAATATACTTTACAATGAACCAGAACTTCACCAGTAATATATGATTTCCCAGTGGAGCATGAGAGAAAGGGTCAAGAAATCAGTCTTGTAGAGTGGATACAGTCATGCAGGATACATATATTAAGGAAGATGCTCACTTAGAGGATTCTAAATGAGGAGGAACGATTCCATCTTCTCATGCATAAAAGTATAATTTGTCTCACTTTTATAAGTCAAGAAAATAGAATGCATGCTGTGGTCCTAAGCACTAGTAAGAGATTGGTAGGATTTTTTTTTCCCTACCAAAGTAAGAATAACATAATGGGGGAGCAGTATTTTTCTGTAATAAGGTAGTGTGTTCCTTTTCATTCCCTTGATACAGAAAGGAGAGGGCTGGAGGTTAAAATTTAAAGGGAGGAAAAATACTGAATGTACTTAATGTTAGTAGTTTTTTTAATATGCACATTGAAATGTGTAACATTTGTTTAACCATGTAGAATATTAACTCTCATAGGTCCCAATTATTCTCACATTTATTGGTTTTTGATCTAGCTAAGGATCAAATATGTAATTTACTATGCGTGTTTCCTATTCAGCTGGGTACTCAGGCTGTAACTTACGTCACTAAGAGGTGTTTATAATCCACACCCCTGAATGCCGTAAGTTATACTGACCTAAGCGCAGGTATGGACAATGCTATGTCTGTGGGAGAATCCTGGGAGAGCTTCTCCCGCCAACGTAGCTGCCACCTCTCATGGAGGCAGGAGTGTAGCCAACAGGAGAGCATCTCCACCACAAGCGTTACAGTGACACAGCTGCAAGTGCTGTAGCGTAGATGTAGTCTTAGTCTCTAGCCGTGCTTAAAGTTATGTTGTTGCTTAAGTTCCTTGCTGAGTGGGGCCAGGGCTACTGAAAGGGTGAAATCCTGGCTCCATTGAAGCCTTTGCAAGTTTTGCCATTGATTTCAGTGAGGTCTGAATTTTACCCACAAGGTGTAAAGTTAAGCAAGTGTGTAACTCTTTGCAGGATTGGGGCTATAAATATTATATTCATTTTGTATTTTATATACTCATACAAACTCCAACTCATAAAATATGTATATTGTCTAAGCATATTTTTCAGTCATTGTCTATGCTACAAGTTTTATTTTCTGCAGAGAGTACAAATGAAAGGAGTTAATAAAAAGCATGGCATATTTTATTTTATATTTGAGTTTCTCTCCTTTTAAAGCCCCTCTTACCCTCCACGAAAAAATAGTTGCTTCTACTTTAAATAAGGACATGCTGTGTTAGACTGCTATTCCACTATTCATAGAAGGATTTTCAAATTTCCTGAGTTTTTCCTTTTGATCATGTAGTCTGTAGACACTTTTATATAACATTTTTTTATACTGTCAATAAAGCAAAGCTCATCCATTTGCTAACAGAGCGTAAAAAGACAGTTTGTTTGAACTTCCCTAAGAATATACTAGGGGATTACCAAACTGTCAAGTTTTCTTTAGTAATAACCTCATAATATATACTCTAAGATCTGGTGTTAATGTTCTCCACAATGTTTTCTCTATAAATACAAGTTTATTAATAAAGTGCTTCCCTGTCCACCCAAGGTGGTTCATGAATAAGGCTATGATTTTGTCATGGATATTTTTAGTAAAAGTCAGGGACAGGTCACAGGCAAGAAACAAAAAATCATGGAAGCCGTGACCTGTCCCTGACAAAATGGGAAGGGAGGAGGGTCCAGCACCTTTCCCCGCCTGCAGCAGCTGGGAGCTGCAGGGTCTCCCTGCCAGCGACGGTGGCTGGGGAGCTGTGTGGGGGCCCTTTCCAGTGGCCACTGAGCAGCTCTGGTATCCCTCTGCCTGCAGCTGGGGGGGGGGGAGGGCAGGGGCGGACACCGGCTGCTAACAGTGGTGGGTGGGGAGCTCAGGGGTCCCCACTGGCACTGGCAGCTGGGGAGCTCAGGGGTCCCTGCCAGTGCCGGTGGCAGCCTACGGAAGCTGAGCTGCTGCAGGAGTCCCCTGCTGCTGGCTTCAGCATATGTTTGTGAGCATGCTCAGTGCACTCTAAGTAGCACATTCAGATAGATAGATAGCAGTTTTTTACACTACAGGACGGCAGGTCAGCTGAGAGGGCCCCCAGTGTCACGGAGGTCACTGGAAGTCATGGATTCCGTGACTTCCGTAACATAATCGTAGCCTTATCCATGAACAATGAAAATACAGTCATCCTAATAAAAAGCTTTCTTGCTCAGATCTAGATCCTCTAAGCCAGGGGTCGGCAACCTCTGGCACGCGGCTCACCAGGGTAAGCACCCTGGCGGGCCAGGCCAGTTTGTTTACCTGCCATGTTGGCAGGTTCGGCTGATCACGGCTCCCAGTGGCCTGAAGCGGCGAACCGTGGCCAGTAGGAGCCGTGATCGGCCGAACCTGCGGAGGAGGCAGGTAAATAAACTGACCCGACCCGACAGGGGGCTTACCCTGGCGAGCCACGTGCCAGAGGTTGCCAACCCCTGCTCTAAGCATAAATATCTATGTATATAATTGCATTATTCTATGTATGCTCACTATATTTGTTAAAGTTCAGATCCCATGTAAATCAGAACCAATGCAAAGAAATTCCACTGGTAATGACACTATCAAATGTTATGGTTTAACATGAAAATCACAGCAAATACATGCAACCTATTTGTAGAATTGAAATGCTTGAGAAGGATATTTTGTGAAGAAAAATACAGAAATATTTCATATCTGTTCTTTACATAAATGTCTTAGTGGATAATAAACTAATGATATGGTGATATCTTTAACCTTCTTTCTAAGCCCATTGTAGCGGCCTGTCATAGTGTGCTGTTTTGGAACTACCACCACTCCATGAACTACATACAAAATATCCTAAACAAAAATTAAATATGTGGTAACATAGTGAGCTCTGTACATGATTATGGTTTTGAGCCTCAGCTAGACAAGTAAATACACAATTTAAAATAAAGACGTGTCTAGCTTAGGAGGAAAGTTTACTTAGAGCTTGAAGATATTCCATTTACTATGTGCCAAACAAACTAAAGGAAGTATTTCTTCACACAACGCACAGTTAACCTGTGGAACTCTTGGCCTTCACAACATCCTCTGGCAAAGACTATTACAGGGTTCAAAAAAGAACTGGATAAATTCATGGAGAATAGGTCCATCAATGGCTATTAACCAGGATGGGCAGGGATGGTGTCCGTAGCCTCTGTTTGCCAGAAGCTGGGAATGGGCGACAGGGGATGGATCACTTGATGATTACCTGTTCTGTTCATTCCCTCTGGGGCACCTGGCATTGGCCACAGTCGGAAGACAGGATACTGGGCTAGATGGACCATTGGTCTGACCCAGTATGGCTGCTCTTATGTTCTTAGGTGCCCTTCGATCCTTGTTTGCCCCTCAGCCAAACTTCGCTAAAAATTCATGGTAAACAAAGCAATTGCAGAAGTGAGGCAGGAAAAAGTTCTGGTTTTACCTCACTTTACATGAAAAGCTTGCATGAAAACTGTATTTTTTTACTCTTCAGTCCTATGAAATTGTTTAACATACATATTATATGCTTTTGTTTTTAACAGAGAAGCCTACAAAAGACTGTTATCTCGCCTTACAGCAACTGGTCAAAATGAGATACTAAAACTGGAAAATGAGACAAGTTAACAATGTATTGGTGATTAATTCTTTCCCCCTGAAATGTTTGCACACTGTTACTGCCTGTACTGTTATTGTAATGCACTATCAAAGTTGTTTATCTTTACAAATAGATTCTATTTAATGCTTTTTAAAAGTTAAGCTGTTTTTCCAATAGCATTGGTAGCGTTTTGACTATTGCCAGAAATATGAAGAGTAATTCAAATATTTTGTCTTTCAGTTGATGACCGAAAGATACTGCAAATTCATTAAATTTTAGAAACATCCATCTAAAATTCACAAGAAGATACAAGACAATGTGTGGGATTTTCAATAGAGCCTAAGTGACTTAGCACAAGTCCCATTGACATTGTGTGTTTTGAACAAAATTTTAATTTCTAAACTTTTAATGGGAGTGTTTTGTAGATCAGAAATAAGTGTGATGTGTAGAACTCTGGGGGTCAGGCAGCAGGCTTTCATACTGAGCACACAAAGGCACTTCATGTCTGTATGCTGAGCTCAGTGAATGCAATGTCTTCACCAAAAGCTGGGTCAGGGTTAGGCTATCTTACGTTAATAGAAAGGCTTGTGTATGTGTTGCACAGAATAGAGAACAGGTGTCCTAACCTTGCTCTTGTATTGAAACCTTTCGGGTCTTTCAGATTCCTCATCTCTGTTGTCCCGGGGGGAGGGAGGAAGCAAGCAAGTCTCAGGTTCCTGAATATCAAGGAGATCTCCCATTCTGACTGAAGTGGTAATTTCCTATTCTTCCTCTTATCCTGGATTTAAAATGAACTAAATTAAAAATCTAGTTAAAGCCACAAAATTTGATGTGAATTTCATTAGATAGTTTAACTTAGACAAAGGATAAAGGGAGAGAGCGAGAAGGCTGATGCACTTAGAAGAACTGATTTCAAAATCTGTAGTTAGTTCAGACTGTGTTTAACGTTGGGTGAGTCTGGCTAAATGGATTTCTCAAACATCTCACTGTGTCCTTGATAATCTCTTGATCCTTTCTCTAGACCATCATAACTTTTCTCTGAATAGAATTAAAGTTAAGGAACCTTTATTTAAGATTCTGTAGAATTCACATATTTCACTTGACTCATTAACACGAATTCCTAAGAGTTATTCCTGTGGCATGGGAAGTGGTGTGTGTGTACCTTCTGACAACACCACTGAATTGGTTATCTACTTTTAAAGTTATTCAGCCTTAACTTTACAGAGTTAATGGGGGAGGAGGAGAAACTATTTTTGTGTGTAACTACAGCAGCTTCAGAAATGTCCCTACAGTCTTGTTCAGAGCAGCATCTGTTTTGTTACAGTGCTCCTATCAAGTAGAAACAAATAATCTTTTCCCTAAATCAGCTATTGTTACATCAGATAATGCAGTAACTAAAAGCCTCTTTAGGCTACTTAATAGTGCAGAACATGGAGGTTCTTTTCATTATGAAAGTGACTTATTGAACTTGTGTTGTAAGCTTCTGCACCTGGAAGGAGTCTTATTCATCTCAAGAGGCTTGTGCTTCTAAAAAGCTTTTTTTTTTCCCTTTAAGAAAACTCTCCAAATGAGATTAATAGAGATGCCTTCAAAATCTGAGTTTTATCACACAGTAGGTAGCAGAACAGATGTCTGACTGTAGTATTACTTCCTGTAAGTAAACCCTTTGACTTTTAAAGAATAGGTAGAGCAGGTATTGTAACAAATTATTTAATGGTGTGTTCAGTGAGGTTTTTAAAGGTAGAGTGGATACTATCTGTAAAGTGTCTAAAAAAGCAACGATTTATAAAAATGTGACATAACTCTTGGTGCATCAGACACTAGTTTGGAAATTATTGTTCTTCTCTGTCAAAAAGTTAATGCAAACAGAAATAAAGCATTTTGCATGATCTCACTTAAACTATACCAGATTGCCTGCTTGACAGTAGTTAATTATTTGGTGTGGAGAGGGACAGATGTGACTGACAGTCTTGATAATAAAGAGAGCAAGGCTTTTGCCAAGTATTATGGGGTAGGGTGGCTTGTCTAGTATACCTCAAAACACCCGACCAAATATTTCACTAGCAAAAAGGCTGCTGAATTAAAATACATTGAAGGAAAATTAAAGTAAGTCTAAAACCAGCCGTCTACAGCTATAACTTATAACAGACATACACAATAAAGACCCTTTAAGGTACTGAATATTGCATGAGTGTATACAAAATACACCGCTACCTTGATATAACTCCACCAGCTATAACACGAATTCGGATATAACGCGGTAAAACAGTGCTCCAGGGGGCAGGGCTGCACACTCCAGTGGATCAAAGCAAGTTCAGTATAATACAGTTTTACTTATAACACGGTAAGATTTTTTGGCTCCCAAGGACAGCGTTATACCGAGGTAGAGGTGTATATTTAACCCTTTTACACTACATTTGAACACTTTAAAAGCAGAAGTACTTCCTTTTAAACATCAGTTTTCGGTTTAAATAATTTTAAATAAACCCTTCATTTATAAGCTACTACAGCCACCGCGTGGGAGGCACTGTGCACCTGCAGAAGGGCCAAAACCTGCAGATCAGTTGTGGGGGGGGGCATTTGCAGAGGAGACCCCAGACAAGGTAGAGATCCTTTTCTGTTCCCTGGAGAAGATCTCAAGAGAGTCTCTGTGGCTAGCTGCAGAGCAAGAGGGATTTTGGTTGGGCCTGGATCTTCCCAACTGATTTGTGCATTTGTGTATCAGCTGAGCCAAAACCCCATGCAAGGAGAGCAATGGGCCACATTTGTATCTCCTCCCCATTTATAGTAGCAGGTGTTTTACCCAGCTCTTCAGGCATCCTGCCTGCAAGGGACTGTAGATTCTGTTCAGCCCTGCACTAAGTCCTTTTATGCCAGCTTTGCTCCATTCTTGCGATTTGGCCCTTTGCAGGTTTCCCCTGGGGGAGCCTCATTTGTATAGTAATAGAGCAGTGCTGCTCCAAAAAACACAATAGCAGAAATGGTCTCCATGTTTTGTAGTACATTGTTAGAGCAATATTGCGCTTAGGCGTTTTATAGCACTTGTGACTTATTTCCATAATAAAGAAGAAAACCCAGAGAATAAGACTGTAGCTAGGATTGCTAATGGACTTCAACAAGACTTACGCGTGTACGCTTTGTCCAGCTCATTTGATGAATATGTGAGCTGGTGACTTTCTAAGACATTATTCACCAGCAATGATTGTAATCACATCATTGCAATATTCAATGGTATTTTGATCAAATATTAAATTTCTGTTAAAAAGTTTTCAAAACTACTACATTGGCTCATTAAATGTCATTTCCCTCCCCCACCCTCATAAAAAAAAATTAGCAGGAGTGCTGCTGTCAGTGTAACAAAAGCCTCATTTATACATCTTTCTTCTACTCTGATATCTGCTTCAGTACTGTTACTGTGTGTGTACATATGAGGCAGGCTTTTCTCACTGGGACACACAGCACTGATAACTGGATACAAATAAAATACCTTTTTAATATATTTCCTCTATTACTGAATTCAGGATACTGATCTCCTCGGATCCATCACACTTTGGTATAGAACAACTGTCCAATATGCCATGCCAAACTGCAGATTCCTTTTTTAACCCTAAAATGATTATCTAAAAGAATAAGAAAAGGAAAAAGCATTGTTAAAAATTCACACTATCTTCCATTATTCCCATGGAAATGTCCATCTATTTTGTAAGAATTTCACATTTTTGTATTGTTAGTGGAAAGCAAGAACAAGATAAATTATGCCTCGCTTCCATTTTCACTGACAAAAAATGAAGTGAGGGGGCATTTCCTAAGATGAAATAGCTCATAAGATAGCAAATTTTATCTTTTTATGATGGAATAAGGCAGTGCACACATGCAAAGAATAAAGATCTGTACAGTATTTGGTGTAATTATACAGAACATGAGCTTCCAGTAACATACACTACTTACATTGTCATTTATGAAAACTTCCATAACTCTCCATTTAAATGAAATTGCCGTATTTCCCTCAAGAAATGGATAATAGGCATTACTGCAGTCGTCTTTTTCCCTCTTCTGTAGCTTCTGAAAATTAGATATGTTTGGAGGTTTTTTAGGAACTACATTTCATCATAATTTATCTTAATTATTTTTAGCTGCTGCTACTGTATTTAAAATGTGATGTAATCAGCCCTTCTGTTAGAAATGGTTACAAAAATATACTGAAGATAAAAACCCAGTGTGATGTCAGCATGTCATAGCAGAGTTAGATTGTTTTAGAATACACAGAAGTGAGTTTTGTCTCAAAAAACTTCTTTGAGCTACTTATAAAACAAAACCTTTTGAAGGTAGTGGTCTGCCACTACACAAATGAAAAGCAACTGTTAACTAAAAGACCTTAATTCTATATCTTGATCTATATGGTCTTGTTACAGGTACAGGAATTTACCCACATCAAAGGGGTTACAGGATTGGGGCCAAAATTCACTAAGTTTTCTAGACCAACTTGTTAAGCCCTACAGTGTAGTTCCTGGAAGAGCTTGCCTCTTACATTTGAGCAGGACATCACTGTATGAGTAAGTTATCCTAGTAGCATCTGAATACCCTATATTTATCAGTTGTAAATTGATTTCCCTCATATCTGTTTTGGTAAAAGGGTTAATATAAAATTATCGTCTTAGCCCATGTGATGAGTTCTGCAAGCAACATCAAAACCTGGCACAGCTAGTTCTGTAGATTAGACATCCATACAGTAGGCTTATATTTCACAGTTATATTATTTATACACTTACGTCTTAAAGGTGCATATTTATTTTATCAGAAAATGGTTAAATTGGAAGGGCAAATATGCAATACATTAAAAAAATACAAGCAACTTAAATTCACTAAGGAATTATGGGAGAGAGGTGGACATGAAGAAAAATTGAGATGATGCAACTTCTATTTCGTATAGGCAGTGTGATGTTGCTAAATAATGCCTTAAACAAGCAGTGCTCCTGCAGAAGGTATCTTGATTTCTTTATATATATATATATATTTTTTTTTTTTTGAGTTCTGGCATTAGAGAAAAGCTACTGTAGCTTTGCATTACAAGATAATCTCTACTGAAAATACCATTGAATACTGACATTCTCTCCTTTTCTTTCAAAAATTATTTTGAAAAAAATCTAATTTTCCCAGAAACAAAATATTATCCCTTTACATAATCTACATTCTTAAACTGCCTGCCAAGTCGTCCTTCCCCGCAAACTCTTGACTGCAGAGGAAGTATTTTAACCTTGCCCTCTTAATTTATTCTACGTTCTAATTTTCAAGTAAACAGATGCCGCCTTTTTTCGCATTTGTTCCACATTCTGCCTATGTTGTTTCTGCTTCTGTGCACATTCAATTATCTATTTCTTCCTGATTCTGCAACTGATGTACTAAATTTCTATGTTAGTAGGGGAAAAAAAGAACCCTAGGCAAACCTCAAGGCAAAACAGTACAAACTTTTGTAATTCTATCTCAAGTCCAGGTACTCTACCTGAAAGTTAATAAGTCATGAATATACAGCATACAATAGATATACTGGGATTTAAAAAAAAAATACATATTCTACAATATTTTCTTCATACTGACAACTGGGCCATAACATCTCAGTATTTCTTTGGTCACTGCTTGGATGTGAAATGCTCAAGGGAAAATGAAGATGCTGTAGAAAGTAAAGTTGATGTTATCTGTGTTCTTTCATCTGTGTCAAACCAGTGTCTTAGCACTGTACTTGGGAATCAGATAAGCCACACAAGATGGCTGAATTTCAGTGGCTGGTGATGTGGTGCCTATATGTACAACTGATAAAACACCTCCATATCCTTTGGGACTAAATGTCCTCTATAAAAGGTAAATATTACTCTTTATGGGTGTGACCTAAAAAGTAGACCACAGGAGAGAGATACAAGTATTAGACGATTCATTACAGCTCAAGTTCTTGTGGCTCAAAGATCTATTTCCAGATGCTAGCAGATTTAGTCAATAAAAATAAGAAAAAGAGCAGTACCCACATGGCCTCTATCCCAACAATTTATAGACCCACTGAATTATTCAGTCTTACCGCTATTTCCCCTTATTAAGATGGTGAAGAGGCTTGAATGAGTTGTTATTGCTTGAGATCTTGTCCATTACTCCACACTCTTTTCTCCAGTTGGAAGCCCAAGCGAATTATGTTACCATCAGCTTTCTCACTGTTTTCTTCTCACTCCTAGAGTAGACTGGCCATGTGGAAAACATTCTTTTCCTTTTCTGGTCCAAAAATAAAGTGACAACTTAAGACTCTGTCAAAAAAATAGCAGTTGGACAGATCTTCTATTCAACCACAGTGTCAAAGCTGGTTACTTGGCAGGAACAGATGCTGGGTTTGATTCATTCCAAGATTTGCGTTGGCAGAAGATTTGATAAATTTCACACCACTGAAGTCTCTGTGGAGACTGGGCCTATTGAAGGCACCCATCAACACCAAGGATCCTGCAGCCCATCCAGCCTCAGAAATGGGCGGCACTAGTTGGGGACACGTGCTGATTCAATTGCATCCATTGCACAGCAGGACTCCTACAGAACCCCAGCTGCTAGTCAAAGCTGCCTTCTCCAAACCATCACCTGCTCACCCCCAATCCGCCTGGGAACAAAGTATACCCCGCTGGCACCAAGGAGAGCCTCTTTGCATAATCTCTCACCTGGTAAAAGATAAATGGCACTCCCTAACTTTAGGCACCGAAAAGTAGAATTCCTCCTTCCTCTTGGAGTCAGGTATAAGTCTACATGTTCTATAACTGAAGCTGCAAATAGCACAGCATGCAGAAGGTAAGTGGTCAACATGAAAGATGTCTGTGATTGCTGGAGTCTGATGATTAGAAGCCAGAGCAGAATCCTGGCACTAACTGCAGCATGGGCTATGTGCTCAGGCTCTGGAACCATACAACTAATTTAATGCAGTTGCACAGCTGTTTAAAACTTCTATTCACCAGGATAGACAATTGATGAGGACAACCAGAATAGTAAAAGTGTTGAAAGATCAAAGCAAACGTGATCACTTTTTCTTGCAATATACTCTACTGCCTGTTGGTCCTTGAGCTGTACGGCACATGCCACTCTGCATAAGGAAACTAATGCCACTCCAAGTTCTTGAAACTTTCTTAACCGCCTGCTGCCATGGATATGGCCAGTTAAATAAATGGTAATCCTCTGTCCTTCCGAAAGAAACCTTTTAACCATAACTTCACAGCTATGGCTAGTTGGCCATACGGGGGACTGGTGAGTGGACTTGGGTTTACAAAAATTAAAATACCAAAACAAGAAAACTTGATGTGTAAATGCAGAAACTATGCTGGGAACTTTTGTCTGTCTCAGTGCTTTACAAACTTCAATAAGTTCTCCCAGCACCAGTGAAAGGGGTAGTATTATATACACCTTTTCCAGATGGAGGAAATCAGCCTAGAGGTTGATGACTCACTCATATGCAGAACTGATATAAGAAGCTGGGGGCCCTGATTCTCAGACCCTTGCTCTGATAACTTAGGCCACACTCCCTAGACAATAAAACACTTGAGGCTGCTGGAAAATACAAATAACTTGGTCCTGGGAATCCCAAATACAAAGCAAGGCATAGACCTTATAGATTACTTTCTAAAGTCAGGGTAAGTTTTCAAGAATTACTGTTCTGTATTGAGAAACTAAGAAATGCCTCTGGATGCTGGTGTGCAGGAGACCAGAGAAAAGCAAAATCAAAAACTTAGTGACCTTTCAGATGCATGAGCCATGCAGTTCTACATACAATTGTGTGTGTGTGTGTGGGGGGGGGAATACCTTGATCTAAACTTCTTCACAGCTGAGTCTTCATGGAAAGAAAGTATTGTCAGTGCTCAGATAATCATTCCAGGTGACAAATACAGTTAATCTCTTCTACCCTGTCTACCTTTAAGTTGTCTAGGACAATTGACAAAACAATTTTTGATATAAAATCTATGCTGACAGATTGAAGAGGTGAAGTTTCCTAAGGCCAACTCCAAGAAGAAGAATCAGATGGGATAAGTGGAACTTCCTTTTATCACTACCAGTAGCCCTGAAAAGAGTTACCGTCTGTATGATCAAATTCATTTGACTCAGTCCGAGAGCTGTTACTAAGAGCAAAATGCTCCTCTCCAAAAATGCATTGGGTATTCCTAGATGTTAGTCTGAACCTGAAATTCCCATGAATAGCAGCAGGAATTCTATGGTCTGAGATGTGTTCAAATATTATGGTGGTGCAGGACCTATAATTACATAGATCAGAGAAATGCACTGTGTCTTTAGGTCATCAACCGAGAGGTTTAATAGTATTCTTCTTGGTTAATATTTTCAAACACCCATGTTGTCACATATATGCAAATAAATGGCAAAAACATCACACAAAAAAAAAAGGGCAGGGGTCACAATAGCCAGAGAAAAGCAGAATATAATGGTTTGGTTTTATTATTATAAATTGTAAATATGCCTGCAATATTGCATGGAGACACTATATAAATTGAAAGAATAAATAAAATATTGACTTTATTATACACCGAGTTAGCCTCTGGAGGCCAGTGATTTGTGGTACCATATGTTGGACTAAATGAGACTATTCATTGAGAATTGTAAATAGTAAATATGGTAACCCTTTACAAACTGGCTATTAAAAATTTTAAGTAAATGGTGCATTTTAATTATATAGTAAAGAGGTTATTTCCAACCATTAAAAGATTGTAGGTATCAGGAAGAATTGATCGTCTGATAGAAGATAACATTTAAAAGTAGACCTTGGTAAATAAAGAAAGATGATTTTGTATATCAGTTTCTTTGACAAGCAGGTTCAGTACAGTGTTGCACAGTAATAGCCACTGAAACCTCAGTCCTTCTATAGTTCAGGTGAGATGCAAAAAAATCAGTTCCTTGGTAGATGCCCATAATATATTTAGGGTTTTTTGTTTGGTTTTTTTTTTTTTTGGCTTTATTATGCTTCACACTATCTAAACTTCCAATAAGTTTTGTTAAATGAAAAACTAGTGGTGATGAAGTTGGGAACTGAAGGTCAATGCATTTATCCTTTTTTGCCACAGGTACCTAGGAAGTTGAATAATTTAGCATAATAGAATATTGTCCTTGTTAAGCTTATAAACATTGTATTATATTGTCTTTGAACAGTGCCACTGGCAATCCATTTAATGTGCAGACCCAAGGAACAATAGGCCAGGCAGGATGCTGAGTGCACTTAAATAGAACTTAAATAGAGGCAAGTAACAAGTTGTCACCCAGAGAAAATGGCAAACGGGTTGGTATGAAATGTATGTTCCTAATTTGGGCCAGAGAGAAACTGCAGACTGTGAGATGGAGCCTTTAGTGGAAAAAAAATGTTCATTTTTTTGTCTGTTGTTGTTTGACTTTAAGACAAATGTGTAGAAGATAAAGCAGTAGTTCATGCTTAATTGATCCAAAAGTGAAATTGCTGTATGCAGTGCTTTTTTTCCCCCTTTTGCTTTTATGGATGGTGCACTCTCTCACATAGTGCCAATCCTGTGGTGAGGCACTTGTAAAGTCTGGAGGTTGGGGCATGTGAAATAGGGAGCTGGAAGGAAGCATGCTGCTATTCCATTAGAAGCAAAAGGAAGCGTAGGCCCGTAGAATACTTCTTCTTTCCCTTCCTTGCTGACATCCAGCACCTGCAGGACCAAAATGCTGAAAATAATATTTCAAGGATCACAGAAGAAATAGAAAACAAATTTGCTGGCACATATTGTATACACTTATTAATCCCAAGGAAAGGCAATTTCAACCCAATGGATTTTATTTAAGGATCAACTGATGTATTAATGTCCATATCACCCAAATCTTATCCTAACCGTCACTTAATAGCAAATAGTAAAATTTGATCCCACTTACTAGCTGTACACTTGCATGGTTGTACATGTAGAACTGTGCACAGAGATGCTAAACCATTACTACAAAATATGAATCATTTGTCAAACTGATATTTTGAGAAGCAAGGAAACTCAGGGCTGGCTGAATGACAGAGTAAATGAAGACATACAGAGAAAAGTGCCTTTCTTCAGAAAGAGGGACCAGCATGCTCAATTTGAAAATAGAAGGGCTCATAGTGCTGTTTAAAACTAGGCAGTGTGCCAGCACCTGAGAGCATATGTAGTCAACACTTACAGCTCTGCCAAAGCACTTTCTCATTTGTTATATATTTTTTTCTTGTAGGCCCGGGTCTCTGTTGGGCAGACTGTCAGTTCTGAGATGGTTCTGTGATGTAGGGAAAGGTCCACTCAAAAGCAGCACTCAAAATGCATTTTCACTTGCCATCAAGTAGTATTTGAACAGAGATGAAATAATACTCAAAAGGTCCCACAGATTATAAACAAGTGTTTGTTAGTACGTTTCCCAACTTGATATAGTGCTGTTTGTTACATTTTATGTACTGTACAGTGTTCCTATCCAAGCCATTGTGCATTAATTTTCCATTTAAAATTGACAAAGTATTAAATATGTTACCCCACTCAACTTATCATCATGGATGGTTCTACAACTGGGGCACTGCATCACTCAGAAAAATGAAAATAATTCACCTAAAGCCCAGAGGTAAGTATATATAGAGCCCTGTGCGGATACAAATTTATATCCACGTATGTGGATATCCGCAGTTATAAATCAGTATCCATGCAACTGCAGCAGGGAAAAGAGCAGAACATGGGGCCACCACTCCCAGGAGCCAGCGCTGGCAGCTCTTCCAGCGTGGCTATACCGCCCGCAGCCCCGCCCCCAGCTCTACCCCCATCCCTTCCACCCAATTGTCTGCATCTCCTGTCTGGGGGCAGGCATGCCACTTGAACACAAGAGTGTGACCAGGGACAGCTGCTCATGATCCTGGTGCCCGCCCCAGTGGGCAGGGCTGGGGGCCATACAGCCATGTTGGAGGAGCTGGCTCCTGGGAGCAGCGGCCCCATGTTCTGCTCCTTTCACTGCTGTGGTTCCCAGGAGAGCACTGCGGTTCCGCAGAGGCCAATTTATATCCACGGGTGGGTGGGAGTGTGTGTGTATAAAATAAAATGACCTTATTAGATGTTGGGGAATAGAAAATTACATTAGGGTCATTGAAGCAACAAGAGAGAAAACAGTGGGGGAACGGCTCCACATTTTAGATGTCTATACAGAAATACAAGGAATATGGGGAAGACCTGGAAAAATTAGTACATAAGAAATTACATCTTAAGTGGCATCACTGAAACTTGGTGGGATAAATCGCATGACTAGAATACTGTTATAAAGGGGTATAGCTTGTTCACAAAGGACAGGCAGGGGGAAAAGGGAGGAGGTGTTGCATTATACATCAAGAATATACACACTTGTTCTGAGGTCCAGAAGGAGGTGACTGGCAGACCAGCTGAATGTGTCTGGGTGAAGATAAATTATGCCAGTCCAATCTACTTCCCTTCCTTGACAGAGTTATTGGCCTAGAGGCCAGGATGTTGTAGACATCATGTATTTTGATTTTGGCACAGTCCAACCTGACATTCTCGTAAGTAGAGAATTGTGATCTAGATGAAATTACTATAAGGTGGGTGCAAAACTGGTAGAAAGAATGTACTAAAAGAGTAATTAACAATGGTTCACTGTCAGACTGTGAGGATGTATTTAGTGGAGTCCCACAGGGGCCTATCCTGGGTGTGGTACTATTCAATTTTTTCATAAATGACTTAGATAATGGAATGGAGATATCACTTATAAAATTCGTGGATAATACCACGCTGAGAGGGTTGGCAGACAGTATTAGACTTCAAAATGATCTTTATAAATTGGATAATTGGTCCAAAATCAACAAGATGAAATTAAATAAAGGCAAGTTCAAAGTACTACACTTAGGAAGGAAAAATCAAATGCATAAATACAACTGGGGAATAACTGGCTAAGCATTAATATTTCTAAAAAAGGATCTGGGAGTTATCGGATGAGCCAACAATGTGATGCAGTTGTTAAAAAAAAAGTGAATATCATTCTGGGGTGTATTAACAGGAGAGTAGTATGACATGGGGCATGTTGTGTAAGATATGGAAAGTAACCATCCTGGTCTGCTCAGCACTGGTGAGGCCTCAGCTGGAGTACTGGGCCAGTTCTGGGTGCCGCATTTTAGAAAAGATGTGGGCAATTTGGAGAGTCAAGGGGAGAGCAACAAATGACAAAAGGGTTAGAATAACTGCGCATGTTTAGTCTTGAGAAAAGAAGACTGAGAGGGTCCCGACAATAAGTTTCAAGTGCTTCAAAGTTTTAAATTAAGGGCTGTTACAAAGAGGATGTAAGGGAGATTTCAGTTAGATATTAGGAAAGCTTTCTAGCTATAAGGATAGTTAAGTATTGGTATAGGCTTCCAAAAGAGATGGGATCCCCATCACGGGAGGTTTTTTAAAAACAGTTTAGACAATCACCTGTCTGGGATGGTGTAGGTATACTTGGTCCTGCCTAGATGACCTCCTGAGGTTCTTTCCAGTACTATACTTCTGTGATTCTATAATCCCACTTTCACAGATTATTTACAGTTTTGGGGATCTATGAAGAGCCATGGATCGAGAGGGCAGCTGCTGTTATGATGGACTCTAGTGCAGCAGAAGACTACTGGAGAACCTAGTACCAATGGCAAAGCTATCAGCAGTACTTTTAAACATGCTCCAAAGTAAAGAGCACATGCACAACTAAGGCAGGTTGCGGTGTTCCAGCCCAAACTTTGACCTAGATCAATTACTGGTTATTTCTGGCCTTTTTATGGAAAATGAGAGGGCTGAAAAATTAATAGGACATTCCTCCTCCATTTAGACACTTTAAGTGTCATGGCACCTGGTAATATGCTTTTTTTTTAAAAAAACCCAAATCTTGTCTAGAGAGGAATTGCCCAGTCCATAGTCCCAGAAAATTTAATGCAGAAGTAGTAAATCTAATTACTAACCTGGAAATCTGTTAATATCCACAACATTTCCAAGGTATGTTTTAGAGATTCAGTGACTGCATAAGTATCATCCCTAATCTCTTTCGCCACTTCAAATAAATTTTGCTTTTTGATAACAGCTATGCAAAAAGTACCCTTGCAGAAACACTTGAAGAGACTTCAAAAGGAACCTAAATCTCTCACCTGGATACATGCCAAAGGCTCATTTGTCCAAATAGAATAGCCGCCAACTAAATATATTCTTCCATTGTGGACAGCAACACCAGATTCATTCTGACCTAAAGCAAAGAGGAAATCGAAAGCACTTGCATCTTTTAATTAACTCTGTTAGCATCAAAAGTTGGAGATTTCATTCATGAGATGCACATGGATTTGCTGTAACATGACAGTTTCAGAACTACCAATTCCTGGCAGTTAAAGTGGAGAGAAGGGCTTATCATGTGCTATCCCCAGGAATGCAATTTGAGTGCTATCCTGGAGGACAGAGATGATGCCGAAAACCACACACTGCAAGCCAGGTTAGTAACACTTGAATAGGGAACAGACTACAAAGTTTAAAGTGTATTAAAGAAAAGTATATTTTAAAAACATTATTTTCAGTAGCGTAAGAAATAGTAGATACTAATACATCTCTGAAGTAGGAAATAAGCCTCGTGTGAATGTTTCTACAACTATACATGTTTGTGTGTGTGTGTTCCATATGTTTAATATAAACATACTACTCTAACAGGATACACTGTTAGACCAATGAAGCCAAACTGGCACCTGTGCAGATCTCTTGAATTCTACGGAGTTAGATGGGTATAGCTAAAAAGAGAAGTTGTTCTACAAATCCCAATTCTATTTTAAATAGCAAAAGCCTGTTTAAGGAATCCACACATGTTAATGACATTTTAGAAAAATGTAAACACTGTTTAAAACTCTGTGTCCCATCACCAAGCACAGCTATAAGTGGAATCTTTAGTGGCAGTCTCAACAGAGAGGCTGAGCACTGAAGGCACAGAGAGGAAAAAGTACCCTCATCCTTGGAACCATTCCTTCAAGGTCAGGTTTGAAGCACAGGCCCTGCTACTGATCCCGTTGACTTCAGAGGTGCTCAGACAAATAAGCCCGCATTGCCACTGCTCCTGTTGTGCTGCCTATTCTGTGCAAGAACAAAGTGTTTCTTTGCCAGAGGCTGTCAACCCTGCACCTTTAAAGGCACAGAGGGGGGGGGGGGAGAGAAGGATGGAAAGGAAACTTAATTTAAAACAAAGTTTAGTCCCTCCCCTGTTTTACCAGTTCCAGGTATCTATCAACAGGAGATAGATTAACTCAGTTAAGTCTGGCATTTTGATTCCCTGACTCAGCCACCAAAAGCCAGACATGTGTATTATGTCTTTGCTTCCAGAAGTAGCAGCCTCAAAGTAATACTTAAAGAATGGTGTTGACATCAGGCTGGCCCTTAAAGCAACCTAACTGAAGATGGGAGTTGGTGACCACTGTGTATTACTCCCTTCCCCCAACTTAACCAGCTCAGCAAACTCCCTGTTCTCGCTGCTGCTCAGCCTTTAGCTCCTGAATCCATTGCCTCATTTGCTGGGCTCCATCAAGGAAGTTGCTGTGGTACCTATACAAAGGATTCTGAGCAACAACCGAGCAAGATTCTAGGACTCTTACAGCTGATTGAGCAGACGCAAGAACCAGCATTTGGGTGACCAGAAACTCTGCATCTGAAGGAACAGTTGTTCAAGTCAGGCCAATGATTGAATGACCTCAGCATTCCTGCAGTAAGGTTCTGGAGATGCCTCTTTCAATGCAGCTCCCGAGGCAGCTGCCACTGGTTTACTCCTGGGACACATTACTTTCCTGGTACAATGTTGGCTGTCTCTCCCCACTGCTTATAGTCAATAGTATTTCTGAGGGGCACATCAGACAGTCATGTTATGTGTGTAGCACAGGTAAATAAGGTGCACTGCTTTGCTGGCTGTTACTGCAATGATCCCTCAAGCTACTCATGAGGAAGTTTTCAAATCCAACGGCCATCCATGCTAATCTACTCCTCTCTGATTTGATTTAGTTCTAATAAACAAACACCTTTCTGGCATCCTGTTAAGACACTATTGTGTAGTAATAAGGATGGTACAGTTATGCATCTCCATAAATACTCTGACCACCACCACCACCAGCAGCCCATATAAAACTGCATTTTCAAGAAGTGCAAAGTATAATTGAATTGCCTTTGTGTATTCAAAAAAGTGAGATATTTCCACTGGTGCAATTAAGCATCTAGTGAAAGGGGAAATAAAATTTAATCATTTTATTATTTTGATTTTTTAACTAAACCCCTTTTAGTTGCATTGTTTTGAAAATATAGCCTCCTATGCTCCAAAAGAACACTCTTTAATGTTTTGTGCCTGATTCTCTTCTCTCTTAGAGCAGCAAGAGAATGACTCCTGTTGACATCAATGGGCTCTGCATCGGTTCCTAAATCAGGAGTGATTCCATTGAAGTCAGTGGAGGTCCACCATTGTAAAAGTGCTGTATGGGAGGAGAATTAGGCTCATAAAATAAAACAAAACAAAACAAAAAGCCTCCCACATTGACAAGCTTTCATTGACAGTTCATGAAAAAGACTTGCCTGTCAACATGTTGAAGCTGCAGCGCGTCCATTGGTCGGTGTCTATGTTATAAGAGTCTATGTGGCGTACAAGAATGCGATCGTTATTGTAGTCCAAATCATTCCCGCCTAAAACATAAAGCCTCCTTTGGACAGCAGCCATGGAATGGTACACTCTCCTCTGTAACATGGGGCTTCGGCTTATCCACTTGTTCTAGAAATGTAAACAAAGAAAAACTGGTCTTAGGCTCAGCAGCCCTTGGAGACTTGCAAGTGCTACGAGTGTCACATATCCCTCTTCCTAGCCACAAATCTTGTGTAAATATATTGCTAAATTTGAATGTTACTTAGAACAGCAGGTCAATTGATTGGACACCCACACCATAGCTGGCAATCTTTGTAGCTCTGTATTTTAATATTTATCTTCTGGGAGAATTCAGCGGTTCTTTCCCACTTCTTTAGAATGTGGCCGTGTGGTAAATGTTGTCTTTGGTTATACTTCAGGCATTGTTGGTTTGATAGGATAAGAGGACAGATGGAAGACACAACCAAATGTTGATTTCTTAAGTGTAACTGAAACATGAAAATGGTGATGCGACAGGAGCACAGGTGAGCCAAGGACTCTTCTCTCATGGATACAACACAGTATTTCCACCATCCCCCCAAACATTAACTTTTTCAACTCCTCTCCCTTGATCCTTTATGTTAGAATATATTGAAAAAATCTTATTTCATGACATATGGTAAATCTGAATTACTCATGGACAGATTTTAATCAAGGGATAGATTCCAAGCAAGAGTGTAGATTACAATTATAATTTTCATCTGTTACACTTATTTTAATATTATATTGTATCTGTGCTGAAAGTGTCATGATAAAATTTCTGAAAGACTAAAGGTTTCAGACGTTGCTCTCTCATGTCACTATTAAAAAAAAAGCGGTGCTGATGTGTTTCAGTAAGAAAGTATTAGATCTCTCTTCTGTATATAGCATTGAAAACTGGAACAGTAAGCTATATCAGGGCTAGAAGAGTGGGGGGGGGTTCCGCCCTTCATTCAGGAATTTATTTGGTTTTTATCTTTAGGAAGCAAAGGACGGGGAAAAAAAATCTCATAGCATCTTACCAAAGTATTTGTGCATTCCATTTTGTTTTCTTTATCCCTCCATATTTTGATTTAATCATTTATATAAGAAAAATGTTTTTGAATCTGTATTAACCAGGAAGGAGGCACTGCAGGAGTTTTACTACTTTTTTAAGGGTAAAAAGACATGAAACTTTAAGAGTCAGAAAACAACTGCTCCAGCTACCTTTAATGGTCAAACAATCTGCTACAAAAAGTCTAATTTATTGGTGAGGGAAGTTACAACATTTAGTCTGTGGGGTAATTTCTTATATTAAATACCCTGTAACTTGGTAACTCAATAGCCTCTGACAGTGGCCTCCACAGTATATAGCTATACATTACAATATATAAAATTTGAATATTAGGAATTAATTTTTGCATTAGCAGTTCAGTCCCTTGACACAAGACTATAGACACCATCTGCTTTGCAAAGCCTGCCTGCATCCCCTGATTATATCTTTAGCTTCCTCCACTGCAGTGCCTGCCAGGTGAGCCGCCAAGCACTGCAAAGGCAAAGAAACAGAGAGGCCTGGTGGGGTCATTCCTAATAAGCCAGCGTGTGAATACTAATCAGTGGTGGGGAAGCAGAGGTCACCCCAGCCTGCTTGTTGGCAGGTAGCTGTGTGCTCTGTGGCAGATGGCAGGCATTATCGACTCTCCACAAAGGCCTACCACAGAAACAAGCACTACTGCTGAATGATAGAGTTATTGAGATTCTGTGCAAGATGCAAGCAGATGTGATGTTTTTCAGTACCCACCGTAAACAATATGCCAGCAGAATTTTTAAAAAGAGCATGTGTGTACAAACATGAAGCAGACCTCATTTAAAGAATGCTAACACATTCTTCCTCTTTAACTGTTTGTGTTTCAGACTTGCCCTGCAATTAGCAATTTATGCTGAAGTAGCCAAGCCACAGATATTTTAGTGTGCAACTGCTGAGACTACCTGAGCAACTAAGGAATCTAGGCAAAGCATACACAACGCAAAAAGGAGGCAATGAATAGAAGTATGATGCCCAAATCACAAGCAAAATAAGACTGTAGCCTGTGATCAGTATGGGCACAGATTTATAACAGAACCTCTGTTTGTATAATCAATAACAACATATTGTGCCCTTTAAAATAAATTGTTAACTGTGATTCCTATAGCCGAATTCTGCTCTTGGATACAGACGTAATACTCCCCATAAAATCAATGGGAGTCACACGTAAGTATCTGTTGGCAGAATTTGGCTTTAAATATAAAACTCAAAGCCCCAATCCAGCAATCAGAAGTCAATATCCTTCTATAGGGGCATAAGAGTCCACCCATGCTGATGTGACTGTAGGATTAGGGTGTTTGTTTCCCTAATACAGGAGGAAAGGACATATTACCATGTCCCAGTGCTCTGAAGTTGTTACTGTACAATTTTAACCTAATCAAAACACATACATAATGTATGACCAAATTCCTAAAAGATATTTTTGGTGCTCAGATAATAAAGTGATAGGCACATTAGCAATATCAAAAATGGTCAGATTTTTCTTTCTTTCTTTTTTTTAATCAACTGCTTTGTAATAAATCAATTTAACAGATCACTGATGGGCAGTGTAGGTCCAAAATTATGTTTTTGTGGTAAATGAAAATTTTACAAACCCTAACATTAATAGAAACAGTTTCATGTTCATGAAAACACTTTTGTTTGGTTTTATACATTTCCCTGCGGCATGTGGAGCACAAATATCGCAACACTGGGCTACCATTGGAGAACAAGTATGTGAAACTGACTAGTTTATTTGCATTGTCCAAGGCTAGTGGTTTGCAAAAAGCAAAGAAGCAGAATAAATGGTGATACATACAGTAGATTTTTAACATGTTTTCAGTGTTGCTAATCTAAAATGCTTCTAGTAACCCAGTTAAGGAGTATTATTTTTTTAAACAGTGGCCCTTATCCTCTGTTACTCTGTACATGCACACTCATTTACAACAGGGGAAAGCAGGTATAAAACACTAGCCATTTGAATTGGCAGTATGTTTGATCTGCCAGTATTCTTTAATATACATTTGTTATATACCTTGTTCATGCAAACATATAAGCAAAACCTACAACACAGAGACTCACCTGCTTAGGATCATAAACCATTAGCCTGTTCTGGTATTGTGCAGTATTTGTTACTCCTCCTACAAGAGATTTTACATGGGTTAAAATAGTTTCATGAGTACCAAAAAGGACCAAGATCTTAGTAAAGCAAATCAATCACATTTAGGACTATAATTTTATATACCACAGTATTAAATCTACGACATAATTATATTACTTATTACCAGTTTTACTTTCATACAGTTAGACCTTTTGATCTAGTTAATAACTTGCACAGCTGATCCATGTTGCCAGAATACAAGGCAAAACAAAAACAAACAAATAAAACAATTGATCTCTCTCTCTGTAAAGCTAATACCTTGGGCTAAAACATGGTACAACAATACTATTTGTTTAGTACACTGACCAGTCTTCAAATGTGCTAAGGACTATTATAAAGAGCATGGTTCAATTGTTCTCCATGTCCACTGAAAGCAGGACAAGGAGTAATCAGCTTAATCTGCAGCAAGGGAGATTTAGGTTAGATATTAGAACAATCTTTCTAACTATAAGGATAGTTAAATTCTGGAATAGGCTTCCATGGGAGTTTATGGAATCACCGTCATTGGAGGCTTAGACAAAAATAGGTTTGTTAGACAATCACCTGGCACAGGTGACCCAGGTTTACTTGGTCCTGCCTCAATGCCAGGGGCTGAACTAGATGCCCTCCTCAAGGTCCCTCCCAGCCCTACATTTCTGTGATTCTATGTGCTCAACCCTGTTCAAGACACAAAGATACATATAATAATAATAATCCCTAGCATTTATATAGCACTTTTAGTCAATAGATCTCAAAGTGCTTTATGAAAGAGGTAAATATCATTATCCCCATTTTACAGATGGAAAAATTGAGGCACAGAGAGGTGAAATGACTAGACTGTCCCTGGTTCAAGGAGTATGCAATCTAAGAGGCAGTCAAAGAGAAGAGAGGACCTACGGAGGAAAACACAGGACAGGAGAAAATTTAGGAGTTGGAGGTGGGGATTAGAGCTGTAACCAAACAGGAATGGCACTATGGGGCATCATTTTCATTTAGAAACATTGTGCTGAATCTTAGAACAACAATCACTTTCACATATAATTCTGAAAGAAAAACAAAATGCGATTTGTATATATGAAGAGAATATCTTGTTCATGGAAGTAGCCATGGGAATAACTAACAGATGTATGCTGTGGGCTCCTTCAACAATGGTTAAGTCTGAAACACCATTAACCTTTGCCAAGAAGCATACCCAAATACTACATCCTGGCTGCTTAGCTGTCAATATAATTTACAAACAAAGATGAAAGGCACCTTCAAAATGCCCAGGATAGTTTATTTGGCCCAAATTGATGCTTCACATTAATGATTTGATATATGATCACTCTGTGCTCTCTTAGTTTTAAATGTTTGTCCTCATAGGCCCCGATGCTGTAATCTGATCCACACAGGTGAAGCCCTGCACACACTAACATCATTGGAACACCATGAAGACTGGATTGCAGCATCAGAACCTTAGGAAATTCTGTGTGTCAGCGACAATCCTCAGCTGTGCAGAGCATGGAGAGGACAAAGTGGTCTCTAAACTGATTTTTGGCTTAGTGGGAGGGTGGGGTAGATCAGCCTTCAGTGCAAGTCACAGCAGTCACAGACCTGCTCTAATTTATGTTGGCTAAACTAGTCCCAAGGGGCCAATCAGGCATTACGCTTCAGCTCTGCCTCCTCTAGTCCCCAGCCCACCCCTGAAATGACCCTAGGGTTGAGATAGTGGCCAGGAGAACTGTCCAGAGAATTCTCCCATGCAGGAGTAATCCGCAGTTGCTCTTTGTAGCACTCCGGTGACACAAAGTTACCTTAATGGGGCCCAGGATCTGACCATGTGTCTTCCTATGGGCAGAGCTCACTGTTACCTTTAAAAAAATCATTTACCAAGATCTGCTTTCGGGCTGCTCATCAGAAAGCTATAATCATATTTCCTCTTGACCTCTAACCTCATCTTCTCTTTAAATTTTTTAAAATGTAATACTTAAAAGGTAATGTCCAAAATAGAGCAATTTCCAGATATTTTGTACGTCGATACTTAGAAACTTTGTAACAACATCTATATTGTCTCCATAATGTGGTTAACCTCAAGATTTCATCGCGCCCTGCCATGATTATTTTTTAATCTCCTGGGTTAATAAATCTTGAAATTCACCTAAGCAAAAGTCAATATTTATTATACCACATCCTATGGTCTGGAATACTGACCGCAACAATATTACACCTGGTCATGTTAAAAAGCAAGCTACGTCCTGCAATGTCAGTAATATAACCAATTAATAGGAAAAGCCTCCCATTCAATGTCTTGCAGTTCCAGACATTTTTACACATCTAGGAGAAACTAAGGACAAATCTATCAAAACAAATTGCCCTTTACTGCTTGGTGGTAACACCGACTATTTATATTACAGCCATGTCTTGAGGTGCCAATCCCATTGTGCTAGGCACTGTATATGCATGTAGTAACATGTGGTCCTTGCTCTGCGGAGTTTGCAATCTAAACAGACAAGCCAGACAGTGTGTTCTTTCAAAATATTTCCACCCTGCTACGATGTTGCTATTTACTGTCACAACCTCCGTAGATTACATATGCAACAATATGCATAGGCAAGTTCTCATTATTCCCCTTCCTAACCTCAGGATACATTACGTAGCTCTGTGTAGTTGTACATCCTTGTATACTGTCAACTGTACATATAGCTACACAATGATCTTTTTTTCTAATCTTTGTTTTGTAATTCAATTTCTTTTGCATATTTCTTTTCTCTTGTACTGTAATATCTAGAAATGAGATGTCAGATTACTATTTTGAAACATAAAAATCAGTTATTTTGCTGATTCCCTCTAAATGTTAAACTACAGGAGGTATATCAGAAACATGATGCTGGGCCTCTTACCAAGTCACTCTTAGGAAAGAAAAGCCTGGAAACCGTTTTGTTTTTGTTTTGTTTGGTGTAGGGGTTGCTTCCTAGTAAAATAATTCATAAATAATCAAAGAAATTAAAACCATTTCTGTTCCCCATAAAAAGCCCCTCATACCAAGTACTGTACACAGCCTACATTTTTTCCTGCAATACTACTCATCGGTGGTGTTTTATCATTACATTCCTTTCACATGCTGCTCTTCACTTTTAGATTAATCTGCCAAAATGAGATGCTAAGGATTTGCATACAGATTTGACTACACAAAAATAGATATGGAATTAATAACAGTCTCTATATGTTTTAATTTCTTCTAGACTGGAGTACCCTTGCCTCCAGCAGTATTCTTGGCTTTGAAAGTCATCAAGCTGATTTGTCTGCTCTTAGGTTATGATGCCACATGCTGCTACACTGTCCCCTGCAATCAAAGTGCTTGCATAGATAGATTCCATGCCTTCCCCTAACAAGTATATTTTATAGATTGGCAGTTTTGATCTCCCCTCCCCAGGGGGATAATCTGCATCTTAACAGCTTTCTTTAGATACATCTGTCATTAAATATGCCATCTTATATCAGCATCAGTTTTCAAAACCAAGTTTCTCCTAACTTTGAAGTGCTATAGTGAAAATTTTAAATTTTCTGCCAAAATTCCAGTTTAACAAGTCTGAAAGTGTCCTCTTGGACTACTGCTCTAAAAATACTCAAGGAAAAAAGGAAGGGGGAGAGAAAGGGATAAAAAGAAAATGTCTCTTAAAAATACACAATAGGGAGAAATAAAAGTTTAAATGGTACCAACAAGGATAGCTGCTTTCCCTCATAAAAAATGGAATTTCTTAAAACTTTTCTTCATTATTCTCCCCTAGATACAGGTATGCACAAGTGATAATATCTCTATAGAGATGCATTTAAAAACAAAATTCATATTAAATTCGTGTCAAGCCATAGCAATTATACTGTAGTAGCTGGCTTATGTGAGAAGAAAGTCTGGGTGTAAATTACTACAAATTTTACAGTTTGGGAAGTCCAGCCAGCATTTCCCAAATATCAGACACTACATAATAATAGTACATTAAATTCATTGCACTGTGACAGAAGTGATTTGATTTTGGGACCCAAAGCTTCAGTGAGGAGAGGCCTTCCTCCCTAGGGACCTCCCCATGACAGCACAATGCCCAGATCTTCCTTCTGAAGGTGATAGAAGGTGAAAAGGTGGGGGTCCAACCAGCATTAATGCCATACACCTGTCAAGGTCCTTATACTGCATTCATCAATATTGTCTAACTCCTGCACAGATTTCGAAGTGGAAATCCATGCCAGGCCTGCCAGAGGAGTGGTGCAATACAGCAAGTATTTCCCAGCTCAAGCCACCCAAAAATCCTAACCACACAATTCAGATCTCAGGTGCCCACCTACACAAAGAAGTTTCTGGAGAAGGCGAGAGGCTTGCCACAGAACTACTTTCCCTCACTCTTTCACTGACTTAGCCTACATGGGGAAGACACTTGGTTCCCCTGTAGACCATGAAATGATTTGTAAATTGTATTGAATAACTACATCCTGCAGCCCTTACTCAAGCAAGCCTCAGAAATGTGTGTGGGTTTTTGTTTTTTTGCCTTAACAAGGCTTGTAAAATCAGATCCCAAGTGCAGAATATTATCCATAATAAATATGTCCTAGGTGCAAAAACCATCACATGACAGGGGGAATGTAATACAATCAAAGTCCCAGAGAAAGTATCACAAACCCATTGAATTTGAATCTGAGTTGGTCGGGAGAGGTGTAAAACCACATGTTGGCAAAGAGCTCCCATGTGCATTTATTCCAGCAAGTCCATGGAATATACAGTATTCATGAAATGTACCCCAAGGTACACTCCACTATTTTCAGGAAGGAATCACCCTCTTCTCTTCCAGTTGTGTGCCAGAAACCGCGGCCAATGGGAGCTGTGGGGGTAGCGCCTGTAGTGCGCAGATCCCCCTGGCCCCTCCGCCTAGGAGTCAGACATGCTGGCCGCTTCCAGGAACCACCTGAGGTAAGCACCTCCTGGCCAGAGCCACACTCCAAATCCCCTCCTGCACCCCAACTCCCTGCCCCAGCCCTAAGCCCCCTCCTGAACCCCAAACTCCTCATCCCTGGCCCCACCCAAGAGTCCAGAGCCCTCACCCCCTCCTGCACGCCGAACCCCTCGGTCCCAGCCCAGAGCCCCTCCCGCACTCCAAACCCCTTATCCCCGTCCCCACGCAAGAGCCCGCACCCTCATCCCCTCCTGCACCCCAACCCCCTGCCCCAACCCAGGGAAAGTGAGTGAGGTTGGGGGAGATCCAGCAATTGAAGGAGGGGGGAGGATGGAATGAACAGGGGGTGGGGCCTAGGAGAAAGGGCAGGGCCTCAGGGCAGGGGGTGGGGCAAGATGTTTAGTTTTGTGCGATTAGAAAGTAGGCAACCCTAGCTGCTGCTCATATTTTTCCCTAAAGCAGCAGAAAAAAATTGACCAAGGTTTTGAATAGTAGCAATGAAATCCCAGGAGTCTCTGCTCAGATTTCAATCATTTGCACCTGGAAAGGCAATGGGCAGCAACAAAGGCACCGAAGTGCCCTGCCTGCAAGACAAGTAAACAGAACTACAATGGTTTGCACTCTGTTCATGTTTGAAAGATTCTATTGGCAATCATAGGGTCTAGATACATAAGCGTCATTAAAGTTTATTTTAATGCAATTTAAGAAAAGCTTATGCTAGCCAAAATTTTCAAATTTAGGCCCAAATATTTAAAGGTGACTCCCATGGGAGTGAGGCACCTAAATATCCTGGAGATCTGGGCCTTTGTGCCTGAAGTTATGTATGGATTTAGATACCCAGGCAACTAAATAGAAATGGCCTGATTTCCACAGGTGCTGAGCACCCACAACTCCAATAGAAGTGAACAGGAGAAGCGGCTACTTAGCATCTCTGAAAACCAGACAACTTATTTAATCACCTAGTTTTAGGCACCTACATTTGAAGTTTTTGGCCATTCTGCAGTAGCTAATTGCACTTGCTCTGAAAGCTTACTACTGACTATTGGAAAGTAGATTTTTCAAACAGCAAGTACTAATATTTTGGAATAGCAAAATATGTTCTCTGCATTATCCTCCCACTCCTTCTGCATCTACGCAGTGAGCACTATTATCTGGCCCTGAGAGATTAATTAATGATAGAAAACTGACTAAAGTTATGGATAGTATCTATACACTACCTTTAAAAATACTAATATTTTCAATGTACATGGCCCACTTATCTTGCCTGTCCATAACACAGATCAATACAATACTAAATTAATTTGTATCATATGCTTTAGTAATTCATAATAAAATGTCATAATCTAGCAAATCCCATAAAGACAGAAATTAGATATAAAAGAGAAGACCTATCTAGTTCATCCTTCTGCCAGTATCTTGCTCCTTACTGTACCATCCATTTTGCAGCAGAAACTCCACCGATACCAATATCAAATACAGATGGCATGATCTGATCCCATATATTCTCTGTTGCAATTTTCAATTACTCAAGCAATGGGGCATCCACCAGATTTCTTGGAAGGCTATTCTACAGTCTGATTAATGTATTTTACACATATATTTAAACACTCTACTACACTGGTACATTAAATAAATAAGGATTTTATTGAAAGATATAAATACATATTTAATCCAGTCTATTGGGCACATTAACTGTCTTCAAAATGCTTCAGCGTAATTATCTATTTTCCTTTACTCTGTATATCCTGATGGCTTAAACATTGCTTTTAACTGCTCCAGAGTTCAGCTAAATTCTGAATTGGATATTCACTGTTGTATGCAACGGGTAAGGTACACCTTCAAATGGGTCTAGCTCTTATTTCTACACAAGCCTGGGTAAACATATTCTCCCACTAAACCTTGTGTGGCCAGTTTTGGAAGCCATCAGAAACGTAAACTGTGGGAAGAAATAACGAAGGGCGGAGAGGGAGCATGTCATACCTGCCTACACTGATACTCTGTCTGGAACAGCACCAGGTCTTAACACACATAAATCACAACTGGCAGATCAGAAGTCAGGTAGTTTGTAACATACAACAGTAAGATGTTGCACTATTAAGTGCTGCACACTGTTCTTCCATGATCTCTGACATCCTATGATGCCTCTATCTCCAGCCCCTTTATATATAATGTTCATGAGTATGTATGTACATATACTGGCCACCTGCTATAACTGCTTCCCATGTTTTTTTTCTTTCTTTCTTAATGCAGGATGGGGACCTTTGACATTATGATCTATGTAGGCAGACTGCTGCACCCACACAGTTGACCTCATTGACTTGCCCAAGAGGGTTAAACTGCAGGATTGAGACATAAATACATAACAATGTTGCATTCACAGAGCACCTTCTCTCCTGAGGGATCTCAGAGCACTCTATAATACATACACTTCTAGGGTGAAGGATGGCAATAAATGGATGCCTTATGTGAAAACTGGACCAGCTTATTCTTGACTTCCCTGAATATTACACACTTTATAACCTTCCATGACCTATTTCTGAATAAATAGCAATATTTTTCAGAAAGCCTATGTAAACACCCTTAAATTTGCAAAGTAACTAATGTCAGGAAAATCAATATGAAAGTTGATTACACTTCGTCCTTAACTCACACCACTGTGAATGGATAAAATAATGTATATTGGACCGAGTTAAGAATGGTGTGCTAGTTTGAAAATTGAAATGTTTTACTTTCATCAATTTGGATCATAAAATTAAGACTCATAGATTCCCAGGCAAGCAGGGACCACTGTGATCTAGTCTGATCTCCTCTATAACACAGGTCACAGAACTTCCCCAAAATAATTCCTAGAGCAGATCTTTCAGAAAAAACATCCAATCTTGATGTTAAAATTGTGAATGATGGAGAATTCACCACAACCTTTGGGAAATTGTTCCAGTAGGTAATTGCTCTCACTGTTAAAAGTTTATACCTTATCTCCAGTCTGAATTTGTCTAGCTTCAACTTCCAACCATCAGATCATGTTACACCTTTCTCTGCTAGACTGAAGAGCCCATTATTAAATATCTGTTTCCCATTTAGGTACTTTTAGACTGTATTCAACTCACCCCTTAACCTTTTCTTTGTTAAGCTAAATAGGTTGAGCTCCTTCAGTCTGTCACTATAAGGCAGTCATGGATCTTGTCTGAACCCTCCCCAGTTTTCAACATCCTTCTTGAATTATGGGCACCCAAACTGGACCCAGTATTCCAGCACTGGGCACATCAGTGCCAAAGACAGGGGTAAAATAACCCCTCTACTCCTATGCAAGGGAACTGTTTATGCATAGAAAGATTGCATTAGTTGTTTTGGAGACAGCATCGCACTGGGAACTCATGTTCAATAGATTATACACCACAACCCTCAAATCTTTTTCAGTCACAGCTCCCCAGTATAGTATCCCCCATCCTGTAAATATGTTCCATATTTGTTCCTAGATGTATACATTTGCCTGTATTAAAACACACATAGTTTGCTTTTGCCCAGCTTACCAAGCAATCCACATTACTCTGTTTCAATGACCTGTCCTCTTCATTATTTACCACTCCCCCAAATTTTGTGTCATTTGCAAACTTTAGTCGATTATTTTATGTTTTCTACCAGGCGATTGATAAAAATGTTAAATAGCATAGGGCCAAGAACAGATCCCTGTGAGATCCTGCTGGAAACACATCCGCTTGATGATGACTCCTGATTTCTATTTAACGTGTGCCATATTACTTTTATATTATTCTAGTTTTCTTTTTTTTGTTTTTTTTTAAATCAAAATGTTATGCAATAGCAATTCAAACACCTTATGGATGACTAAGTATATTTTACATCAACACTACCACCTTTATCAACCAAACTTGTAACTCGTCAAAAAAAATAATATCAAAGTAGTTGGACAGGTTCTATTTTCCATAAACTCATGTTGCTAGGAATTAATTATATTAATCTCCTTTGATTCTTTATTAATCAAGTCCTGTAGAATCAGCTCCATTATCTTGCCTGGGATCAGTGTCAGACTGACGCCTATAATTACCCAGGTTATCCTGTTTACTGACACTTGATCACAGCATGGATACAGAGGCTGTTTTTTTGTTTGTTTTTTGGGTTTTTTTAAGTGAATATGCAGCATTTTTAATCTTGTATCTGTCAGCAAATAGATTCTCATTTTGATCACTGTGATTTATAAATCGTGATTGGAGGAACCACATATGGTACGCAACTTTGAAGCAGGACATATTTAATAAAGAAAAAAGTACTGTATGAGCATTCTGGTGGCACCTTAAAGACTAAGAGATTTATACTCATTGTTTTTGTGGATACAGACTAACACGGCTACTCTTCTCATACTTGTATAGCATTCTGCTGCTTCTCTCATTATCCAGTGGTTTTATGTATCCATATTAAATTATTCTAAAATAGTGATACTCAGATTTCAGTGGTTCAGGTGCCAAATTAGCAATCAACATTACCCAAAAGAGACACCATAGTGTGAATTCATTGTTTCATTTATTCATATTATATAGTATATACATTATTCTCAGAGCAAAATGACTGACCAAATATCATTATTTTATCAACTACAATTGGTTAATAACATAGTAAAAACATCCCAATTGGTTAATAATTCAGTCACACAGTGTTTTAATATCATGTGCTGCAAAGAGCCACAGGAAACACAGTAAAGAGCCTCTTGCAGCTTGGGAGCATCAGTCTGAGTATCACTGTTCTAAAATAAAGGCTCAGCCCGACCTTTCCAGACATGTAAGCCAAAGTAAACTTATTGGTTTAATTCATGACAATAATTTGGTATTTTGTTAGTACCTCAAATTGTGTGAAACGTTTTCTACCTGATATCCAAAGAAGTCCATCCACCACAGATCCTGCATGACATGAAAGGGATCTGTCAAAGGACTGAACAAAGGCCCACTTGTTCTTCTTGGGACAATACCGCTCGACTGTAGGCAAAACTTGACGCAGTTCATTTCGTCCCCCTACCGCATAGAGGTTCTCATCCACAGCTCCCAATACAAAATGTTCCCGGCAGTTCTTCATTGGAGCTAACTCAGCCCAAGAGTTACTACGGGGGTCATACCGACAGGCAGTCCTTACCGCACAAGTGCGGCCTGTGGCATGCTCAACCTCTCCACCAGCTACAAAGAGAAAGTCTCCCATGACAGCTACACAGTGGTGACTTCTCCCAACAGGCATGGGAGCCAGTTCACTCCAGTTTGCAATCCCCGCTATATGAACATTCTCCTGATCTACTGGATTGAAGTACCGGAGTTCTTTTACTTTACAGATCTCACGTTTTTTCCCACCGATAATGTAAAGAGTGTCCGACTGGAAGCGAGGTTTCGTCCGTCTGGTCTGCCAAACTGGCTGTGCATAGATGCTCTGGTGGTATGTCAAGGCCTCATTAATAAGTGCTGTTGCCGTTTCACTAGCTTGGACAAGAGGATGAGAAAGGGCTACAGTATGTAGTGTATCCACATCCATAAGGCCAAAGCGGACATACTGGAGAAGTTCATCCATGTACTGATAGCGGCAGTTGTGTTCCAACCACCTCACAGCTAGCTAAAAAGTAGGGAAAAAAACACAAACACAAAAAGCAATTATCTATATTAATGTCATGATGGAGTTTTTCTAACACAGTGTTCGCATTCCAAAAGGAACTATACATTTGAATTATTACACACATAAAGCAATGTATGAGATACTTTTGAGTACATAGATATCAATATATGAGATGCATTCTCAAATTTCATCTGCTATTTACATAAAAAAAAAGATTAACATAAGAACGGCCGTACCGGGTCAGACCAAAGGTCCATCTAGCCCAGTATCTGTCTACCGACAGTGGCCAATGCCAGGTGCCCCAGAGGGAGTGAACCTAACAGGCAATGATCAAGTGATCTCTCTCCTGCCATCCATCTTCATCCTATGACGGACAGAGGCTAGGGACACCATTCTTACCCATTCTGGCTAATAGCCATTTATGACTTAGCCACCATGAATTTATCCAGTCCCCTTTTAGACATTGTTATAGTCCTAGCCTTCACAACCTCCTCAGGTAAGGAGTTCCACAAGTTGACTGTGCGCTGCGTGAAAAAGAACTTCCTTTTATTTGTTTTAAACCTGCTGCCTATTAATTATCTACTGTATTAATATATGATCATCTGCTATGTAGTAAATAACCTGTTGTTCTCCCTCTACAACATCAGGGGGTTGCTACACAAAATTAACAAGAAATGTTAGCAGTTAGCAATGCTTTCAGAGCTCATAAGGGCCAAGTAATCTCTGTCAACATCGGAATCAAGCTCCTGGAGAAATATAACAAACAGAAACTATTTGATCATTGAAAAGCACAGGGTACACTTGATGGGGGGGGGGAATCTGGAAGATTATAGTATGGTGATTTAAGAAAAGGCTTTTCCCCCTCCTCACCCCCCTTTATAACAAAACACGGAAGGAAGAAAAATTAGGTAAGTATACCACGCATCAAGTTTCTTCCTTCCTGATTTTTTAAACCATAATATTAATGTGTATACACCCACACACAATGCTCAGAGGACAAAATTCAGATTAGTCAGGGTAACAACAATGCCTTTCACCCTCATGTATTCTTTACCTTAAAAAATAAAATTGCCAGTCCCCCACCCCCTTGCCTGTTCAAATAAAAAACAAATGTTTTATTGAAAAAAATAGGTAGGCATATTAGTCTGGGATAATGAACTGGAGTGAAAGTTAAGAGAATAAACAAAGCTAGAAAACTAAAACTTTCTCTTATTAAAAATTAATGTTAATGCTTTAACCCCTTCATTACTGAATTCTCCAGTAGCTGTGGAATGCAGTGGTATTCGTCATTCCAGTGCCACGGTGAAGCAGAACAGCAAAAAAGGACTGCAGCATGTCAGTGATGTACAGGTCCTGGGTGGTTCCAATGTGCATATAAAATAGCTTGTCGAATAGTCAAGCAGCTAAATTAAAATAAATTTAAAACTGCTCATGATCTGAAATCCCCAACTGGCCAGTATACTAAAGTAACATCCTCTTCTGTTTAGCTGCCATAACTTGAGTTTAATAGATTGGCATCTTCTAATTGTTTCTACTAGTTTCTAGTTGTACAAGGAACCCAGCTCTCAGCTCTACTTTAGGTAACAGTGATGTCACCAACTGTAGAAATAGAGAGATCTCTTATACCTGGTCTGGGGTAGGTAAAAAAGCCCATATAGTTCACATTTAAAATGTATTTCTTTGTAATCTGTAATCTAATGTTTGTTAATTATTTAGAATCTCATCCCGTTTCTCCCTTTAGATTTTTTCCGTGGCATACCATGTGTTTGTGCGCACGCATACCCACACTCTGTGACTGTGACCATGGTATCTGGATATTTGAAGAGTTATTGAGCTGCAGCACAAGGAACTGAAATCTCCATTATGAGGCACTCAGCCTGCTGCATGAACTATGGCAAAAGCAACTTCATTTAAAAGCGGCTTCTGTGGTACCTACAGTGAAAATATACATGATTTTGTGGGGCAGTATAAAGGCTTTGTTGGAATTGTGTACTGTCCATTGAAAGTGTAAATATTTCTCTAAAAATGTGTGAAATACTATTAATATGTACACTGCACATACTGCATACATGACAGGATTTAATGTCAGATTTGCCTATGCCCAGCTCCCCGTCCCCAGCTTGTGCTGAGCACAGCATGGCCAATACAGTGATCCTAGGCCTACATTTGCAACTAGCATATATTAATATTATGATCCCTCACTGGGCCTTTTCTAGGTAGATAGGTAAGTATGCAGCAAGAAGGCCAAATGCTGTAGACTTGTTTGTTTTCATTCCCTTGTCTTGCTACTGGTAACGATGACGGCTGTGTTAATTTCAGTATCTTGAAAAATGATATTTGCATAAGCTTGTTTTTATAAAAGCCACAAAATTCACTAAATATGCCATTCACCGTAAACATTCACAGCACATGCAATGCCCTCCCTGTAATAGTGAAAGTTCCTGAAGAGCGGAGTGCCTGATTTTACAAGGCTATCACAGAGCTGGCTTTAGGATGTGCAGTACCCGGTTGCAACAAAGGTAGGTCCCATGGTTTAATGCCTCAAAGACTTAGCCTCGGAGCTCCAGCACTCTGGTTTCCCTCCACAAGTCCAACTGAGACAGACTCCTGGTCACAAACTTTCACCCTCTTCGGGGATCAGTGCACCTCAGCAAGTATTTGCAGTGACATCAGGCAGCCTTTCCAACACAGAGTAAGCTTTATTAGTCTACTGGAATACAGCACCAGGAAGTCCTTAGGTTAGCAGGGCATAGAAAGGGAAAAGTTCAGACATAGTCCATCCTGGTCAATGCCAGGGCTTCACCCAGTCAAGCTGCTGTGGAATCCACCTTAGCTGTCCCTCTCTGTCTCTCTGTCACCTCCAGGTGAGGGCTGTGTATGACTCTGTGAGCTCAGCTCTTAACAAAGACACCAGACACCTTTCCCCTTTGTTCTCCAGTTTCTGGCCTTTGCTCAGGTTCCTTGATGAGAGTGGGGGAAAATCTCCTCTTGACCACTGGTCTCTAGATGTTAATGTCCCAGCCATTCGGTTTCCACTGTCTCATCAAATCCTTCCAGCCCTGAACGACCCATTCATATCACTGCAGACAATTATGTGACAGTTTTAGATCAGAATCAGGCCTCAGAGGTTGAAAACAAAACAGGACATTAAAAACAAATGTCAATAGATTTTTTCAGTTCAGTCTATAACAATAGTGTGGAAAGAAAAAAGAAGCAGAGATTTTTTTCACACTGATTTTTTTCTGAACAACCTCTCTACATCTCACTGTGGAATTGTAATCAAACAAGCCAAAAGAAAGTCATAATTACCATAAGCACTTGGGACACTGTTTTAGACCTATTGATATTGATGAGACAAAATGAATAACGAAAACAATGCACTCTTTATAGAAAGAACTCACTAACATTCATCATCTATTTATGACTGTGTCAAAATAATGGAGTTTGGGGTTTATAACTTTAGTGCTTTATCTGGTTGGTTGTTTTCCAACCTACAAGCCTGCATTTCTATGTGCACCTACTACAGTGAAAATGGGTGTGTTGGCTGTAAAATATCCCTCCAGAACAAAATTTGCAAGTGTGATCTGGCCTCTGATTGGAGTTCAGGTAATTCAGGGGTTCTTCACCTTTTCCTTACTCCTCTCTTCCATGAAACTGCTTTCCCATCTGGCTGGGACCCTCTCCCTTGTAGAAATATGGAAAGGGCATTGTGGCTGTGAGCTCGACTCCTAGGGGGCTCGCAAGCCCAAGAATGAGCACCAATGAACCAACTGTTTATCAGGGGTCTGATCCAAAGCCCACTGAAGAAAATGGAAGGACTCTCTTTGATTCCAGTGGACTCTGGGTGGACCATTAGTGCATATTTATAAAAACAAATGGGGCCAACCCAAATATCACTTTTGGAAAAAAGTACCAAATCCCATGAGCTTCTCAAGGCTAGGCTTACACATGAACATTTTAAAAAACAGACATGGAACAGGGTTGCTTGCAGTTGTTGGTCCCCAGGATATTAGAGAGACAAGGTGGGTGAAGTGATATATTTTAGTGGACCAACTTCTGTTGGTGAGACACAAGCTTTTAAGCTTACTCAGAGCTCTTCTTCAGGTCATGGGACAGAGTTAACCACAGGCGCCAACTCCACCCATCAGCTGCTCGGCAGGCCCTGTCAATCAGCTGTTTGGTGGCGGGTAGGAGGAGCTGGGGGAGGGGGCAGAGCAGGGGCAGGAAGAGGTGGCATGAGGGCAGGGTAAGCTGGAGGAGGGGGCGGAGCAGGAGTGAAAAGAGGTGGGGCGGGGCCTCGGGGGGGAGGGCCCTCAGGGCACAGCTGTGGTGGTGCAATCACCCGGAAGGCAAAAGTCAGCGCCTCTGGAGTTAACCGTAGTCTTGTGACTAAATGTCCAGACACTCCTTTGAAATTGTGCCCTGCAAGTACTACCTCATATTTGTTAGCAATATCAAAAGCGAGTGACTCAGATCCAGAAACCACGTGGCTAAATATATAAAATCTTTTTCCTTTATTAGAAAAATGTGCATAAAAATAGATTGTAATGAGCTGCATGTAGAACAATCAAAATTATTATGTATTTGCATCTCTTTTACGCCATGAACCAAACAACTACAAAATTATGCATAGGATTCTCTCAATCTGAAATTGGTAAATATTAATAATCTTTGAATCTGCAGTGAAATGTCTCCTGCCCCTCAACTCTGAAAAGAGGGAGACTTTCTGATTCAAAAAGTTGTAGGATGGTACTGAGATCACATTTACACTACATTAATCTGTGTATGTGTATAAAATATGCCCCTTCTCACAGAGGTATTTTTAAACTGCTGTTTGTCAGTTTTATGAATGTGTGTATATATAAGCAACCCCATTTGTGACGCTGCATTAGGAAGCAAGCAAACTTCACTTTCATTTGCACATTCTTATTTTACAATCAGAATTAAAACATTTACTTTTATTCAAGGTGAGCGCTAAACAGTGATTTTAAAGTTTCCAGGGTTTTTAAGAGAAAATGAAAGAAAAAATGTTCTTCTGGATGTGTTGTGCCTTTGGGCTCTATTTGAGGGGAGGGGAAAAAAGACAGAGAAAGCTACTGTGAAGGTCAGAGAGTGAAAGAACTTCCTCAGGGCACAGAATAAATTAAATCCCAAAGAAGAAATAAAATGTGATTTCCAGAGTGTGAGGCACAAACTCAAAATGACAATGATTGACAGCCAAACTATATCCGTGCAATATCGAAGACTGCACGTTCTCATTTACCTCAGTGTAGCCAGCAAGCGCCCATTAAACATCCGTCTGATGCCCAAATTAACCTTCTTGGCAAACTGAAAGAGGCACAAACTATCATAATCAACCTTTCATTATCACAGCAGCCTCTAGTTAAAGGGTCAGAATAATTGTGCCATCAGAGCCCTGATTGTTTTCAATCAACAGACGGCTGGAGTGACAGCTCAGTGATGGAGTAGTTTGATGAAACCGCACCAGGCCTAATCAGAGCAGATGAAAGGAAGGCATGATTGGTGCAAATGAACAGTCGTGCCTCTCTTTTTCATTTACAATCTGAAATTACTCTTAAATTTACAGGGGTTTTTTTCCTCTCTTATGAGTACCTCTGAAAGAATGTTTGACTTATTATGAGTTCTGACAGTGCAGAGTTATAAAACACAGGTAGGGTTTTCAGCAGAGGCTTTAAGTGGGTATTCAGCATAATTTTAACAAATTCGCTCTTGAAAAGCACAAAATGACTAAAGACTTCCAATGACCTAACCTTTCAGTGCTGTTTGATTAGCAGAACAGTTCATCACAGCTAACATTCTTCATGATGAAAGAAGATAAAAAATGATGGGCAAAGATCTCCTGCAAATGTTTTCTCTTAACCAATACATTTATTGCATTATTGCTCTCCTTTCCACAAAAAACTTTAAAGAATGTCACATTAATAATCTTTTTCCCCTCAGAGTGAATAACAGAATCAGAGTCTGTTTTTTGAGATTAAAGTGGAAATCAGTTACTGTGCTCAGTGTATCAGTACACAAGCTTCTGGCAGGCTGCAGTTGATTCAGGCGCAAGTTCTATAGGGATGGAAAGTGAACCTATTTGTTTAGTTGTCATTACCACACTCAGTCTGGGATCTGAGTGCCTTACAAATTTTAAAAGTTAATTTTGGCCCACTTTAATTAAAATTGGAAAGATTGTAAAGCTCCAACTCTGCAGCCCCAGTTCTCTCCCAGCTCTGCACTCCAGCCACAAGGCTTTCCATAATGCCAATGGCTATTGAAAGGAAAGCATTACAAATCAAAGGGAATCTCTTTGTACAGCTGAATAGAGCAGGTATTTCAAGCGGAGAGTGGTAGATCCTTTCTTCCCCGTTGTGTTGTTCGTGGCCAGCATCAGATGTTCTCTCACCAATCAGGCCCCACTTCCATATATCAACATGCAGCTCAGTGCTGCAAAACAAAAAGAAGCTTAGCAGCAAAGATTAATGTTTGTCTGAAGTGGGGGAGGAGGGAGGAGGCTGATGCTAATGCAAAAGGCTTTAAATAATTTTGTAATGTTTCCTGTCCATTATGTACGTGCTCGCTAATGAAAGATTTAATTCTTTGAATGGATTGGGTTATAAGCAGAAATAACACACATTAACCAAGTTAATGAGGAAACCGCCATAAGCACCCACATAATAAAGGACCCTAACTGAGCTGGTGGCAAAGAGGATTCCATTTTATTTTGTTCGTATTTCCTTTTTCTGTAGTGAAGTCTATGACTGACAACAATGTATTTTTCTTTGGAAAACCTGGGGCTGTGGGCAGTACACCTGTGCATCAAATGGATATTAAACCTCATGCTTCAAGATTTAAAACAATCCTTGCCTGTTAGGGATCAGGATGAGGGGGCAGATTATCACACATCTATGGCGTTTTTCCTCTGAACCATCTGGTACTGGCTACTGTGGACACAGGTATTGGAATAGATGGACCATGGCAATTCCTGCATTCCTAAAATGTGTGCGCTTTTTTTTTTTAAATGAAAGAAGCTCACTACCCTCAGGTTGTGTAATGGCTCCAAAAATAAACACAGACACTGAAGTGCTATAGATCCAAGATGAAAGGGAATGGATTCCAGGACCAGGGTTAAAGTAAAGGGTATTGTGGGGAGATGGGGAATTGGGAGATCCCCATCCTCTCTGCTCCCCCTCCTTCTTGGCTAGCACAGGTGAGAGCACCAGCTTCCTCCTATTTCAAACTTTAACCACTGCACATCCCCACTCCCTGCCATGCCCAAGCTACTTTGCACAATTAACATATAGGTCGAGTGGCCTCTTGGGAATATTGTCATGGAAGTCTGTGACTAAGCTTGGTACTGTTAGGCAGAAAGGGGTAGTAACCTGTCACCTTACTTGGGGTGGGGACAGGAGTCGGCGGCTGCTCTTGGGCACCCCAGGCTCCTGCCCAGGGCAGGCGAACGGTCGGGGGCTCCCCACAATGTTCCGGGCTCCCTGGGAGGCTCTTACCACAGCCCAGCTGAGGCTTCTGGCCTGGCCAGGGAGTGGGGCCTCAGGTGGAAAAGGAAGAACAAGAGGAAGGACCACAGATGGGGCATGGCTCCCGCTTTTGCCTTTTGAAAAGGTGGCCATCCTACATTGGCCACAGGTCAATGGTCCAGGGATCAGGAATCAGGTTGAGTCAGAATACCATGAGATCAGAACCAGACGATGGAACCAGAGGGCAGGCACCAGGAGGTAGTTACCAAGCCTCAGGACATGTCAGGATACCAGATCAAGATCGGAAGACAGGAACAGGTAAACATCGGACCAGCAATCCATAGCAGGGTGAAGCCCAGCTGTACAAGACAAATTCCTGATTCCTCCTCTGGCTTAAATAGAGGCTGCAGACCAATCAAAAGCCTTGGAGTGCTCCCAACCAGAGCGTAGGGGAAGGGGCTTGTGTCCAAGTTGGGCTTCTTGGACCCCAGTTCCAGCTGCTGTCTGTGAGCTGCTGGGTGGAGGACTGGAGTGTGAGGACTCCCAGGATCCCCCACAGACCCACGTTCAAGAGTTGTGGAGCCTGACAAGCACAGAGAAGGGAAGGCCAGCCTTATTCTCCCCATAATGTGAATTAGGAGATTGGTATGTCTCCAATTAGCTAGGCCCCTTGCCCATACATGATCAGAAAGTGCGGTAGATGAGCCTGAGTCTCAAAAGTGGTGGAGAGCAGGAGGTAGGGACCTCATTCACAGGATATCTTCCTGCTTCTGGAAGCCCTACAATTTGCTACTGGGAAGTTTCTTGGGAGACTTCCTTACTCAGCTAAACACAGACTTTCATGTCTCAGATATCATGAACATGGCTGGTGTATTCCTGGTCTGGGCTCTATTGGCCTTAATGATGACAACCACAGAAGGCAGCAACCTAAAAGCATACTTTATTCCATGAATTAGCTAGTTTATGATGGTTGAAATTTTGTTTTTAACTTTCAGCACCGAACAACATTCAGTCATTCAGCATTCTGACTGGCTGGTTTTGCAGTCTGGTAGCATAAATGATAAATTACAATGTAATTTAGTTAGAGGTACATAATGCTGCTATATTAATAGCAATTGAATTAATCAGAACTAATTGTGTTAAAGTGAATCACAATGTATTAAAATGATTTCTTACTTATTCTCACGTGTTAATAAGATATATTTGCCTAAAATGTTTAAGCTTTAGGGCACCATTCATCACTCTTAATTGCTTGATTTCTTTGTGGGGCTAGTCAGATGCATTGTCCTGTACAGCCCTCACCCCGAAGAATGAGAGAATACATATCCTAGAACTGAGGTCTGGCAGACCATATGCTCCGGGCTGCAATTCAAATATGGGCACACGAGAAACAACTTTTGGGGCTCCCTGGGCAGTTCTATCCCTGGTGGATCGCTATGCCTCACAAACTATAATGCACTTAACCTTACAACACCACTGAACTAGGGAAGTATTAATAGCTCAATGCTGAGAATAAGGAACTGAGGCCCTGAAGTGCCCAAAAATCACACAAGATGTCTATAGCAGAGCCAGTGATCAAACCTGGCTCTCTGGTGGCCCAAGCCAGTGCCTTAACTGTAAGACCATCTGTCCTTCTTAAATGACAACTGTGCAGGCCCTTCCTCAGGCCCATTGGTTTACATAATACTTGTTAAGACAGAAATAGTTTTTGTAAGTGATGGAGAACTTTTGTGAAATCTCTAGGCATTTTCTAAAACACCTTGAAGCTCTGCAGAATATTTTAGAACTTTATAAAAATGCAACATATTTTTTCTAATGATGGACATTCATTTAATTAGGAATAATGGGTAAAAAGTTACCTAAGCGCTTCTGAAAATTTTACCTGATAACATTTATTTTACTATTTCTGTTTTTTATTTTTCTTGGAAATTAACCTAGACCCAAGTATAGACAGACATACCAATCAAGTGAATCCTGTGTTAAAACTGAACTCTGTTTTCTAGATAGAGTCAAACCTTAACATTATGAGTCTCAGGTGACATTTACATTAGAATTCTGTAAAAGCAGAGGCATATACTAGCCTACCATCTGGCTAGGAGAGGTAAAGGCATTTTAAATGTAAGAATTCCATAAATGTAGAGTTCATAAAGTTGTGGTTTACTTACAGAACATAGGGACAAGAAAAAGAACTTCACAAATATTGCAAAAAGGCAGCACTTTTTCAGTTGAAGGAATGTAAAAAAAGTGCTTAATTTTCTTTGTATTTTCAGGAGAAAAAAAATCTGCTTCATCATTAACCGTATCATTTTGTAAACTTGAAGATCTGTTTTTTACAGAGTTACAAGGGGAAGATAGTACTTAAAAGTCAGCCTTATTACAGAACAGGCTGCAACCTTAACTATGCAGACACTATTTCTCTCTCTGCATAATGCTTTGCTTTTCATGAATTATCTTGATAGACACAGACAACCGGGGGGGGGGGGGGCGGGGAGGGAGGGAGGGGAAAGAATAGAATGGAGAGTAAATCCCACTCATCTAGATTATCATTACTTCCAGGGGACTAGGCCCAAAACATTACTGATATTATTTTAAAATTACATATCACCTTTCTTCTAAGGTTCTCAGAGCAATTTATGGGAATTAATAAATTATAGCATTCCTCTGAAGTACTTGTTTACAGATAGGAAAACTGAGATAAAGGGAGATTAAGTGAAATGACATAAGAAATCAGTGGCATATCTGAGTATATAATCAAGGTCTCTTGGCTTTTACACTCTTGTACCATAACCTTCCCAGTAGAAACCCAGCTAACATTCTGTCAAATGTCAAACCACAAAATAAAGCCTGCTAAAACTTTGATACCGGGCTGTTTTGTCTGCATAAGATGGGCCAAATCAGATCACTACATTTGACCAGACATTACCATAGGAGGTTCATTTGTGCCTTTAAGGCATCATATTACCAGGAAGAGTCAGGATTCCTCCTTGAGCAAATTGGAGCACCGGGGCAAAAATAGCCTATATTTTGATGGGAAGGAAAAATTGCTAGTTTCAGAGGGTACAGCATAATTCCCATTGGGCAGCTAGCTAGCTCCACTGTTTGGTGCATGTTGCTGATGCAGTGACCTGTCCCTTTTGAGAGATCTGTGCTGAGGCTCTAGGAATGGGCTCCTCACATCCTCTTCCTCCCCTGAACCTTTGTGCTGTGGTGGAGCAGTAGGGCTCCCTAATGATGAAATTCCATTGCTACAAGCAGCTGCCTTACTTGAAGACAATTTATATTAGTGGGTTCCCCCTGGAGCAAACAGCTTTGATACACAACTGTTAGCAACCATTCTATAGTCCTGTGCTTCTGGAATGAGCACATCTGGAAATTTTAAAAAAATAAATAAAATAAATTAGTTGGGACTGATGGCAGTGGAAAGCCTATACTTGCTGCTGCAATCAATATACCCTTTTCTTTATACAAGATTATCACAGAGAAATAAGAGTGCAAAATTACAGCAAGTGACAATCTACCAGAGCATATGGGAACATAAAAAAAAAAAAAAGAAAGAAAGAAAAGAGGACCAAAGGCCAGGCACCTTGCTGTGTCATTTGGAATAGGTCCATCCACAGAAAAGAGCAGGTTAAAAATTATAAGCAAGTACCCACTATAAACAATTATTTGGTGAACAGATTCTAAAAGCTAGTAATGAACAAACATCTCCGGGCTCACAAATAGATTTGTCTAGCCACAACTCTCCATTATTGTTTGATCTCAATCTAGGAGACTGAAGTTAGCAACTGCATTAGATCAATTTTAGGTGCGGGGGGGGGGGGGAAGGAATGAAATAATGATAATAGCTTTTTCTGTAAAGTTTAGATTAGACTAGGGTTCAGATTTGCATTGGATTTTTAAATAATGTTTTAGGCTACGATGTCACAGAAATGCACTGTAACTTTCGATTAAGTGTTACAGATGTGTGTTATAAGTGTTATAGAATTTATTAGGCAGGAAAAAGAATTCTAGAGAAATGCCATAAGATTATATAAAAATTAATCTAAATACCTATAGAATGTAATCATTACATTTTTCTATAGGTTTTTGAACCATCCTTTAGAAATCTATTGCTGCTATATAATTTTCTATGAAATTGTATCGGCTGGTCCCACAAATCTATAGGACTTTTCCATAAGGGTTTATATATTACCATCTCAGGCCCTATGCAAAACCATATAATTAAAATGAATATTTGTCACTAGGTTATATATATTCTATATTGCTACAAAAACATTAGGGCTATTACTCCAAAAGTGTGTGGCAGTGTTGTGTCCACAAAACGGAAGAATGAACATGCAGCACCTCAGAATTACATGTGTAAATGTGGCTTCTGTCATCCAAATGCATGTCTTTTGTAAGTAGAAGATGTGTGCATACTTTTTGCAAGCACAACATGTGAATTCTCTTTTTAATACCTTGAAATAACTAGGCAGCTTTTCCCAGTCACATCACAAATACATTAACTGCAAGAGGAATGGGGTTTTCCCCCCTGATTCGTTTTTAAAAAAACCAACTCTTAAGTTCTTTGGTAAAAAGTCCATAACTCTGCCCCTTTGGATTTCCTACCCTGATGCTTCCTGAGTTTGTCTATTTCCGCCTCTCCACTTCAATACCTTCGTTATCAGACATCTGATTGCAGAAGTCCACTCAGAGCACATTATGAGCTAGCAAGGCTGGCACTACATCTCTAAGCACTGCAGGAGCCTACACCAAACAAGGATGGGCCCAGTAGTGTTAACTGTAGGAACATTTATGCATTTTCACGTCAGCAGCCAATTTGTTTTTTGTTTTCCTTGAATTCTGCCAAGAATGCGTCTCAGAGGACAGCGCAACAGCAATAAAAAAAATCTTTTAGGACTTACTGCTCAACTCTGATTCTTTTTGATTTAGCTACAGAGAAGAACAAGTGAGTACATTAGATGTTCACTTATCTTCAAGCATAGAGCACTTCACATTTTAATCAACTGACCTTCTGCCAAAATCTTGCCACTTTTGTTTACTCTGGCTGACTCTTCAATCCCCACAGGATGGTCGTCAGATAAAAAAAAAATGTAATGAATTAAAGTAATGGGTAAAATTTTCAAAATCACCTTAGTGACTTAGGAACATTAGTGACATTTTTAAAAGTGACTTAGGCACTTAAGAGCCTAAGTTCCATTGTTGTCCAATGAGACGTAGGCTCCTAAAAGCTTAAGTCATTTTTAAATGGGACTTAGGCACCTAAATACCTTTTGAGGATATGTTCCCAACTCCCATTGAAATCAATCAGAGTTGGCTGCCTAAATGCTTTTCAGGATCCAGGCATAAGATGTTTTTGAACATTTTACCCAATGTGACCAGAGTCATAAAATTTCCATAAGGTGTAGTTAATTTGCAAAGCTTTAAATGGCCAGGAATCCAGCTCTCTCCCACCCTCTGTTCTATCTCACAGGTACAAGCTGCAGGAATGCTTTTGCTGCCCATCCTTAGTGATACATTTACTGAAATGGTTTAGCTGGGCATTCGGTATAGAGGCCTCTTATTGCTAGAGTTTGCTCCCATTGAAGTCCACTCCAACAGCCTGAGTTAGGCACCTTCTAAGAAGTAGTGCAGAACTCATATGTTTAATCAGGTTTTTAACTAGCAAAGGTTTATTATAATTGTGTGTCTGGGCAGGGGGCTGATGTTAAGCACTGTGGGGACAACTGTTTTGAGTGGCCACCCTTGCTTAGACGTGTTATGATTACAGCTTTTACTTTTTGTACTTATACTTAGATGTCCTCTGGTAGGTATGTTATCACTGCATACAATAAATAGATTAAAATCAAACCTATAAATATACTGTTCCTCATCTTGTAGAATTAATAGCAGCACAACACTAATGACCAAGAACACTTCCTTTTACTTAAATATACACCTGTACATTGATACATACAATTATACTTCAGTTAATCTTGTGTGTTAGACTCCATGAAAATAGACCAATGCAAATGCAACATACAGAAACCATCTTGCTGAGTGTGCGCCATGGTGTCATCTTTCTGCACTTTGTTTTTAAACTAAATCCCATGTTCCCTACTTAGCTGCAGAGATGACCTAAATTCAGGGGCTGCAGGCACAGCAGCCCTCCTGCCTACCAGTGTGATGCTCTATGCAATTCTACAGTTAATCCAAGATAAATTAGGTGGGGCAATATTATTGCAGGACACTGAGGCAAAAGTAATGCACTCCAGTAATTTCTTTATTGCTTACACCTGCAGCAAAAAATCATGGAGTGGAATTGACATGTATCAAAATGAAATTTAGAAGCATAGAACACAGAGATGCCTTTCATGAATCACTGCTTTTTAATGTAAAATAAAACCTTTCTGTATACATAGGTTTACAGTAGCAATAAGAAATTTTCATGTTAAAAACAGTCAAACGTGGAAGAAGTTCAGAAGAAAGTAACACAAGATCTTATTGTCAACTAATGACAAGATTAAGAAAACATAAAGCCTACTGCTAAGGTGAATGAGGGGAGATAACTCCACACATATGTAAAGGGATGTTATAAAGAGGACAAGGACCAGAGGGGTAGCCGTGTTAGTCTGGTTCTGTAGAAGCAGCAAAGAATCCTGTGGCACCTTATAGACTAACAGACGTTTTGCAGCATGAGCTTTCGTGGGTGAATACCCACTTCTTCGGATGCAAGTTCTTGCATCCGAAGAAGTGGGTATTCACCCACGAAAGCTCATGCTGCAAAACGTCTGTTAGTCTATAAGGTGCCACAGGATTCTTTGCTGCTTCATAAAGAGGACAGTGATTTTAAGACAATAAGAAATTGTGCATAAACTGTATTAGGAAAAATGTATGTTAGTAGGAAAAGTTATGCAACTATAGAGTCAATTAGGCAATGGAAGAAACAGTCAGAGAGATTGTTAGAAACACCGTCATTGGTAGATATTCCTAGTCAGTTTAGATATTCGTCTACCAGGAATAGATTAGGAATAACAAAATCAACCCTCCAAAGTGGTCTTGATTCTGATCTCACAACAGTTTAACGTCAATATAACTGCACTGACTACAGTGGAGTTATTCCTGATTTACACCAGTGCAAGTGAGACTCAGAATCAGTATGTTTTATTCTGTATTATGGCCCCTGAGTTGTTCTTCATCTTGGTTCTTATTTTTACGTGAAGTAGGTGCTTATGAAAACGAGGCATTAAAACCACTGGTGTAAACCAGACATAACATGCAAGGACAATGTGCTAATTTTTCTAATACATCTTGGCCCTCAGACATGCACCAGTCCTGCTTTTACAGTCATGGACCTCTCCTAAGGAGAGGCTAGCAATCGTGTTTAATTGTGGTGGTTTACTGTTGAGGTAAATACCAACTATGGACTAGCATTAGGCAACCAGGCACAATTTCACCCATTGCCGAAGACAGCATTTCTCCAGAGGTAAAAGGTCAGTGTATTATTTAGACACTGCACCACTTCCTCCCACGTTTACTTCCTCTTCTGTATCATTATTTATTGTTTGGTTTATGGTACCACCTAACTGCCAAGGTTTAGGTCCCATCTTGTCAAATCACATCTAAGCCCCTGAGAAATGTCACTCCAAGTTAAAAATTACTGTATGTCCTCTGGAATGGTGGTTGAAGCATGAAGGGCCATATACATCTTTAGTGCATCTGGCACGTAAATATCATGTGACTCCGGCAACAACAGTGCCATGTGAATGCCTGTTCTCACTTTCAGATGACATTGTAAACAAGAAGTGGGCAGCATTATCACCTGCAAATGTAAAGAAACTTGTTTGTCTGAGAGATTGGCTGCACATGAGGTAGGACTGAGTGGACTTTCTAGCTCTAAAGTGTTACATTGTTTTATTTTTGAATGCAGTTTTTTTTTTAATGTAAATTCTACATTTGTAAATTTAACTTTCATGATAAGGAGATTGCACTACAGTACTTGTATTAGGTGAATTGAAAAATACTATTTCCTTTGTTTTTTACAAGGCAAATATTTGAAATAAAAATAAATATAAAGTGAGCACTGTACAATTTGTATTCTGTGTTGTAATTGAAATGAAAATATTTGAAAATGTAGAAAACATCCAAAAATATTTAAATAAATGGTTTTCTATTATTGCTTAGCAGCGTGATTGTGTGATTAATCACAATTGTTTTAATCATGTGACAGCCCTAATTTATATATGTGTACATTTTTAAATAAAAAGTCATTTGAAATGAAAAATTGACACATTTTATACCAAAAATGTCAAAATGGTGTTGCAAAAAAATTTGGTTTTGTCAAAACAGGATTTTCTAATAGAATGCTGTTTTGACTAAGTTTTTATTACCAGCTCTAATATCTATATCTACTGATAGATGGATGATGGCTGGATAGGAAGGTGCTGGACCTTCTTGTAAAATTTTAAAAATAATCTTTTTAACCTTAACTTCAACAACAACAACAACAAAAGTATCTAAAATGGCTATTGATCTCTTCCCAAAATTAACTTTAAAAAGCCTTTTTACAACCCTTCATATAAAGTAAAAGAGGGGAAAAAACAAATCTGTGTTAAATCTCTGGTATGCTCACTTTCAGTCCAATGCAATTCAGAGTTAGCTTTTTGATTAAGATCAAATGTAGTACCAGTGTAGTATCATTTGCTAAATTGGAGGACTAATGTTACTACTACTACTGCGGGGTTCAGTGACCTAAGAGAGATTTCCATCTCTAACTATTATTATGATCCTATGAACAGTGAACTTCTGATCCCTTGAAAATCAAAATTCTGAATTAAGATGATAGCTGATTCTTATGTATAGCAATATTAAGTGTAACATCAGTTTATTGCTTAAATAGCCTTTAAATTTAGCATATTACCACCCTAAGTTTCCAGCAAGAAGCCCTCTGGTACTAGATTTCTCTGGGAACATGTATTACTGTATAAGGTTGGTTACCTTTTAAATTATCAAAGGAAAGAAATCAGCTGCTTCCTTAAAGTAGAGCCAATGAGCCCTTTTAGAAATAGCCAATTATGTGAAAATTGACTTTCCATCTAATGATAATCTAGACATTTATATCCTCATCTGGAAAGCATTTACAACAACTTGTGAATAAATATCACTGTTGATCATCTCAGTCAAACATATGACAAGAGAAGGACAAGATCAAAGAATTATTCACTTTTGTTTTAACTTTCCAGGGATTTTTCCTTGTCTTTTCTGTATTTCTATTTAATTCTCTCTTCCCACCCGGATGCATTATGACACACACTTTACTGGAGCACACAAGCCATGAATCATACACACCTGCAATGATTTATCAAAGTAGTATTTAAATATCCCACATAGTAATTGAATGCAACAATCTATATGGAAAAAGCAATAAAATATAGATTCCAAAACATTAACGCCAATGTCCCCTTCTTACACTTACGTTTTCAGGAACTGAAGCCATCCTCTACTCTAGTCATTTGTTTAGAAGAAACTGCATTTCTTCCCGCTCCTCCTAATCACCATATTTAATATTTTAGCACAGTTAAAGTAAGGTTAGAAAAGTTCAGAGTTGTTCGCATTGTAAAAAATAGTATTTCTGTATTCCTTGTAGTTGCCTCTACAAAGGAGAGCCCCATTTAGGCTGGGAAAATGAGGCTCATAAGATTTTTCTGTTAATCACAGTGCACTTTTTACTAAGGAGTGCACTACTACTTACTTTATCCACTATATCCTTCTTAAAATCTTGGCTTCTTTCCAAGACAATCTAGGAGAATTATCACCATAGTACTGTAGAATCTTACTAAACATTAGTCATATTTTGATGTGTGTTAGAAGCCAATATTACTATTAAATTTTCCAAAATATGTCTTGCTTAAGGGTGTAGTTCACAACATTCAATCAACTGGGGAATCCACAACCTAACACAAATCTAGCATGTACCACACATGTACCACATTAGATTTTAGCTTTCATCTACAGCAAAACTACATCAGTTACCCCAAAGCCAGATTTCTATATTTTTCTTTTAACTGTCTTAATCTTTATGTACATTGGGCTTGATTCACTCAGTGAATGCTGTGAGTTTAAACCTTGCTGCACCAGTGAAAGTAGTGCCCTGGGGACACTGTGATCCTCTCCAGGGACCCTGCCCTGGGAAGGTAGCTTTAATTTGTGGTTGAAATGTCATGTGAGGCCCACTGGTGAAGTTGCCTTGGGGACATGTTGAATCAATGTTGTTATAATGTGTGTGCACCTGTGTGTTTTTGGGGTGCTACACTAGTTACAGGTAGGACACGTTAATCAAATAGTAGTATCCCTCATCAGCTTTTCTATTATCTGCCCCACTTTGTGCCAATTTCCTCTTGCTTCCCCAACACCTCCTGCTCTGCTGTTCTTCTGCAAGACATGAGATAGGGATTTGTCAAAGTCAATGAGCACTTTATTACAGAGAGAGTGCTCAGTAATGAACAATTCAGCAATTTAATGAGATTCTGTAGATCTGTCTCCAGCCTGTCCATCAAGTTTCACTTCTATAAAGCACCCTGACACTAATCCTCTGGCATACCCAATCTTCACCCTGGGCTGAATATTAGATTCTTCCATGGTATATTGCATTACCACTATAACCTTAGCAAAAATGATGAACTTAACTACACTTGAGGCAATATAGCTGGTCTGATTTGATTTTCCTCTATTGGGTTGACTATGAGGGAATTATTTATTTACTAAAATAAAGCAAAAAACAGTTTCTTATTGCCTGCTGAATGCCTAAATTGGTAAATATTTATGTGCGTCTTTTAATTCATTCTGGAGAACCAGAAATAAAATATACTTTTTTCTGCCTGCAGCAGAAAACTAGTTTAAAACATTCTACATAACAGCATTAGTAACCTTTAGAGAGGCAATTATGATAATACTTAAATGGACAGTGTAGAGTTTGTTGTCACTCAAAAAGAAGCACATTATCACTGCTGTACATAGCAGTACCTGCAGTGTGACCTGCAACACTGGCATAGACTATCATATTTGCTACATAGAGTGTCCACCCTACTGCCACAGAGGCCATTGAGAAAATCTTTCCCAGATTTGTCCCACAGGGCAAGGCCAGGGTCACAGTACCAGAGACCTAAGAACTCCCACTTACCAGACTGGAAATGGCAAACATGGAGAGAACGCCTGCCATATCACACTGACCAGTGCCAGCATGCTATTTAATGCAGCTTGGCTTTCTGCAGCATCTCTCTTATCTAAGATATCTCAAAGCACTTTGCGAAGCACTTTCATCTTGCAGTGAAGTGATAATGAAAGCAAATGGGCCATACCCCCACAACCTCACTCATCAAAAGTGCTTTACTGAGCAAGGGAATGAGGGCTAGGACTCCAGAGTATCCCCTCCTCCTTTATAAAAGAGTACAGCACCAGGGGATCTCTCAAAGATGGGTAGGCAGGAGTCCAAGTTTATATTTCAATTTTAATGGAAATAGCAACTTTGGAAAAGACTGCATATTCTACCCTCAAAATCTGAGAAATACATCTGTGTGGTAGCCACTTTTATAAAGGATTAAACTTTATCTCCACTCTGCCTTGGTAGTTTGAAGAACTTTGTTCTTACATAGCACTGCTCATCTGCAAATCTCAAAAGTAAGGTTAAGTATATACCCCCCATTTCACAGATGGAGAAACCAAGGCAAAGAGCAATGAAGTGACTTACCCAACATCACCCAGCAGATACGTAGCTTATTAAGAGAGCCATGAACAACACTCAGGTCTTCTGATTGCTTGTCCTGTCCATTAGCCCAAAGGTACCTCCCTTTTTATAAGATAAAAAGTATTCTCCAAAACAGATATATTGAACAATTTTTTCCTACCTTGCCCTGCCTTTCTCCCATACTGCATGATAGCAAATAAGAAACAAACAGCAGTGTTCCTGTAATGAATATTACAGATATTTACTTCCATTATATTCTGGAGCTACACAGATTTACAGTGGGATTGTTTCACAGATTTTTTTTTTGATAGCAAAACATATAAGTAAATGGCTGTCTGTTTCTTTAGAATTAAAAGCTATTAAATCATATTCGGTATTATACCACAACGTTGTCATTTTTTCCCCTGTTAACATACTAGGCCACACAAGTCAACCAACAAAAAGCCTTCTTCCAAATTAACTAATTGTATTAGAACAGAGCAGATCCTGTATTATTACCAAAAATCAAGTTTTCCCCCTATTGTTTCCCTGAGCCTTTAATCATTTTAGTGTCTCCAGCACAACAGTTTTCCCTGGTTTTAAACAGTGTCACACATTACACTAACTGATTTCCTTACCTGCCAGATTTGCTCTTCGCTAAGGGAAGTGAGTCGGTCGCTCTTCAGGACCTCTCGAAGGAGACAGTAAGGGAGAGTCAGGACTTCCTCCGGGTGACTCTTCAACAGCTCAGAGAGGTGTTTAACTAAGAAATCAACCACTGCCTTCTCCAGCAAAGTGAGGTTAAAGAGGTCAGCGAGCTTATACAGGTCCAAGTAATTAAAGCTATTTAATTCCTGGGTGGGTAAAACAAAACAAAAAATGTGTCTCAGAAAAAAAGGCAAAAGAGAAATGGGGGGAAATGTGACTTCAGATTGAGGATCATGGTCTGACACGTGTGAAAAAAGCATGAGCAAACAATGCAATTGCACGTGCAAATTGGGCAACTGTGAACAATAGAGGGTATTCAGAAATCATTTGTGTTGAAATTGCCTGATTTATGCATGCATCTACAACAACTATAAGACATGCATTTGTATGTGGACCAATAAATAAACCAATGTGTTTCAGAGTGTATTACAAGAGCTGGCAGAATTCAACAGATAGGTTTTAAAAAATATATTTGCATTAATTAAAAAGCTTTGTTACAGAACAATTGTTTGTTCATTATTTATTGTTAATTATTTCATCTACCTTGAAAAGAGAACTATAAGCACTTTCATAAATAGGATTTCTAGTTTCACTGAGGACTTCTGTTTTCTATGCTGAAATTATGTTTCAGATTTACAGATATATCATCAGTGAATTAAAACAGATTTCCCTTCACCTCCTGCACCAACAGTATCCTGATTTGCACTTCTTCCTCTAGAAGCAGAAAAATGAACACTGACAAAAGCTGAGCTAAACCAAAGCAAAACCCAGATATCAACATATCCCACAGTTAAAGGCCCACATTTTCAGCCTGGCATATTGCTGCAATTTCTACAATCTGGGCAATTTACATCATTTTAGATCTCATGCTTTTCAAGATCAAGATCATGTCTTCATCTATGTTAGGAGAGCACCTAGTACACTGGGCACTACCACAAACTAAGTAAAAAAAAATCTAGAAAATAAACAACAAAGTAACTAGTCACCTGACTGCTAATATTTGTACCCACAATCAACTGCAGGTACCATTTTGCAGGCACAGTTTGCACCCATAAAAAGGGAGGCGAGACTTTAGAAAATGTAGCCTGAAGTGCAAACACGAGACTGTCTGATAATTAAAGGTAAACAGTAATGGAACAAAAGTTTTTAAACAACTCAACACCACATCTCAATGTATCGTGAGAATCAGAATATGTGGAACAAATCCTTGAGGTAATTAATTTAGATGGACTATATAAGCCAAAGGTCTATAAAGGTCTAACAGAATCCAGTCACTATCCAACATTAAATAATGTTAAACTGGGTCTGGGGTTTGATGTACAGAGACCTCAGACTGTTTAGAACATGGCAAACACACCATTAAAAATCCTTTGAAACTTTCATTAACGATACAGAAAAGAAGGAAAAACAGTTAAAACATCTGAAATGTAAAATATTAAACAAGGCAGCTTGGTAGAGTTTTTAGAAGGAAAAACCCCTCATTCCACAGTCTCTTAGAGCGCATTAAAGATGGTAATAACTGTCCTTTTGGGGAAAAGAAAAGAAGCCGGGTGAGATGGGCTAAAGCTGTTGTTGTTCCTGTTGTCATTAAGATCCAAAACTGCCCTTTTGAGGAAAAGAAAATAAGTTAGTTGAGATGAACTGGAGCTGCTGTTCCTGTTGTTAAAGTCCGATCCCATTTCATCCAAGGTACAGTTTGGAATTCAGCTGGAGTTGATAGAATGATCCAGATGACATCACCAACCCTCTCTGGCCTGAGCTGGTAAAGACATCCCTCAAGATTAAGCCAAAGAAGGTCTGGGATCCCAGAAGGTAGTGGGGGTGGCAGCCAGGACAGTGAAGCTTGGTCCAGTAGCCTCCATCTGTTCTTTCTTTACCCCCAAAATCTCAGTCTTTAAAAAGCCACAAAGGGTATGGTGGGTGGAGTAACCCATCCCCTCATTATTTTGTCCATCAATGTAGGCTCACTATCCAACACACCAATTTTGGTTCATTAACTTCCGGCTCTATATCATCTGTTTTTAACAAGCATAATTTCAACATTTTTTGGATTATATCAAGATGGACTTTTGGGTTTAGAGTAATCCAGTTTCTCTGTCTGGTTTTCTAGCATTATTCCCATCAACATTTGGTGTTATAGGTTATTCTGACATGTTATAAACTTACACATTTTTGACAGTTAATCTCTCAATTAGGGTAAATTTGTAAGCACAATTATCATAACACTCCCTCACTCTCCTTCCCATTCCTATTCTTACCCAGCTGAGCAATATAGGAATCAAAACTATACAGACGATCTCTGAATAATAATGGTCCAAATGGTCCTGCCCAGTACACAATGTGGAGGAGAATAAGACAAACTCCTGGAATAAACACTTAGGGACAAGGGAGAGTGAGCAGAGACTTCACCGTATCCTTCCCAACTCTGAGAAAGGCCACCTACAAAAACCAGTGTGTTGCTGGCTCTTCGTGGGTTTTGGAGAGCGTTAGAGTCAGGGAGCTCTACAAGGGTCACTCATCTCTAAAACCTGTGGATATGCAGACAGAAATCCACATGGGAGTTAATGCTGTCTGTTGTAGCATTAACTCCCCCCAGAAGCATTGATTCCACACACAGAAGGGACTAATCATGTAAGAGAGACAATGGTATACATCTCCTCAATGAGCTATGCTGCCATGGGAAAGAGGAGGCTAGAAAGCAACACAAAGGATCATGCAGACCAGGCAGAGAACCTAGAATCCTGGGATTTGCCCACAGCTCCTTGGGTTAAACAGTGATTCCTTCATTCTCAATGTGGCCATACACCTCAGCTTCCAAAGGACAGCATAGCAAAATCTCAAGAAGTTATATTATATAGAGCGGGGTCAGCAAGAACAAATATATATTATTTGAGACATCAGAGTGACAAAGGACCCTAAATAAAATTCATAGAGTTTTGTCGGCTTTTCTCTGTTTTTGCTCTTTGTTCCTGTTTTCCCCCCCTCCCCAGTTTTCTCCTACAATTTACTGCTCTGCTCCCTGTTACCAGCCCCCTCATTGTCCCAGTCCTTATGCGAAAATTACAAGAACTCTTGTCAGTTTCACTTTCCTGCTTAGTTAGCACAGGAAGCAGAGCAGAAAAGAGGAAAAGACTAAATTACCTGAATTACACTTGGCTGCTCTGCTGGATGGACTGGCAGAGCCAAATGAAACTGACAAGAGATCTTGTAAATGTCAATTTGCTGCTCTGCTGGCACATGGAGTGGACCAGCAGGAAGATGGAAAGGGAGAAGAGAATCTCCAGAAGGTTCTGGGTGCTACCCATGGGATAAAGTCTGCTTGGTCAGTGAATTCAATGGTTTTCCCATTGATCGATGGTAGAACTGCTACTCCAGGATAACCAAATTCCTTGTGGGGCTCCCATTGCAACATGCCCCCCCTGCATATCTTCCAGTTTGGGGCTGTGTATTAAATTCTATTTAAGATGCTACATTCTATACAGAATCTCTTCTTTATTTTTTTTTAAAGAATCAGGAGCTCAGGTTTATGCATATTCACAATAAGCACTCAGGGCCTGATCTAGTCTCAAGAGCCACAGGTTTTCTGGTACATCATAGGATGCCCCCCGCCCCCCCCTCCATAATGAGACAGGTGAGGTGAGGACAAATCCTCCCCCACTACAGTAGACTAGGACAGGAATTCTGCAAGTTGAAACTCCTGACATTTCTTGTTTCCTACATGAAATGATTTTGCTCATAATCATGGGGAAACAGGGAAAGGGTTGACAATTATTTGCACTCCTGCTCCTCAAGTCAACGCACATACTCATTAAAAATAGACAATGGCATTATAGAAAATCTTTGGATTTTACAGTAAAAAAAATTCTATTAATTAAATATTTGGATTTTTAATGTAATTTAAAAGAAAAATTTAATCTTGATATAAATTTCATTTTGACAGATTTATAGGATGTTATTTTATTGCTAATTAATAAACAACTGACAAAAACATTTTAGAAACTACAGTAGTCACCACTGAAAATATCCATATTTGCTAGCATGTTATCAGAGTGTGGTATCTCAGGTCTGGCAGCTATTCTCTATTCTAGGCATAGGGGAAAGGTTGTGCTTTCTCAGATACCAACTGCTGGCAATTGCTGACCTACACTGAGTACTAGGAGTTCTGTTTCCATTAATTTTTTTAAAAATGACCTGTATGTATATAAATATCTTGCAAATATTTAGTCATTCTTGGTTCTCTTTAAAATGTGGAGATGAATAGAAAGAAAACTTACATTCCAAAGACAGTACTGACAAGCCTACACATTCAGAAATCATAAGCCAGTTTCCCCAAATCATGAGATTTAAAAAAAACAACCACCAACATTTGGGGTTGTTTTTATTTGCTTTCTGGTTTTGAGCATGGAGGGTTAACATTTACAAGCTTTTGCCTGCAATCATAAACGGTTAAAAAAATTACTTTTGCTTTTTAAATGAAAGCTGAGATGCTCAAATAATCAGATGACTTCAGGAGCAGGGGCTTAAAGAAAATGCTAAATAGCACAAAAGTTGTGCTAAAATTGAGAGAGTTGGCAACATAACAAAGGGCATGTCTACACTGCAATAAAATACTGGCTCACAGGACTAAAAATTGCATTGTAGACATCTGGGTTTGGGCTGGAGCCCAGACTCTGAGACCTCACAAGGTCTACACTGCTATTTTTTTGCCCAGCAGCCTGAGCCCCATGAGTCTGATGGGGGATGGAGAGGGGTATGTCTACAAGGCAATTAAATAACGGTGGCTGGCCTGTGCCAGGTGACTCCAGCTCATGGGGCTTGGACTGAGGGGGTATTTAACTGCAGTGTCGATATCTGGGCCTGGGCTGTAGCCTGAGCTCTGGGACCCTCTTATCTCGCAGGATCCTAAAGCCCGAGCTCCAACCCAAGTCCGAATGTCTACACTGCAATTAAAAAGCCCCGCAGCCCATGTCTGAGTCAGCTGGCACAGGCCAGCCACCAGTTTTTAATTGCAGTGTAGACATACCCTGGGTCAATTGGCCCAGGCCAGCCAAAGAAGGCTGGGATTTAGGCCCTGATCCTGTAAACACTTACATATGTGATGAATTTCAAGCATATGAATTATCCAACAGAAAAAAAAATAATAATGGTGATAGCCTATCTCCTAGAACTGGAAGGGACCTTAAAAGGTCATTGAGTCCAGCCCCCTGCCTTCACTAGCAGGACCAAGTACTGATTTTTGCCCCAGATCCCTAAGTGGCCCCCTCAAGGAGCGAACTCACAACCCTGGGTTTAGCAGGCCAATGCTCAAACCACTGAGCTATCCCTCCCCACGGTTTCTACTTTCTAGGTTTTTATATGGTCACCTCTTACCACAGTAGTTGACTTAAAAGGGAGAGGAGTAAGATTATACAGCCACAGCTGGGGAGCCAATGACAATTTGGTACAGGAGCTGTCTAGGCTGTTGGGGGTTAAGAACCTGGATTCTATGTGAGACACATTTGCTATATGTGCCAGCTCTGGGAAATGCATCTCCGCAGATCACAGATAGTACTGTAGGCCCTGCTCCACCTTGTCTGCGAGATTGGCATCCCCATGCATTGAGGCAAGGGTACAAGCAATGTATGTCAAACTGAACTTCACAGAGTTTTGCACTTGCAACCTTGTTTAGTCGACTTTGCTACAGAAAGGGATGTTCTGAGCCACTGGAATGAGGTCTTCCCTGGCTGACAGAATGTCAATCATCCAAAAAGAAATTTAAGAGACATGAACTTAAATAAACTGAGTTCTTCTGTAATGGATAACTTCATTTTTGGAGGTCAGCCATAAGGAGAATAAGATCAAAGCCTTGTGACCTGAAGATTAACTTTCTACCAAAGAAAGGTGAGCCTGATCAAACACCCAATAGAGTCAATGGAAAGTCTCCTATTGATTTCAATGAGTTCTGAAATAACCCCAGGTGCAGAAGGTGCAGCCTTCTGGACCTTAGATGTCATGAGCAATGCTGGTCAGGATATTATTTATTTGCTGAAAAGAGCAAGGCCTTACACTCAACTTGATAGCATTGCTCTGTCTGAAACATAATTTTTGAATGCCCATCAATTCCAAAATTTCAGGGAATGTTGTAGGAATCAATAGGCAGAACCTTATTAATTTTGCTGAAAATAGGAAGAGGAAAATGGGATACACACGGAGTCCCTTGTATCTGGGTTAGCAGAATCATAACCTTCAACCAGCTCTGTAACTATCTACTGATCAAAGAACCGGTTTGATGGCAGCTATTAACACCTTCCAGCATAACAATACTCCCATCTCAGCCCATAGTTCCAATACAGTTTAAAATGATGACACCCTGTATGACTTCTCTCTCAAACAGAAAGAAAAGAAATAAGAATGGTGGGGGCAAAGGAGCTATGGGGGTTCACATATTGCTGCTGGCAAGGTGGGTATGGGGGAGGGTTGCAGGGACTCCCTGAAATAGAGGGGGAGGGTGGGAATTTGTTTGGGGGCAGGAGGTTTGAGAATGCAATTGAATTTTTGTGGTGAAATTTCCATTTTGTCCAAAAGGCATTTTCCATGGGAGGAGGGGAAAAAAGTTTCAATGGAAAATTTTGAACCAGCTGTAGTCAAGAGTCATCATCCCTAGACTGAGCATAAACTGAGGGGCTCAACAACTTGCAGATAATGATCTGAGTATTTTGTTAACTTTTAACTGTTAGGGTTCAACAGAATGCTGACTCTTCCTCAGAACAGGTCAGCTTGACACAGAGGCTGAAATTGATCACCTTCCGGGGGGGTTGCTAGTTTAGAAGACTATCAATATATTTTAAAAGATTGGGCCTCTAAACCAGGGGTTCTCAGACTTTTGTATTGGGGACCCCTTTAACACCATTATAAATGCTGGACGCAAAGCGGGGTTTGAGGTGGAGGCTGACAGCTCGCGACCCCCCATGTAATAACCTTGTGACCCCCTGAGGGGTCCCAACCCCCAGTTTGAGAACCCTTGCTCTAAACAGAAATACTCACTTTTGACTCCAGAAGGTCAGATTTGGCTTTTAGCTTTGAACTTCACAACCATGGAAGCTGGTTTATCAGCTTTCTCAAAAGAAAATCATCCAATTGTCATACCAATCATTTGCTCAAATCAAAATTATACCGGTATTGCACATTGCTATCCTGCTGAGGGCAAAAGTGTCATGCTGAGATTGCGAGATGTATATTACGGATCAAATAATCCATCTCCCAATCAGTGATAAAGCTTTAACAAACATATGACTATGGCAGAATATAGAAGCCTCTTCCCAAAGTTTCATTTTTTTGTATCAGAATGTGTGTGCGCGCGCGCGTGTACACACACACTCTGTGTAAACACACACACACACACAAATATATATAGCAAAACAGAATCACAATCAATACATCTGCTTCCTCTGAATACATTTCCAAACTAAATTCTTAACTAGATGAAAACCTTCAGATTAACAAATCAATGAAGTGTGCATTCTCTGAAATGGGCTACCCATTCAATTCTGTCGGGATTAGGCATAAGCTAGTTCTGACTGCATTCACCTCCAATGGGTTTTGTTTGATTTACAATTAAATGACAAGCTACTGTTTTGAAACAGCAATTACATAAGTTTAAAAGACTTATTTCTTAAAATAAATATTATACATTTGTATTACAGAATACTGTCCACTAGTAATATTCATTAAAATGACATTTTTAATAAAAAGTATTTAACACATAATTGAAAGCATCAGGCATACATAAATTATGTAAAAAAGAATGTACATTGTACAAAGGCTATATGTGTTATGTCTTTTTATGAAGAGCTGAAAAACAAACTAAAAGAGAGCACATGAAGAATTAAAGAAGAGTGGTGCGTAAAGAAAGAGATCCAATGTTTTGCTAATGTGATCTATGTTACTTTGCTAACCCACATTCAGACTAAGAGTATATAGTTCTTATTACTGAGTTACAGTATAAATGGTTGGTATATTCCATACCGAACATGTACCTCATTAAATAAATTAGTCAAAATGTTAGTCAATGTCTACCTCCAAAATGAACTTGTGTATCTGGTCCTATGCATTCATCTCACTGTACTTTACTGAAGAGGGCGGGGTTTTTTTGTTGTGTTTTGTTTTTTCCCAAACTGCTCTTTTTAGTAGTGAGTGAATCCATCATTCCATGTTAAGCATCTTACTGGGCTTCTATGTTATTAATATCAACCTTTTGGCTGCCAAAATAATTGAATAAGGAGCTCACATTTAAAATCTTAAGTTTAGGGGGAATATAAGAAAAATCAATTTTTCAGACAAATATGTCCTAATAGAAAGATAATATTAAATGTTTACAGTAGACTACATGATACTAACAGCATTTTAATAGAGGATACAGAAGAGAGTCAAACAGGACAAAGAACATTTAGAAATATTCTATTTCAAGTTATTTCAAATCGATCTTTATTTAATTTATACTTTTAAGAATAATTGTATTGTGCAAGCCACAGAAAACGATATAAGTAACAGATTGATAAATTAGAGTTAATCATAACCAAGTGCACGCTAGAGTACAATATACTTCTAGTCCTGTGCTCTGCTTTATAAATAGCAGAAAAATCACAAGGAGAACTAAGGGGAGAGACTGCATTTCTTTATGACCTTATTTGAAAGATAAACTCCTTGGGGAAATACAATTTATTCAGATTATCAAGACCCTGCTGTGCAAATCTACAGTCTGGGAGCACACTACAGAGATCAAAAAATATTTACTTTATTCTGTTGGGTATAAAATCTTTTAATGAATGCATAATTACAGAAAAAGTGTATACAGCTTTAGAAATTCCATTGCTGAGCCAAGCCATTAATATCCAAGGCATCATACCCAGTTGTGACTCCACCTGCTTCCTATTTGGATTACAACACAGTTATAAATCAAGGTATTATGTGACTACCCATATTGGTGCCACAGAAACAGATAGCTTTGTATTATTTCCCCTCTGCAAAATGAGATGACAACCAATGCCTGAAAGCAAAAACATGCCTTCTAAGAGTGTAAGCTCTTAGGGGCAGGGGCTCTGTCTTTGTAATTCTTTGAACAGCACCTAGCACAATAGACTCTTGATCCTGATTGGGGCATCTGGGCACTATGGTAATGTAAATGTTAAATAAAATAAAATAAATAAATAAAAGTAGATGAATGGTTAAATTTAATTCTGGTATAAGTCAAAATAGAAACAACAAATAAACTATTTAAAACAACGAGAAATCTGTAACAAGGCAAAAATACATTAGGTACTGTACTACAGTGAGAAATCTAATGGATAGTTTATCTTTTTAAAATAAAATAATTACAGAAGAGGAGCCAAATTCTGCCATTTCACACATACTGCATTATTAACATCTAAGGCTCTGATCCCACAAAGACTTACTCAAGTGCTTAACTTTAATGAGACCATTCAAGCTTGAAATCCATGCTAGTACTTATGAACTTAAACTTATGTATATGTTATGTATATGCATAAATCTTTACAAGATTAGGGCTTTAGGCCTCATTCTGAAACTCTTGCTCATATTGAGCATCGGAGTAGTCCACTGATGCATGGAAGTAATTTTTGCAGAATCAGAGTCACACTGGGATAATAAGGGATGGGGGGAGGGTTCAAATTCAAATCCCCCCCCCCTATATAATAGCATAAACATAGATATAGATTTTTTTTCGTAAGTAGACGAATGGTAACTGATCAGTGGCTGAATGTAGACACGTATCCTTGTAGACTTAAGGGGCACTATCAATTTTATTTTCTTTTAATTGACTAATTTTACAAAATTCAATTTATTGGTAGCATAGCATATCCTAGGCTTTTTAATTCCTATTTTTTGAAAGTGTAAAGTTGATCTGAATCTCTGCTGATGTTCTGAAGGATGTTCTGAGTTAGGTCCAAGATCAGCAACATCAAACAGGCTCAGGTCCACCCATTTCCCTCCTTCTCTATTTTGTTTCACACAATGTCTGCTGCCTTTTCAGTTTCAGCTTTGTTGCAGCTGTTGCTAGTAAACGCTCTCCTTCAGAGCAGGGGGGAAAGAGGGTCTGTGATCTCCACAAGGACAGGGTATGAAAGTGATGTTATTATCTAAGTCCATAAGACTGAAAATGCAACTGACCACCACCAAAACAGTGAAACTGACTATACACAAAGTGCCACCAAATGTACAAGGTAAACCAACTCTCTCAGATACAATAATATGTCAGTGGTTACTTGTAACAACAATAGGTGTGTAAATTTTCAAGATGAAGGTGTCTGACCTTTTAAACGATCATGACTACAGAGATATCCTTTCATTTCTGTTGTACATTACAGATCCCTATTTCAGAAAAATAATATGAATGCAACATTAAGATGGCACAGTTCAACATTTTAGCACATCACGTAATAGAAAAAACAAAGTTTGTACAGCAATGTTAAAGTAGCCACAAGACATCTATGCAGTGTTTTCAATTCCTGTTTACATTTCTTTAATTTCAAAGTGAGTTGGGCTGTCCTGGGAATCCCACATGTGGCTGGCACAAAACCTCCTCAGCTGGGAGGTTTCACATAACAGAGGCAATGTTAGCATTACTTTGCACAAGGAAAATCCTGTGGGAACAAAGTGAGTGTTACAGCAGAGGCCAACTCTTCCATTGCCCGCCTCTTCTCACACTCAGTCCCAGGCTCTGGAAATCCCCAAACCCAAAGAGTTTGTTTCTGGAGGTTTAAAGACCTTAAAGATTTTACAAAACTTGGAGAGTCTCCCTCTTCTCTGAGGATACAGCATGTGGGATGATTTGGTCCCTACTCTTTACCCTGGCAAGTATTATTTATGGGCCTTAAATAAGTTTTTTTTATTTTTATTTATTTATTTATTTTACTATTTTTTACTCCTGTTGCCTGGCAGATCCAGTACAGTGACGGGAGAGAGCTGAATCCTATTTTGGCACATTTAGCATCAACAATCTTGTTAGCTGACTGACAGTTACAGCATCTTTATTACTAGTGTCAGCGCCAGAGAGAACAAATTTTGACTTTCAGATCCCAAGCTGACTTTGCAGGGTTGGCAGTTAGGGGAAAAAACAACAACATTTACTACCTATAAAATGAAGATTTTGATAGAAGCCTCTGAAGAGTCAATAAACATGGAATGCCATAAAACCATATTTTCAGTCACTTTGTAGAATATAACCACAACTGAGGTGCAGAATGTCTGGGGAATTTTGCTCCTCTGTGAGGCGCAGTAGGAGCGCCTGTGCCTGACAGACAGGGAAAAATGAATCTGAGATGTTACAAATGGGCATGGGGACTTATTAAGAGCCGTTTTAAAACGTGCCACATGCTCTGAAATGATTTTTCAGTTGCTTATATCTTATTTTGCAGCTTTTCAGTTAACAGCTCAGCAAAGGCCCTAGTACTCATTAGCAATTTACATGTAAAACTTAAAATTTCAGTTGTTTTTGCAGGAATTGTGTCTTAAATAAATAAATACTTCTAACCATATTTTTATTAGAATTTTTCCCCCTTCTTGGAAATAAAAAATAACTGAAGACAGTTTCCTTAATTTTTTGAGAGAAGAAATTACATTTAAACTGAGATCATGCACAGAAAGTTTCATGTCAAGAGGAAAGATTCATCAGAAATTTATGAGTGTTTATATACTACTATTTGGAGTCTTTACTACCAATTGATAGCACAACCTAATATTAAGGTCTCCTTACACTTCCCATTATAAGGCCCCATTTCAATTGCTCATTTTCCCCCCAAGATTTAACCACCTAGGCTGAATTTTCCCAGTCTCCCAGGCAGGGCCGGCTCCAGACCCCAGCGCGCCAAGCGCGCGCGTGGGGCGGCATTTTAACTGGAGGGCGGCAGGCGGGTCCGGCGGACCTCCCGCAGACATGCCTGCGGGAGGTCCAACGGAGCCACGGGACGACCGGACCTCCCGCAGGCATGACTGCGGAAGCTCCACCATAGGCGCGGGACCAGCGGCACGTCTGCGGGAGGTCCCGCGGAGGCGCGGGACCGGCGCCCAGCAGCGCAGCACACCGCCCTGCTTGGGGCGGCGGAATTCGTAGAGTCGCCCCTGCTCCCAGGTTTATATTTTCTTTAATTTCAGCCAAAACAGTTGTGTGTTACTGAGACTGATGCTAGGGAAAAATACATTGTTTTGTCAATATTAAAAAGTTTTGGCAGCCATTTCTTTGAGAAGCTCTACCACCCCCCATATTTTGAAGGAAGAATTTAAAATTTAGCAGGTGAGTGGGCCTTTGTGACAGCACCTCACAAGGTTGGACTGTGGGAGACCTATTGTGAAATAGCGAGTAAAGGCGTGAAGCTACATGGTGCTGAGTGCCATCAGCTCTTATTGAAGTTCATGGGTCATGAAGAAACTGAGCCCCTATCAGGATTTGGCCCTAAATGAATGAACAATAAAAAAGCAAGGATAATGAGTCACAAAATGCACTCTGTTAATTAATTTGGGTAACTATATATCCATTTAGGAACCTAAGTGGCCCCCACCACTGTGGTATCTGAGCACCTCAATGGATTTTATCCTCACAACAGAAATTAGGCTAGGTATAACAGGTATACTATTTAAAAGACTAGAGTTGGTTGAAAATGGGATTTCTTTCCCAAAAATTTGAGTGAAAAATTAGTCCCTTTTTGTCACAATTTTGATGAACTATTTTGTTGAAATTTCAAAATTTGGAATATTTCAACCATCTCTAAAACCCTTACCAATGTCTTGAGACAGTGGCAGGCTGAGATAGATTATATGTATTTTTAAAGAGGGTGGGACATGACCCTCGTCTTTACTCTGGTCACTTGTTTATATGGTTGAATCCCTTTTCTACAGCCTTCATTTGTTTGTTCGTCTACTGAGTCTATACATTCTGGTCAAGGGCTGGATAGTCTTATCTGTTTGTATAGTGCTGCCACAATACACATGGTAAATAATGATAATAATCTAATGTTCAGAGGAGCATGCACCACATATTTATATACAGATACCCCAATCCAGTAATTAAACCTCCACTCAACTCCCTGAACAGATTGCTCCTACTCCCAGCAGAAATAATTTGTGCAGGTATTGTGGAGGCTGGAGTGCCAGAACAGAAAAACACATTAATATTGCTTTTGAAGTGTGTACTGTGGGCCCAAGCTTCCTAGCCCTTCATACACAGAACTCCTTTTGAAGCCAATAGGAGTTACGTAAATAAAGTATTTTCAGGACTGAGACCTCATATGTATGTAACCATTTCTTCACACTGAGCAGAAATGTTTAGATATTATAATGATCGGGATCTTATAAATACATAATTAGATTAGATAGGGTTCCAAGTAAATAAGGGGGAGATTTTCAAGGCACGAATAGTTGTTAGACACCTCACTTCCCCTAGTTACTTGGAAAATCTCCTCCTGAAATACTTTGTCCCATATTTTAGAAATTTAGTGAATAGCTTGTTACCACTGTCTCTCTGCTCCAAAGAACATATACAAATTATACACGTATACACACAATATGTGGAGAGAATTCCAAATGTTTTTCCTTCTGCTTGAGATTTACCTACCTCCCCATTCTTTGACGTCAACAGTTCGAATGTTACAACTGTTGTATGTATTGTAACCAAATGGAAAATGTGCCAATTTAGAAATACTTAGGTTAAGAGCAGACTTAGTTCTATAAAACAGAGCAGAGGTACACATCTTTCCACATCCAAGGCCACATGTACTCCACAGCAAGCTAGACCTAAATTCTGTGACAAGGTCCATAGATTCTGCAACACTCTGGTGCAGCAGATGGGAAATTCTACAGCAGCTTTATGCTTCATTCAAATTAATAAGCAAGGTTTTGAATTAATTAGTTTGAAAATGGGGGACAGCCAGGGCTTTGGGCATCTGGGTGGTACAGGAGACAGTTTTGGATTGTGGGATAAACATATTAGCTGTCTGTTTCTGCTAAAATAATCTGTAATGAAATAGTTAATATTGATATTTAAATTGTCATCTTTAAATCTGACCATTAGAAACCCATTGAGATGAATGGGGACAGTTTACACATAACAGAGCTATTGTTCCACATTGGTTGAAGACTCAGAAAGAGCAGACTGCATAGATTTACATTTTGTTCTGGTTTTCAAATTTTCTTCACTACCAGGCTGGATAGAAACTTTTTTTTTTTTAAAGTAGAAGTTTACATTCTGGAATACAGATCTGATGCAAGAAATGGTGTCCCAAGGCAAATTCTATTGCTATGTAATTGTGGACAGTACGTGGCACTGTCTAGGTCTATACACACTACATATGATGGATTGTGATAAGACACTGTGACATTTACCGTTACTAATGCAGAGCCATGGAAAACGGTCAGCATTGGCCTTTCTAGTTAAGAGTTTTCTCCTCTTCTCTCCCATGAAATTAAATGTTTAAATGTAGACCACACGTTGTTTAGTATATATTTACAATGAAACTTCAAAACTAGACATTTATTTTTGGGGTCTCTATTTTTGCACTTACTTTTGAACATTTTGGCCTTAGTGTCTTGTCATTTTTATTTATAAAGCACCCCCTTTCCTTTAACCACTTACGGCGTTGCACAGTTCAAAAATAACAAACAGCAACAATTAAAGCATCAGAAAATACATTATATAATGTAAAGGCACCAAATACACAAGGGTTCAAGTTTAGATTCCAGACCATTTGGGTCCAAATCAAAATCCCCAAATCCAAATATCCCCAGATGTAAGTGTTTAAATCCTGATGGAGTTTTGTGTATTTTGGGTCCATTTCTTCAAATCAATAAACAGACCACCATTTTCCCATGGTCTTCTCTATTAATTAGATTGTGAAAGCAGCATAAGATGTAGAAGGCTGTTTTTAATGTCTGTCTTATACTGGGCCAAACATTCTGTACCATCCTGCATTTGTGCAACTGTTTCAAGGATGCAGTTGCCACTTATTTTTCAGTAAATATTCTTGACAAAGATTCCGTTCCTGCTCAACCTTTGAAATCTCCTAATTGAACGTAATAATAATTTTGCTTCGAAAATACAAAAGAATATAGGATGCAAAGCTTAGTCATCTACTTCATAATGGAAAAAAATAAGAATTTATCTTTCTGTTTTAACCAGTTTAGGGTAAATAAATGAATCAGGGGACAACTAACAAGCACCTGATACTTCAGAGATTAAATTTGACTCCAACTCATTCATTAGCTTCTTCGGGCCCACATTCCCTTCAAGTTCCCAGGTTTACAAATGATATATAGTAACTATTTTGGTAGCTTTGTAGCTTTTCCATACTAGTGAAGACTGTCAAACCAAAGTCCTTCAATTTTTCAGAAATATCTTTGCTACAATGTCCAATAACAACTGGACAAATTATTTATATCAAAAGAAACTTAAATAAAATGTCCCTATGTTTCCTTACAGGAAGTAAAAAGCTATTCCTGTTCTCTCATATTACAGCAGTAAGTCTCCTCTTTCAGGTCACGTCTTCCACATAAAAGTGCTAAACTAATGCCGCTTAATGACAAATTAATGTCCATGAATAAAAAATACACCTCTAATAGCATAGAGTAATTTGCCATTACAATATCATCATTGGACATGCCCCTGGTTTAATACGATGTATTTAATTCATAACTTAATGAGTGATATATAAAAAGAGAGAGATGAACCCAGCAATTACATTTATGTGAGTCTGTCACCTTATTTGTAAAACCTTAGAGTCATTTACATTCAAATTAGAACAAATGAGTGATTTCACAAAGTGCAGTGATAAATGACCATTACTGCACAAGACAGAACTGTATTTCCTGTGAAAACATTAACAGTTTCCTATTATTTGTTAAAAATTACAATGCATATTGCCCAGCGTTGTGTGAATAATGACTTTTTTACTGATTAGGTCAGAAGACTAATATGGAACAAAATAAATAATTTTTCTTTTCATTTTTTCCTGATTTTTGCTTTAATTCATCCACTCGACAGGGATGGACTTACACTGCCACCTGCTGCCGAGAAGTGGGTACTGACAGCACCCGCTTGGATATTTTAAAATAAGTTCAGTCATTTACCATCTCAGGGTTTTTTTTGTCATACAGCCAAATGATTTTTCCTATCAGATCAATGCACCTGGATGTACATTGTGAGATTGGCTGGTAAATGTAGAGATATTATGTAATTATAAGTAACATGATTTGCATGTGTATGTGTAATTGCCCCTTTTGGTAAGGAGAATGTAACTGCTAAAGACATGGAGAAAACATGTACTGTGAAGCCTTGGTGTTGGTCAGATGGTGATAAAAGAAAACAAGAATTGAATGTGATGACTCTAAACATTCAGGGCCTCAATTCAGTCCAGGTTTACACCCACATAAAGGCCCATGAAGGGTCCCAAAGGCAGAAATCCTCTAAGGGGTGGCTATGGTTAGGAAGAGGATGTGGCAAGGACGGTCAGGACAGCATTAATTCAGTGCATTTCCTCCTACGAAGTCAAAGACACAAACCAAAATTGTTCCTTCTTCCTGATGGAAACCTCTGAGGGAAGGCAGTGACAACAACATTGCCAGCCTTCCCATTTGGGGCACAGGAGGCCTGACAATGCAAGGAAGAGTAAACGGAATGTCCCTGCACCTCTCAGGTAAATCTGAGTTACATCCTTGTGTGGGGGGGTTAATGCTCTTGGGTAGTTTGTCTACCATCATGAGCACCTCACAGAGGTAAATGGCAGTGCGGTAACACATCACAATAAAAACAGGACTCTGATAATATGGGTATGTCAGCAGGGCCGGCTTTAGGCACAGCGGGGCCTGATTCGAAGGAGCTGCCGCAGAAGTCCTCATCGCTGCCGCAGAGGAATCGTTGCCAAAGACAGCGGCAACGATTGAGCTGCCAACGACGACAGTGCTGGGACTTTGGCAGCAGCTCAATCGGCTGCCGGTGCCTTCAGCGGCATTTCAGCAGAGGGACCTTCCTCCACGGCAGCAATTGAGCTGCTGCTGAAGACAGTGGGGGGGACTTCGGCAGCAGCTCATTCGGGACGTTGTGGGGCCCTCTAAGGGGTGCAGGGCCCGATTCCGGGGAATTGGCTGAATTGCTCTAAAGCCGGCCCTGTATGTCAGAGTCCTTTTCCCTCACCGCTAGCAGTTGAAAAAGGGAAGAGGAAGTGAGGTGAGTGGAAGGGGAGCACAATATCATCAGTCCTCCCTTAGGCCTGGTCTACGCTGGGTGTGGGGGGGGAAATCGATCTAAGATACACAACTTCAGCTATGAGAATAGCGTAGCTGAAGTCGACCTATCTTAGATCGAATTAAAATTACTTACTTTGTGTCCTCGCAGTGCTGGATCGATGGCCGTGGCTCCCCTGTCGACTTTGCTTCCACCTCTCGCCAAGCTGGAGTAAAGCAGTTGACGGGAGAGCGATTGGGGAATCGATTTATCACATCTACACTACACACAATAAATTGATCCCCGATAGATTGATTGCTACCCGCTGATCCGGTGGGTAGTGTAGACGTACCCTTAGTCTCCCAGTTTAAGTACTTAGCTGCATAGACAGAGAGACAGCAGATCTTACTTCCTAACGCTGTCTTTGGGCTCCTTGTTCCTGCCCTGGTAAATGAGTTCTTCTGTTGGTAGCTGTTCCACTCAATAACTGACAGAACATGATACTCTTTTCAGAATTGCTGGTTCAGCACAGCAGCCACTGGCTGCATAATGGTGAAAACAGAGGAACTTTAAACTGGGTTGTTATTTTTTCCTGCATACATTTGCTGTATTCTAGACATTGAAAAGCGTCACTCATTCCTTCCACTGGAGAAAGCTGGTGTGCTTAGCCTTTATGGTGATGGATCTTTTATACAGCATCACTTTGTAATATACATGTATTTTTTAAAAACTCAGTCATACTAAATATGTCTTGGTTGCTTGGTGACCTTCAGATTTTTTTCCAGGAGTTTAATTTGCTCTATATGAAAAACCCAGAAGCTAAATTCCCACATGAGTTTGGGCTGCTAGCAATACAGAGGTGATGCTCTCAATCTCTGGTGTAAGAATTAATGTCTTTTTTTAGGAGTGTATCTAAGTGTAGGTTGGGAGTGTGCTATGGGCACAACTCCAGATGGAGGGGGTGGGATAAGGGAGATTTAATACCTTACCAAACTCTGGCCCTGAATCACAAGATGAACAAAAAAAACAACCTCTTTTTTCATACACCAGCAGATTTCATTGTAGCCCTTTCCATTTGGAAAAAAAAAAGAAAATATATAATTTAAAAATATATAAATAAATGTAAATAGTTGAGAGTCAGTGGAAGGAAATGGACAGGTCACTTGTAAGATGCTCATACTCCATGACGACAAATTTGGTATAGACACCTAGAGAGACCAATGAGAGAGAGAAACATTACATGCTCTTTCCTGGGGCTGGTCTAAACTGCCGTGGTAAATCAATCTAACTTACACAAATTCAGTTACATGAATAATGTAACTGAAGTTGATGTAGTTAGATCCACCTACTGTAGTGGCTACACTGTGCTGTGTCGATGAGAGAGTGTCTCCCATCAACTTCCCTTACACTTCTCGGGGAGGTGAAGTACACAAATCAATGGGAGAGTGCTCTCCTATCGATTTAGCGGGTCTTCACCATACCCACTAAATGGACACTCACTGCATCAACTGTAGCAGTGCTGATCTACTAGTTAGTGTAGACTTGCCCTTGGACAATTCCAAGCAGTTAAAACCAAAAGTAAGTTTTGGCATCAGGTTTTACCTTCTTAAAAGGGAATATTTCAAAAATATAAAAAATTCCAACAATCAAGGAAGCATGAATGGCAATCAAGGCCACCGCCTGTGACTAGAACTTCTGCCCTTCCTGGATATAAAAAGAGCAGAAAACACTTGGGATCCCTGTGTATAAGGACTGTCAATACCTCCTCAGATGAGGAGAATGAATCACATGTGCTACAGTCCAAATTACTGTCCAATGTCTAACTTCCCTTCTCTACCAAGGTAATCAAAAGCTAGCAAAAAAGTTCCAGTGCCACCTTTTATTTGCCAGTACTTGGATTGCCATCAGTCAGGCTTTAGCTTAGGTATGGTACAGGGACAGCACTTCTCTCCCAGTACATAGGCAAGATAAATATATCCATACTCATCCTGCTGAACATTTCTGCAGCAGTTCATTTTGGTGATTATTTGGTGATATTCCTGACCTGACTCCTAGGCGAATGGTAATACTGTGAAATGATTTCTATCACGTGCTTCCTTTGAGACCGAAACAAAGCCCAGATCTACAGAGTTCCACAAGGCTCTCTCCTCCTTCCCCATATTATTCAACATCTATATGAAGCCACTGGGAGAGCTAGTGAGACAGCATAGGCTCAAGTGCCACAGTACGGAGAAGTCACCTAGCTCTACATTCCCCATGTGTCATTTCTCAGCTTTATCAAGGCCTGGTTGAAATCAGCACCTGGCTGATGAGCAGTTGGCTAAAGCTGAAGCGAGACAGAGTGGGTTGATACTGATAAGAAGAGCTGAAGAACTTGTCTTCTCAATAAGCATTCCTCATCATTAAGGACATATGCCCTCACACTGTTCAAACAGTTTGCAGCTTGGAAGTTCTCTTGGGCTCCTCACTCCTATTAGAGGCCTAAATAGTCATGGCAGAAAAAAACACCAACTTCCATCTACAACTGGCCACAAGACTGAACCCCATCTTCTCAGACATAGACCTAGCCACAGTGAGCATTTGTGGCCTCCAGACTTTATTATTGCAGTTTATATTTAAGAATGAAGCCACACACCTGATGAGATATTAAACAGATGCAAAATGCAGTGATCCATCAGCTTAGCAACAAAGTGAGCACATCACCCAGTACTCTATTCTCTGCAGTGAATTCCCATTGAATACAGAGTCCAGTTTAAGATCTGTGTCCAGATATTCAAAGACCTCTGATATTTCCCTTAGCTACTCCAAAGCTACGGCCTCCTATTTCAGCTATTTTCCACTGGGACCATGAAGGCTGGGATTTTTAAAGAAACCTATGAGATTTAGCACCCAAGTCCCATTGAATTTCCTTGGGAAATCCCAACCAAAACTGTCAACCAGTTTGGGCTGGGCGAGACACAAAGATTTGTGAGTCCAGGACACAGAAATCTCACAGGATCGGGATCTAGACTATGGAAAGCATGAACTTTATCACCTTCAGGTCTAAATACAAAACTCATCTCTTCAACTTAGCTTTCCCTCAGTAATTTGCTATCTCTCACACACAGAAGCAACAATAAAAACTATACACTAATCAGACTATTTCTTCTGAAGCTGGGATGGCTGAGAGAGATTTCTATTGTTATTTCAATTTTTAAATAGAATCATAGAATATCAGGGTTGGAAGGGACCTTCGGAGGTCATCTAGTCCAAACCCTGCTCAAAGCAGGACCAATCCCGACAGATTTTTACCCCCGTTCCCTAAATGGCCCCCTCAAAGATTGAATTCACAACCCTGGGTTTAGCAGGCCAATGCTCAAACCACTGAGCTATCCCTCCCTCTCCCCCATACTTAGGAAGCAATCAGATATTACAATGATGGGGGTTGCAAGTACCGAGATAGATTAGACAAATAGAACTGTGTTCCGGAAAGAAAAGAAAAAGGCGTAGGGCGCTGGCAAAGAAAGGTCTGTTGAAGGGGGAGCTGAGGCAGTGCAATATACAACACTGATGAGTAGAGGAGTTTTTAAATTAAGAGCTGGGTGAAAGCCTCTAGGTGTGGAGGAGCACATGGTTCAGACAGACACATCCCTTAGGGGAGTATTTACTAAAGAGGATACTCTATATCCCAGCAAAGAGGAGAGGACAGAAGTTGATAAAGTTCAGGTAGAGACTGAAGAGAAACAGTCAAACAAAAAAAGAGTCCCATGAAGTTACATCACACGAAGGCAGGCAATTAAATATTGACAAATTTTATAAGTGCTTATATACAAATGCTAGAAGTCTAAATACTAAGATGGGTGAACTTGAGTGTCTGATATTAAATAAGGATATTGATATAATAAGCATCACAGAAACTTCATGGAATGATGATAATCAATGGGACACAATAATACCAGGGTACAAAATATACAGGAATGACAGAGTAGGTCATGTTGGTGGGGGAGTGGGACTATCTGTGAAAGAAAGCATAGAGTCAAATATAGTTAAAAATCTTAAATGAACCAAACTGTACCACAGAATCTCTCAGGATAGAAATTCTATGCTTGAATAATAAGAGAATAGCAGTAGGAATTTACTATCAACCACGCAACCAGGATGGTGAAGGTGATTGTGAAATGCTCAGAGAGATTTGAGAGGCTACAAAAACAGAACATCCAATAATAATGCAAGAGTTCAGCTATCCCCACATTCATTGGGAACCTGTCACCTCTGTACACGATGCAGATACAAAAACTCACAAGGGAAAAAGCAATTGTTAATTTAGTCCTAAGTGGAGCATAGGAACTGATCCAACAGGTGAATATTGCTGAATTACTGAGTAATAGCAACCATAACACAATTAAACTTAACATCCTTGTAGGGGGAAATACCAAAGAAATGCACCACAGTGGCATTTAACTTCAAAATGAGAAACTACATAAAAATGAAGAAGTTAGCTAAATTGAAATTAAAAGGAACAGTCACTAGAGTGAAATGCCTGCATGCTGCATTGAAACAATTAAAAAACTCCACAATAGAGGCAAAAGCTAAATGTATACCCCCCCAAAAAAAGTAAGAGGACCCTCCCCCACTCCGCCCCCCCCCCCAAAGCCACCACAGCAAAACAACAGAGTAAAAGAGGCGGTTAGAGGCAAAAGGGCATTCTTTAAACACTGGAAGTCAAATTCTCCTGGGGAAATTAGAAAGGAGCATAAATTCTGGCAAGTCAAATGAAAAGTATAAAATAGGAAGGCAAAAAAAGAATTTGAGGAGCAAACAGCAAAAAGGTGCAAAAACTAACAAAATATTTGAGTACATCAGAACCAGGAAGCCTGCCACACAATCATTGGGGCCACTAAAAGAGAAAGGTGCTGAAGGAGCACTCAAGGAAGAAAGGGCCATTGCATAGAAGCTAAATCAATTCTTTGCATCGGCCTTCAGTGCAGGGGATGTGAGGGAGAGTCCCATACCTGAGAGCTGACAAACCTGAGGAACTCTCCCAGATTTAGGTTTCAATAGAGCAGGTTTTGGAACAAACTGATAAATTAAACAGTAAAGAGTCACCAGGACCAGATGGTATTCACCCAAGAGTTCTGATGGAACTCAAATGGGAAATTGCTGAACTACTAACTGTAGTATGTAACATATTGCTTAAACCAGCCTCTATATCAGATGAAAGAAAGATAGCTAATGTAATGCAGATTTTTTTAAAAAAAAAAAAGGCTCTAGAAGTGATCCTGGCAATTACAGGCCAGTAAGCCTAACTTCAGTACCAGGCAAATTCATTGAAACTATAGTAAAGAACAGATTTATGAGACATGTAGATGAACATAATATATTGGAGAAGAGTCAACATGGCTTTTGTAAACTGAAATCATGCCTCACCAATCTATTAGGATTCTTTGAGGGTGTCAAAAGACTTGGGACTGTTCAGTTTAGAAAGAGATGACTAAGGGGCGATATGATAGAGGTCTACAAAATCATGAATGGTGTCAAGAAAGTGAGTAGGGAAGTGTTATTTACCTCTTAACATAAACACAAGAACCAGGGGTCACCCAATGAAATTAACAGGCAGCAGGTTTAAGATGAACATAAGGAAGTACTTCTTCACACATAATCAACCTGTGGAACTCACTGTCAGGAGATGTTATGAAAGCCAAAAAAATAACTGGGTTAAAAAAAGAATTAGATAAGTTCATGGAAGACAGGTCCATCACTGACTATTAGCCAATATGGTCCGGGACACAACCCCATGTGCTGAGTGTCCCTAAACCTCTGACTGCCAAAAGCTGGATGACAGGGGATGGATCACTAGATTAGCTGCTCTGTTCTGTTCATTCCCTCTGAAACATCTGGCACTGGCCACAGTCAGAAGACAGGATTCTGGGCTAGATGGACCATTGGTCAGACCCAGTATAGCCATTCTTATGTTCTTATTTATGCAAAAGTCAAGAGAACATGGAATTCTGGTCTTAAAACAAGGAACTTCCTTCATTTTTGACTGAATAAGAAAGTTGCTCACCTTGCAGTAACTGAAGTTCTTCGAGATGTGTGTCCCTGTGGGTGCTCCACTGTAGGTGACGATGCGTCCTGGCGTCGATCGGAGATTTTCGGTAGCAGTGCCTGGTCGGGACACACACACACTCAGTTGGTATCTCCCGTCTCGTTGGAATCTTCCTGAGCGCGTGCGTCCTGCACCCTCCTCAATTCCTTCTCTACCGTGGAGAAATCATACTAATACTCCAAAGTAGAGGGGAGGTGGGTGGGGAGTGGAGCACCCACAGGGGGACACATCTCGAAGAACTTCAGTTGCTGCAAGGTGAGTAACTTTCTCTTCTTCTTCGAGTGCTGTCCCTGTGGGTGCTCCACTGTAGGTGAATGTAAAGCAGTACCCACTATGGTTGGTGGGATTTTGGAGTTGTGTGAGGAACAAAGGTAGAAAGTACCATATGGCCGACTATGCTGTCTGCTGTAGTATCCCATGCGATAGCATAATGTTTGGCAAATGTGTGGTCAAATGTCCACATGGCCACCTTGCATACGTCTGTAACAGGTACACTGTGGAGGAAGGCAATGGATGTTGACATTGCTCTAGTAAAATGAGTCCTAACACCATCCGGTGGTTGAATATTCTGGGTCTGATAGCAAGATCTGATGCAGGTGGAAATCCACTTGGAGAGTCTTTGCTTAGAGATAGCATCATTCTTTGATCTCTTGGTAGTAGAAACAAAAGCCTAGGGGATTCACTAAATGGTTTAGTTCTGTCAAGATAGAATGCACGAGCCTGTCTGACATCGAGGGTATGTGATGCAGCTTCCTGTGGAGTCATGTGAGGGTTGGGATGGAATACACGTAAGTGTATTGACTGGTTAAGGTGGAAGGTAGACACCACCTTGGAGAGGAATTTGGGCCAGGTTTGTATGGTAAGCTTGTGTTTAGAGAAAATGGTGTAGGGAGGGTAGGCCATCAGGGCGCTTATTTCACCAACCCTTCTTGTTGACGTTATGGCAAGCAAGAAAGCCACTTTCCTGGACATGTGGAGCAGGGATGAAGTGGCCAGGGGCTCAAAAAGAGGTTTCATAAGAGCTCAGACAACTAGGTTGAGACTCCAGGAGGCTACTAGTGAATGAATCTCAGGGTTGAGGTTTTGCAGGACTGTGAGGAAGCGTTTCATGGTGGGGCATGTGAAAGTGAATAGCCGTCCAGAGTGTCATGGAAGGTGGTAAGGGCCGCGAGACGTACTGTGATAAAACTGAGTGAAAATGTGTCCTGTTTTAGTTTGAAAAAATGGTCTAAGATGTCAGGGAGGTTTGCGGTCTGGGGTATTAAGCATCTGTGGAAGCACCAGATGGAGAGGCATTTCCACTTTTGCAGGTAAGTCTTAGGAGTGGAGTCCCTTCTACTGTGCAGGAGGACATGTCGGACCTGTTCTGAGCAGGCTAATTCGTGGGATTGAAACCTTGAAAGAACAACACCGTCAGATGGAGTTTCCAGAGCTGCAGATGAAGAAGCTGACCGTAATTCTGAGAGAAGAGATGTGGTCTTTCGGGGAGAGTACGGGGAGGATGGATGGACATGCGTAAGTAAAGCAAGTAAGGATACCATGTCTGCCTGGGCCAAGCTGGGGAAAAAGTATGACCCGGGCCTTGTCCTCTGTGATGTTGCGTAGAACCCTGTGTATGAGTGGAATCAGTGGAAAAGCGTACATGAAAGAGTTGTTCCAAGGAATGAGGTGTGTTTCCGAGTCCTGTTCTGAAGCAAAATAGATGGCATTTGCAGTTTGAGGAGTGGCAAACAGTTCTATCAATGGAGTGCCCCAGTGGGAGGACAGCTGTTGGGGTATTGATGGATGTAATTCCCATTCGTGTTTCTCGGAGAACTGTCTGCTGAGTGTGTCAGCGGTAGTGTTGTGACACGTGGGCAGGTAGGAAGCGGTGACTTTTATGTGATGATGTATGCACCAATTCCATAGTTTAATGGCCGTTGTGCATAGGGAGTGAGATTGTGCTCCTCCCTGCCTGACAGCTCAGAGTTCTAGGAGATTGATGTGCGGACACGTCTCTAATAGGGACCAGTGGCCCCGTGCCTTGTGGTTGCCTAAGTGCACTCCGCAATCTATCTGGGAAGCGACCATGGTTAACATAAGTACTGGGGAGTGTGGATGGAAGGGAATGTCCGTGCATAGGTTCTCTGGTCTTGTCTACCAATGTAGGGAGGCCAATATGTTCGGTAGCGGAGTCAGTGTTATGCAGAAAACTATGTCTGCTGGGTTGGATGAATGTATATATGGAAATAGGCATCTTGTAGGGTGAGAGCTGTGAACCAGTCCCCTTGTGCAGTGTGGGTATTATTGTGCCCAATGTGACCATCTTGAATTTTTGCACCTGTACAAGCATGTTCAGTTGGCGTAGATCCAATGTAGGTCTCCACCCCCCGCCTTTCTTTTGGGAGTAGAATCCTTTTCCCCGATGTTGCATCAGCACATGTTTGACTGCATCTAGGTGGAGAAGATGAGCCACCTCCACGCAGAGAAGGTGCTCGTGAGAGGGGTCCTTAAGAGGGACAGAGAAGGAGAAAGGATAGGCAGAGAAAATAGGAAAGGGATGGAGTAACCTGACTGAGCTATTTCCAGGACCCAACGGTCCTGCGTGATCTGTTGCCAGACATGGTGGAAAGTCTGGAGGCGGTAGCCAAATGGGCAAATAGGCGATGGAGTCAAGGGGTGGTTGCATGTACCCCCGACCAGCACTTCAAAATTGTTCGTTACCCAATGGTGGGAAGTGGTTGGTTGTGCCTGGGTTTGCCTGCATCTAAGAGGTCTATTGCGGTTTTTACCAGTGTCATACGGTGTAGACTGGGGTTGGTGATATTGTTCTGCGCTGGGCGTTTGGTAAGGTTGATACCCTTGTCTCCTGGGGAGGGACGGGTAAGTGCCCAATGTGCAGAAAGTGGCTCTAGAGTCTTTCATAGTGTGAAAGATTTCATATTGGGTTTGTTTGTTTGTTTGTGGGAAAAGAGGTTATCTTTGTCAAAGGAGAGACTCTCCACTTTGGACTGCAAATCTTTGGGGATATCAGATGCCGAGAGCCAAGAAGACCAGCACATCACCACTGCAGTGGTGCGGGCTGCTGGATCAGACATGTCCAGGGATGCTTATAGTGCCATGCTAGACACCAATTGACCTTCGACGAGGACTAACTGGAAGTCTGCTCTCTTGTCCTTCGGTATATGGGAGGCAAATCAAAGAGCTTGTTGTAGTTGTCATGGTCATAGCTTGCAAGGAGGGTAGAATAAATTTGCAATTCTAAATTGCAAAGTAAAAAGAGTATAAACCTTGCGGTCCAGGAGGTCAAGACGTTTGAGGTCCTTGTCCTGCAGAGTGGGCCAGTAGCGTGGCTGCTTTGTTCTGTGTGTTGCTGCATCAACCACAATAGAATTGGGTTGTGGGTGGGAAAATAAGAAATCAATGTCCCTCGCAGGCATGTAGTATTTATGTTGAGCTTTCTTGCATGTTGGTGAATGGAGGCGGGGTCTGCGAGAGAGTACCAGTTGGTTCTAGGAGAGCTTTCTCTATGGGTAGTGCTATCTTTGAAGGTGCAGAGGGTTGGAGGATTTTGAGAAGCCTATGTTGTGTCTCCTGGACTTCCTCCAAAGGGATGTCCTGAGTTTGTGGAATTGCATAAAGCCGTCCATGTTTTGTGGAGGTGGAGGCATAAGGGCGACTTCTGCGGCTGATGGCGAGGCAGGAGCCAGTAAAACAGGGAAGAGGTCATAGCCCATGTCTTCAGGAGAGGGTTCAGGAGCGCTAGATGTTGATAGAGCTGGGGATATAGGCATAGGATGAGCTTGCAGTCTGGTAGAAGGAGTGCAAGGAGAAGCAGTGGCAGGAGCCGACCACGGGTACCACTGAGGCCAGGGCATCAGGTAGGGAAAAAAAATGGGTCCCGGCCATGGGGGGACAAAGTAGGGAAACTGAGGCTGATTCTTATGATGCCCCATGTCTTGGGGTATATATGGCTCCGGTGTGGGGGGAAGACTCAGGCAGGGAGAACCCTGCCTGCTGCTGTGTGCCGTTCTCACTATCAGTGAAAGTTTCCAGGTCACGTGGGGAGAGCTGCTGTTCAAACAATGAGTGCTCCCTGTCCCGGAGCAGAGAGTCAGGCCTAGGGGCCACAGAGATATCCTGCTGATGCAGGAATTGTTGCTGCTCCGTAGGCTGGTGTGCTGCAGAGCATGAAGTCTAAGCGGCAGCCCGGAGTGATTTTAGTTTCGCTTTGGCAGGAGCCGAGAGCTGTTTGTGAGAGCCTCGCAGAGGGTCTGAATCTGCTGGGGGTAGCAGGCAGGCTTGGTACTGGAGGTGGAACTCGTTGTTGGCACTGGGTCCATTGTCGGTGCCGGGGAAACCGGTGCCGAGGAGAGCTTCCTGCTGCGGGAAGTCGGGTGCCTGCTGTAGAGCCCCATGAGAGTTGCTTGTACAGTGCAGGGGCGGTCAGAGTTGCCTGCTCTCGGCGCTGACAGCACCAAGGGTAAAGACTCTGCAGGAATCAATTAGTCTCTTGAGTGTCTCTGAGAGGAGACATTAGGGCTTCCTGCCTCTTCACGTGAGAGGGTGAAGCCGGGCTCCCGGTCGGTTCTGACCTGGCAGGGGAGCATGAGGGAGCGGGTTTACTGCCCTGCTCCATAGGCAGCTGCACAGCTTCTTGCCTCTGCTCCAGAGAGGGTGAAGCCATGCTCCCAGTCGGTTCTGCCTTGGCAGGGGAGCGTGAGGGAGCGGGTTTACTGCCCTGCTCCATAGGCAGCTGCACAGCTTCTTGCCTCTGCTCCAGAGAGGGTGAAGCCATGCTCCCGGTCAGTTCTGCCTTGGGAGGGGAGCGTGAGGGAGAGGGTTTGCCATTACCTGTCTCCAGAAGCGGCTGCAGGGATTTCTGCATGAGAAGCAGTTTCAGCGGCAGGTTCCTGTCAGGATGAGCCCTGGTTTTGAGGCTCGTACAGTGGACACACTTGACAGGGATATGTGTCTCGCCAAGGCACTTCACACAGTGCGAGTGCCCATTGGACATTGGCATAAAGTCCTGACAGGAAGCACATTCCTTGAATCCTGAAGCCCCTGGCATTATTGAACTAGTAATACCAGGGGAGAGAGTCTCAGTGGGAGACAAACCTGAGGAAATTTTTTTTTTAAACTAAGTAACTATTCTAAAGGAAGGGAAACAACTAGGGTATTACTAACTAACTATTTCTATGTAATTGCTTCATTCAAAAACCAGGGAAGAGGATCAGCACTGCTCCGAGTCCCGTTTTCAGCCGAGGATGGTTGAGAAGGAACTGAGGAGGGTGCGGGACGCACGCGCTCAGGAAGATTCCAACGAGATGGGAGATACCAACTGAGTGTGTGCGTCCCGACCAGTCACTGCTACCAAAAATCTCTGATCAACGGCGCCAGGACGCACCGTCACCTACAGTGGAGCACCCACAGGGACAGCACTCGAAGAAGAAACTTTTGTTCCCATATTAGGCAAAAATATAAACTTTATCATTTTAAACTATGTTCCCTTTAGACTTCTAACCTTAATTCATACGTCTTTCACAATCAGTTGTTGATCTTAAATTAACAAAGATTTTTCCAGATAAAAACATGGAATCCACGTTAGGAGTAAAAGAGGATTTGGTGGTAATATGTGAAACATAAAAATAGAAAAGTGCATTCAGTGAACCAGAAAGATCCTATAGCTTGATTCCACAGTGTTACCAGAAATTTCTAAGATATGGCCATTACATAATTTTGAAGAACTGTCCCAGGGTCTTAAGTTTATTCTGTTTCATATAAAATTATCTTTAATCAGAAATTCGTATTAGTGATTGCATGCTCTTGACTTGTGTTTGTGATTCAAGCAATAGAAATCTTTGTGAGATTTATCAATAGATTCAATAACTTGTTCTAAATTAGTCATTCTAAGAGAAATGGCATCTACACTGGAGTCAAATTAATCTAATATATCTTGCAGAAAACTAATTGCAGTGAACTTGGGGCCAAATTCTCCTCTCACTCACACTGGTCTTACACTGGTTTATTTCCACTGAGAGTTATGGAATTTCTTCTGATTTGTATTAGAGTAAGTGAAAAGAGAATCAGAATAACATTTTTCTTTGTATCTCCCAAAGAAAATTTGCTTCCATTTGGAGAAAACAATGGCACAGTCTAATTCCCACTGAAATCAACAGAAAGACTCCTACTGACATCATGGGAGTTCAATTGGGCTCATATTCAGGTGGAAGGAATGGAGTCAGACAGTTAATCTTGAATGCCCGTGTTGGCAAAAATTTAAGAATAACTAGGGAGAAACAAGGAAAGCTATTATTAAAAACACCCTCAAGAAGATTGTGCTACACCCAACCCAAAAATTACAGAAAATCCTAATAAGCAAAAACTCTGCATCAGCATCACACCACAATAATAAACTAGATACTTTCAATATAATGTATTTCCTTAGGCTGTGCTGAGCTGCAGCTCAATATCTCAACAATTTAAAACAAAAAGAAAGAAAGAAATCCAATGCCATGGTAAACTGAGAAAAGTGCAGCACCCAGGGATCCGACAGCAACATTAGAAAAAGACAAGTGTGGGAAGGGATTATTCCACTCCCCATCCCTTACCATTTGCATTATAGTGAGTGGAGTCACACCTGGAGAGACTTCCTGGGTCCCACCTGTAGCAGTTTTTAAGGTGGCCTGGTTAACTAAGGCTCAAATTTTTTAAAGATATTTAGGTGCTACTATACATTGCAAAGCCTAACTGATTCAGGAGCCTAAATCTCATTTTGAAAAGAAATTTAGGCATGTAGGAGCCTGAAACCCCTTGACTATCAATGAGCTTTTGGCTCTTAAGTGCCTAAATCACCTTTGAAAATCAGACATAGGCTCCTAAATCAGTTAGGGATTGCAATACTGATTGTAGCAACTCCTAAAAATCTGGGCCTTTTTCTTAATTTTTTTGGTGGTAGTATAAAGGTTTATGTATTTTTTAAATTAATCAGCATCATGTGGAGTTTAAATAGGCATCTGATAGCTTTAATTTGGACATTGGGAATTCTCTCTACATTGTTATAAAATGTATTTTGTCAATGTATAGAAAGAGGTTTTAATATTAGACGTGACACTTGCAGATAGCTTTATATGAATGGACTCTATCCTGCAAAGGAATTAATGCTGGTGAATTCTGATGCTGATTTAGTGGTATAGATCTTCCTGTACAGATCCCTTGGCAGAACCTGAATTTAGTAAATAAACATAATAAACCAAGGGCCAAATACTGAGTTAGTGTGAACTGGTGTAGCTATATTGATTTCCATGCAGCTGTGCTGATTTACACCAATTGAAACAATTGAAATATATCAGCGCTGTCAGAGCAACGAATTTTTTTCTAAGCCTTTAGAAACTTTGAGCCTGGGTCATGAAAATCACGATTTTACACTGTTTGTAAAACAGGTGTAAGTGAGGGTAACTCCAACTACTCTTGATTAAGATAGGTGCAACTAACTGCTTGATCATACTCCCACTCTAGTCAGAGGAAAGACTCCCTTTGACTTCAGTGGGATCTGGATTGGGCACTGAGAGAATAATTTGCCTGTTGGTTCCAGTCTGGCCGTCCTTGCTCAGTGGGATTTTTGCAATATCAGGTTCATCATTAGTATTCATTTGACAGGCTGCTTGAATGGACGTCTTCAGATTGTTTTTTTGGGTGAGCACAGCAACATAGCACTGAACCCTTTGTGTTACACATCAAGGACCTAATCCAAAACCCACTGAAACCAATGAGAGTCTTCCCATTGACTGCAATGGACAATGAATTGGGTGTATGTGAGAAATATTAAGATGGTGCAGCAGGAAAAGCAACTAAGTAGAGGGACTAAGGTAAAGTAGAGTGTAGGCCCCATGCGAACCACCCCGGCCCCTTTCTTTACACTGTCTGATTAACTGCCTTTCCTGTTACACGCCCCTTTCATTCTCTAAGAATAATGTGCAGTCATTTTGTACACTCACCGAATGCCAGACTACTTTACCATTTACATTGGTTTCCTGATTGACTTACACTTCCTAGACAAATTAACACCACCATATATTATAAGCCATTGACCCTGTCTCAAAGTGTCTGCTTGTGGATAAAATATGAAAACACTACAAAGAAGGGGGGGGGGGAATCAAGTGAAATTGCTGCTTTTAATAACGTATGCCATTGCTACATTGATGATTTAAAGCTGCTGCTCTTGCTACCATCAAAATCTGTTTCATTTAGCCAATCCAAACAAACAAACAAACATTTATTTTGTTGCTTCAAAATATTGGTACTGTTATTAATACTAGAGTGCATGGGGCCAGTCAGTAATGGGGCTGCACTGTGCTAGGCATTATACAAAGAGTGATAGTTCCTATCCCAAAGGGTTTACAATCTATATCTAGATATCTATGGTACTTATATGAGGTAGGAAAGTGCTATTAATCCCAATTTTACAGAGGAAGAACTGACACACAGAGAGTAAATGACTTGCACTAGGTCACATAGGAAGTCTGTAGCAGAGCAGGGACTTGAACCCAAGTCTCCCAAGACCTAGGCTAGCACCCTAACCACTGAACCATCCTCTCTCTCTAAAGTTAAATAGACAAGACAGACAAAGGATGGATGCGGAGACAGAGGTTCAATGTCTAGCCCAAACTCACCGAAGATCTGTGGTACAGCCAGGATTCAGGTCTCTTGACTTCCAGTCCAGAACCCTACTAGACCACGCTGACCACAAACTGAACTAGTATTATCCTAGTTCCCCATAACATTTCCTATACGTAACTCAAAATTATGGGATTTAACCTTGGAAATAAGGGAAATGGTCAGTTAATTAGGTATAGGGCCTTACCTGGATGAGATAGTGAGAACATAAACTAAGGAGCTCCAACAGCTGCAGGTGACTACCAGCTGCTAGCACATCCTGGATTACTCCTGGCTCCAACAGAATCTATATGTAAAAAGAAAAAATGAATATCTGTTGTAAAGAACTAGCCTAAGAATGGGGAAAATATGGAAAGAAAGGAAGCCAACATTTTAGGACTTTCTAACTTTTAGACTTCGAAGGCAATAGGACTTCTCATGTGAATAAAATTTAGTATATGTCTAAGTATTTGAAGGTATTCAGTGAGAATATTCAAGGGGATATTTAGTCAGTGAAACAGATTTCTTAAATTGTTCTTAAAGAGGCTTTTGACTAATACTATGACTCTCTACTGTGAAAGGCATATTATATATTGAATACACAATTTTTTTTGTTGCAAAGCCACACAAACACCTTAAAACAAACGCCCACCAAAATCCTCAGGCCAGCCTTTCTCAGAGCGGTGTGATCATTGTAAACAGAAGTCAGTTACATTAAGGGAGCAGAAAGCTGTTTGCCAACTGCACACAAAAATGCTAAGATGGCTCTGCCAGTTAGAATTCTTAGCCTTTCCTGAACCCGGGACTAAGCTGGTTGCTCAGTCAGGTGCTCCTTTCCAGATGCGACTGCCATTGCCACATGTGCAACAGCCGTTTCAAGAGGGAATTCCATCTTGTGTCTTGCACCAGGCCTATTAGGAATGTCTGGTGGAAGCATCCAGATGCTGCACCTCTCCCTGATACTGGTCATTCCAGCAGTGCATGAAGAAGAAGAGAAGGAGAAGGGACATGGCCAAGGTGCTGCCGCTGCTGCACTCTGTGAAAGTCCTCCAGGCACTCTCCTCATCACTGCCTGCCTGTAGAGTATGAACAGCCAGTAGGAGACAACCTGCAATGTCGCTCCCCCATCCACCATTGCCATCACCTCCCCACTCTTCTACCAGACTCTTCACACCAGATAGGAAAGGCTGTCAGCAGTCAGGGTGTACACTCCCACCTCAAGAATCAAAGGGGACCCATTCCCCAACCACAAACCAGCCCATCATTACAGGGATTCACCCAACCAACTAGTCAGAGGTTTCAGGAAACCCACCTGACAGCCCTGCTGCTGCTGCAATGCGGAACAACTTCCAGATAGACAAGCCATCTTGTCATCGGGGGGATAGCTCAGTGGTTTGAGCATTGGCCTGCTAAACCCAGGGTTATGAGTTCAATCCTTGAGGGGGCCACTTAGGGATCTGGGGCAAAAATCTGTCTGGGGATTGGTCCTGCTTTGAGCAGGGGGTTGGACTAGATGACCTTCTGAGGTCCCTTCCAACCCTGATATTCTATGATTCATCTAGAGGATTCTTCATGTGGTACTAGCAGGGGCGGCTCTAGGCACCAGAACAGCAAGTGCATGCCGGGGGCAGCCTGCCGGTCGCTGTGAGGGAGGCAGATCACCCGCAGAAACGCCACCAAATCTGCGGGACCAGCGGACCACCCGCAGGCATGCCACTGAAGGCCACCTGACTGCTGTGATTGGAGCAGCAAAAAAACAGAGCCACCCTTGGGTGCTAGTGAGGGGGGAAATATGGTCGAAATAGAGGAGGGGAGATAAAAGGATTAATGGCTGTGCACTGGCATAGGCACTTGGGGGTGGGGAGAAGAGTGTGGAATTAGTGGATGGGAGTTGGTGAGTACTTTACTTAGGGAATATCATGTGTAATCACCAGCTGCTCTGGAAATCTTTTGAGGGAGCCCTTTATTAAAATTTTGGCAACGTATTGATGAGAATTGGTGCCTTCCTAGTGTATTCAGGGAAATTTTAGGTAGCATATTTCATTTTTGTTTGTTTGTTTGTAATTGAAAAGTTACAAGAAAAAAACACACCCAGCTAAAATATAATTGTTCTAAGCTTTATTGAATTCAGATGCAGAAAACTACATACAATTTATTTTTGCAAAACCTTGTACTTACAGAAGTACTACAGAAGCACTATCAAGTGCTATAATAAACTATGTGCTACGATTGCAATATACCCAATCAGTATGTGCAATATACTTTGTGTCTCCTTGCATAAGACTGTTCATTGTAAGTTTTACTTCTGACATTTCTTATTAACATGGCTGAGAAAAACAATGGTTAATTTGGATCTAAAGAAAGCTAATTGTGATTACAATGTTGTTTTTCTAAATTATAGAATTGCACCATAGTTTAACCATAGCTATGGATGAATAAAACCAATAGAATGAACAGGTTATATTCCATAATTAAACATAGCAATCAATACTATTTATTTAGAGTTTTTTTATACCTACACAGAGACCCATTCCATTCTCTGTATATCCCTTCTAATATTTAAAACATAATAATCAATAAGTACACAATGAACTATTACAAGCCATTACCCACCTCCATACAATTGTAATTCAACCCCAACACATTACCATAATAAACAAATCCACCCCATTCCATCCCCTCCTCAGATACCTGCCAAAATAAAATAAACAGGAACACTTTGTAAGGTAAGCAGAATGTTACAAATCCAGCATACCCAGAACTCATATACAATTCATTTTCAAAGCTCTTTAAAACACATTATCAAATGCTTAGTATTGTCTCCATTTTATGAATAGGGAAATGGAAGCACAGAGACAAAGTACCACTAAGGGGGTGTCAGAAAAGGGATGAGAAACCAAGGACCTGATTATCCTGTCCATTGTTCACATGAAACTCCTGCTGATTTCATTGAGAAGTTGGCTGGATGCAACTGACAGAATCATATGGCCTCAATTGAGAACTCACACTCTTGTGGTCAAATCATTAGACCATGCCTCCTTCAGGAGACCAGAAATTTTTAGTATTTGTACATAAGCGTTATTGGGGAATCTCATTTTTTCCAGGAATCACATTACAAATTACCAAAACTAATATTAATCCAAGAAGAATGGTGCACGGGCCCTCAAATAATCATCAGTAGATAATAGATACCACATTCCTTGAATGTTTGTATTTCATTAAAAAAAATGAGTACCACCAAGTACTCCTTGTTCTTTTTGCTAATACAGATTAACATGGCTACCACTCTGAAACCTGTATTTCCTTTAGCATTCTTCCTTGTAACATGGAACCTAGAATTGAGATTGTTCCCTTTGCAGTTTTGGCTTTGCACCACAAGGGGCCACTCTCTTACTGCTGTGCAGGCAGCTAAAACCTTCAGCTATTTTTTTCTTCAATCCACCCTGCTAGCTTTCCCTGTAGTTCTGTCTTTGGGCCTCCCATTGAAATGCAGTGAGAAGCAAAAAAGCAGGAGGGGAGACACTGGAGGCAGTCACCAGAAGAAAGTACAAGTCCTCATCACTAACATTAATTGCACGTTCTTTCAGCCATAGTATGCTGTAAAAACTGGAGGTAAGGGGCTTAGGACCTTGGTGTAAACAAGAGTCTTTACACCACTCTGGCAGAATAACTGATCCTTCAAGTGGGTGTAAATTACATATATTCTCACTTTAAGGAGCCTTTACCCTATTAGAATGGGGATGTCATGTAAAGTGGCCTTACTTTAAAGAAGACTAAGGCCCAATCTGTTCCAGGCTTTTAGTTGATGCTAATTAGGTTTCCACTCATGATGGTATGTGGCACAAGGAAAAGTTGGAGAGTGCTTTAGTTATAGGAATCTGTCAGTTGTTAGGTATATTAAAAATATATGTTCTATAGCACTTGTCAAATTTGTTCAAATGAGAACTCAGGGTCAGACTGCCATACAAATCATTCCCGTTCTTTAGGGTCTAAGGCAGTGTTTCCCAAAGTGTGGTATGAGTACCCCTGGTGGTACGTGAAAGGATTTCAAGGGGTATGGGGCCTGTTCACCCCAGCTGGCAAGGGGCCGACAGTGGGCTGAGCAGGGCCAGCAGACAGAACCCCAGACCCACGGCGGGCTGAGCGGCTCAGCTCGCTGCCGGTCTGGGATTCCGTCCACCGGCTCCTGCCAGCCGGGTCCCAGCCACCAGCTCCGTTCAGCCTGCTGCCGGCCAGGGGTCCCGTTCACCCAGGCCGGCAGTGGGCTGAGCGGGGCCGGCGGCCAGGACCCCAGACCCACGGTGGGCTGAGCACCTCAGCCTGCTACCGGCCCAGGGTTCTGTCCGCCGGTCCCACTCAGCCCACTGCCGGTCAGGGGTCCTGTTCACCCAGGCTGGCAGCGGGCTGAGCCGGGCAGCGGACGGGACCCCGGGTGGCAAGGGGCCGGGGGACAGAACCCTAGACCCATGGCGGGCTGAGCAGCTCAGCCCGCTGCCGGCCCGGTGTTCCGTCCACCGGCTCCTGCCAGCCGGGGTCCCTGCCACTGGTCCTGCTCAGCCCACTGCCGGACGGTGGTCCTGTTTGCCCAGGCCAGCGGCCGGGACCCCAGCTGGCAGCAGCATGCCAGTAAAAATCAGCTGGTGTGCCGACACAAACCATGCGTGCGGCGTTACCGCGGCTCAGGCAATACATGTGCCTTTGTGGGATGCACAGTCATACTGATGGATAAAAGATAAAAGTGAATAACTACTCCTGGCAAGTACATACTTGGTATGTATTAATACATACAAAATTTCTCTTTTTGTTTTTGTTAAATCCATTTACAATGGATTGCTGGCTAAAAACAGGCAGTTTGAAATGTACAAAAGAAAATTATGAAGGAAATACAAATGTTAGTGATAATTATGCTGAAAAATGTAGTGATATGGCGACATCAGACAATTGTGATGACAAAATTAGTGAACCGTGTGAAACATCTAAGTTTATTGAACGTATCAGCTGCAAAGAAAACGAAAAAAGCCCACAAATATTTTGAAGAATATCTTAAACTGGGATTTTCGTGGACTGGCAATGAGGTGGACCCTGTTCCACTATGTGTGATTTGTTACGGGACTCTCACAAATGAAAGTATGAAACCATCCAACCTAAAACACCATTTCGATAGCAAACAAAGAATATGAGGGGAAACCTATAGAATTCTTCATAAATAGGTGCAAAGATCTCTAAAGTTCCAGAAAACAATTCATAATGTGACAGGAGGTGAAAACATGAAAGCTTTGGAAGCTTCATATAGTGTGGTATATTTAATTGCAAAGTCCGGAGCTGCTGAAGTGATTGGTGAGACATTAGTAAAACATGCAGCCAAAGTAATGGTGGAAGAGATGACTGGAGACAAGGCTAGCAAAGCTATAGATCGTGTTCCCCTCTCAAATAACCCTGTTCATCGTAGAATCACAGATATGGCCAAAAATGTAAAGCAGCAATTATTGTCAAGAGTACAAAAGAGTCGCTACTATGCACTGCAAGCGGATGAATCCAATGATGTTGTGAATTTAGCTAATCTTTTGTTGTATGTCAGATAGAAGCTGAATAATGAAGTCCACAATGATATTTTGTTCTGCCAACCTCTGCCAACACATACAACTGGAGAAGCTATTTTTAAAGTTATTGATGACTTTATCAAAAACAGCGACTTGGATTGGAGTCGTCGTGTTGGAATAAGCACGGATGGCGCCAGAGCCATGATTGGTTCGAAGAAAGGAGCTGTTGCACGTATTCAAGCTGTTGTGCCAGAAGCAAACTCGACTCATTGTTGCATTCACAGGGAAGCACTTGCCACCCAGAACATGCAGGCAGATCTAAAGCAAGTACTGTATGAAGCTATGAAAATAATCAATTTTGTAAAGGCCACCCTCTGAACGCCTGGCTTGTTTCTCAGCTTTGTGAGGAGATGGGCAGTGATTGCACACAACTCCTATTTCACACTGAAATGCGTTGGCTTTTGCATGGAAAAGCCTGTATGAGCTGTGAGAAGAACTGCATGTTTTTTTATATGAAACCTTAACCTGCGAGACAGTATACACGACTGAAAATGGCTATGCAAACTAGCATATATTGCTGACATCTTTCCTCATTTAAACCACCTCAATCTATCCTTGCAAGGGAAACTTATATCCATATTCCATGTTCAAGACAAAGTGAGCACCATGGTCATAAAATTGAAACTGTGGCATAAATGTCTTAGTCGTCGTGAATTGGATTCCTGTTCATCTCTTCATGATTTAGTAATAAACTCAACTAATGAACTTGATAGTGATGTGCTGCAAACCACGAAGCAGCATTTGGAAAAAACTTGCAGAAAGATCTTCGTAAGTATTTCCCTGAACTGGACGGCACCTTTGAATGGATAAGGAACCCTTTTATCATCATCAATGTTCAAACATTTCCAAATAACCTCTCAGCTTCAGAAGAAGAACAGCTCTTGGAGCTGGCTTCAGATAGCTACCTGAATACAAAATTTGAGCAAAATACACTGACGTCATTTTGTTGGGGGTTAGCTCTGAATATCCAGCTCTATCGGACAAAGCTGTCAAGTATCTTCTGCCTTTTCCCACCTCGTATTTGTGCAAGATTGGATTCTCTGTGCTGGTTAGCATCAAAACAAAAAAACAAAATTGTCTTATTGACGTGGAGCCCCATCTTCGTCTTAAGATCACAAACATTGAGCCAGATATCCCCGCGATAGTGTCTGGTCAAAAGCAGTTCCATCCCTCACACTGAATAGTTCGGTTTGTACTGAAAATTGTTCAATACCGAAATAGTAAATATTAAAACTAGGTTAGTGAAGAAAGCACTAACCAAACCAGAATGATACAAATTCTCTCTCTCTCTCTATATATATATATTATACATACACACACACACACACACGCTGTTCTGCCAGACTGCTGATTCGCTTCTGTTACTTTAATTATTTCTAGTACTATTTCTATATGTAACTTATTTCTATTAAAAGTTTTGTTTCAACTGTCTAATATAATTTTGTATTTATTTCTAATAAACATTTAATCCAGGATAAAACGAATTAGGAGTGTGTTATAAAAATGTGGTTACCACCCTCCCCCCCCCCCGAAATTATCTTCGTCAGAGAAGGGGTATGCCGGTAAGACAAATGTCTCAAAAGGGGTACACAAGTGTTGTAAGTTTGGGAAACACTGGTCTAAGGGATGTAGACCTTGCAATGTTTATTATTCAACCCTGGTTTAAACTGAATGAGTCCTGTCATCTGTGCTGATGTCACATTATTTATTACATGCCTGCCATGTGCTTGATGCCGTAAAAGGCTCAAAATAAAGAGAACCAGTGCCTCAAATAGATTACAATCTTGTGAACAAAGATACATTTGTACTTGTGGTTCCTCTGATGCATGAATATATTGTAAAACTGTATCAATCCATTTTATAGCATCGTGGGTAGCATTTGTAGATGTGGTAAGAGAGGGTTAAATGAATTAAAATTTAAAGATGATCTGCAAAAAGCCAGTGACATAATTTTATAATTATGACTGATACTCTCCAAAACAACATAAAGGTTTTTAAAATATCCTGATTAGCATAACTATTTTTGCCAGGTTTTAGCATACAAATTTCTCAGTGCTTACAAGCTTCCCACACCATGTAATAATTCAACATGCAGTCTAAGATAACAGATCCACTATTGAAGACCAGAGGCTGCCAACAGAGCTAAGAGAAAAGTGTGGTTTATTCCATTACTGCACCCTAAACAAATTGTTCTGGATTCTTATTTTATACTCATTTAGATATATGATAAAATATTAAATGACCTATGCTGGATGTGACATCACCAGCAGACTGGATGCTGGGGTGTCTCACAACAGAAAGGAGGACAATCTACAAAGAAGATGTGACATTATGAGTGTGATATAATATCTCATTGAAAGATGACAGGGCCAGAAAGAGTTAATTAACTCACAGACTGACCTGACCCATGGTCAAACTTCAAAGACTGGTTAGGAAGATATGTAAATGAACAGAGCTTTGAAATGCAAATCTGCATTGTTAGAGATAGAAGGGTAGATGTTTGCTCAGGTCTTGTGATATAAGCAAACAAGTCTTGTCTATTGCTATAGCTTTGATTCAACGATCAAAAAAGAAGTATTAATATTTAGGAAGACACTTGAGGGAAATAGTATTATTGTCTATATGTCTCTTTGAAGGTTGTGGTAACCTCTATCTAAACTGTTTAATTGATAAATTACCTTGTGCTAATTGCCAGGATGTTTGGGAGAAGGAGAGTTAAGCCTACTGTTTTCTCAGGCCAAAAAACTGCTGGAAATGTATAAGGACCCTGGGACAGATCCTTCTTCTCAGATCTGCTTTGGCTTTCAAGAGGGGGAAACCTTAAGCCATAAGGATTGAGATCCCTAGTCACTGACTGGAGTCACCCTGAATATGGACATTGGACTATAACCCATGGACTATATCTAAAAGGACTTTTGGCAACTATAAACTCATCTCTGCTATGTATCTGAACCTCAAGAATTGAATTGAAGTCTGTATGTATATTGATCTTTTAATGAACACACTCTTCTTTTTTAATAAATTTTACTTTAGTTAATAAGAATTGACTATATGCATGTATTTTGTGCTGGCTTGGTAAATCTAAGTATTGGAATATCCACCAGCTTTTGGGGTTTGTCTGCCCCATTTTGTTTGCAGTTCACTTTAATTGAGTGACCTCAGCTAGCTCCCACGGGCAGCACTGTCACAGAAAAGGAAAAATGCCTTAAGATAAATTTAAAGAGTGTGCTGGAAAGCCCTCCTTACCCTTTTCACTTGGGACAGGCAGCACCTCATGCCAAAGTTTCAGACCTATTAAAAAAAGTTAATAGATCATTTTTAAGGGTCTTCTGGAGACTGTTTTCCTGGCTCCCTGAGGTGCTATTAAACCTGAAATAACATTAGCAGTTTATGTCCAGCTGACTCTTTGGCAGTAAATGCATATAGTACACCTACCACGTTACACATACACATGTGTGCAGTGGGTCTAATTCTCCTCTCACATTGCTGTAAACCACAAATAGTTCTACTGAAGTCAATGGAGTTACACTAGTGCAAAACCAGTAATCTTTGATTGAATTCACACCCACAAAACTAATTAAAATATTGGGCTGAAAACTAAAAAGTGAACTATTAAAGAAAATCCAGAATTATGAGGCATAATTAAACATAGCAGGGCAGAACCTCAGCTGATGTAAATTTGCAGAATTTCCATTGACTATTTTACACCAGTTGAGGATCTGGCCTTATGTGCATCACCAGAAGAAGGTATTTGTGTACCTTTGTTTGCAGTGTTATTGTAGCCGTATTGATCACAGGATAGTAGAGAGATAAGGTGGGTGAAGTAATATCTTTTTATTAGACCAACTTCTCTTGGTAAAAAGGACAAAAGTTTAGAGCAACACAGAGCTCTTCTTCAGGCCCAGAACTCGAAAGCTTGTCTCTTTTACCAACAGAAGTTGGCCAATAAACGAATTATCTTGCCCACCTTCTGTTTCTTAGGTGTCACTTCTACAGCTAGCCCTAAACTCAGGGTTCTTTTTTAAGGTCTAAGACTTAACTCAATCATCACACTTGTGGTATTATTTTATTAACTTAAGCATGTAGGGAAAATGGTGAGTTACAAATTATTATGAGAGTCCCAGGTACTCTATATGAAAGGTCCAATACTATGGAATCCTGGAATAGTCAAAGACTTTTGTGTTGATTTTATATAGGTTACATGTATCTTTAAGGGCTGGCCAGCTATTCCTGGCTAAATGGGTCTGAGACAGAATGTTTCCTGCAGAAATTAAAGTCAATGGGAGTAATTAATGCAAATTCATGCAATACTGAAACAATGCAGGTAACAAATGTTTGGAAGCGTCATTCCCCTGGGAAAACAGCATCCAAACTGGTTCGACCTGGCTCAAATAATGAATAAAGGACTTGAAACTGTATAAAGTGACAGCCCAGACTTGGGAGATGGTCACTTGCACTTGATCCAAGAACTCACAGGAGTCTGACCAGAGACCGAAAAGGAACAAAAAACCCTTTAAACCAGAGTCTACATATGGAAGATGGGTGACCATTAGTAAGCTAGGCATTAATGTAAGCTGTTTATTGTTTTTAAGATATGGTTTCTTTGAAATGCTTGTGTTCTGAATAAATAGTACTCTGCTTTATGAGTGCTTGCTGGTTGCTGATTTACCTTGTCATTGTCCCTGAGGGTACGTCTACACTACGGGATTATTCCGAATTTACATAAACCGGTTTAACAAAACAGATTGTATAAAATCGAGTGTGCGCGGCCACACTAAACACATTAAATCGGTGGTGTGCGTCCACGGTCCGAGGCTAGCGTCGATTTCTGGAGCATTGCACTGTGGGTAGCTATTCCGTAGCTATCCCATAGTTCCCGCAGCCTCCCCCGCCCCTTGGAATTTCCGGGTTGAGATCCCAGTGCCTGATGTGGCAAAAATCATTGTCGCGGGTGGTTCTGGGTAAATGTCGTCAGTCACTCCTTCTGCTGGGAAAGCAACGGCAGACAAGCATTTCGTGCCTTTTTTCCCTGGATTGCCCTGGCAGATGCCATAGCATGGCAATCATGGAGCCTGTTTAGCCTTTTGTGACTGTCACCGTATGTGTACTAGATGCCGCTCACAGAGGCGATTCAGCAGCGCTACACAGCAGCATGCTTTTGCATGATAGCAGAGATGGTTACCAGCCATATTGTACCATCTACCATACCATAAATTGGTAATAAGATGATCGTGGCTACCAGTCCTTTTGCACTGCACCATTTGCTGCTGTCATAAGTACCCCTGGCTGAGATGAGCCAGGGGCGCAAAAGCCAAAATTGGGAATGACTCCCTGAGTCAATCCCTCCTTTTTGGTATCTAAAAATAGAATCAGTCCTGCCTAGAATATGGGCAAGTGTACTAGAGAACCACTGTATCATAGAACCAGAGAGCACAGCTGCTCTGTGTCAGATCCTGCAGAAATTATGAGTTGTATGCTATTCACAGGGGGTGCTCCTGCAACAACCCCACCTGTTGATTCCGTTCTTCCCCCAGCCTTCCTGGGCTACCGTAGCATTGTCCCCCCACTTGTGTGATGAAGTAATAAAGAATGCAGGAATAAGACACAGTGACTTGTTAGTGAGATATGAGTGGAAGGCAGCCTCCAGCTGCTATGATAGTCCAGACAGGACAGTAAGGAGTGTGGAGGAGAGGAGCCCAGCATCCCTCTGCTAGTCCAGGGGCAATTGAATCTTTTCTTTACACATGAAGGGTGGGGGCTGATGGAGCTCAGCCCCCTGTTGCTATGATGACGATGGTTATCAGCCATACTGTACCATCTACCATGAAAAATTAGGACCAGGCGCCCTTGATTGACCTTACCGATGCTAGTCAGCATGGTTACCAGTCCTTTTGCACTGCCCCATGTGCCAATAGGCTGATGATGAGGACGGATACCAGTCATATTGTACCATCAGCCATCCATGGCGTGGGGGGAGCAAGGATGTTGGTGTTGAGTGCTGCACCATCGCGTCTATCTGCAGCATTCAGTAAAGATAGGGTGACATGTAAAAGAGTCAAGAGAGGATTGTTTTCCCTTTCACTTCTGGGGGTAGGTGGGGGTGTGTGTAAATTGCCTAGCTGTGCCCTGACCCACCGCGGACACTGTTTTTGACCCTAGAAGCATTTGGAGCTCAGCCAAGAATGCAAATGCTTTTCAGAGACTGCAGGAACTGTGGGATAGCTTGAGTCCTCCAGTCCATGAGCGTCCATTTGATTCTTTGGCTTTCCGTTACGCTTGTCACGCAGCAGTGCGCTGAGTCCCTGCTATGGCATCTGTCTGGAGATTTTTTTAAAATGATTTTGAATTTCGTCTTCTGTAACGGAGCGCTGATAGAACAGATTTGCCTGCCCTTACAGCGATCACGTCCGCATTGTCCATGCGGGAGCTCTTTCTTTATTTTGATTTTTAACTGCATCACCACACGTGCTGATCGGAGCTCCACGCTGGGCAAACAGGAAATATTCAAAAGTTCGCGGGGCTTTTCCTGTCTACCTGGCCACTGCATCCGAGTTCAGATTGCTGTCCAGAGCGGTCAGTGGTGCACTGTGGGATACCGCCCGGAGGCCAATACCGTCGATCTGCGGCCACACTAACCCTAATCCGATATGGTAATACCGATATTAGCGCTACTCCTCTCGTTAGGGAGGAGTACAGAAACCCGTTTAAAGAGCCCTTTATACCGATATAAAGGGCCTCTTAGTGTGGACGGGTGTGGCGTTAAATCGGTTTTACGCTCCTAAAACCGGTTTAAACGTCTAGTGTAGACCAGGCCTGAGAGAACAGAACTGTGGGTGTTGACTAAAGTCATATTTTCTGATGTGATCACAGTGAATTGCAGGAATCTGAAACCTAGTCCCTGCTCTGGATGGAGAGGATCTGTGGATCCTGCCCTCAAAGAGATCATGGCCAAAGGTCTGAGATCAAGCGGGGTGCCCTTGTGGAGGCCACCAGGGGACCCTGGAGATCAGAGCAGTGGCCTAGCCAGGTGGAACGAACAGGGGGAGTTAAGTTGGGAATTGTGCCACTCAGTTGTACATTGGGACCAAATTCTGAGACATTTTATTCTATCAGCAAGCAATACCTTTTTTCCCCCCATCCCTCCACCCACAGAGCTGTGTCTCAGTTGAAAATACTCACTGACAGAATATTTGTTGATTATTTTTTACCATGATTATTTTTGAGAATGGATTTTGTCATTATGCTTTCCAGGCTTAGTCTCCTAGGATGCGGTCCAAGCAACCAATCTCAATCTCCTTCTCCCTTACGTCTTATGGAAGGGGAGAGCTTGTAGCCAGTTTCAGCAGTTTATCTTCCCAGCTCCCAGGCCTCAAGTGCTTCATTGTTCTCCAGACAGCTAAATTTGCCAGGTTATGGCTCCAGATCCCCTTGCTCCTCAGTTACAAGCTGGCCTCCAGCCCTCACTCCCCAACAGCCTCCACTACTGCCTAGCTCCCTGGGGCACAGCAAAGTTAATTGGATTATATGTGGTATAATCCAATTAACTTTGCTTTGTTGGGAAATCTGTAGAGTAAGGAACAGCAGTGGGGTGGCCCAGGCATAGTAGGGAGACAGAAAACAAAATGTTGGACACTTGTCTGCAGCAGAATGCTGAATCCTGTAGAATCTTGGGAAAATTCTAAATTACACAGTCACAGAATTGGGGCGTTCACAAGGCCCTGGTTAAAGTGAGCAGGGCAGTCACACCTCTTAGAGCTATTGTTTTGGGCTGTCAGTAGATGTGGGAAGATGACACTGCATTGGTTTACAGTCAGTTCTTGGTTTTGAGGTTTACTCTGCAACAATGTGGGCTAGAAACATTTTATTTTAAACAAAAGCTGAATTTCTGGAGCACAGTTCTGCCACCAGGGGCTGAATTCTATGACAAATTCCATAACCACGGATACATGGAACTCTGATAATCATTGTTTGTATTAAAGTAGTACCCAGAGGCACCATGAAGAATCAGAGCCCCATAGCGCTGGGCACTATGCAAACAAATTAAAAGATAGTCCCTGTCCCAACAAGCTTGAAAACCTAGTTTTCCTTTAGTAAGTGGTGAAAAGAATAACTGGGGTTCAACCAAGGTAGTTTAAGTTTGCTTACACAGTTCTTCATATCCCCAGCTGAACACAATCAAACAGATAAGAGAGGAGACAAGAGAAATAAAACAGGTGCTTCTTTTGCAGTGAGGTGCTAGGCAGGCAATGACTGTTAACCTCAAGCTAAAGTGGCGGCTCCTGCCTTAGGCAGGCAGAATCCACAGTTCATTTGTCAGGTTAGAGGGCTGGTGAGGTAAAGGTGAGTTCCAACTTTATCTTCTCTCCTATTGTCATAAGCGAACAGAGACGGACGACCAAAGTCAGGGCCATCTGTGATACTTTTTTAACCCCCCCAGAACACCCCAGCCTCAGGATTTGATTAGAAATAAAGAACAGCAAAGGACAGAAAAAGCAAACCAAGCCAACAGACTTGGACTGGACTGGTTTACCCCAAGCTTTATACATTTTCTGGCCATGGAACACTACCCAGGCTGTTATGTCTTGCACATGTCTAATATAGAGCTGACAGACATGAATCATAGTACCAAGTCCACATCAGAGAATGTTTATGTAGAGTGAAAGTTCTTTGGAGCAGGAATCATCTTTTTGTTCTGTGTTTGTATGGCACCTACCACAATGGGGCCCTGGTCCATGACTGGGGCTCTTTGGTGCTACCGTAATACAAATAATAAAATAATAATGAGAGAAGAGGATGCAATCTCCTGACCAGACACAGATGGGAAAAAAGCCATGCCACTCAACACTGATAGTCAAAAAGAAGCTAGGACTCCAGACTCCCAATTTACAAGCTTTGGTAACAAGTGGTAGACACAGATCCTCAGTTTTGGGAAGGGAGTCTGATATAACCTCAGCCAAATGTTTCAGTGGCTTTTTCCTCTACCCATTATAGTCACCTCAGTCTTCTCTGGATTGAGTGTCAGCCAATACACTCCCATCCATGCTCCAAGATCATGGAAACACTAAAATAGATTGTCCAGCCTGGGAAGTGCAAGAATGATACACAAAGCTCAGTGAAACTAAATATTGAAAGCACTTGAGCTGTCTCCTTACTCACTCTCCCAATGGCCTCTCATACACAATGAGTAACAGGGGTGATAGCACAGAACTCTGCAGGAGTTACTCTCTGGGATCTCCCTGAAAAAAAGGAACAAAGACATCTGACGACAGTTCCATCTACTCCTGCCAGGGACTAAAAGCAATTTAATAAACATCTCATGATTCCTGGCATCAAAGGCAGCTGATAGAACTAGTTAATAGCTACATGGATCTTGCCAAGAAAAGATCATCAACTAGCTCTTTTTCAGCGATGTGCCCAGGTCAAGACCCAAACTGACAAAGATCAGGAAAGTCAGAGGTATCAAGATACTCTCAGAGTTGTCACTTCCATGACATTTTCAATAATTTTAACTGAAAATCAATGATTAAATACTGGTCGATAGCTGGTTAGATTGTCAACATCAAGGGGTGGCTTTTGGGGCATAGGCAGGGGCGGCTCCAGGCACCAGCGCTCCAAGTGCGTGCCTGGGGCAGCAAGCCGCGGGGGGACGCTCTGCCGGTCGCCGCTAGGGCAGCAGGCAGGGTGCCTTCGGCGGCTTGCCTGCGGAGGGTCCACTGGTCCCGCGGCTTCAGTGGACCTCCTGCAGGCGTGCCTGTGGAGGGTCCGCTGGTCCCGCGGCTTCAGCGGACCTCCTGCAGGCGCTGCCGAAGCTGCGGGACCTGCGGACCCTCCGTGCTTGGGGCGACAAAATGTCTAGCGCCGCCCCTGGGCAGAGGTCAAACACATGCTGCTGTAATTGCAATCATTAATGGTACTAGTTGCACTGAGTGCCACTTGTTTGTTATTTGGTAGGATTCCCACTACTCTGCAGACTCTGCTAGATTAAATTTAGCTGGAGCACCTAACTACAAGGGAGCAAGTTGAAAACTGAGCTTCAGGATAACATTTTATCAAACAGTTGTTTTATGTGTGATATTTCAGTAAAGAAAGGATTTTCCAACCACAAGATGGCACTCCCACTGAAATATGAAATCTGTTTTCCTGGTTTGCTGAAGTGCTGTTAGAGACCGGTCACAGAGCCACATACACAACTTGTGTAACCGAAAAAGCATAAAGCCACATCATGGGTGAATGCCTTTACTTTTAGTAGAGTTTTAAGAGAACACTGACTGCAACCCAAACATGTGAAAGAAACTGACAATTCATTTTACAAGAGCTCATTTCAGAAATAGAATGTGTCAGGAAGTACAATAAAGCTGTAAACAGCACACCTAATAAGAAAGACTGATTTTAATCTTAATTTTCAAATGGTAGGATTCCTTCTGTTTTCCTACTTAATGGTTAAAAAGAACTTTGAATTTCTCTTATTGCAATATTGATTGAATAAGATAAAAACTTACAGAGACAGCTAACGTAATATATTCATTCAGATGAGTGTTTCGAAGAAATAGTTTTTTTGTGGCAAAAAATACGCTAACCAAAAATAATTTTAAAATGATTTTTTCCTTTATTTATAAAGTAGATACAGGTTCCCATTTGGCTTTCAGAAATGGAAAAAAAGAGTTCTACTATAACTGCTGATTTTTAAAAAAAAATGTATATATTGGGCCTGAATTTCAGAAGTTCTGAACACTCACAACTCCAGTTGAAGGTAATAGGGACTTCAGATACCTAGAACTTCTGAAAAGTCCAGCCCATTATTTTCTAAAACATCCTTTATACACACATATTGTAAGGTTGTTCTAATCCTAGGCAGGCTGGAAAGCAAGTCCCAGCTAGAGTCAAGCCAAAAGACTGTCTTGACCCATGAATCAAACTCAACAACTGAGAAAGATACAGATACAAAATGGTATAGGAGATCCCTGTGATTAGCATGATCTCACTCATTCTTCTCAATGTCAAATGCTTTGTTGGTTTAGAATAAGTTTTAAAACCTAAGGAGACTGCTGAATTTTTTGGTAATGTAGCAGCATCCTTACAACATTGGGAAAGAGAAAAAACCCACACTGGTTGTAAAAGTCCAGAACAATCTGTTAAGCTTTACCTATAAGCTATATCTACACTCTGAGCTAGGGATTCCCAGCTTGCTTAAACATACTCGGCTAGTTCTCATCTGAGCTAGCATGCTAAAAATAGTAGTGTAGCACAAGCAGCAGCAGAGGCAGCACAAGCTAGTCACCGTGAGTACTGTACCATGAGATTCAGGTGCGTTTGTATTCAGGGTGACTAGCCCACGCTGCCACTGCCGCTGCCCATGCTGCACTACTAAGCATGCCGGCTCAGATGAGAGCTAGCATGAGTATGTCTACAAGAGCTAAGAATCACATCCCTTAAACGTAGCCTAAGCATTAGAACACAGAACTTAGTCGGGAGAGCTTGGTACTAATCCTTACGATGCCACTGACTTCTTGTGTGACCTGTGTTTCAGTTTCTGCACCATTGCTGCAGTAAAATAAGAATAATGGTTAACCACTTTTATAATATGCTTTAAGTTCCTCAGATGTAAGGGGCGATTTCTGTGCAAAGTATTATTATTGATTATCATATATTAAAAATGTGTGAGATAATGTACTCTGTGGGGATAAAAACCCCAATTCAGCAAAGCACTTGAGCTTTTGTTTGAATCAGTGGGACTCAAGCCCCTGGTTGTGGGCTTTGCTGCATAAGAGCCAAAATTATTTACAGGAATGCTGAGTTTCTTTCAGCCTACATACTCTTCTTTATTGACAAGACCCCTTGATTTCCCTCTGATGATTTTCAAAGGGAGATTTCATATAGTCAGATTGCATATAGAAAGAATCCATGGGAAGAGTGTGGCCTGAGGATCTTTTATAGCAATGCCTATGTTGCACTGTGTGCATAGCACTATGCATGTACTAGAAGAGTCTATCAAATTGACAAACTCTGTAAAGATGACTGTATGAGGTTGCATTTTTATGTTCATATAAAAGTTATACAGAAAATATTTGCTTTTCCCGTACTATTTTATTTTTGAATCTGTGGTTTTTCTACTAAGTAAACCTTTTGTTTATTTTTACCCAGAGCCGGTCTCTGGTGTGCAAATTCTGCGGAGTGTGTGTATCAAAGTAAGCTGGTATCTGGGGGGGTCTGGTTTCATGCCTTTGGTGATGATGAACCAGAGGGAGTTCAGGGAAGTCAGTGTCTGGTAGTTAAGAACTCAGGGTGAATAGATTTGGGGAGACTTGGGACTAGAAGGGCTGTTGGTGTCACCCTGCAATGAGTAACGAGGCTGGTGGAAGCCAGGGTGAGACCTTGTGCTTGTGTGTAGGTAACTGGTGTCAGGGCTCTGTACCAAAGACATAAAGCATAAAGGCATCCAAGGTTATAGGGTAGATGCTGATGGTACCCCTTACTGGTCTAGGAGATCCCAAAAAATGTCACATTGTTCTTTCTATATTAGTTTCTGTTTTTATTGGCATACAATCCTTGAACTCTTTTTTTGTGAAAGATTATCCACTTGACCATCCCAATGATTGTAATGAGAAGTTACTGGGGGGTTGGTATGCAGAGTAATATTTTTCATTGCAAAAAATACTCAAAATTTCCCCAATCCTTACCATCAACTTAGCATCCAGACTCCCAACAATTTGAGTCACCTCATAAGCATTGTGGTTTCACACTTTACATGACATGACAATTTCCTAATTCAAGAGTTGCAATCAACACAGGGAAATTCTACATTAGACCTGGTCTGACAGAAAAGAGAAACTCATCACCGAACTTAAAATTAATGGTAGCTTGTGTACCTGTGATCTTGACTTCACCACATTTATAATTTGCAAGTAGAATAAAAACCAGACCAGTAAGATATAGATAAATATAGACAGAAACAGGCACTCACAGCTAGCACTTTGAAAGGGCCAATTTCATAAAGCTGAAAACAATTATTGGCCAAATCAGTTGTGAGGAAGAATTTAATCAGAAAAATGTGAGCAACAACTGGGAATTGTTTAAGAGCACTTTTATAGATACCCCCCAAAAAAGCCAAAATTGAGGAACGCCATGTTGTTTAAAAAAACAACCTGGTTTAGCGGGGAACTGAAGGCAGCTATAAAAAAACCACGCAAAACAAATGGAAGTGAAAATTGATAATGAATGTAAATCAGAGTTTAGGAATTCTAGAAAATTGATAAAGGAAGCAAAGGGACACAAGGAGAAATCTATACCCAGCAGAGTTAAGGACAACAAGAAGTTTTTAAAGTACATTAGGAACAAAAATTTTAAAAAGGGTAAATGAGATGACCTGGGTAATTATAGGCCTGTCAGTCTGACATTGATCCTGGACAAGATAATGGAGTGAGTGATTAATATAGAATAAAAGATGGGTAATTAATGTCAATCAACATGGGCTTAAGAAAAACAGACCCTGTCAAACTAACTTGATATCTGTTTGGTTCATAACACGTAACAGTGTTGATGTAATACATTTAGATGTCTATAAGACATTTCACTTGGTGCTGCCTGACATTTTGGTCAAAAAACCTAGAACAATATAAAATTAACATGGCACACATTAATTGGGTTAAAAGCTGGCTAACTGATAGGTCTCAAAATGTAATAGTAAATGGGGAAATCATCATCAACCAGGTGTGTTTCTATTGGAGTCCCATAGGGATCTGTTCTTGGCCTTATGCTATTTAACATTTTTATCAACAACCTGATAAAGTTTGCAGATGGACACAAATAATGAAGAGGACAGGTGACTAATACAGAGCAATCTTAGATTGTTGGTACACTGGACACAAACAAATATATGCCGCTAAATGTATATGTATTCATCTAGGAACAAAGAATCTAGGCCATAGTTACAGGATGGGGGACTCTATCCTGGGAAGCAGTGACTCTGAAAATGATTTGGAGGTTGCAATCATCTAAACAGGAGCTCCCAATATGATGCCGTGGCCAAAAGAGCTAATGCAATGCTGGGATGTATAAACAAGGGAATCTCAAGTGTGAAGAGACAGGGTTTTTTTTACCTCTATATTTGGCACTGGTGCAACTGCTGTTGGAACTCTGTGACCAGTTCTGATATTCACAGTTCAGGAAGGATGTTGATACATTGGAGAGGATTTAGAGAAAAGCCATGAGAATGACTTCACATTGGAAAGGATTTGACAATATGCCCTCTAGTGATGGAATCAGTGAGTTCAAATCTATTTAGCTTAACACCAAGTAGGTTAAGGAGTGACCTGCTGTTGCAATCTAGCAGAGAAACTTAAAACATGATCCAATGTCTGGAAGTTGAAATTCAGACTGGAAATATAGTCGCAATTTTTTAATGGTGAGAGTAATCAATCATTGGAACAATTTACCAAAAGACGTAGTGGATTCTCCATCACTGTCAATTTTTAAATAAACATTGGAAGCTTTTCTAAAAGATATGCTCTAGGAATTATTTTGGAGAAGTTCTATGGCCTGTTATACAGTGGGTCATACTAGATGATCACAATCGTCCCTTGAATACTGGTTGACAGAATCGTTATTAATGGTTTGCAGTAAACCAGAGGAGGTATGTAGTGAGGTGACGTATCTAGTCAGTCCTGGGTCCAGTATTTTTCTACATTTTCATTAATGATTTGGACAATGGAGCAGAGAGGATGCTTATGAAATTTGTAGAGGACATTAAACTAGGAGGGGCTGCAAGCACTTTGGAGGACAGAATTAGAATTCAAAATGACCCTGACAAATTGGAGCACTGGTGTGAAATCACCAAGATGAAATTCAAATCAAGACAAGTGTACACTTAGAGTAGACAAATACTTAGGGCACACAAATACAAAAATGGGGAATAACTGGCTAGGCAGTAATACTGCTGAAAAAAGATCTGTGAGTTGTAGTGGATCACTAATTAAGTATGAGCCAACAATGTGCTTTGGCAGTGAAAAAGACTAATATTCTGGGGTGTACTAACAGGAGTGTCATAATTATCCCGCTCTACTTGGCACTGTTGAGGCCTCAGGTGGAGTACTGTGTCCAGTCCTAGGTACAACACTAAGAAACATCTGAATAAACTTGAGAGAGTCCAGAGAACAACAAATATGATAAAAGGTTTAGAAAACCTGACCTATGAGGAAAGGTTAAAAAATCTGGGCATGTTTAGTCTTAAGAAAAGAAGAGTGATAGTCTTCAGATAATTGTCTTCATATATGTTAAGGGTTGTTATAAAGAGGATGGTGATCAATTATTCTACATGTCCACTGAAGATGGGACAAAAAGTAATAGGCCTAATCTGCAATGAGAGAGATTTAGGTTAGATATAAGGAAATACTTTCTGAGGATAAGGCTAGATAAATTCTGGAATAGGCTTCTAAGGGAGGTTGTGGAATCCCCATCACTGGAGGTTTTTAAGAAGAGGTTAGTCCAGGGGTTCTCAAACTTCACTGCACCGTGACCCCCTTCCAACAACAAAAAATACTTAATGACCCCAGGAAGGGGGACCGAAGCCTGAGCCCGCCCAAGCCCCACTGCCCTGGGTTGGGGGGGGGCCAAATCCAGAGCTTCACCACTCTGGGCAGGGGGGCCAAAGCTGAAGCCCTTGGGCTTTGGCTTCGGCCCTGAGCCCCAGCAAGTCTAAGCCAGCCCTGGCAACCCCATTCAAAGGGGTTGCGACCCACTTTGGAGTCCCAACCCACAATTTGAGAACCGCTAGACAAAAACCTGTCAGAATGGTCTAGGCATAGTTGGTCCTGCCTCAGTGCAGGGGGCTAGACTAGATGACCTCTTGAGATCCCTTCTAGCCCTACACTTTTGTGATTCTAGGATTTCAGAACTACTAGGATAAAGAGATTTTTCTTTTTTATATGGATCTTATCCAGAAAATAATAATATCCACTCCAAAGTAAAGTCCATTCATTTTTGTATTGACAGGCCCAAACACTTCATACTTTGCAAGTGCAGAAGATTAATAATATAAAATTTAAATGTGTATAGCTGACACTTAGCATTAGTTTCTATAGTAGCAAGAATGATTTTATTTTTTTTATTTAGGTGTTTGAATTTGAAGAATTGTACAATACCTGTCCAGTGTATGCAAAGTCCAGGGCCTGCTTTAAACCTAGGCTTGTGACACCATGCAAATTCACCTCATCAGCTCCACTTTCAACCATACAGAGACTGAACATTGCCTAAGAAGAGAAAAGAAACATTTGCAGACATTAAAAATGAGATTGAGGGAGAAACATGAGAAGTTTCAGATGAACACTGTTGATTTTAGCTACCTAACCATCCCTTGCTATTCTCCAGGTAAAACACCTCCATAGCATCATGACTACTATTGAGGTGCCAGGGCTCAAGCAATTTTTTTACATTTATAACTGATGCAGCAAGCCCAGATGTGCCAGAGCTATGAAGTGCCAAGCCTAGAGGTGCCAGGGCTCAGCCCTAGCATAAATTAAGCACTGATAAGATCTATACAAAGTTTTCATTATTACGGTTTCCTTTGACTCCCCCTCAGTAAGTAGGTTAGCAACTGAGCTGTTTCACTGATAAAGAAGTATACAGACATATCCCTGAAGAGAAAAACTGCAACTAATCCATCAAGATCCAATTCTGAAAGCTTTACACTGAATAATACTTTACTATGCAAGTAATTCCACTGAAACCAATGGGACCACTCACATATATTGAATAGTACCATACTAAGTGGGCAAATTGGACCCTGAAAAAATCAAACACCACTAGAACAGTAAATTTGACTTGTAGGTCTATAAAATATTTAAAGATTAAAAAAGGGCAAGGTAAACCCTCCGTGGTTTTTTGAATAAGTAAATTAGTGTATTAAGACAGTTAAAATCTCTTTTTAAAAAGTGGTAATCCTACCCAAATAGCACAAAAGAATGCCATGCAATTAGAAATAAAAAAGGCAAAGAGGTAACATGAACAGTCATCTACTGATATTAAAGTACACAAAACATTCAAGTACATTAAGAGCAAGGCCACATATGTATGGATGCAGACCTGTTAGGCCCCATTTTTACCCTCCCCAGAAAATGGAATGAGTCAATAAATTCACTCATTTGTCAATAGTGACAAACTTAAGGCAAATAAAAAGAAATACTTCACAAAGTATGTAGCTGGCTGCTGGACGGTACTGCAGAATTGACCAGGGCACATTATCTCGGTTTCCTTTCTCTCCCACCTTCCTCCGAGGCATAGCTTACTGACTGAGGAAGGACGCTAGACTTGACAGGCCAAACTTGCATGGCCTGTTTGGTTTAAGATCATTCTCTCCCAACATGATTTGGTACTTGAGCTCATTTTCAATCTTTACGTCTTAGAGTTTAATTTTAATATTTGCACAGAATGGCATTGAGTTGTAGAGAGTGTCAATCCCTTCCTTTAAAATAGTGTGAACATCCTCTTAAATTAGAAACTAATTTGCTGTTTCAAAAGTATTTTCCTCCCTTAAAGGGTAGGGTTCCCTTCCCCACTTTATAAATATTTTCAAGCTTCCAAAGACACTAACAGACATTTCAAATGTTGTGATAATTAATGAAAATATTTTTATTAGGCCTAGTTCTACCTTCAGATACATATGCCTAAATCTCATTAACTTTGGCATGTACATATGTGAGGGCAACAATTAGCCCTTTTGTAACACATTATTTGCTCCAACTCATACTATCTTCCCTTCCCCAAGCCTGATCCATGTAATCTGCCTTTATTCATGTCCATCAATGGCTATTAGCCAAGAAGCTGGGAGGGGAAGATGGGTGGATCACTCCAACTGCACCATTCTGTACATTCCTCCTGAAGCTCTGTTACTGGCCACTGTTGAAGATAAGATACTGGGTTAGGTGGACCACTGGTCTTACTCCAGTATGGCAGTTATGTTTATGCAGCACCATTTTGGATTGTTAAATAAACTGCAATCTGCCTCGTACTGGGCATCTGAATGGTGTGGCTAGGGATGTGACTGAACCCACAGACCACTAATTGAGTGTTGAAGTAGAAAAAGTCACTTATCAGCTACTGCAGAGAGCCACCCAGACCCACACCTTCTCCTTGAGTTAGACTCCAAGGGTGAAATCCTGATCCTATTGAAATCAATGGCAAAACTGGAGCTGATTTCCAGGTTGCAAGTGTCAATTATATGGCAGTGAGAGTGACATGATGGGAGGCACCTAGTGTGGAGGGTGAGCTCTTCTTGTCTGAGCGACAGCCAAGGAGTTATTGAAGAGGTTGAGGAGCTCCTGAGCCTATCATCCTAGCTAACATCTCCCCATAACTAGCCTCAAGACCCTCACATCCCCCCAAAATAGCCTTTTGTTAGGGCTCACACTGAGCTCTCCTATAGTCTCTCTCCCTTCCACATGCTGCTGAGCAGGGGTCACTGCAATCCAAATGCTAGTGTAGCTAGTGTGAGAAACACTAGGGCAGAATTTAGAGGGGCCAATCATGGGGCTACATGAATTTCCCACCCCCATCAGTGGGTCTGCAGGTCCCAACTCTATAGCCTTTTACATTACTACTACACCACTAAAAATCAATGGAAGATGCAAGAGCTCAGCATCTCTAAAATCCGGTGCATGATATCTCAGTTGGGACAGAGGAGTTTCAGTACAAAAATTGAAGCACCCAAAAATTTGTGTCCACTTCCAAAAGCATTGTTCTGATTGCCACTGAAATGAACTGTTCTGAAATGAATTTGTTCCCTGGTAGTGATCCAATTTAAGCAAACATGTCATTTATCAAGGTACTGGTTCTTCTCTTCTACAATTTGTATTTCAATTGAAATTTTATCAAGGTTTTCCCTAACTGGCAGTATAATACAACATAATGTGTTAAACTAGGTATCACATTAACACAGTAAGAAATAGTCATTCTAAGTTTACCCAACTGAAAAGAAATCAGAACTGAAAAATTCAATGACTTGTAAAGCTCAGTAAAAAAACTGTAGTTTATTAATTACCATGCATGTCACCCAAAATATCAGTTGTCATTTATTTGTATATGGCTTTCAACAATATTTCTCACCCTTGAGCTGGTTATAGCTACAATCTTCTTCCTTGCATTAATCGCATAACACAAAGTCTGCATTATGAATCCTCTCCCTCCAACATGATCTGTTCAGTGCCATGTTCTCTATCACACCACATGCTGGCATGTCTTCATTTATGACATCCCACCACTTTTTCTCCGCTTGGCCTGTCTTTTTCCTTCAGTCTGATCTGTAGGACTCTCTTACCTACAGTGTTGTCAGAACTGCACTTTATAGCTACACTACATAATATTAAAATATGTAGCTCACCTGCCTAGCTGCAGATCTCTTGCTCCCTCCCTCCCACCCATAAAATGAGTTACTGTAAACATTAAAACTAAAAAGGTAGCAGTTTTCAAACATATGAACGGCAAACCTGTTCGTAGGGAGTGATTTCACACAGCATGAAAAGTGCACTAACCAAAATGATGAAAAGCATTCTGTAATGGGGCGCAGGATGCCATGTAGTGAAGTCATTTTAAATGTCAGTCCATAACCTGTTGAATATAGCAAATGACTCAAAATAACCATCACTCCTTTCAGAAATAATTGCACGGAGCTGTGTGGTGCCCCACACCAGATCTCTAAATAAAGTATGTTGAACTGGTAATTCATAAATACCCTGACATTCAAAAGCAGTGGGTTTTCTTATACACAAAATATGATTATTAAGTTTTATTTTCTTCAGTCAGAAAGCAAACACCTATTAGATCCTATCCTACAATTGTCAGAAAACAGAAGATAATTTCAACAGAACAAGCTTATCTCCTTACTGTTTTATCCTAATTATTCTCAGACCTTGTCTGAGTCGTAAACCATTTATTTTTTTCTTAAATTTAGGGCCTTAGTTGATGAAACTAAAAATAAAAAAAAATTAGGAAAAAATGATTAATACCAACTGCTGCTCAGAAATGTCATGACTAGCAGGGTTCTGATGTTATTTTGCTAAAATTCTGCACTTCATCAAAGAAAGAATTCACATTCCAAACACTATACCACAACCAAGTATTTACATTTTCATATATTCAAATGATATACATGTCATTTGATTAAAATCTGTATCAATATGTTTTCATTAAAACTAAAGCACAGTTACAGAGTTTAGTCTGCCTCAGTGCAAGCAGGAAAAGGGTCCTATTCAAAAGTGGTTCTGCATGTGCAAATCCGCATTATTGCTAACGATATGGTGGAAAATGATTTGTGCATCAACTGTTATTTATTATAAATAGTAAGTTACCGTCCTAGCACCAGGTATTGTTGCAGTGCTGACTACCTGTTGACTTAGTATGCAGTGTGGAACTGTGGATCAGAAAAGTAACAGCAACAATATGGAACTCATTTAAGATATGCAGAGCTAGATCTTCACCCACTGTAGTCGGCATTAGCTGCACTGGCTTGGATGTAACTATGCTGGTTTATTCCAGCTGAGGATCTGGCCTGAAGTTGTAAGGAAGTTTTCAGAAGTTCCCTATTATTAAAGTATATTTCAAAGCTCAGAAACACCAGTGCAAACACTTTAACAAACTATTCTGACGTTACATAAAGAAGATATTGTTGTACTGCAAAAAAGCAGCAATTATTTATACCAGATACAATTTACTTGGATGATTATCTGTACTTTCCTACTAGGGCCAAATCCTGGTCTCACTAAAATCAATAGCAAAACTCCCATTGACTTTGATGAAAGAAGGATTTTGCTCTAATTACAGATATTTTGTATTTGGGGGGGGGGAGAAGAAGGGGGAACCTATTTTCCCACAGCCCAGATTCTCCCTCTACTTAAGCTCACTATAGAGTCAATAGCCCATCAGAGTGTGTTGCCAGTGACTACACTGTTTCGAATATAGCAATATAATATAAGAGCTTGTTGCTGTTGTCAAAAAAGAAAACAAGATTGCTTGAGGAATGCAAGGTTGCGTAAAGAATAGTATGGTAAATACTCTCCATATTATTATATGCCTTTATATAAAACAATGGTGCAGCCTCCTCTAGAATACTGTGTGCAGTGCTGATAATCCCCATCTCAAAAAGGAGATCACAGCACTAGAGGGAGTTCAGAGAAGGGTGACAAATATGAATAGGGGCAGGGAAAAATTCTCATCTGAAGAGAGATTGAAACGATCCAGATTGTTTACCTTAGAGAGGAGATGAAAAATAAAGGACAGGATAAAAGTATGTAAAATAATAAATGGTTTGGAAAAATGACAGGGAGAACAGAAGTCTCCCATATCTCCTAACACAAAAACAAGGGGACATTCAATGAAATTAAAAGATGGCAAATTCAAAAGCTGATTCAAGGAAATACTTTTTCATGCAATGAACCACTGAACTGTGGAACTCACTGTGACAAGATGCTGTTGAGGCCAGTAAGAGTCAGAAAGGAATTTTACAGGGTGTGACACCCTGTACCCCATGTTCACCACTTGTATATGGTTATGGTAGGTTTTGCACTGTATGCATTGTGAGGTATCATTTGAAAACCCATAATCTGCTGAGCATCATTATCCTGTTAAAATGTGTGTACCAATATTGTATATGGAATTAAAAGATTTTGCTACATGTTTGTTACTGAAACATGTTGTAATTCTGGGGAACGTTCACAGACTAGCTCCCCAGTGTCAACAAAGGACTGACCACAGTTAGAAAACTATTAACTACTGAGGCAACCATTCACTGTCAGAGGGTACTTTAAATCAAAGATTTGAATATCATCCCTCACATACACAGGAAGTATGAACAAGAAATATACAATTCATATGGAAGATGCTTCGAATCTCACATAGGCCACACACTGTCTGCGCCCCAGCAGTGGGTAATCCTCAAAGAGAGGAAGTGGATATAAAAATAAGAGACAATGGCTTCCCCATTACCATTCCTCCCCCACCTCTACTCAGGAAGCAAGATGTTTCTTTGTTTGGAAGACTATCATTGAACTAGGGGGAGTGGTCCTAACATGGACTGCTGTAAGCTTTTGGGTGAGAGAAACCTTTTTGCTTTCTAATCTTATTTAGCTTGGTAAAGTTTAGGAATTAGATTGTGGTTTTATTCTTTATTTCTTTGGTAACCAATTTTGTCTTTTATGCCTTAAACACTTATAGTCATTTAAAATCTTTTAGTTAAGGAACTACATGAGATTAGAGGTGTAGGGAATAGTAATCATCATCTGACTCACAGGCAGGGGCAGACATGGCTGCTACTTCAGCTCTGGATTGGAATAAGGAGTGTTCCTTGCATCCTATGTGTAGGGGTTCATTGCCACTGGGTCAACATAAATGTGGACTGCATAGGAATATTAACAAGCAGCCTCCAGCTCACCTTCAGACCCACAACCATTTCTTCTGTGCAGAACTGGTGCAGATCCCAGATCTGCTGAGCTTTAGAGCTAGAGTCTTATACCACTCATTACAGTATCTCATCAGTAGTGTCTGAGTGTCTTCTAGTAGTGCATTAAACAGCATGATTGACATATGTCACATGTGTTTTGTTCTCTCTCATACTCTCTCCAGGGTGAGAACTGTGTGTACAGTGGAGTGTTTTGGTTTAGTGGCGCTTTCATTTTGCCTTTTAAAAGCTACATGCTGTTTATCTTGGAGAAGGCAAGGTCAAAGAAGAACTCATTGCATTGGTGCGGAAGGTGGTGAGGTTTGTGATGGTCCTTAGGAATCCCTTCAACAAGGATGGGCTGGCCCCAAGAAAGTTGTCTCCTGCCCAGAGCTTTATACTGTAAAGCCTTCCACGATGCCTTCATCCATCAACAAATTTCACACTCAGCCTAATATGATTGAAAGGTTAACTCAGCATGAAATCCCCTCTCAAAGACCCATACAAGCAAGGGAGTTCAGAATACCAGTTGAAATTCAGTGCAGATGCTCAGTTCTTAATTCATCATACAGTACCTGAATATAGTAGATACAGTATGCACATATGGATCATAATATTCTATTTTGAAACTTTTGCAATACTTAGGGAGTGAGTTAAACATGAACTGTCAAAATCAGATATTAGAAGCACCCCTGAATTGTTCGGTTTTGTGAGATTAAGTAAATCTATCAATAGTGTTTTTATGTAGTGCTAGTATCTCAGTTTATTTTCCCCATAGTACAATTAAAACGGAGGGGGGGGGACGACATCTCAGCTTGATGCACAGTAGCAGAAAAAAGATATAAACTAAATACTAAATATTTAGACAATTGTCAAAACCTGCCTTAAATTTACTCAGCTCATAGTCAACTGTATCATATTTGATTTGAATATATGTATACAAAGTCTTTTAAAAAAAGTGAATGAAGGTTAAAGTAAAATCTATAAAATCATTGATCAGACTTTGCTTGCACAAAAAATATTGAAGAATGCCCCTCTCTTCCATCTAAATGAGGCTTATGTGGACCCAGCTGTCCTCTCAGTTTCTTCTTTTCAGTCACTGTTCTGCTATCCCTCCACTTCTACTCAATCAATGAGTGTTTTAATACTGCATAAAATTAGGTATTTGTTTGTCTTTGCTGAGCAGGGTCATAGTTTGTTTACCCAAATAAAAAATAAATCCGAAAGAAAAGAAAATATCATCCAATGGCCAGAATGTGGAGAGAGAAAAAAAATCCAGTTATTAAACAGGTCTTCATTCACAAATGGTTTCACCAGAGGTCAGAGCATTTTTAGCAGCTATGTGCCTCACCAGACATTTTTGATGCACCACCCCCCCCCCCCCCGCTTGTTACTCTTCAAAAAAAAATCAGCAATCTGCTTGCAGATATTATCCTGTTCTTGATAAGACATACCTATTTAGGAAATGCAGCTAGGAGACAACTGCCCGGTGGACTATTTTTATTGAAGGAAATTGGTATAGCGAGGGTGGCAGTAAAATATTATTGAAAGGTTTGAAATACTGCACAGCAAAACTCAAGCGCAAGATAAACATTTTTCCAACTTGTCTGGATTTGCAGTAACTTCCCCCTCCCACCCATAATATGTTATACATCTGCTTTCATACTAAGAATGAAAATTCATACTATCCAAGCATTTCATTCACTTTTTACAGGCTTGTTGGTACCTACTTTAAAAACAAATAGATAAAATTGCATCTGCTCTAAAAAGAGCACAGAAAAATCCATCCTTCCTTCTTTTTCAATTTGAGCTCTGAATTTAACCTGATATGGAATAGGGAACAGGAAAGAGAAAATGATTATTCTCAAATAGGAAAAAGAAAGAAAGGACATAATCCTTCTGATAAGGCATATTATCAATAGCCATTTTAAATAATTCTATTTGAGAGTGGCAAACTTCACACTTTTCTACAAATGCAAATTTTCTTCAAGAAAATGTATTGCAAAAGCTTTTATGCCAGCAGAGGAATCAAACAAAGCAACGAACAGGATTTTCTATTCATCTAGTATAGTTCTCTCAAGAGCAACACTGAATTTTAAGAGCAGTCTAAAAACATGGGAGTCCACTCCTGGGGGGAAACCACTTAGATGTATCAGCAGAAAAATTATATTTCCATTACACTTTTTCCTGTTCTTAAAGTATCGGCTACAATTAAGTGTTCTGTGTTGAAGATTGAGATTAGAAAAATTGTTAAAAGAAAATTTAATCTGATAATTTTGATTAAATAATTTACAGTAATTCAGTTTTCAATGAAGAATCCTGTGGCACCTTATAGACTAACAGACTAATGTCTGTTAGTCTATAAGGTGCCACAGGATTCTTTGCTGCTTCTACAGAACCAGACTAACACGGCTACCCCTCTGATACTCAGTTTTCAATGGTTCTTTCCTTTAGCTGCCATTTATTATTTGTTTATGTTCACAAAATGATGTAGTTAAGGAGGAATAAATTATAGCAACTTTAAAAAAAATGCCTTATGTAATCCCTAGATCTGTACATACATATCAGTATAATACTGTTAGAATATAATAATGCTCAGCAATTATGTAATGTCCAAAGACCTGTAAAACAATGGCTAATTAAACATACACCTCATCTAAGTATATAGAGACTGTCTAATCCCCATTTTACAGATTGAGAGACTCATGGATTGTAGGTGTAAGAAGCCAGGGGAGACTCAGCCTCCCAAAACAGAATGTGGCACACCTCCCTCTGGAGGCATGCCAGTCTGCCACCTTCGGAGCACCGCCGCTGAAAGAGCGCCCAGGCAGTAGCCCCAATTATGCTGCACCCCAAGGCCCCATTCCCATTCATCCTTTTCCCATGTGGACAGTGGCTCCACCCATGCTGCTCCTCTTCCCGTCCCTACTCCACCTCTTCCCCCCACCTCCCTGAGGTCCTGCCCTCATGCTGCTTCCTCCCCCTGAATCTCCACCACCTGCCGCTCGCGCCTCTCCACATCCTCCTCCCCCAAGACCCCCCCCCCAGGCCCGCTGAGAAGCTGGGGGCTGGGGGCCTCGTGGGGGGGTGTGAAGAGGCGCAAGTGGGGGCACTGAAGAGTGGGGGGGTTTGGAGGGGGCTGAGAGGAGTGGGCAGCAGGGGACTCGAGGGGTGGGGTGAGTGGAAGCAAGCCTCAGGGCATAGCAGGGGGTGGGCCCATGGTCTGGGAGCCAGTGGCCCCTTCCAATTCTAGGAAGCTTCCAGGGCTCACACCCAGGCTCCCCAAATGCAGGAGTCACAAGCTGCCCATGGAGAAACTGAAGTACTAAGGGGGTAAAAGCCTCAATTTTCAGAGGTCTTCCATAATTGTGGTTCTTGGTTTCTGGGTGCACAAACTAGGGTATTTTCAAAGGTCGTGAACACCTACAATTGCTGTTGACTCCACTGGGAGTGGTGGGTGCCCAGCACCTCTGAAAATCAAACCCAAAAATATCGGAAGTTGCCACAATCAAGCCATAGCTGCCACCTAAATGCTGATGCATTCAAAATTAGTAGACACTTGAAAATTTGACCCCAAGCAACTTGACCAATCTAGGGCTGGTGAAATGTAGATAGCTGGGTCTGTGATGACCGGGAGAACCGTATGGTGACTTGCCTGCCTGGTGCGAAGGTTGCGGATCTCTCGAGGCATCTAGATAAACTTATGTGTAGTGCTGGGGAGGAGCCGGTGGTCGTGGTACATGTAGGTACCAATGACATAGGGAAGGGTAGGAGAGATGTCCTGGAAGCCAAATTTAGGCTGCTAGGGAAGAGACTGAAATCCAGGACCTCTATGGTGGCATTTTCAGAAATGCTCCCAGTTCCACGCGCAGGGCCGGGTAGGCAGGCAGAGCTTCAGAGTCTCAATGCGTGGATGAGACGATGGTGTAGAGAGGAGGGGTTCACGTTCATTAGGAACTGGGGAAACTTCTGGGATGGGAGGAGCCTATACAGGAGAGATGGGCTCCACCTAAACCAAAGTGGAACCAGATTGCTGGCACTAAAGATTAAAAAGGTTGTAGAGCAGTTTTTAAACTAGGAGATGGGGGAAAGCCGACTGCTGCAGAGGAGCGTGTGGATCGGACACAGACTTCTCTTAGGGGAGAGTCTAATGATAGAGAATCTCCAGGTTATAGTCAGGAGCAGAGGAATGAGAAGTATAATGTAAGGGCCGGATCAGATGATAAACAGTCACATAAAAAAGAATCTGGCTCATCAGAAAAAGGCAGGCTAATAAACAGGGACAAGTTTTTAAAGTGCTTGTACACAAATGCCAGAAGTCTAAATAATAAGATGGGTGAACTAGAGTGCCTTGTGATAAAGGAGGATATAGATATAATAGGCATCACAGAAACCTGGTGGACTGAGAGCAATCAATGGGACACAATCATTCCGGGGTACAAAATATATCGGAAGGACAGAACAGGCCGTGCAGGGGGAGGAGTGGCACTATATGTTAAAGAAAGTGTAGATTCAAATGAAGTAAAAATCTTAAGCAAATCCACAGGTTCCATAGAGTCTCTATGGATAGAAATTTCATGCTCTAGTAAAAATATAACAGTAGGGATCTATTATCGACCACCTGACCAGGACAGTAATAGTGATGATGAAATGCTAAGGGAAATTAGAGAGGCTATCAAAATTAAGAACCCAATAATAGTGGGGGATTTCAATTATCCCCATATTGACTGGGAACATTTCACTTCAGGACGAAATGCAGAGATAAAATTTCTCGATACTTTAAATGACTGCTTCATGGAGCAGCTGGTACGGGAACCCACAAGGGGAGAGGCGACTCTAGATTTAATCCTGAGTGGAGCGCAGGAGCTGGTCCAAGAGGTAACTATAGCAGGACCGCTTGGAAATAGTGACCATAATACAATAGCTTTCAACATCCCTGTGGTGGGAAGAACATCTCAACTGCCCAACACTGTGGCCTTTAATTTCAAAAGGGGGAACTATACAAAAATGAGGGGGTTAGTTAGACAAAAGTTAAAAGGTACAGTGACTAAAGTGAAATCCCTGCAAGTTGCGTGGGCCCTTTTTAAAGACACCATAATACAGGCCCAACTTCAATGTATACCCCAAATTAAGAAAAACAGTAAAAGAACTAAAAAAGAGCCACCGTGGCTTAACAACCATGTAAAAGAAGCAGTGAGAGATAAAAAGACTTCCTTTAAAAAGTGGAAGTCAAATCCTAGTGAGGCAAATAGAAAGGAGCACAAACACTGCCAACTTAAGTGCAAGAGTGTAATAAGAAAAGCCAAAGAGGAGTTTGAAGAACGGCTAGCCAAAAACTCCAAAGGTAATAACAAAATGTTTTTTAAGTACATCAGAAGCAGGAAGCCTGCTAAACAACCAGTGGGGCCCCTTGATGATCAAAATTCAAAAGGAGCACTTAAAGATGATAAAGTCATTGCAGAGAAACTAAATGGATTCTTTGCTTCAGTCTTCACGGCTGAGGATGTTAGGGAGATTCCCAAACCTGAGCTGGCTTTTGTAGGTGACAAATCTGAGGAACTGTCACAGATTGAAGTGTCACTAGAGGAGGTTTTGGAATTAATTGATAAACTCAACATTAACAAGTCACCGGGACCAGATGGCATTCACCCAAGAGTTCTGAAAGAACTCAAATGTGAAGTTGCGGAACTATTAACTAAGGTTTGTAACCTGTCCTTTAAATCGGCTTCGGTACCCAATGACTGGAAGTTAGCTAATGTAACGCCAATATTTAAAAAGGGCTCTAGGGGTGATCCCGGCAATTACAGACCGGTAAGTCTAACGTCGGTACCGGGCAAATTAGTTGAAACAATAGTAAAGAATAAAATTGTCAGACATAGAAAAAACAAACTCTTGAGCAATAGTCAACATGGTTTCTGTAAAGGGAAATCGTGTCTTACTAATCTATTAGAGTTCTTTGAAGGGGTCAACAAACATGTGGACAAGGGGGATCCGGTGGACATAGTGTACTTATATTTCCAGAAAGCCTTTGACAAGGTCCCTCACCAAAGGCTCTTATGTAAATTAAGCTGTCATGGGATAAAAGGAAAGGTCCTTTCATGGATTGAGAACTGGTTAAAAGACAGGGAACAAAGGGTAGGAATTAATGGTAAATTCTCAGAATGGAGAGGGGTAACTAGTGGTGTTCCCCAAGGGTCAGTCCTAGGACCAATCCTATTCAATTTATTCATAAATGATCTGGAGAAAGGGGTAAACAGTGAGGTGGCAAAGTTTGCAGATGATACTAAACTACTCAAGATAGTTAAGACCAAAGCAGATTGCGAAGAACTTCAAAAAGATCTCACAAAACTAAGTGATTGGGCAACAAAATGGCAAATGAAATTTAATGTGGATAAATGTAAAGTAATGTATTGGAAAAAATAACCCCAACTATACATACAATATGATGGGGGCTAATTTAGCTACAACGAGTCAGGAAAAAGATCTTGGAGTCATCGTGGTTAGTTCTCTGAAGATGTCCATGCAGTGTGCAGAGGCAGTCCAAAAAGCAAACAGGATGTTAGGAATCATTTAAAAAGGGATACAGAATAAGACTGAGAATATATTATTATATAAATCCATGGTACGCCCACATCTCGAATACTGTGTACAGATGTGGTCTCCTCACCTCAAAAAAGATATTCTAGCACTAGAAAAGGTTCAGAAAAGAGCAACTAAAATGATTAAGGGTTTAGAGAGGGTCCCATATGAGGAAAGATTAAAGAGGCTAGGACTCTTCAGTTTGGAAAAGAGAAGACTAAGGGGGGGACATGATAGAGGTATATAAAATCATGAGTGATGTTGAGAAAGTGGATAAGGAAAAGTTATTTACTTATTCCCATAATACAAGAACTAGGGGTCACCAAATGAAATTAATAGGCAGCAGGTTTAAAACAAATAAAAGGAAGTTCTTCTTCACGCAGCGCACAGTCAACTTGCGGAACTCCTTACCTGAGGAGGTTGTGAAGGCTAGGACTATAACAATGTTTAAAAGGGGACTGGATAAATTCATGGTGGCTAAGTCCATAAATGGCTATTAGCCAGGATGGGTAAGAATGGTGTCCCTAGCCTCTGTTCGTCAGAGGATGGAGATGGATGGCAGGAGAGAGATCACTTGATCATTGCCTGTTAGGTTCACTCCCTCAGGGGCACCTGGCATTGGCCACTGTCGGTAGACAGATACTGGGCTAGATGGACCTTTGGTCTGACCCGGTATGGCCTTTCTTATGTTCTTATGATTGGTACACAGCATAACACATGCAGATGTAGTGTGCAGCTTCCTTTCTCTGCCCTTCCAGGACCCTCAGCACTGCAGCCAAACAGATCTTTGCACATCAGCCTTCCCCCGCCCCCAATGTACAGAATGGAAAGTAAGATCAGCGCTTAGAATTGTATATAGAGCTGTACAAGGGTGATAAGGAGCACAGGTATCACACTGATGGACCGGATATAAGAACCTACATACAGCAGAACGTCCATCTGGACAGACTTTAGGTCTAATTTTCCAGTGCCTTACCTTATGTAGCAACTTACAAATATACAAGGTGAGCACAAAATGGATGTAAATGCTACCAAATCAGAAAAGTAATGTTTAGCAACATTTTGCATAGGTATAAGCCACGATATGAGATACAAAGCAGTGGAAATTTTGGCCCATTGATTTGATCAATGCAGCAGACAGAAGGCAGCTTCTGCAACCACATTTAACAGACTCTTTCAAAATGTGCAGGTTTAAAAACAGAGTCCAGGGAAGCAGAAACAAGAAATCAATGGCCAAGTGCCCAGAAGATACAATTTCACTCACTGTCATAAGTGATGGGATGCCACATTCCTGTCTGCCTTGGAATTACTTTTCCGCATATTCATTCAAAAGAATCAAAGCAGCAGATGTCCAATGTCTGTGATAATGTCAGGTTCATCCCTGTTTGTATACATTACTCTCTCAGCTGTGTCTTGCATAACAGATACTAAATCATCACCAAATAATTAAATTGACTATCAATTTATGCAGCAGTTTGCATCAGCCAAATGTGTGGGCTAATTCTATGTGAGTCAGTTCTTTAAGCTGATGAATAGAATTAGGGCATGTACACTGGCTCAGAGGATTGTTAAAATCAATATAAGATGAAATGGACAGGTTTAAAAAAAAACCACAGACAAACCTGCATCTAGTCCACTAAATTAGGGTTGTGAAAAAACAATTTTATTTTAGAAAAAAACAACCTATTTACTTTTTAATGGGTTTTACCAGGTTTTTTTTCCTGTGAGTTTTCATTTTTTAACTTCTACGTCACTCTAAATATTTACAAGGACATAACATTTTTGAAAGATTTTTGATACTTAGAATCAAATGTTTATTTCAATCCTTGTTTAAAACTTTATTCTAAAATATTAACAGGAAAGTGATAAGATCAACAAACTGGTTATACTTCTCAGTAAGTAATATGGCATTAGAACTGTGTGGCAGCCTAAAGGGAAATAAGTAGAATCATTGGTGATTGGAGAGAGAGGGAATAGCTAATAGGTATAATCAACTGTCATTAAATGTTGAAGAGAGAGGAGTGGTTGGAACTGTGACCCTTTTAGGGGAGGACTACATTTTCTAGAACATAGAAAGTGGGAAAGGCAACTGATAACATGGCTCTCTCTACAATGCTGACTCACTTATCTTATTTTCCATTTTTAGTGGTGATTTCACTTGGTGGCTGCTTCTCATTTTAACTGTAGCAAATGTGAAAGCTGCTGATCAATACTGCAAACAGGATTGGTGATTAGAAATGATCAAACATCAGTGAATGTATGAGACTCAACATGCCTCAAGTTGAAGTGTAAAGAAACAAGTGATTGAATGAACTGAAGTAATGGTAACAGAACAGAAAATAAAAATACAAATTGACTATAGTTCTTAAGCAGCAAGATATGAATGATTCAGCCTTATCACAAGAACTACTGAAAATGAGTTTCTTTGCATTCTTCAAGATAAAAATGTGCCAGTGAATGCAATTTTGTCTATTCAAGTAGAAGAGATCAACACTGACTAGTTGGATGATTCTGCAAGCGAGACATTTTCTACGGCATCATCACCATCAAAATATATGCATGTTAGCTACAAGTCCTCTCTGTAATTAAGGCACAAGACTGGGATTCAGGAGACCTGCATTCAGTTCCCCACTCTCCCACAGACTCCCTGTGTGACCCTGGGAAAAATCAACTAACCTTTGTGCCTCACTTCCCCATCTGCAAAATGGGGATAATAATCCTATCTTGTTTATTTAGATTATAAATTCTTCATAGCAAGGACTATCTGTTACTATGTATGACTAGGGTTCCTGGGTGCTATGATACTACTAATAAATAAAAAAAACAAACAAATTAGTTTTCTGTATTTCACTCCATTGGCGTTAATATGCTTTGAATTAAGACCAATTCTGTTGTTCTGCTCAGCCCCACCTATGAGACAATTTAAGTCACTTTACTCCACTCCCACATCTTTGATGCTGATTGCCACTTCGATCCTGCTGTGAAAGATGTCACCCAACCTGCCCTCAATCTCCAATGTTATCCTTGTCTGGAAGGCCAGAAACCTGACACTTACGGTCTTGAAGCGTATAAGTATTTCAGAACCTTTTCCTCATAATCAACGTAGACAGAGAGAATGGAAAGTTGGTATGACGTGAATGTGGGTGCTTTCTCCAGGTCTTTCACTACAACACACAAAAAAAGTGAATATCCAACAGGAAGATATGAACTTATTATGTCAGCCCTGATGCTCAACTTCTCTATTTTCAGAGAGGATAAGTTCTCTGTTGAAAACTGTGTCTCCTATTTTTCCAGCAAAACAATATCACAGTATACTCTATAACACACATACATCCTGGCCAAAGCCATCTAAGCAAGAAGGTTCTCTGCCTTCACTGGCACAAGTTAACCAATACATATATATGCCTTCCTGCCACACTTAGCCCTCTCCCTCTTCTCACAGATGAATAACTCCATAGGCAGTACAATTGGACAGTAGCTGGATAACTTGTTTGGCAGACATGTGTTAGATAGTGTAATTCCAATTCCCCCCCCTCCCCCCCAAGAGGCGAGAATATCTTTTATTGGACCAACTTCTGTTGATGAGAAAGACAAGCTTTCAATAACACTGCATACTTTTTACCAAGTAATTTACAAAAGTTATCCCAAGAACATGAGAGATCTTAATAACTGGTTACTATAATCAAACACCACCAAAAATATTCTGGTGCACAAAACAACTGTACATATGTTCTGACTTTCTAGCAAGTTAACTGTTACTCACAATTCCCTACCTTGCAAAGCTTTTCCTTCATTTAGAGATTGTAAAATCACATACTGTGGAAAGTAGTTTTTATAACTTTTTTTAGGCGAGCAGAATCAGTACTGTTGATTTTTTAACTATCCTCTACACTTCCACAGTGACTACCTAGACTGGTCTTTTTTATTTAATACATTAAGTACCTTCATTTTGTAAGTACTATGTTTTGTTTATGCTTGCTTTCCACAGTACGTACATTTATGTCTATGCTCCGGTGTTCCCCTTCAGTTTTACTCCCCTCTCTGTTTTAGGTAGTTCATAGTTTGTATGATCTAACAAAATAAGTGCTAAACTGGGACTCAGAAAATCTTGCTTCAATCCTCCCCTCTGCCACACATCTGGTGTGGGATCAGACAAGGGGGAGAGGGAGGGATAGCTCAATGGTTTGAGCATTGGCCTCCTAAAGCCAGGGTTCAATCCTTAAAGGGGCCACTTAGGGATCTGGGGCAAAAATCAGTGCTTGGTCCTGCTAGCAAAGGCAGGGGGCTGGAATGGATGACTTTTCAGGGTCCCTTCCAGTTCTATGAGATAGGTATATCTCCAAATATTATTATTTTTAAGACCTGATGCAGTAAGATTGTTAAGCCTGTGCTTAACTTTAGGCACATGAGCAGTTCCATTAACTTCAAGGAGACTACATACATACTTAAATCCCTTGCTAAACTGGGACCTTTGTCTCTCTGAAAGTAAAGTTTCTTTCTCCTCTCATAGAATCATAGAATCTCAGGGTTGGAAGGGACCTCAGGAGGTCATCTAGTCCAACCCCCTGCTCAAAGCAGGACCAAACCCAACTAAATCATCCCAGCCAGGGCTTTGTCAAGCCTGACCTTAAAAACCTCTAAGGAAGGAGATTCCACCACCTCCCTAGGTAACCCATTCCAGTTCTTCACCACCCTACTAGTGAAAAAGTTTTTCCTAATATCCAACCTAAACCTCCCCTTCTGCAACTTGAGACCATTACTCCTTGTTCTGTCATCTTCTACCACTGAGAACAGTCTAGATCCATGTCTATCTGATCTAGATGTATTGTAACTCCCTGAACAAGAATGATCTCTTAGGGTATGTCCACACAGTGATAAAAAATTCACGGCTGACTTGGGCTAGCAGGGCTTGGCCTGCAGGGCTAAAAAATTGTTGTGTGGACATTTGGGCTCACGCTGGAGCCTGAGCTCTAGGACTGTGAGGGTGGAGCCTAAGTCTGAATGTCTACACAGCCTGAGCTGACCTGCGCCAGTCATGACTGTGCCACGGAGCTTTTGTCCATGTGTACACACATTCGTAACTCTGTTTCTGTAGAGGATCTAGCATAATGTGGTTAAGTTTTGGTAGTGACCTCTGGGCATTATCATAGTAACAACAATTACTATATACACATTTCAATTTCTTTGATATATTACAGTCGAACCCATTTATGTCGACCTCGGTTAACTTGCCAATCCTATTAAGTCGACGGTTTACAAGTGGAACCGCCAAACTCCCTCTTTGTCTTATGGGTTTCTCATCCGTTATGTCGATTCGCCGAACCCTAATATCTCAAGCCCGTCCCCGACCCACCGTGTCCCCAGCCGCCTGCTCCCCGGCTCTCCAGCGGCGCGGTTCCCCAGCCGCCCACTTCCCGCGTCCCCAGCCACCCGGCTCCCCGCGTCCCCGACCCACCGTGTCCCCAGCCGCCCGCTCCCCGGCCCCGCGGTTCCCCGCGTACCCGCCCGCCCGCCGGCTCCGCTTCGCCGCCCGCCCGTCCGCCCGGCTCCGCTTCCCCGCCCGCCCCCGCATACCCGGTCCCTGCCTGTCCCCGCCCGCCCGGCCCCGCATACCTGGTCCCTGCCCGTCCCAGCCCCACATACCTGGTCCCGGCTTCTCCTGCCGCCCGCCCGCCGGCTCCGCTTCGCCGCCCGCCCGCCCCCGCTTCCCCGCCCGCCCCCGCATACCCGGTCCCTGCCTGTCCCCGCCCGCCCGTCCCCGCCCCACATACCTGGTCCCGGCTTCGCCTGCCGCCCGCCCGCCAGCTCCGCTTCGCCGCCCGCGCATACCCAGTCCCTGCCTGTCCCCGCCCGCCCGGCCCCGCATACCTGGTCCCTGCCCGTCCCCGCCCCACATACCTGGTCCCGGCTTCGCCTGCCGCCCACCCACCGGCTCCGCTTCGCCGCCCGCCCGCCCCCGCATACCCGGTCCCTGCCTGTCCCCGCCCGCCCGCCCCCGCATACCCGGTCCCTGCCTGTCCCCGCCCGCCCGGCCCCGCATACCTGGTCCCTGCCCGTCCCCGCCCCACATATCTGGTCCCGGCTTCGCCTGCCGCCCGCCCGCCGGCTCCGCTTCCCCGCCCGCCCGTCCCCGCTTCCCCGCCCCCGCATACCCGGTCCCTGCCTGTCCCGCGCCGCCCCGCCCGCCCGGCCCTGCATACCTGGTCCCTGCCCGTCCCCGCCCCACATACCTGGTCCCGGCTTCACCTGCCGCCCGCCCGGCTCCGCTTCGCCGCCCGCCCGGCTCCGCTTTGCCGGATCCAGCCACGTGCAGGCAGCGCGGTAAGGGGGCAGGGAGGGGGTGGGGGGGTGGATAGGGGTTTATCTCGATCATTGGTTATCTCGACGGCTTTTGGCAAACCCCTAGGCCGTCGAGATAACAGGGTTCAACTGTACTTTTAAATTATCCTTCAGATATTTCTATTTACATATTTCCACTTTCTAACCTTCCTTAACATAAGCCCTTTTTTTGTGCTTGCACCAACTTTTGTAATAGGGAAAAAAGTTCTCAAAAGCAGTTAATCATAGCCAAAATATTAACTTGATAGAGCTGACAAGGCCCATATCAGTTTGATTGATCTACTGTGTAAATGCTAGATGCATAATTTAAACCTATCTAGAGGCCAATTTAACTTGAGCATCTGTTTCTTTTTTCCTTATGAAAGTTGGGGTAAGTTCTTACTTTCATAACTATGCAGATTTTGCACATTTTGCCTTGTTCTATTCCTGTTTTCCCCAACCACTCATCAACAATATCCTCTATTACATGCCAAAAAACAGTTAATCAATATTTGTTGCATGAAATCTCATTTAGAGAGATTTGTTATATGACATGACTCTTCTGAACAAGTTCAACATAAAATTCCAACATTACATAATGTCAATCATTCATAGAGTAATAAATCTGCCCAGTGAATTTTTTTTTTAAACTATTTGCCCCAAAAACAAATAGAAGGCCTTGGAAATGGGTAACAAAAGGTCAAATGCCAGACATAGTTTAAGGGGAGTTCTATTTCACAAAAGTAAACAGATGTACAATGAAGACGGAGGAGTGAAATATGTTATTTAAAATACTGCATTCAAATCTCTTTGATTATAATCAGTTTAACTAATTCTAAAACACCTTATGTTGCTTTTTATATATCACACAACCAATAGTTGGCAACGGGTTACATATCACCTACAATTATATCAGATCAATTGTGTAACCTAAATGCACTTTGTTGCATTTCATCACCAATTTAAAGAGTTATCGGGTTTTTTTTCCCCCAAAAGCAGGGAGCAAAAGGTATTTTTCCCAACTACCTGCAAGCAGAAATATTTAACAAGGATTTCATTCCCAACAGAATGTTCATAGCATGTTCTTTAAAATAATTAACCAGACCCTCAGATGGTATAATTCACATAACTTCAATAACGCTACACCAGGGGTTCCCAAACATAGCTTGCGGCTTGTTCAGGATAAGCCCCTAGCGGGCTGTGATATGCTTTGTTTACCTGAGCATCCGCAGGTACAGCCACTCGCAGTTCCCAGTGGCCGTGGTTTGCCAGTCCCGGCCAATAGGAGCTGCAGGAAGCAGTAAACAAAGCATCTCGCGGCCCGCCAGGGATTTACCCTGAACAAGCTGCAAACCAAGTTTCGGAACCCCTGAGCTACACCAATTTATACAAGCTAAGAATCACAGGGCTGGAAGGGACCTTGAGAGGTCATCTAGTCTAGTTTCCTGCACTCATGGCAGGACTAAGTATTATCTAGACTAGGGATCGGCAACCTTTGGCCCGCAGCCCACCAGGGTAAACACCCTGGAGGGCCAGGCCACTTTGTTTACCTGCTGCGTCCACAGGTACAGCCAATCGCAGCTCCCATTGGCCGGGGTTTGCCGCTCCAGGCGCAGGCCAAGGGATGTGCTGGCCACCGCTTCCCGCAGGCCCCCATTGGCTTAAGCTGTGAACCGTGGCCAGTGGGAGCCGCAATCTGCCAAACCTGCGGACGTGGCAGAGAAACAAACTGGCCCGGCCCTCCAGGGTGCTTACCCTGGCGAGCTGTGCGCCAAAGGTTGCTGATCCCTGATCTAGACCATTCCTGACAGGTGTTTGTCTAACCTGCTCTTAAAAATCTCCAATGATGGAGATTCCACAACCTTCCTGGGCAATTTATTCCAGTGCTCAACTACCCTGACAGTTAGGAAGTTTTTCCCTAATGCCCAACCTAAACTGCCCTTACAGCAATTTAAGCCCATCGCTTCTTGTCCTATCCTCAGAGGTTAAGAGCAACAATTTCTCTCCCTCCTCCTTGTAACCACCTTTTATGTACTTGAAAACTGTTATGTCCCTGCTCAGCCATCTCTTCTCCAGACTAAACAAACCCAATGTTTTCAGTCTCCCCTCATAGGTCATGTTTTCTAGACCTTTAATTATTTTCGTTAGTCCAGAAAAGAGCTTCTCCAATTTGTCCGCATCCTTCCTGAAACGTGGCACCCAGAACTGGACACAATACTCCAATTGAGGCCTAATCAGAGTAGAGTACAGTGGAAGAATTACTTCTTGTTCTTGCTTACAAACACACTCCTGCTAATAAATATCAGAATGAGGTTTGCTTTTTTTTTTTACAACATATTTGCATATTTAGCTTGTGATCCATTATGACCCCCAGATCCCTTTCTGCAGTACTCCTTACTAGGCAGTCATTCCCCATTTTCTATGTGTGCAACTGATTGTTCCTTCCTTTGCATTTGTCCTTATTTCAATCCTATTTACTTCAGACCACTTCTCCAGTTTATCCAGATCATTTTGAATTTTAATCCTATCCTTCAAAGCACTTGCAACCCCTCCCAGCTTGGTATCATCCGCAAATTTTTAAATGTACTCTCCATGCCATTATCTAAATCATTGATGAAGATATTGAACAGAACTGGATCCAGAACTGATCCCTGTGGGACCCCACTTGATATGCACTTCCAGCTTGACAATGAACCACTGATAAAGTACTCTCTGGGAATGGTTTTCCAACCAGTTTTGCACCCACCTTAGGTTGGTATGCATACTTCCACCTTTTCATGTTCTCTGTATGTATAAATATCTCCTGTCTGTGTGTTCCATTCTATGCATCCGAAGAAGTGAGCTGTAGCTCACAAAAGCTCATGCTGAAATAAATGTGTTAGTCTCTAAGGTGCCACAAGTACTCCTGTTCTTTTTACAATCTAGATGGAGCTACTATAGTTTGTTTAGGAGAAGGTCATGCATGACAGTATCAAAAGCCCTACTGAACTCAAGATATACCTCATCTACCACTCCTCCCCACCCCCAATCCACAAGGCTTGTTATGCTGTCAAAGAAAGCTATCAGGTTAGTTTCACATGATTTGTTCTTGACAAATCCATGCTGACTGTTACTTATTACCTTATTGTCTTCTAGGTGTTTGCAAACTGATTGCTTAATTATTTGCTCCATTATATTTCTGGGTTCTGAGGAGAAGCTGACTGGTCTGTAATTCCCTCTGATTGTCCTTATTTCCCTTTTTATGGATTGGCACTGTATCTCTCCTGTCTTCTATGACTTTTCAAAGATAATTGCTAATGTGTCAGATATCTTCTCAGTCAACTCCTTAAGTATTCCAGGTTGCATTTCATCAAGCCCTGGTGACTTGAAGACATCTAAGTAATTTTTAACTTGTTCTTTCCCTGTTTTAGCCTCTGAGCCTACCTTATTTTCACTGGTATTCACTATGTTAGACCTCTAATTGCTACTAACCTTTTTCATGAAAATTGAAATAAAAAGGTTATTTAGCACTTCTGCCATTTCCACATCTTTTGTTATTGTCTTTCTCCGTCCCAGAGTAATGAATCTGAATCTGCTCCTTATTTCCCTCTCCCCATTTTTTGGTTCATACAGTCCATATTTTGGCTGGTGGGGGAGCCTTGACCCTCTCTCTCTCTACTGGAATCTGACCTTGTAAGTGGAAGCAATATGCAGAGGCTGTCAACCTGGGCAACTTCTTGCCACTTCCTTTCCCAGTCCAGGGTATGGTCAGTCGCACAAACAATACAAGAAAAAAATAGAGAGAAGTTACTAAATCCTTAAGCACAAACTGGTCACTCCTCTCAGGCGTGGGGTACCTGCCACTTGCAGACCCCCTCCCCCTCTTCCCTGCATCAAGGACTCTTGTGCCCTTACTCAGGTACACTCAGAATAGGTCTGTCCCCCTATCCTAGCAGCTATTCTGCCACTTTCTGAGTTCTATGGCTCTCTTAAATCCTTCCTCCTGCTGTAGCAGGCTCTGCAGGTGCAGTGGGGGTGGGGCCCAGATCTTTGGCCTAGATATCTAGAGGTCATTGTAGCCCAGCCACTGTCTTGGACCTCATTAAAGAGGAGGTAAGTGACCTTCCAGTACTCAGGGAACAAGGAAGACCAATGATACTGATTTGACCATGAAGACTCATGGACTCTAACAAATTCCAAAGCCTGCTAAAGGACAAGAGCACTCCACCTACCGATTGAGGAATTGAGGTCCTGCTGATGCATCACCATTCTGCACTGGCCTTGGCCATTGACACACTGGCTCCCCCAAACGGACCCTTCCTCCCCATCACACCCCCATATCTCCTTAATTTTCTGAGATCGTGTACCAGAAGAGAGAGGGGTGGAAAACAGAGGCTGATTCAGACAGGATGAAATATAAATTCTTCAAAGCCTATGCTGAGGTTATATTGCAGCCTTCACTGAAGCTGCCAAATGCCAAGTAGTTATCCAGAGTGGTAAATTGCTTCATTAATCCTGAATGCCTAGAACCTGCATGAGGGCCAAGCACCAAGCACTGCACAGAACTCACATCTTACTTTGCTGAAAAGATCATGCACATTCAGGAAGCCTTCTCAAAAATAGCATGGATTCACTCCACCTACACCTACCAACCAACAGCCCAGCTGCATTCACAGAATTCAGTACATACACTCTGGAAGACACTGTAAAGGCGTCCCAACCCAAGACTTGAGAACCCAACCCATGCCCTCCCTGGATTGTGAAAGAGTCATGAACACCTTGTGCCACCCCTGACCAAAACAGCCAACGCCTCATTCAGAGTTTTCCCTTCCTACTTCAAAACACACAATAGTCCAGGGATCGGCAACTTTTGGCACACAGTCCGCCGAAGTAAGCTCCCTGGTGGGCCGGGCCAGTTTGTTTACCTGCCGTGTCCACAGGTTCGACAGATTGTGGCTCCCACTGGCCGTGGTTCACCGCTCCAGACCAATGGGGGCTGCAGGAAGGGCAGCCAGCATCCCTCAGCCCGTGCTGCTTCCTGCAGCCCCCATTGCCCTGGAGCACGAACCTTAGCCAGTGGGAGCTGTAATCGGCCGAACCTGCAGATGCGGCAGGTAAACAAACCGGCCCACCCCTCCAGGGTGCTTACCCTGGCGGACCACGTACCAAAGGTTGATGATCCCTGCAATAGTCCAACCAACGCTGAAGAAACCCTGAAAACTTCAGTGCTAGCCAACCACTATTCAGTGTCAACCTTCCATTCCTGAGCAAGCTCATAAAGAAACTAGCAAACTAATGGCCAACTACAAGATCATCTAGCTGAAGCCAACATTCTAAACCCAGCACAATCTGGATTCAGGCCAGAACACTGAACTGAAACCACTTGAGTGGCACTGATGGGTGATCTGCTCCTGTCATCCCATTTCCATCCTCCTGGACCTCTCTGCAGTGCTCGATACTGTTGACCATACTGCTGTCTTGCCTGAAAGAAGTGGCAAGAGTTCAGGGTAAAATGCTCAAATGGCTTTAGTCTTTCCTGGAGGGATGCTCTCATCACTACTCCTCCACCACTAGACTCTTCACTCTGTGGTGTTCCACAAGGATAAATTCTTTGTCCAGTCCTTTTAACCATCTACATACAACCACTAGATGACCTGGTCAGACAAGATGGACTCAAGTGCCAGCAATATGTGGATGACATATCTTTTACCACATCTGACTACATCACTATCACCAGGAAAGCTCAGTGGTTGGCTGAGATCAGCTTATGGATGGAGAAGAGTTAGCTAAAGCTGAACCCAAGCAAGACAGAAGAGATGTGGGTGGGCAGAGGAGTTTGCAGTCACAGTGAGTCTTCTTTGATTGAAGGTTCATATCCACAATTGGTCAAGAGCGTCTGTGTCCAGAAGTACTCTTGGATTCTTCATGGACGCAGCGCTCATACATTGCAACGGCTACAAGTAGTGTTTTCTACCATCTTTGGTTAGCTATGAGACTCCATCCCATCCTGGCGGACATTAGCACATTATAACTGTCTTCCACTCCCCATGCTGGCTTCCCACAGAATTTCGCATCAAGTTCATGGTCTTGGTTCTTATCTTCAAAGCACTCCACCATCTGGTCTGAGGATATCTAAAAGACTGGATCTGACACCTTCACTCCTCTGGCACAATGAAACTCTCAATAATGAGAGTAAAGCTCATCTGTATGGGGGAGAGAACCTTTTCTGGCTGTAGTCCAAGACTGGGGGATTAACTCCGCCAAGAACTAAAGACCGTCACAAACCTCACTACTTTCCTCTCTGAGTGAAAGGCACATTTCTTTAACCTTTCCTTCTCTAATGTAAACACAGAGCAATGCATATATTTATTTAATACATAATTAGAAAAAAAATCTACCAAAACAAGACACCCCCCCACTGTACATGCTTCCCCCTCAGGGGAGATAATGAGAGAACAAACAATGCCTGAAAGATGTGTAGTCCTGGTTGCTTAATGTGCTTAGATATAACAGTGATGATCACGGTAAAAGAAACTATAGCGAATAGAATGTTTGGTTTGGAAATTCCATTCCTGTAATTGGCACTCCCGCTCACGCGCTCCCCACTTTCTGGTCAGGTGAAAGCCTGCTTTTCTTTCAATTTTTACAATGGGGTGGCACCCACCTCTTTCGAGTGCCCCCACAGCCAATAGTTGTTTGGTAGGTCTTCAGTGACTCAGCCCTCAGCTGAGTCACACACACTGCCCCACCCCCTTCCAGGGTGTACAGTCTCTAGTTCTTTCTCACGGTCCTAGTATGGGGCCGTAGAACCAAGGCTCCCCTTGGCTCAGTTTTCAGCCAAACCAGCAGGGCCCATCACAGTACCCTTGCCTGGTCTGGCTAGGTTCTGGGCTCAGTCCCCTGGTCTCAGCCTGCCTGCACTGACCTGTCCATGGTCCTGCTGCTCTTCCATCCAGCCAGGCACCTCATCTTCAGGCACCAGGGTCTCCCTTTTCAAGCTCCAGGAAGCAACTGACTACTCTGCCTCTGCTGCTTCCTTTTATATGACCCTTCTGGCCCCTTGTATTGGCCACCCAAGCAGCCCCTCTGATTGGTTGTTTCTCTGCAGCCACTCTAGGCCACCAAAAGGGCTTCTCCTCTGCTCTTTTTGGGGGCAGGGTGAGGAAGGGCCCCCAAGGCCTCTAGTCCACCTTGTCACAGTTCCATTTTCCAATAGTAGGTGCCAATCTACAACTGAAATACCCGAAAAAATATTTACCATAAGGATTTTATCTTTTTAATTAAAATAGCATCTTGAAATATATTTTAGTATTTAAAATGTATAACTCAGTGAGAAGGACACACAAATTGGAACCTTGTGTACTGTAACTGTTCGTAGAGAGCAGAAAATGTAAAAGCACAGGAGATTGCTATAGTTCTTCCAAAGTTAGGTTAGCTTTGAGATGACATATAATGAATTGTCCTAACAGTTTTAGTCAATTAGCTTGAGATTATCAATATTTGCCTATGCTGAGAAGGAAAGCCCTCAGTTTAGTTCCTTGTATTATCTCCTTTTTTCAGTTTTCATTTTACAGCAAATGTTTAACATGAAATGGCTAACAGAAAGACACTAGATTTGCTATCAACACTTTTCAATAGCATCCTTTAGAAGAGAAAAATGCTGAAATTGTTTTAAAGCTATTCTGTGTTTTGTTGACGTTACAGTTTTGTTTCCACAGATGGAGGTGGGTGTTAAAATCTACAATATATTAGGGCCAAGATTTCAAAATATATTAGTTATTTTGATGGTTCAATTTCTAGGTGCCCAACTTCTTATTTTTATGGTGATAGCACATATGGACCCCAATCATTAGGACTCCATTATGTTAGACACTGTACAAACACAACAACAAAAGACTTCCTCCCCAAGAAGATTAAGCTTTTTCAATGGGCCTGATTTTCAGAGGACAGGGGTCCACACTGTCTAAAAAACCAGGCCCCTTCACATTATCTCCAACTGGGCATCAAAAAGCATGAATCATATTTGAAAATGTTGGCCTAACCTAGCTCTGTGTTTCCCCAACAGATAAGCCTTATGTTCTTCTGACAATGCTAGCAAGTGGTATTAAAACCCAGCTTGAAAATAAAATGGGAATAATAGCTATATCTGATTGTACTAGCTCTTGAGCACACAGTCTCCTTCATTTATAAGTAGCAGGATCTTAAAACTGTTCTTGGTTTCAAAAGCATATTAAACTGCCATAACACCTTTCATTGGTCTTAGCTCTTTTGGGGACTGACTTTTGAAAACTAAGCACATGCGTCACCTTGAAGACCACAAATACCCTGTCCCAAGGCATGTGAAGCACAGTTAAACCTATATTACAGGACCAGGATTGGTCAGACAAGAGTACAGCTAGGATATGCTGGAGGAAAGGGAAGGACTACCACATCCATTATCCTGCATAATCACATTAGACCCTCCATTTAAGTGTGTGGGGTGGGTGAGGGGGGTCCATTAGAATTCTGGTGGGGCAAATTCCATTCAGAGTACTTGTGTTCCATCCACATAATGAAAGTGTGATTTAGACCACTGTGATACACAAGCAAGTAGCTCCAGCTGGTGAAAGGGTACCAATTAGGAGCTATGCTAAGCTTGTCTCAGCTAGAAGTTACTCTGTGTATGGTATAAGAAGCTATACAACAGAAAACATCTACAGATATTCAGAATAATTAAGGTCCTAGATCTCAGCTCCAATCAAGGTAGCTCTGCCTGGTCCCACAAACCATTTAGAATTAATTGTGGGACTGGCCTCTGGAGGGGATTATAGATCAATATAAATTCTCACACTTCCAGTAATACTTGATTTCTGATTATTTAGCCCTCGTGCATTTTGAGAAACTCTCCTGAATTCCTACAGATCTTTGGTCATGTGCTGGCTCTGAGAATAAGATAATTAAAACTCTTTCAGTTCATAGAGGGTAAGTGGAAAGGCTGGAAGACAGATACAGGAAATTGTGGAAATGGCCATGCAGGACTATCTAAACACAAATGAAGGTAAATGTGGTTTTGCTACCTTCACACTGTAAAGAGAATGCATAGGGGCGCAGCTCCCAGCGCAACACATTCATTGTGCTAAAGCCCTCCGCAGAGCACCCCAGCACAGGTCCAATGACCTTAAGTTCACCTACACATACATTTAAGATTTTTCAGTGTGTATGGTAGAGAGGTTTGGGCTATAACACAATCCTGCAGTGTAGATATACCCATAAAAACTTCTCTAAGGGCATGTCTACACTAGAGACACTACAATCGCCATAGCTATGTCAGCACCATAGCCCATAGCGTAGACACCACCCACACTAAGAGAAAGGTTTTTTCTGCTGGTATAAGAACATCCCCCCGTCCCATGACATTAGCTACATGGACGGAAGCATTTTTCCATTGACATACCTCTATATACACCAAAAGTTATGTCAGCATAGCTATGTTGGTCCAGGGTGTGGTTCTCCCTCCTCCCCCCCCCCCCACGGCCTAGTGTAAACCAAGGCCAACACTTCATGAAGTGCTTAAAACCACCTTAAAAATACTCACAGCAACTGATTATTCGGTACTTCAAGTGTCATAGCTACAATGATATCTTCTTATTTCAAAGGTTAAAATGCTATATACATATTGGTTCAATTCTTTTAATTTGGTTAAAAATTGTTTTCAAGGGATATTTGATTTTTTTTTAAGTCAATCTGTACTTCTCTAATAACCTTCATGGATTTTCAAAACCAAGAACTTTTACATGCTCAAGTCATTTCCCCCATTTTCTCAGCCTATTCAGGGAAAGTTCAATGTGAAAAGATGAAGAATTTAATCATCTCACTGTATAGCACTACCTTCATCTGCACTACCATAAAATCCTTTTTTCTGGCACCAAGAGTTTTACATTTTAGATATTATAATTATTCTGCTATGAAGCCAATTTATAGTGGTAACAACTCCCATTACACATTCAAATCCAAAATGTAGTGGCCTATGATAGAATACGTCAATTACCTTCCACTCTTGTAACCTCAGTGTGACACTGAAATAGTATTTGAGAATCCAAACAGGATATACTTTTAATAGTCCATTTTAAGAGGGTTGTAACTAACTACATTGAGCAGTTTTAATATTAATAAGATTTGCTAATAGAAATACCCTTAATTTATATTGTCATATTGGTTCAGCAATAGTTTAATAAATAGGACCAAGTGTGAAATCTGCTCACTGAGCACTTTTCCTTTATCTTTCATCTCCTTTACCAAGAAAATACTAATTAAAGCCTAACACGAATAAAAAAAACAAATACGGTAGCAAATGTCATGCTTGTGCTAAATTAAAGGTCATCCCAGTTCTCATCATGCCAGTAGCAACTGAGATGCTGTCCTTTTTATGTAATTTCCTTCAGAATAAGTGGCTTTCTAAATAATTTCTTCATTCTTAGTTAGCACACTAAACTTGGTCATGCTCATTTGTCATTTGACTTTGTTCTTTATAGCTAACATTCAAACTATAGGCCTGATCCAATGCCAGTTGAAATCAACAGAAAGACTTGCATTGACTTCAGGCCCCCAAAGCCAGATTTTTAAAGGTGATTAGGTGCCTAAAAATGCAGCAAGGCACCTAGTGGGATTATCAAAAGTGCCCAGACACCTCATTCATTCACTCAAGAAATAGCTTTGAAAAACTGGCCACGACTTCAATGGGAATTGAGCGTGCTCAGCACTACATAAGCATATTGCTGCCTCCTCCCATTCCTTGTTTCCAGATGCTAAATTGATATCAATGGAGCTAAAATATAATATTTTTAGTATTACTTTTCCAAGTAAGCAGTTGCTGTAATTGCCACAGATATATTATGAAATGGTAAATGTGAAGAGGGGTAGCCGGTTCAATTGCAAATAAGAGAGCAGGTGGTCCACAAAACAATCTGTTTTAAAATGTGGTCCATGCTATGGGAAAGTTTGCAAAAGTACGCTGTAAGGATTTTTCCTAAGCGCTCTTGTGATTATTAGGCCTAAAAATTTACCCCAGTTGTAAGCTCATATGTGAAAACAATGTGCATGTTCATAAGATATCAATATAAGATTTTTTTTGCCTGCATGGAAATTAACCATGGTCAAGTTGTTCGCAATAATGAACGTTATGAACAAGTGCAAGAGAACCAGACAGAGAAACGGGATTAGTCGAAACAACAAGGACCTACTGATATGGTTCAAGGACTGTTGAAATCATGATGGTAAAACCAGAAGATTGGATCCATTAATTTCTGGCTTCACAATTGGTGTGGCAGACGTTAGGCCTAACTGGTGGACAAAATATTGAGGTGATGAACTATGCAGCCCACTTTTTCCCCCAAGACAGAAGGAGCAGACCAGACTGAAAGATTTTCTTCTTCAGAGGAAGGCCCCTAGGGTTTGCTCTTGTTCAAGGAATTTTGTTTTTCCACTTGTGAGTCCTGAAACTCACCATATCATCATAAAAAGAACAGGAGTACTTGTGGTACCTTAGAGACTAACAAATTTATTTCAGCATGAGCTACAGCTACAGCTCACGAAAGCTTATGCTGAAATAAATTTGTTAGTCTCTAAGGTGCCACAAGTACTCCTGTTCTTTTTGCGGATACAGACTAACACGGCTGCTACTCTGAAACATATCATCATGACATCCAACAATCAGCCCATCAGTGGGGATACCCAGGGCCGGCTCTAGCTTTTCTGCAGCCCCAAGCAACAAAAAACCACACAAACCCAACACCTCCCGGAATGCCGCCCCTGGAATTGTGCTGCCCCAAGCACATGCTTGGTTTGCTGATGCCTAGAGCCGGTCCTGGGGATACCTAATTGCCAGCACTGCAAAGATCTTGTTCTGCCTGCCTTCCTTTTGGCTCACTTTCTGTTCCCGCTCCTTTCTCCTATCTCTCACTCTCTCAGCTTTTCATCAAATCCTGTGAAATCAACTGCACTGCATCAGCCCACAGAGATAAGATGAACACAACCCTGTCCTGTCTAAGGAGAAAGGATCCAACCAGATGATGTCTCTGACCAGTATACGAACCAGAGTCCAAGCAACATGTGTCGTAGTCAGCCTAACACCAAAAGCATCCATTTGTAATTGACCGGCTGTCCAGTGTTCAAAAATCATCAACAAAAGTCGTAATTCCTCTATCTTTTCTATCCTCTCTCTCCTCCACCTTGTTTCTGTCTGTCTGTTAGAAACAGAAGTGAATACTCTTCACTTATCAGGACTCAGAGTAAAATTAACTCTTTCCTTTTCATAAAAGAATGGTTGTTAATAAAAGTAATGGACTTTGATACTTTGCCTCCAAAAAGAGAGAGATTTTAAAGTTTCTGATTAAATCTGTTTTGCATAATCACTCCATTTTAGTTTCAATATAAATGCTTGTTTTACTTTTTTCTTCTTTCATGTGATCGATCAATAAACTACCAACTTTAGAATGAATTATTTTGGATGTTTGCCAAGGAACCAAGTAAAATAAATGCCTCTGTAGAAAAAAAAACTCCCAAATCTAAGTATCACTGTTTTAATGTTGAAAGAGTTGATAAATATCTTTACCTCTTTTGGCCCTTGAGATCAATGTAACAGCACTACACAGAAAAGGAAACTTTCACAGAAGGTTTTTAACAACTGCGTATTTTTAACGAGATCACAGTGCCCCAATCTCAAGGTCAATCAGTAAGCAAGACAAGAGCCGTTCTTGTCACACTGCTAAAGAACACAGGGTGGGCAGGCAGGCTGCAGCCCACTCTTCATGAGAGTTGCCAGGCATTACAGGAGGGGTGGGGAATGAGAGAAGAGAGAGTGTGCTGGGTGGGAGGGGAAGCCATGTGACTACTACACAACAACTCTTGCAAAGGCTGGGAGAGTAACAAATGACTGAGAAAGAAGGGCAGCCCCAATCTTAAGTCCCCAGACACCTAAGTGGAAGTGGGGATCAACAGGACCCCATTCTCCATAAGGCTGTAGAGTAATGGGAGCTGCATGGAAGTGGGAGGCAGCATGTCCCCATCTTTTCTTCCTGGATCCCTTTAAAGTATCTGGGGAGTACTTAGCAGCAGCGGGTGCATGCATCCTACCCTAGGCCCTTTCAGCTGGGACAGGAGGCAACAAGATGTACCCCTCTTATCACCTCCCCCTTGCAAGACTGTGGGCTCCAGACAGCAGGCAAGAGAAAATACCTCCATAATCTCAAACCACTCAGAAGGAGAGTAATAAAAACCAGGCTGGGAGGAGAAAGCTCTACAGCCATTTCACGGGACCAGGAGAGGCTGTGGCAATACATTTGGCTATAAGACGAACGAGACAGCACCTATTCCCTCTGAAAAACCAGGAGGCGGCAACCAGACTGGGTCAGGGGAAGACCGAGTTGTCAGCAGCAGAATCAGACTGCAGGGGGAAAAGTGCCCCTCTCCTCATTCCAGTCACTCCTTGAAATCAGACACAGGTGCCCCAACAACCTAGCCCCATAGGGTTGTCAAGTGTCTGGTTTTCAACCGGAACACCTGGTCAAAAAGGGACCCTGGCGGCTCTGGTTAACACTGCTGAATGTGCCGTTAAGAGTCCAATTGGCAGCACAGGCAGGCTCCCTATCCAGTAGCCACGCAGAGCCGGGAAGTGGCTGGCATATCCAGCTCCTAGGCAAAAGGGCAGCCGGGGGGCTCTGTGCACTGCTCCTGCCCACACCCGAGCACCAGCTCCATAGCTCCCAGGCGTGGAGCCACCTGGCTGCCCCTCTGCCTAGGAGCTGGATATCTCGGCTACTTCTTAGGAGTCGCCTGAGTCAGCACCACCTGGAGCCCGCAACCTCCCTTGCACTCCAACCCCCTGCCCCAACCCTGAGCCTCCTCCCACATACCCAGCTCCCTACCCCAGCCCTGAGCTCCCTCTTGAACCCCAAACCCACCATCTCCAGTCCCACCCCAGAGCCTGTACCCGCAGCCGGAGCTCTCATCTCCTCCTGCACCCCAACCCTGTGCCTCAGCCTAGTGAAAGTGAGCAAGGGTGGGGGAGACTGAGCAACAGAGTGAGGGGGGAATGGAGTGAGTGGGGGCGGGGACTCAGGGAAGGAGTGGGGCGAGGTGTTTGGTTTTCTGCAATTTGAAAGTTGGCAACCCTATCAAGCCCCTCTGTGCGTCGGGAAGAAGAGGAGAAACAGGTGTTCTGGCTGCATATGGCCAAGAGGCAACATAGCAGGATCAGCATCTCACACTTAAGAATAGTACATATATCTGGCAGAAGTGTTCTCGCCTGTTAAGTGTGGAGGGTCCCCTCTGATAACAATAATGGAGAGAAATTGGGAAAATGTACTCAAAAAATGGAAGTTCAATTGATTTAGTAGTCATTACAGTGAAAGTAACTGGTTTGAAGTTGACAGCATTCCTTATATGTATATAGCAAGCTAAACCTCAAATTTAGCAAAAAAAAGTTATTAAGTTCCAGGGGAGGACAAAGACCCTGTTTAGACAATTATGGATACAGAACAGCTAGCAATACGTGGGTGTTAAAAACATAATTACATTAATGGAATGAAAAGGTCACTGTAAAGGCATTTAATGCTAAAACTACTATAGCTAAAAATGTAAATAACTGTATTTTGTTACTGAAAACAGACTTTTAAAGTAATTACTCCTTTAGTCTCAGAATAGTGTCAAGGTGATTCACTACTTAATGAGATTTCAGAATAAACCTATAGATACAGTTTAGAATCTCTCTCTCTCTCACACACACACACCCCTATAATTAAGGCCACACACTTCCAATAAAAAGACCTGTTTTTCAATTGGTTTGAATTTCACCCAACTTTCATCATTTGGGCTGCAATTTTCTGTGCTGGGTGTCTATGTCAAGCTGAAATTTTTTGGAATGTTTCAGTCAAAATTATTCAGCTGTTTCTGAGAACAAGGGATGGGGAAGATGTGTTATTGTGCTATGTTAAAAAATTCTGGTGACTTTTTAAAGTGCTTGTACACAAATGCTAGAAGTCTAAATAATAAGATGGGTGAACTAGAGTGCCTTGTAATAAAGGTGGATATTGATATAATAGGCATCACAGAAACCTGGTGGACTGAGAGCAATCAATGGGACACAATCATTCCTGGGTACAAAATATATTGGAAGGACAGAACAGGTCGTGCAGGGCAGGGAGTGGCACTATATGTGAAAGAAAATGTAGAATCAAATGAAGTAAAAATCTTAAGTGAATCCACATGTTCCATAGAATCTATTCTATGGATAGAAATTTCTTGCTCTAATAAGAATATAACATTAGGGATCTATTATTGACCACCTGACCAGGACAGTGATAGTGATGATGAAATGCTAAGGGAAATTAGAGAGGCTATCAAAATTAAGAACTCAATAATAGTGGGGGATTTCAATCATCCCCATATTGACTGGGAACATTTCACTTCAGGACGAAATGCAGAGATAAGATTTTTCGATACTTTAAATGACTGCTTCATGGAGCAGCTGGTACGGGATCCCACAAGGGGCGAGGCAACTCTAGATTTAATCCTGAGGCAACTATAACAGGATCACTTGGAAATAATGACCATAATACAATAACATTCAACATCCTTGTGGTGGGAAGAACATCTCAACAGCCCAACACTGTGCCATTTAATTTCAAAAAGGGGGAACTATGCAAAAATGAGGGGGTTAGTTAAACAAAAGTTAAAAGGTACAGTGACTAGAGTGAAACCCCTGCAAGCTGCATGGGAGCTTTTTAAAGACACCATAATAGAGGCCCAACTTCAATGTATACCCCAAATTAAAAAACACAGTAAAAGAACTAAAAAAGAGCCACCATGGCTTAACAACCATGTAAAAGAAGCAGTGAGAGATAAAAAGACTTCCTTTAAAAAGCAGAAGTCAAATTCTAGTGAGGCAAATAGAAAGGAGCATAAACACTGACAAATTAAGTGCAAGAGTGTAATAAGAAAAGCCAGAGAGGAGTTTGAAGAACGGCTAGCCGAAAACTCCAAAGGTAATAACAAAATGTTTTTTAAGTACATCAGAAGCAGGAAGCCTGCTAAACAACCAGTGGGGCCCCTTGATGATCGAGATACAAAAGGAGCGCTTAAAGACGATAAAGTCATTGCGGAGAAACTAAATGGATTCTTTGCTTCAGTCTTCACGGCTGAGGATGTTAGGGAGATTCCCAAACCTGAGCTGGCTTTTGTAGGTGACAAATCTAAGGAACTGTCACAGATTGAACTTTCACTAGAGGAGGTTTTGGAATTAATTGATAAACTCAACATTAATAAGTCACCGGGACCAGATGGCATTCACCCAAGAGTTCTGAAAGAACTCAAACAAGAAGTTGCGGAACTATTAACTAAGGTTTGTAACCTGTCCTTTAAATTGGCTTCTGTACCCAATGACTGGAAGTTAGCTAATGTAACACCAATATTTAAAAAGGGCTCTAGAGGTGATCCCGGCAATTACAGACCGGTAAGTCTAACGTCGGTACCGGTCGAATTAGTCAAAACAATAGTTAAGAATAAAATTGTCAGACACAGAAAAACTGTAGGAATATTAAAGAAGGTTTATATTAAACATGGTTTATATGAGAAATGATTTATTGATTTATTGTTAATTAATACTTTATAACTTAAAGTTTATGTTAAAAGTAAATTTGTAATTCCCAGCATTTAGCCTCTAACCTGCAAGCCACCAGCTGTGTCTGTGTAAAGCCTGCTCAAAGAGATACTTGGTATAAAACTTGTTAAGCTCAAAGAAATACTTTGTATAAAACTTGCTCAACATTAATTAACTCTAAGTAAGCCAAAACAGTAGCTGTTATAGTGTATAGAGAGAGACCCCCACCCTCTGTAAGTTTTCATCTCACTTTATCTTTGCTTGTTAAAAGACAGGGAGTCTCACATAAATTAGTAACACCCCAAAAGGTAAAGAGACAGTGAAATAGATGTGATTAAGATAGAGAATGTATGTGAATGAATGGTTAGGGAGGGTACCAGCCTGAAGAATTCAGTGTTGGCTGAAGAAGGTGTCAAGTGGGATCAAAAGATGACCCCCGGAGGGCAAACTGGAATCCACCCACCACACCTCAAAGGAAGGAAAAACAAAAGATCTAATAACATGGAGCCAGCCACCTGCTGATTGATTTAGCAACAGCAAAATGAAGCAACTCTCATGAACTGACATAGGAATAAATTCCTATAAAACTGGACTTTAAAGACTGAGGACTTTGAGTCTATGGTTCTGCTGCCAGCCTCCAGAAGCATCAGATGCATCTGACACAGACTCGGCTCCATCCTCATGACCAAGATACCTGGCCAGTAACTTGGCATGAGCAACATCTAGGCTGGTAACTATAACATCTATACAGAACCTGAATGAATGATTGTGTGAATGAATATGTGTGTGTGTGTATAAGAAATAAGTAGTAAAACAACGTTGTTTACTGTTGTCTTTTGTTTTGTTATGGTATTTACAATAAATGTGGCATCTTTGCCTTATCCCTCCTAATAAGATCCTGCTGGTTTTTATTTTATTGGTATAACAAAACAAACTCTTGAGCAATAGTCAACATGGTTTCTGTAAAGGGAAATCGTGTCTTACTAATCTATTAGAGTTCTTTGAAGGGATCAACAAACAATTGGACAAGGGGGATCCAGTGCACGTAGTGTACTTAGATTTCCAGAAAACTTTGACAAGGTCCCTCACCAAAGGCTCTTATGTAAATTAAGCTGCCATGGGATAAAAGGGAAGGTCCTTTCATGGATTGAGAACTGGTTAAAAGACAGGGAACAAAGGGTAGGAATTAATGGTAAATTCTCAGAATGGAGAGGGGTAACTAGTGGTGTTCCCCAAGGGTCAGTCCTCGGAACAATCCTATTCAACTTATTCATAAATGATCTAGAGAAAGGGGTAAACAGTGAGGTGGCAAAGTTTGCAGATGATACTAAACTGCTCAAGATAGTTAAGACCAAAGCAGACTGTGAAGAACTTCAAAAAGATCTCACAAAACTAAGTGATTGGGCAACAAAATGGCAAATGAAATTTAATGTGGATAAATGTAAAGTAATGTATTGGAAAAAATAACCCCAACTATACATACAATATGATGGGGGCTAATTTAGCTACAACGAGTCAGGAAAAAGATCTTGGAGTCATCGTGGTTAGTTCTCTGAAGATGTCCATGCAGTGTGCAAACAGGATGTTAGGAATCATTTAAAAAGGGATAGAGAATAAGACTGAGAATATATTATTGCCCTCATATAAATCCATGGTACGCCCACATCTCGAATACTGTGTACAGATGTGGTCTCCTCACCTCAAAAAAGATTTACTGGCACTAGAAAAGGTTCAGAAAAAATTGGCAACTAATATGATTAGGGGTTTGGAGAGGGTCCCATATGAGGAAAGATTAAAGAGGCTAGGACTCTTCAGCTCGGAAAAGAGGAGACTAAGGGGGGATATGATAGAGGTATATAAAATCATGAGTGATGTGGAGAAAGTGGATAATTGGATAAATTACTGCCGAAGCAGGGGCACCCCGCCGCCGAAGACCCTAGGTCCCCTGAATCCTCTGGCCGGCCCTGCTGGGCCAGAGAGTTTGAAGGGATGAAACTAGCACTTTCTGGGCAAGGAGTCTGGGACTAGCTAGTGGGAAGAATAGTGCTGGGACAAGGAGCCAGGGGAAGGAAAGAGACAGGGAAAGGCTAGAGGGGCAGGGTGGAAGTGATCCAAACAAGGCAGAAGTGGTCCAGTAGTGTAAACTCCCCTACAAAGGCTGGAAAGGAACTTCAAAATATCCCAAGTCTCAGCATGCCACTGCTATCAGCAAATATATGAGAAACCCTCTGGTAAAGTGTCACATCCCCCTTTAGTGATGGTTCACGTAGATGATGACAACCTACCAATGCTATTATTTACTCCTTTAGCGCAAGTGGCATAGGTCTTTGCTGTAGATCTAAAGGTTCAAACCTTCACGATGATCCATGTGGGCATCAACATACTCATTAATGATCTGGAAAAGGGAGTGAACAGTGAAGTGGCAAAGTTTGCAGATGATACAAAATTATTCAAGATATTAAAGTCCAAAGCAGACTGCAAGGAGTTTCTAAGGGGTCTCACAAAACTAGGTGAGACCAGGCAACAAAATGACAGATGAAATTCAACATTGCTAAGTGCAAAGTAGTGCACAATGAAAAAAATACTAACTCAGCAACCTTTGGCCCGTGGCCCGCCAGGGTAAGCCCCCTGGTTTGTTTACCTGCCTCATCTGCAGGTTCCGCAGCTCCCAGGCCAATGGGGGCTGCGGGAAGCGGCACAGGCCAAGGGATGTGCTGGCTGCCCTTCCCACAGGCCCCATTGGCCTGGGATGGCAAATCGCAGCCAGTGGAAGCCACAGTTGGCCGAACCTGCAGACACAGCCGGTAAACAAACCAGCCTGGCCCACCAGGGGGCTTACCCTGGCAGGCTGCATGCCAAAGGTTGTCTATCACTGTACTAACTATACATATACAGTGATGAGTTCTAAATTAGCTGTTACCATACAAAGATGATCTTGGAGTCACCATGGATAGTTCTATGAAAATGTCTCCTTAATGCACAAAAGTAGTTTAAAAAAAAAGTTTACAGAATGTTAGGAATTATTACCAAAGGGATAGAAAATAAGACACAAAATATCATAATGCCACTATATAAAAGTAAGAAAGTATCATAGAATCATAGAATTCAAGATCAGAAGGGACCATTATGATCATCTAGTCTGACCTCCTGCAAGATGCAGGCCACATTAGCCGATCTACCCACTCTTTTAGCAAGCGACCCCTGCCCCATGCTTGGTGTGAATGGTGTGGAAAGAGTGAATAGAGGGTTGTTATCCACAATTGCCCACAATACCAAAAATGGGGTCACCCGATTAAATTAATAGGCGGCAGTTTAATACAAACAAGAGGAAGAACTTTTTCACAAAACTCACAACTAACCTGTGGAACTCATTGACATGGGAAATTATAATGGCCAAAAGTATAACTGGCCTCAAAAAAGAATTAGATAAGTTAATGGAAGATAGCATCTTGGCTAATAGCCATTGATGGACCACAGGGATGAAACCCCATGCTTGGGGCAATCCTAAACCTCTGACTATCAGAACCCAGGAATGGAAGACAGGAGTGGATCACTCTATAATTGCCCTCTTCTCTACATTCCCCCATGAAGCTCTGCTATGGGCCACTGTCAGAGACAGGATCCTGGGCAACATGGGCCATACTGACCCAATATGGTAGCTCTTATGTTCTAATATGATGCCACAAAATGGAATTCCCACTTTTTCAGTTTGCTTTTTTTAAAACCTAGGAAATTACACAAACCCCTATACCTCTGTTAAAAGAACGTTCTTAAAATGTCCAGACTACATATTAAAGACAAAAACTAAATTATACTCCTAATTAGAAAAAAATTGCAAATAATATTCACACTTACAAAAATTATGGATATTTTAATAGCGTGATATGCAATTAAAGTGCAGTATGTGCATTTCAAAAAACAATCTCATCCTTTTCAAAGACTTAGATTTAAAATTGTAACTTGCTCAGCATGGAACCTGCAACCATTTTTTTCTTGAAGTTATAAAATCACTAAGAAATATGATGTAAGAAAAATGCAGAGTTAAACTTACTCGGAAATAATCACTGCATGCTGCAAGTACTGCCTTATGGGCATGGAATTTCTGTTCTTCTGCAATGAGGGTGATGTCACAGAGTATACCATCACTTCTTTGTTGGTTCAGGGCTGCCAAGACAGCATCATTATGTGAACTGGATTGGCAAAGCCTTTGACCTGTCAGCATTTCTTGAATACTGCAAATTGAAGGAAACAAAGAGATTCTATCAACAAATATAAGACCCATCTCCAAGGCTCAGTAATTAATGCTGATCAACATTTCTGTTTAAAAAAATAAAGCAGCATGTGCCCAGACAGAGAGACTCTTGTAAGTGGTATGTTTAGCACAGGAAAAAAAGTTTCACATAATTTAGTCTTATTTAGGATAGAAAATGTGTTAGATTTACAATTCAAGGGCCCTGATTCTTTTCTCCTTTACTCCACAGTTGGATTCAGTATCCTGATTTACCCAAGTATTAAGTAAGAGAAGTACAAAGGTTTAGGGCTTTATCATTTTCTCACAGGGAACAGAAAAACAACCAAAGTGGCCTAAATTAATATATTAGTAGAAAGGAATATTGAACATTCATGTAACCAACTCTACACATGGTCTAGCTCACGTATTATCACCAACAGTTTCTACTAATAGTACTTTGTAAAGAATTCTGCTGATTCTGTGCAATCCAGAAGAGATTCCAACTCATTGTTCCTTAGCTATGCTGGTTTAGCTGAACTAATGGAGGTAAAAAATAGTTCCAATTAGTTAAAATGGTCACTAAAAAAAAGCAGATATTACTCTAAAGCCTCACAAGCAGCAGATCTGTGATACCAGAATGTTCAATTTTTTTTTTACTATTACTTTTCAGATAATACCTGCAATTTAAGGTGTCAAAGCAACAGAACTTAGTATTCCATTATTCCTTTGTAATATTGTAAAAGTGGTTTCAACCAATAATTAGTCATTTGATATCAACTTTTGCTACATTTTCACTTTAAAATATGTGCATATTTTAAAACAAATAAGTAGGGGCTAGATGGCTGAGAAATTAATAATAGACTAGAGACTTTCACCTTTAGGTTGCTTCATTAAACCCAACTCAGAATGGCTGTAACTTAAAGTTGTCAGATGGCTACTTGGTGGTTTGTGTTAAGGGCTCAGGTGACTCTTACATGGTAATAAGGACCAATACAGGTGCTTTTGCAAAAAGCATCTCCTCTAAATCCCTGGTGTTTGGACAAAGCCATGGAGCGGATAGTCCCTGAGCTTCTGTTCTTCCCTGCCTAAATCTGCCTGATCCAAGTCTCCTCCACTCCAGGAAACTGAAAGGACAACCTCATCATATGTATATAAAAATTAATAAATACATGGAATGGAGAAAAAAAATCCACATACAACTGGCCAAATCCTCTGCTGGGCTAAATCATGTGAATTATATATGAATTTATACCAGCTGAGGGGCTAAATCCTTTATTTCTCTGGTGTGAAACTGAATAAGTGCAAAATAATTTCTGACTATTCTGCTTGTGGAATCTTATTTATATACAATAAAGTACAGTTGTCAGGAAAGACAATCCTGTAAAATCAATTTCTTGCTGTTTTACATTTATTTCCTTTCTGTAACTCCATAGCAAATTCACTAAGTCAAGTAAAGATTTATTACTTTAAGCAGTCAGTACTGTAAGTTCAACTTGATAACTGAAAAAAAAAATCCAACTGTGTTTTTTCAGGTTCATTCTTCAGCACCAACAATAAGGAACCCGGAACCAAAGCAAAACCAGCAATTCTGTTACTGATGCTTGAGGAACAATAGAAGACAGTTCAGTCTTGTGCATCCTCCCTTCGCATTTCTAACAGGAAAAAAACACTGATTTTGTCCGTAAACTCAGCAGAGTTGGAATCAGAGGGAACAAATTTGTAATGCACCAATGTCAACTTTTAGTAATTTTTCTGATTACAACCACATACTTACATAGTTGCATGGTATATACATCTTCATGTTCATCATGGGCAGTTTCAACTGAAAGTTATAAACATGAGAGCATTGATTCACAGTAACACTGTGCCATTTTGTACCATTCTCTGAGTGCAAAGTGGCCATAAGCATAGTAGAGCTAGGCAGTTCATTCTCTCCCATGTGTGAGGGAATCTTCTGGTGTTGGCTTAAGTAAAGTAGCCAGTAAGAAGCATAAACAAGAGACAAACAGATTGAGGCATCAGATGGATAAGGAAAAAATAGAAACGAGAACTTTGAAAGGGAAGGAAGAGGAAGTGCATGAATTAAAATGGTTTGCAGCCTCCTTATAGATAGCCATTGGGAAAGTGCCCCAATCACAGCAAACAAATCGACAGCCACTATTATGGCTGCACCAGTGCAAAAATCTCGTTGACTCCAGGGTTGTCTTTGTCTACACTTTGGGCATGCACTGGCATTGCAAATGCCCACGGACAAATTCTAAAGAAAGAGAAACAACAGGGAATTGAAGAGGATTGTGGGGTTCAAGTAAATTACTACTGTCTCATTCATGCTTCATGTTGTTCGTGATAATGGCAACAGCAACACTTAAAGCAATCTTTTCCAGGTTATAATTTGGAGATCCAGGTGTTAAATGAATGCTTTTGTTAATGCTGACTAATTCTTCAGTAAACACCATGCTAAATGACAATGACATCCTGCACGGCTTTAAAGTACCATACCTGAGGCACCTCTCAGATGGCATCCTTCACGTTTGTTCTTCAGAATCTCAATACTTAAAATCTTGTGGAGGAAGAAGAAAACATTACAGCTAAAAAAGACAAAGAGAAGGTATATTAAAATTTGAAGCAAAGGCAACCTTAACCTTAAAGGTCAAAACTTTTAGGAGGCCAAACTCAAATGCAACATTTTTTGTCCCATCCTTGTGACAAAACATTATTGGCTAGATTGACCCTGGCCTAGAGATAACTTCCTCCCCTCTTTTCTTCCCCAGCACTTTCCACATAAGCCCAAGTGACAATTGCAGTCACTGAAGTCACAGGCATGCTCCTTCCCTGACGCTAGGGAGGCATATTACCCAAACAAGGTGGGGAGGCAATGCAGACCCTCAATACTAGCCTGCAGAGTTGGCTGGCAGGCAGGGCCACTTGCAATGGTGCAATGTGCATACTCTCCCTGCCCACTAGACAGCTATGGATGGATTACACATCCACAGACACAATCCATTCTAAAAGTCCTCCCAAGGTCAGTGGGGCTCTGCACTACCCTCTATTCAGAGCGGTATTACTTTCCACCACCTCCCACCATGTGTGTAATTGCAAATTAGTTATTTATGCTTGTAAAAGCTCACTGACTAACTCACTCTACCATAGCAAAACACTGAAGTATTGGCTGTCAAAACCAAACAAAACAACAAAACCAACCAACCCACCCACCCAACCAAACCCTTATCACCAATATAAACCTGTACGGAAATAAACCAAACAAATGTGATGTGATGAGATGAGAATGTTGTTGACCTGTAGACTACAACTAATCTTCATCCTGCTTTTCAATTTATATCCACAGAATCATAGACATGTAGAGTTGGAAGGAACAACAAGAGGCAGGATTGAGTCTACCTAAATCATCCTTGACAGGTGTTTTGTCTAATCTGTTCTTAAAACCTTCCAATGATGGGGATTCCACAACCTCCTAGATAACCAATTCCAGTGCTTAACTAAATTTATAGCTGGAAAGCTTTTCTAATATCCAACCTAGATCTCCCTTGCTGTAAACTAAACTGCTTATTCTTGTCCTACCCTCGGAGAGAACAAAACTGATCACCATCCTCTTTATGACAACCTATTACATTAAAAACACCTTGAGGATTAACTATAATAAACATAATTTATATGACAGCTTGAACTGAGGCACCTAAGTACATTACAATAGATAGAGAACCACTTCCAAACTTTGGCAAACTAGTACAGATAGCACATTGTTCTTCTTCTTCCAATAGCTACTCCGGGGGAATTCTGCACCACTGTGCATGTGCAGAATTCATGGGTCATGCAGAACTTTTTTTCCCCCGCAGAAAATACATTCTGCAGGAAAGTTGCTGCAGTTACACCTTTTGCCCACCAAGGACCTCTGTGGTGCCAGAAAAGAACAGCCACTCCTGGGCCAGCCCCAGCTGTGAACAGGGGAAAAAAGAAGTTGCCTGCCTCACAGCGCTCTACTCATGAGACCAGGTCAGGAGGCATGGCATAGGGGGCAGGGTGTGCAGACAGTGGGGGCACATGGGGCTGCTGTGGGGGGTCACAGACATGGGCAGGGGCTGAATGAGAGTGGAGGTACAGGGACACATGGGGATGGACATGGGCTGAATGGGGGTGCAGGGCCTCATGGGGGGAGGGTGCAGCTGAATGGGGGTGCAGGGACATATGGGGACAGGCAGGAGTGGGTGACTGAATGAGAAAGGCTACGGGTCTGTCAGGGTCTTCATGGTGGAGGATCCCTAACAATCCCTCCCTGTCCAAAAAACCCCATTCCATACTTCTTCCACCCATATCCAACAACCCTCCAATTTCACACCCAGGCTCCTTCCCAGCAATTACTTCTCTCTCCCTCAGCTCCTCCATTATCCCCGAGTCCCTCCAGCCAGGACCGGCTCTAGGCACCAGCAAAGCAAGCACATGCTTGGGGCGGCACATTTCCAAGGGCAGCATTCCGGACATCCTTTTTTTCTGGAAAAATCCACCAATATACAAAAAAAAAATACATGAAGATCAAAAAAATCTCCAACTGTGCAATAGGAGCATGACATGAAAAATATTGTGTCACGTCATGACACGGTCACTCATAATGTGAACATGCGTAAATGTGTAAACGTTAACGGTTATTGATTAATTAAATCAAGAATCACGATTATTTGGGTGTACTGTGCGATCCTATCGGCACCATTTGCGCCAATTTCCGTGTTGCGTAAGTGCCAGTGGTTATAGAGCTAAAATGCTGGGACAAAAACGACTTTCTGGTGCTGCCTACTGCCAACAAAGAGAGAAACAGCAAAAAGATTTAGAAAACCTCTCTCGTACTTCAAATAAGTATTTTTAAAAAGTCGACAATCAAGGAGAAAGCTCTAAGCAATGCATTGAAAGTGATTGGTCTTCATCAGTTGATGAATAATCGAACCAAAAATTATCTTTATCAACTGATAAAGATGAACAACAATCTGACCACAGATTATTTTTGCTAACTGATAAAGACGAACAATCATAATCCAAAGATTTACTTCTTCAGCTGAAGAGTCCAGAAACGAAGAACTGTTATCCAAATCTAAAACTGAAGAACAATTATTGGAAGGTAGAGAGACTGACTTAGGATCGGATCCAAGTACATGGTCGACAATAATTACTTATGCTATGCTAATGACTTTTGTGAAAAAAGTCCTTCAAAACTGGATCCTAAATTTGAATATCAACAACAACAAAAATCTGTGGAGTGCAAACGTGTAAAAGCAAAAAAGCAAAAAAACACCACCACCACCCACCAACAACAAACACACAAAACCAAAAAAACCCACAAACACACACAAAACGGGGGGGAGGGAGAGGGGGAGATTTTTCTTTTGCTTGGGGCAGCAAAAAACCTAGAGCTGGCCCTGCCCCAGGGCCGGCTCCAGGCACCAGCATTCCAAGCTGGTGCTTGGGGCGGCATTCTGCAAGGGGCGGCAGTCCCCCTTGTTTTGCCCCCAAGTAGAGCGCCGAATTGCCACCGCGGGTGGGGGGGGCAGTCTGTGTGCCCTTAGGGTGGCAGGCGCGTTTCCGCGGCAGCAGCAATTCGGCGGCAACTTCTATGTTTAGCTGTCCGGGGCGGCTTCAGCTAAACATAGAAGCTGCCGCCAACTTGCCGCCGCCGCGGAAACGCGCCTGCCGCCCTAAGGGTACATGGACTGCCCCCCCCACCCCCCAGGGCGGCAACTTGGCGCGCTGCTTGGGGCGGCGAAAACTGTAGAGCCGGCCCTGCTCTGCCCCCAGCCTTTGCACTGCTTCTGAATTCTGCACATGCGCAGTGGGAAATACGTTCCTGTATTGTAGCTTAAATGAATCATGACTCAGTTTTGTATTAATATGCCTAGTAAGGAATCTGTCATAAAACATTTCCTGAATCTTCTTTGTTGTCGGTATTGCTACATAGTTGCTGATGGGTATTTTGAAATAAATTAGCAAAATAATTGAAACTAACATGATTATATTGTGTTATTTTGACAAAATGGGCAGAATTTTAAAATATTGTGTGCAGAATTTTTCATTTCTTAGTGCAGAATTCCCCCAGGAGTAAACAGTTCATCAAGACATTTTTTTTTCTTTTCTATCACTGTTAATTACCCAGACACATGTGTGTGCGCGTGCGTAAAATCAGCTTTCGTTGATATTAGACCTTCCTCCTGCTGCCTGATTTATTCACGGATGCCACAATCTGGTGCTTGTGTTATCACATGCTTCCATGGCAATAGATTTTGATATCACCAGCATCTATCTATGACATTACCAAAGAAATTAAGCAAGAGAACACAGAAGAAAGCGGTTTGCTTATGTTCACTTTGGGCCTAATACTGCCCCCTAACCATTGCTTGATTTGTGCCAAGGCTTGCCAGGGGTGAACCGCAGCACCTCCAGGTTTGGCAGTTCATAGCCCTGGTACCTCCGGGTTTACCGCATCAGTTATGAAAGTAAACAAATTGGCTGAGCCCCAGCACCTAATTTCTTGAGGCCCGGCACCTCTTTCATTGCAAATTAAGCACCGTCCCGAACTCACATTGAATATTATAGCTCCTGTTCACCTGGGTTATGATTTCTTCATTATACATTATCTAAGGGCCAGATTCTGGCTGGACCTTACATATGTATATAGTGGAAGCAGGGAAGACAAAAGAAGTCTTCTCTCTTCTTCCTCCCACCTTGCATGTGCTGTCTAAAGACCAGACAGAATTGCTGTTCCTACCCCCAGTGAGGCAAAGTGGCATAAAGAGGGTAGGGGACCTCTCTGCCTCCTCTGCACTAGGCCTAGACTGGACTGGTGCAGCAAAGCAGAAGTAAGCCACAACTCACGAAAAGGTCAAGTAGCATACATGCCCCCCTGAGGCAATGCAGCACCACATCACACCTTAAGATGAGCAGTGCCCTAAAGGCAGTACTTTATTCCAAACTACAGGTCATCCTGGAATGTTTTAAAACAAGTGTAACCTAATTTAGCCCTAAGAGTGTAATGAACTGAACTGTATACTTGCATGTGAAATTAGTCTCACATTTAAGTAAATTTATATTAAATTTTAAAAAGCCCTACATTCAAAGAATGTTAAGTTCACAAAAATCAAATACTCAGAATTAGGAAATGCCAGAATAACGTTGCCTGAGCAACCTTGCTTCAAAACCCTTATGCTCATGTATGAGTATACAGTCTTTAATTACATGAACACATACGGTTGTTTTTTTTCTCCACAGGACTCCTCCACATTGCCTGGCTGCTAGCAGAGGGAGAACTGAGAATAAATGGCAGTTTCTTTACTCTCACTTCTCGTACCTGGCCTCACAGAGGCACCCAGAAGCCCACAAGAGCTATTGCAGGAAAAGACCTGCTCAACCCCTGCAGTGCTGCTGTGGAGAAGCTCAGTCACTCCATGGAGATGGCACACACGCAGTCTACTTGTCACACAGGTGAATGCTCAGAACAGATGGAATCTTCAAACAAGTTTTCTGCCAGCTCTATTGACCATGTGGGAACTGAGATTTGAAGAGGTTTATAGTTTGGTTGAGTTTGGGTGAATTTTCAAAAGAAGAGCAAAAAAATCACATCCCTATCACCAGTGCAACCTCCCTGTTCCAAAGCATCAGGTGTTAGAGCTACTCACACAGTTGTAACAAATTTCTGTTATAAACAGGCAAAAAACATTTTCCCTAACTCATTTTCTTAAATGGCTGAATCATTTTTGCTGATAATCCCTCTCCCTACTCCCCCCCCCCCCAAAAAAAATCAGCCTGAAGCAGACAGACACTCTCACCAAAAATCTCAGCTTGAACAGTTTAAGTTTGGCAAAAGTTATAAGGAAGTGAAACAGAGTGGTATTTAGACCTTGCATACAGGACATTAATGGAAAATAATTTGTAACAGAGTAACTAGAAGAGATCTATGCTACTTTGGTAATTTAGGAAACATATAGGGAAAAGCTGATATGGTTTACTGTTTAATATAATTCACTGACGAAAAGAAGGGAGCACAGCGCTGTATGAAGAATGAAAACTTTTTTCTCCTCTCTTTTCTTATATTCTACACTTCTTTTATTACAAGACAAATTGGGTAAGGGATGAAATTAGAGGTATATGCCTCTTATTCTAATCAGTATTGTATCAAGATTAAAAATACTTTAAACAAAAATAACTTCTGTTTATATACAAGTATGTTTCTAATTAACATGAAAAAAGGAATATACAAATGATACTGTGAGGTCCTTCCCTCATACACCACACACCCACACACTAAAAGGTTTGCTTGGGAGTGGATTTGGTTCTTCAGGATTGAAATATAAACCTTGTGTGGGCTCCTACAATGGGAAGATCAGATTCTTTACTGCTTGCCATATTGTAATAGGTTGAGAACATTTAGTTCCACAATAGTTCTTTTGCATTTATCAAAGACTGATGTTTTTCTATGCTTTGAAAGCAATTAAAAAAAATATATCAAAGCCAAATCTTCATCTCATTTAAGCTGGTAGAGTTCCACTGACTTCCAGGAAGCCACACCAATTAACACCAGCTGAGGATCTGGCCCTATGATTTTTATTTTTGTTAATGATATTGCTTTGGCTTCAATATTATTGATAACAGAACAATCCAGAAAACAAACTGTGTGTTAGTCAGTGGCTACTGCAGAGTCAGAACAAAAGATGTGCTGAATTGGTCTTTTCAGATTTTTTGTGAGCATTTTTATGAGCATAATGATTTATTATTGGTAATTGAATAGTAAATTTATAAAAGATATTTGGAATCTAAGGAGCACAATCTCCATAGTCTTAAATACATTTTAAGGTAAATTAAGTTTTGATTGGAATTTACTTTACACTGTTCCCTTAAAGCTGCCTACATATACACACCTTTGTATTTTCAGCTCAATTTTACTGTCCTGGATTAGTATATAATCTAGAATTTGTAGAGTTTATTCTCCATAATTCAGGTACAATCCTTTTATTCAACATGCATTCCAAACTAACACTTTTAAAACCTGGACATCATTGATACTTACAAATTTCAAAACCACTTATATTGAGAGTTTTAGCATTTGATATCCTCTCATCTTTACATAACCTAACATTCCTTGACACATAAGGAAATGCTAAGCATTACAAAGGTTTAAAACTTAATATTGTCTGTTCTATTTAACTGCCTCAAATTACTAAATCCGTTTAAAGGATTAGTTTATGAGTTCTGGGATAAAGTTTTCCGCTTAAACCAAAAGTCATCATGTGACCTAAATCTCAATGCTCTAGGAGAATATTCCATTGTGTTGGACAGATTGACTGGAAAATAATAGGCCAAATGGAAAAAACACTAGGTTCAATTTAAATGTTAAACACAGTATCTATGGAAAATCCTTGCCTTTGTTCTTTTCAATGTGCAATTTCTTTGAGATTATTTGACTCTTTTAAATCTATTGTTACATTAGTTATCTTATTCCTGTTACACTGAATTAACACTGTTTTTTCCTCTGTCATTCCTTCATTATTGTGGTTAGTGCATAAAACAGGCCAGTGTTAAAATTCCCAAACAAAAACTAACCAAAGATGGAGATAAAAAGGTTGGGAGAACATTAGGTTAGGGGAAAAAACATGAATGGGATTCTATAATTTTCCCAAAAATCATTGTAAAGCCAGGAAATTCAAAACTAAAAAAAAAGAAATGAAAATGTGTATGAAAGTGTATAGTCAAGGTACCCAAACAACCTTAAGTCTGCTCTATAACCATATGATTAATACATATTAGTGTTTTGAGTCCCAGATAAGATTTTAAAAAGATGTTATATTTTTACACTTTTTTCCTCTTGGTGCAACTACAGGGGCTGAGGTAAGATTAACGCTGTTGCTGCTCTGTGTGAGCACAGCAAGCTGCCTGTGCCACCCCATGCTGTAGCACTGATTTAAGATTTTAAATATTGTTTTAACTTGTAATAACCTGCTATTACTGATGTAGTTAAAAATTGTTTACAAATTATAATTTTAAATTGCTAGTATCCTTTTAAATGGTTCGTCTCCCGCCTCTCAACATTTATTCTCAAGTATAAAAGGTCCATTAACATAGCTTTAGAAACATTACTATGATATCCAAAATGTACTCATGTTTCCAGAATAATATTGAAGGGCTGAATCCTCCTGCTCTTATTAAAAAAAATATTTTCATTTAAACAAGGTTAATGTGGAGTAAGAAGAGCAAAAATTTGGCATAAACATATTACTTTTACCACCAAAGCCACAGTCAGTGCTAATAAAGAATGCATCCAAGTGTACTGAAATCAATAGGACTTGAGTTGCATAACTACACAGATGTTTGCCTAATTTGTTTACATTTATTTCCATCTCTTCCACAGGATACTTTACAAGAGGGGAAGTATTTCTGTTTATTCCAAGATTTAATATTAGCATTGGTACCAGCAGGATCTGATTTTTGTTGTTTTTCCTTCTAATCTTATTCTTTCAGCTTTCTTCATAACTAAATATAATTTGTATACTACAAAAATTTCTTTGGTTGCTTTGCCTCAACTAAATAACAATTCCCCAATTGTTAGTGCACTGGGACCATTTATACCTATAAGTTACTTGCGTTTGTAAGTGTTATCAGGATCAGGGCTCAAGTGCCCGAGTGTTTACATACCATATTTTGTTCAAAACACTATTCAGATCTGTTTTATCTCAGGCTAGCAAGAAAATATATCTGTGTACGTGAAACTGAATCAATGATGGCTGAAGGCTTGTAGAGCTTTTCTATGTAATATAAACTCAAAGCTCACCAGGCTACAGTTATTCCAAATAACTTTAATGTATTTACTTCATATAAATATGAATCCACGGTTATTCTCGACTGTACCACTATAGTTTTGACTGTGCCATGCCATAATTATTTGCAGTGGCCTTGATAATGCAGAGATACAGTGATTTAAAATCCAGACCTGAGCAATGTCAATCAGCAGGAGAGTGGAGATTATTTTAACAGACAAGCTATTGACTCACTTCCCCCAGGTGCTTAGTGGAGTTGCCGAGACCTAATAGTGGGAAATGTGACAAAACCACCAGAAATAAGACTTAACATGGTTTTGTATGAATTTGTCTACTTAAGGCAATCATATACTGCTGATTAATATATTAGGTACAAAAAAACCCTCAGTGAAAAATGTTATTTAAATTGAAAAGTCAAGCAGTCAAAGTTAAGAAGATGCAGGTATATGGTTGTCCGTGCTACCTTTATTCTGCCCACCTGTGCACTGAATGAGGCAGGGGTCCTGTGGAATAAAATAGTATGTGATCACATAATTAAAGAGCATATTATGATGCATGTGCACAAGGGTGCAGAATTAAGGTTGCAAGGGCAACTGTAAACCTCATTCTTAACTTTCAAGAACTTGACTTTGCAACCTAAGTAATATTCTCTTAATGTATTGTATGTAATTTCTAGGGGCTTGTTGATTTTTTTTAAAGGAAAAAGATAAATTATATTATGTGCAACTGTAACAATTTCCTCATCAAGCATCAGCAGAGTTTGAATTCTGAACTTTCACTGCTGTTGCACAGACTGCTATCACTTGAACAATAAAACTAACTACCTCACCCAGTAGGAGGAGAAGGTTGTTATGCTACAGTAGGGGGGGAAAAAAAACACTGCTGGGTCCAAGAGATGGTTGGGAGAGCCAGGCATGGCCCTCCTCTCTCACTCTCCCCCACAAACTTCTGAGGAGGAAGGGGAAAAGAGCCTGGCCCCGAGGGGGAGCATATGGTATTGGGCTAGACTCCCCCAATGCAACTGTCCCCCACGTGCAGCTCCCAGGCACTCTCAATTCAGTATGTGCTGCTGCTGGCATGGGGCCAGCTTTTTAGAATACTCATGTCTAGTTATTTTGTTAGTCTGCCAAAGTTTTCCTGAGGAATGGGAGTGTAAGAAAGCAAATGGTGATTTTTAACTATTTATAACTCAGCTAAATCTGATCAGAATTTAATTGTACAAAGAAAAGGCCCTTCTATGGTGCAAGGTCTTTCCCCCTGACAGATTTGAAAGGCCTGCTGCAAATATTGAGAGGCTAGAGCTTCTAAAAGTGTCACAATAATATTTTATAAAAGAAAATGTTAGAGAAATTAGATACAGGGATCACTACCAGCGCCCCTAAAAAAAAGATGTGTATTCTATAACACTGATGATTTCTGTAATACATTAAATCAGCCTTGTTTTGTAAGACCCATGAAACTCCAAGACATTAATTGATTACCTTAAAATCCCACAGCAATTACATCATATATTGCTGTAAAAAGTAATTGCTTTTATTTACAGTGATGTATGATACAAGAAAAATATGCAGTGCTTAGAGAATATAGCAAATGTTTATATGACGTATTCACTCAGGATTCATAGTACAGTATGGAGACAGGTTTCTTGGTGTTTAGATTGTATGGCGCTACTATATTTACAATACAGCTGTTTGATATGTAAATAGTATTTTCAAGTTCTCTGTCTTACAATCACAAACAAACAAAAACAACTGAATTTCTTATTAGCTAGATAGCCTTGTGTTAACTGAATATTTCAAGTGGCTGCTTACAAGTAAAGTAAATTGACCCTGTATATAAAAGTTGAATCTTGGTTTCAAAGTAGAGGTATCTTAAACTTTCCTCCCTTCTTTTAACTCACAGAAGCAAAAATAAAAAGGCATCTAAATTTTACAGTGTCAGAATTGTATTTATTTCAATGGATACTTTAAGAGAGACAGAGGGAGACACTCCCCAAGCATTTTAAAATACCCCTGCAATTCTGCCATTCACAGTATTCAGAAAAAAGGTGTTTTTTTATTTTAAATATAATCGGTCTATCAAAGAAGATGCTGTAAATGCCTCTGGCTGTTATTCCGTGCCTGTGCACTGTTTAGGAATGACCTTGCATAGCCACTGGGTGGCAGAATCATACCTCACGACTGTACGTACCTCCAAGAGGTAGAACGGAGTGTACTTCAGGGATTCCATTTTACCCAGACTAAATACAAAAGCAAAACATCTGGCAGTTACCTCAGCTGGGAGTTTGCTCTGATCTCTACAGATGCATCCTGACTAGGGAAAAGGCACATTCTTATCATGCTAGCTAACACTTAATAACGAGGTAAAATCCAACTGAAAACAAGTCAGTTTGAGGTTTTTACACATTAACAAGTCCAAGTAAATCTTGGCCTCACATTTCAGTAGTGTGAACTGAAAGAGTGTGATGATGTTAGCTCAGTTCATCTCCATTAAATATAGTTGTTTACACCAAACATGACATGTTATAAGATTCTATTTCAAGGGATCACCAAGAGTTTGTCTAGACTAAGATAAAAGGTGTGTTTTTTTAAAAATGCTCACCAATGCATTTTAACATTCTAGTGTACATAGGGCAAGATGTCCTTTAACACATTGGCTAATTGTGCTGAAACTCAGAGGGGACTAGGAGTCACCTTGACCAGGTATATAACATGTTAAAAATCCATTTATCCTGCTTGTAACAGGGTGTGCAGACTAAGGAGCTAATTCAGCACCCTGTCACTCAAATCCCCACCAGTTTATATTAATTGAGCTCTGATTGAAAGACAGACAGTCAGCAGAGGAGGCCAATTATCTGAGTGGAGATACAGCTGAGGGGCTAATTGGGTGGAAATAGCCCCAGCAGGTAGGATTATATAAACAAACAGGAAGGAAATGCTGGGAGGAGAGTAGGGAGCCTGAAGGAAAGCAGAAGTAGGCCAGAACTGGCAGCTGCTACTAGTATACCCTGCCCCAGAAGCAAGTAGGGAAGCTGGCTACGGATTGTAAATATACTGTAATAAAGCCTGGTGATGGTGAAGATGACCTGGATTGGTTGTGGTAGGTGACTGAGGTTGGAAAGGGCTCTTGAGACCCCCCAGTGACACTCCTGTAGACAAACCTCAAGCAGTGGAAGCAGGAGGATGAAACTCTGCTACTACTAGTCTTTTTTTTTTTTTTATGCCCAAGTACTGATTCAGTCACGTATGAATAAAAACGAAAAAAAAAAAAGTATTTTTACTCCTGTTATGCTGAGAGGTAATGGTGACTGCTTGGATCACAAACCTCTTAGAGATTAGGAGTGGAAGCACCCTTCACATAAGTGTTTCATATAACTATCTTATGGGGGCCACATCTAAAACAAGGCCTAATAGCCTGCCCAGAAACCTACCACCATGTTAGCAGGGGATTCCACTGGGGGGTCAGAGGAGGCAAAACATACAAAAAATTGGGAGAGCTAGAAAGAGAAGGAGCAGCTGAAATCCATGTCTGATCCTGGAAGAAGCTTGGGGAGAGGTTTTTTGGTCAGGTGCAGGCTGAAAAGAGTATTTTTGGTGCTTGTAAGCAAAGCTGTTTCCTACTATTTGATTCTTTCTGCATTCAGAGACACTGCACATTGTAAATTCTTAGTAAAACAAACAAACAAAAACTGCTAATACCTATCACCAAATGCTACTCTCAAACTAAACATTGCTAAAATAGAGCTCCTAATCTTTCACCTCCCATCCCATCCCATCCCTGCATCCTCCTCTCTAGATCACAGTGGAAAACACTATCATTCTACATGTCACTCAGGCATCATTACTGACTCAGACCTTTCTATTGGTCATCGCACCAGCTTATGTCTAAATCTTGCCAGTTGCATATTATCTTTAAGACGTGGTCTTTTCTGTCCATCCACACAGCTAAAACTCTTCCCCAAGCTCTCATCACATCTTGCTTATTGCAACATCCTTTTCTCTGGCCTTGATAAATGCAATCTCACCCCACTCACAGCCACTCAGAACAAAGATAATTTTACTAGTCCATCACTGACCATGACACCCTCCCACCCCCCTTTGAATATCTCCACTGGCTCCCACTTAGGGTGACCAGATATCCTGATAAAAATTGGGACTGTCCTGAAATTTAACCCTTTGTTCTGCGTCCCGATTGATGTATGATCAGGACCCCATTTGTCTTAATAATCAGGTAAGGAGGCAAGCAGGAGGGGTGACTAGGCGAGTGGCAGAGGGTGAGTAGGCGAACAGGGAGCCAGTAGCGAGCGAGGGTTCTCGGGATGACGTGGGAGTTTCTGGCAGGGGAGTGAGGAGGTAAGTGGCAGGTGAGAGGGGATGAGAGGAGGCAAGTGGTGGGTGGGGGACTGAGGAGAGATGCAGTAAGGCAGCGGCGGGCCAGGGAGTGAGGAGGGGTGGGTGGTGGACCAAGTGAGGAGGGGGTGGAACCTGTGGCAGAGTGGGGGTGGAGCCTAGGAGGAGCAGGTGGACTGTGGGCGGGGCCGCCAGCACCCAAATATGTCCCGATATTTTACAGTTGTGATCTGGTCACCCTACTCCCACTTCAACCAACCAACCAACCTTCGGTATTCACTTTATAGGCCCTTCACAGTCAACCCCCACTCTACCTATGATCTCTCATTAGCTACTGAAGTTTTCTTCTGATTGACTATGATGCCAGCATCCACTGCCCATTTGCTAGATTTTCAAAACATGCATCTCTTGTGCTTTCTCCCATGATGCCCTACACCAGGGATCAGCAACCTTTGGCACGCGATCAACCAGGGTAAGCACCCTGGCAGCCGGGCTGGTTTGTTTACCTGCCACGTCCACAGGTTCAGCCGATTGTGGCTCCCACTGGCCACGGTTCACTGCTCCAAGCCAATGGGGGCTACGGGAAGTGGCATGGGCAGAGGGATGTGCTGGCTGCCACTTCCCACAGCCCCAATTGGCCTGAAGTGGCGAACCGCAGCCAGTGGGAGCCACGATCGGCCGAACCTGCAACACGGCAGGTAAACAAACTGGCCCGGCCCACCAGGGTGCTTATTCTGGCGGTCCGCGTGCCAAAGGTTGCCGATCCCTGCCCTCGTTATCCATCTTCAGCCATCCACCTTTATCTGCCTCAAAACTCTCCTTCACTGTGATGCCTACAAAAAAAACTTGACAATGGTTAGGTATTTGCTGGGCACAGACCACTGCCTATTATGCTGACCAACACCGTCATTATTTACTTGTACTCCCTATCTGTTGTCTCTAGTCCTATACTTAGACTATAAGATCCTTGGGGCAGGTACTGCCTTTTTGTTGTGTGTTTGTACAGTGCCTAGTACAATAGGGTCCTGGTCCATGACTGGGGCTCTAGGTGCTATGGTAATCCAAAAATAAGTAATGACTAAGCCCCTATTTAATTTGTGATATTGACACAATATTAGACTTCCACTGCAATTTTGATTTTAATTAGCTTACTTTGCACAGTCCACAATTTTGTATACATTTTGAGGTTTGCAACATATTTTTTCCCTATTAGTTCAGTAGAATCCTATTTATCCTTGCTGATAGTGGCTGGGGCTCAGGCTGTCAGCCCCATGCATTAATGACTAATATAGTTGCAGGAAAATGTCTGGCTATCAAAAAAGTTAGCAGTCCTAACTTAATATTTCAGTGTTTATATTGTTCCAGCAACTTTCTCTTAACTATGTGTCTTCCCTGGGTTTTCCAAATTATCACAATTAATAAAGGTCCATTATTACTTTTCCACAATTTTCCATGTCTTTGCCGTAACTCGGCCACAATTATTTGACAATCATCCCACAATTCAAATAAGAAATTACTAGTGACAATTTACAGGGTGCAACAGCTTTCCAAAGTTTGCTGATTGGGGTAGAAGCCATTCAAGCAGATTGGAAGAAGATACAAATCAAAGATGACCAATAAAATAAAGCCTCCAAGAGAGGGTGAAGACTGTCCCACTGAATGCAAAAGTTAGCTAACATTATGTTAAGTTCTTCTTTTTCTCCTATGGTTGGTGGTAAAGATACAGAAAATTACAGCAAGGCATCCTAAACCCTGACATAACCTTTGCAGAAACACCCAAACAGGTACTTGCATAGCCCCCACAACTGATAAGTCCACCCAGATGTGATTACCTATTTTAAACATTAGGCCCTGAGTCCTATAAGAAGCTGTACTTTATGCAGGGTTTTTTACCTTTTTGTTAGTAGATTCATAATAGGTTTCCGATACATTAAGTCTATATTACAGGTGGGGCTGATCGCACCACCTATTAAGGTTACGTGACCCATACCATTGTAAGACTCGGTTTACAGCTGCTTGTAACTTTGCTAGACTTTAGCCATTTGGATTGAAATGTTACACCTGCCTCATGCTGAATATTTATTGAAATTTTCAGCCAAAATGGTTCAGCTGTTTCTGAGAATGAGGATAGGACAAAATACATTGTTTTGCCCATGCTAACAAATTCTGGTAACCTCCTCTTTGGAAATATCTAGTGACTCCATGTTTGGAAGAGGGACTTGAAATTTAGCAGTAAGTGTCTTTGTGTCAGGGATGTCTCTGTTGCCATTCCTATGAAAAAATCCACCCAAATGTAGCCAAGTTATAAACCTCCGGGGAAAAAATTGAGGTTCACACATACTGAGTCGAAACTTCAGAGATTTTAGATGTTAAAATCTAAGATTCTATCCTTACAGAGCATGCTCAAGCCTTTCATACCTCCTAGTGATAACTACACAGACCATGTTCCAACCTCACAGAACAATTGAGCATGCTCCATTCCCTCACAGCTCCTACATATCAGCAGCACCAATTCAAATGTTTTGGAGGATGTGAGGGGGGATTCCTGTCCCTCCCCACACACACCCCTCTTTCATCCCTTGTGTCTCTGCCCTCTCTCTTACTTCCCCATTGCATGAGCCAGTGCTGCCAGGGGTTGAGTTCTCAGCAGACTCCCATGGGTTCTGTTGTGCGGAAGCTAACACCATTTGGCCATGCTGCTCCTCCCGGCATATGGAGGGACACCCCAATCAAATTTTGACTCCAAGATCTCTTTCTTGAGTGATATCAGCTAATTTAGACATCATTTCATATGTATAATTGGGATTATGTTTTCCAATGTGCATTACTTTGCACTTATGAAATTGAATGTCATGTGCCCTTTTGTGGCTCAGTCACCCAGGTTTGTGAGATCTCTTTGTAACTCTTCACAGTCAACTTTGGACTTAACCATCTTGAGTAAGTGAGTATTTGCAAACTCTGCCACTTCACTGTTAACCCCTTTTTCCAGATAATCTATAAATATGTTATACAGGTCCCATGACAGATCCTTGGGAGACACCGCTATTTATCTCTTTTCATTGTGAAAACTGACCATTTATTCCTATGCTTTGTTTTGTATCCTCTAACTAGTTACTGATCTATGAGAGGACCTTCCCTCTGATCTCATCACTGGTTAGTAGGATTAAGAGCCATTGGTGAGGGACCATTGCAAAGTCTTTCTGAAACTCCAGGTATACTGTATCAACTAGATCACTCTTGTCCATGTGCATATTGACCCCCTCAAAGAATTGCAATGGATCGGTGAGACATGGATTTCCCATTACAAACGCCATGGGGAAGAGTCAAGAACACATCATGTTCATCTATGTGTCTGATCATTCTGTTCTTTTCAACCAATTGGGCTGATACTGAGTTAGGCTTACTGGCCTGTAATTCCCAGGATCACCTCTGAAGCATTTTTAAAAAAAATCAGCATTACATTAGCTACATTCCAATCATTTGGTACAGAGGCTGATTTAAAGGATAAGTTACATACCGCAGTTAGTAGTTCTGCAATTTCATATTTGAGTTCCTTGAGGACACTTGGGTGAATACCATCTGATCCTGGTGACTTATTACTACAGTATTTCAAAACCTTCTCTATTGACATCTCACTATGGGACAGTTCCTCAGATTTGTCACCTAAAAAGACTGGCTCAGGTGTAGGAATCTTCCTCACATCCTCTGCAGTGAAGACAATGCAATGAATTCATTTAACTTCTTCACAATGTCCTTGTCTTCCTTGAGTGCTCCTTATCACCTTGATTTTCAGTGGCCCCACTAATTGTTTGGCAGGTATCCTGCTTCTGTTAGGGTGACCAAACGTCCCGATAAAATCGGGACCATCCCGCTATTTAGGTGTTTGTCCCGTGTCCCAACTGATCTTTGGTCGGGACATAATTTGTCCCGATATTTCGCTCCGTTGGCAGCACTTTTTTTTTTTATTATTTTATATTTCTCCACCAGTGGGGAACCGCCCCACCCATGTGTCCCGATATTTTCTTCCTCTCATCTGGTCACCCTAGTTTTTGTGTCTTTTGCTAGTTGCTCTTCAATTTTTTTTTTGGAGTGAGGGCATGCAGAGGGAACAAAAACTGGACTCGGGAGAGGGAAAGGAGCAAATTGGGATAAGGAGATTGGTAAAATGGAGTCTGGAGTGATGGTGAGCAAGACTGGGAGTAGGGAGAGGGGATGCTGGGAATGAAAGCCAGTGAGGAAGCTGGATGAGAGGAGTAGGGGCCAATTGACTGGTGGGGAGGGAGTGCTGAGATCATCTGAGGAGTAAGGAGGAGATAGACAGGAGATTAGGACTGGGAGCTTATAGGGAAGGTTGGACGGGCTCAGAGAGCAGATGAGGAGGCCAGGAGGGGGAAAACCTGGGACTAGTTGAACAATGAGGCAGACTGAGATGAGAAGCCTGAGGAGTGGAGACTGGAATTAGCTTGGTGAGGAGAATGGGCCTAGGATGAGGAGACGGGTGGGAAGAGATAGGATTGGGACAGGACATATTGGAGGGTCAAGTTTGAGGGGGAGTGGGCAGACGAGTATGAGCCACAGAGTCTGGAATGGAACCCAGGACTCCTGAGTCTCACCATTACCCTACTGTTAGCAACCATCTATGAACCCACTGGTAAAGTGTGTCTCATTGCCCTGTAGTGCTGACCCACATAGATGACAACCTCCTACTGATATAATTTACTCCTTTAGCAATTGGGGGTGAATTTCAAGTTTCCAACATTGCTGATACCCATGTGGGTCTTGTTACGATGCCATATGATGGAATTTGTTTTTTTCAGTTTGCTTTTTAAAACAGCTAGAAATCACACACACACACCATATTAAGGTTGAAAAACCAAGTGCTCAAAATTTAGGAAATACCAGAATTAAGATTACATGATGACATACTATTTTTCTGTCAGGAAGGGCACAGGCAATAAAAGGCTGCACGCTAATGAATGTGCACAAAGAGGGCTGAAGTAAGGTTGCAAAGGCAACCTTAATTCTGGGATTTTTAACTTTTGCATGCTTAACTTTGCAACCTAACAATTATGATCTTTTAACATAGCTTTTGTATAATATGTATTTCTCCTGTATTTGGTGAGAAGTAGTTTATTTCTATTTTGATTTAGAAGTGCCTATTGCAGTGATTTTTTTTTATGTTGAGATGTGAGGCTTCTTAAAGTATAAAAGGAATTTGGTACAAGAAATTGTACAAGAAAGCACTACTACTACTACAATGTACACATTATGCTGTAGAGTAAGGGAAAGCTGACTATTTTCCCCACCAGAGTGAATTTTTCCACCAGAAGAATTTCTCTCTACCCTCCATTCCCTATACTCTTTTCCCAATTATGATTGTTTAGTTTTTTGTGCTGTGGTGGAAACTGGTAAAATATAATAGGATCTACAGACTGGTACAAATAGCAATTTTATTTTTTTGTATACATTTTCTAGAGAATACTTCTAATACCAGTTACCTAGTATATTGGTAACCGGAAAATACTACTACAAATTTGTTCATGAAAAACTTTTGCAAAACTTGAAATTTCATGATTTCAGGTTTCGGAAAATAAACACTTTCCAAGAACTGGCATAGTATTTTTGAAAGGATCAAGGTCAAATTTGTTGCCACTGACCCTGAGTGAGGCAGTGTCTGAGATTTTCTTATTATAGGATACATTACATCCATATATAAAAATGAAAACATTGATATGTTCTACTGTAGTTAAACTTTTCATCAGATATTCAGACTAGCAATAATCGCCTCCTTTATAAAAGAAATTGTTAAAAAAGAAATGAGTATTTTCATGAAGGAAGCCATTTGCTCAGCAAGAACCATTTCTCACACCATTGGTGTGAAACTGCAACTCTCAGTCTAACAAAAACAAAGACAAGATCAGAACAGATATGTGTCACTTTCCTAACATTGTTTGGGGGTAGCAGTTACTACCCAACAAAACAGAGACATTGGAATCTAGAATCTGCAAAATCTGAGCTCAAGAAGTTCAACCACCACATCCTCAGTAGTTGCTATTCTGCAGTTTCCTTCTTTTGGGACTCGCAATCTACCTGAAATGTATTCATTTTTAGCATTTGCTTTTTTAGCCCTCAAAAAATATCATTCAAATGCTGTAAGCACCAGGGCTACAGATTAAGGAGGCATGAAGCCTATGTCACTCTGGTTGGGATATCGATTGTCCTGTCTACAATCCGCTGATTTCTGTAATTCCTGTGTTTGTATGGGATTCTCTCCCAGCCCTGCACTACATTTTAGAGTGCCGTCTGTGGAATAGTAATTCTTTTATTGTTTGGGGAAACAAACTTTCACCTCTATCATCTTGATTAATCTTTTGATATGGATTATTTCTTCCAATAGCTATTTATTATCTAAACTGTATTTACACAATAATCCCTTGAGGCTGCAGGATTTGGCCCTGGTTGGCTCAAAATGCAGGAGTACATTGAGGGCAGGAAGCAAAGAAGGTGTGCAGGAGGATTCTGCAGCCCCTTGTAAACCCCCAAACCAACCTCTCCAGCGCAACAGGGCAGGGGAAGAGTTATAAAAGTGTACAGAGGAAGTGAGCGAACTAGACTGAAACATGAAGGGGAAACCTCTCAGTGTACCGGTTGAGGAGTGGGAAATCCCCAGGCCAGGGAGAGGAATAGGGAGCTTCTCTGCTTTTAGTACAGCAGGAGGGGCTGCACTCCCCCTGCATTCTCTTACTTTAGTCCCTAGCTAGCCCTATGGAGCCACAAACCATTTCTAGACCACCAACTCTTATAGTAGAGATACAGCCTATATCATTGTAGCTGCAGATAGGTTGCCCTTGTGCTCCATATTCTGCTCCTGAATTGGAAATGGGGATGGAAGTTTCTTTCCTCATAAAGATGCCTTCCAGCACTTTTATTTAGGCGTTGCATGGGAAAACCAGATTTCATCCCAATCTGTTCATCCCCTCTTCTGTCATTTTCCATTTTTAGTTTAACTACCCAGGAGCAAGAATAAATGGTTTTTCTAGAAAGTCTTTCACACTGTCCATTGTCTTCACTCACTGTCAACCCTGCTGATGTAAATTTCTTTCTATTGATTAATTTTTTAGACTTTAAAACAGAGTGAGAGAAAGCAGAAATCATAGGTTACATTTTAAAACAATCATTTGAAGGAGCCCATGGTCCACCTCATGAGTATGACTCACATCTCAGCCAACAGGATTTAGGAAGCTCACTTTAGTGCAATGAATTCTCAAAAATGTTCAGTCACCCAGTTTAAGCTTTTCTGATTACTTTCTTAAGAAAAAACATGCCAAACCCTATTTCACACACAAAATTTCAATATACTATACACTTCTCACAAAACTACAAGACCCAGAATTAATGCTTTTTACATATCAAAAGGCTATTAAAAAAAAGGACTTAAGGGAAACTGGATGCTCAGGTGACTGGTAATTGGTAAGGCCCTAGCAAATTCACGGCCATGAAAAACACATCACAGACCATGAAATCTAGTCTCCCCGGTGAAATCTGGTCTTCTGTGTACTTTTACCCTATACTATAGGGATTTCATCGGGGAGATGAGCGTTTCTCAAATTGGGGGGCCCCGACGCAAAGGGAGTCATGGGGGGGTTGCAACGTTATTGTAGGGGGGTTGTGGTATTGCCACCCTTCCTTCTGCGCTACCTTCAGAGCTGAGTGGCCAGAAAGCGGTGGCTGCTGGCCAGGTGCTCCACTGTGAAGTCAGCGCCCCATCTGCAGCAGAGCAGAAGTAAAAAGTAGCAATACCATAACATGCCACCCTTATTTTTGCGCTGCCCCTGGCGGTGGCACTGCCTTCATAGCTGAGCTCACAGCCAGCAGCCACTGCTCTCTGGCCACCCAGCTCTGAAGGCAGCACCACTGCCAGCAATAGCGCAAGAGTAAAGGAGGCAATACCGTGACCCCCCCATAATAACCGTGCGATCCCCTCACTATCCCCTTTTGGGTCAGAACCCTACAGTTGCAACACCACGAAATTTCAGATTTAAATATCTGAAATGATTAAATTTACAATTTTTAAACCTCTATGACCGTGAAATTGACCAAAATGGACCATGGACTTGGTAGGGCCCTAGCAATTGGATATGGATACTTTTTTTAAAAAAATCTACACAACTCACAGAGTCCAATTTGACTCATGTTAGTAGGTGACATTTGGCAGTCTCACCAGAAAGATCAAATAAAGTACCTAATAAATAGGTATGGAAACCTTCCTCACTTCTGAGGATGGCCTCTCAGAAATACAGTTGATGCATATTAGTAGTATCCTGGCATGGACCCTAATTCTCCATTGTCATGCACTTTGTGTGTAGAGAGCCATGCATGGCATATACTCTAGAGTTCTGGCATGTAGGTTACTCCACTCTACTTGCTCAATGCCTCACTGTCTACACAGCTATTTATACCCATGCTAGCTGGGGTGCAGAGTCTGTGCTTTATACCCTGCTGTAAGTGTAGACGTGCCCTTAGATTCACCTCTCATTTTGTATTGGCCTGGTGCATGGCAAATGTTATAGGCGACATTATACCTTGAAAAATGAAGGCTATAACAAATAGTATGAAATAAATCATTTCTTCAGCACTTTAGATTGAAAACATTGAGCCCTGTAGGAAGTCAAATTTGTATGATTAATGTTCTGCAATTTAAAAAGTGCTATGAACATTTATTCCTAAAGATCATCATTCTTTGACTACAAGCACCAAAGTGAAGACAGATTATACTGCTTCCAATATAATAAATGCTGGATATAGCTGCTGATATTTATATAATTTTGAATTGAAAAGGTCACATGTTGAATTGGAAATATGACCTTACGTTTATATTAAACAATATTGGACAGCAACTTCTCCCTTCTCTCCTCCCAAGAGAATGCTATTATTAGCTTTTCTTTTTGTAGAGTATTAAACAAATGTCAAGGTTAGTTAAACTCCCATCCAAAACTAATCCTAATCCAATTTAAAATACAGGGTTTGGTAAGTATTTTGTGCACACAGAGACCTAGCATAGACATGAATAAATTGTTTAAGACTATACATTTGTTTAAACAGATGGTATCCATACCACTTTACATTCTGTTGCCAGATAGTTACTATTTAAATTTTTTAAAACAGCTCATCAGAAAAAAAGAAACATTTAATCTGTGTAACATTGAGGTTATACAAATGAAACTTGAAGTTGGAATGTAGCCATTAAGATTCATTATACATAACTGCCAGAGTTAATGCGTTCAAGTCCTGTCCCTAGCTCCCATCCTAAACAACATATCTGTGACCCAAGGAAATCTTGTATTGGCTGAAGGAAATTCTTCCTACTCCAAAAACTGCAGAGGGATTCCGCAGCCATGACTGCTGCAATAGTCTATGTAATAACTAGCGGATACATGTAGCCATAAACACAATGGCCGCACTATGCCCTTCTTTCCCGCTACCCACAGGAGTTCACAGGGAGCCTTTGAAAAATGCAAGTTCTATAGCAGAACAGTACGGCAGACCCATTATTCAGGCTCCTCAAATCCTGCATCAAATGGAACCCCATTAGTTCCAGTCCTCTCAATTGGTACTATGCCAACTTAGAGACCTTTGAGAACCCTGACTAATCAGTGTTGAACCCAAAGCTACCTACCTAAGAAGGGTTCAGAAACAAATTTATTTTCATTGAAGCTGAAAAGGCTACCCCATGTGCAAGAATAGGAATTTTTCTTCCTGGAAAGTATCCACTTGTAAGCATTTCACTGTAATTGTGATTTGGATGGGGTTTGCATTAAGGAAGATGCATGCTACCAAATATTTTTTTAAAGGTAATCTTTAATCATGGAACATTGACCAGTTTGTTAATGGACCAATGACCAAGAAGGTGTTTTTCCACACAGCCCAAATTTTAGCTGATAAATTTTGGAAGAAGTTCACTGATAAAAGCTCAGAGACCAAAGGGATTAAAACCCACACACTCAATAGCTGCCCTTTCTAAGTAACTAGGTTACCAAGTATCAATAGAGTGGTTGGAAATATGTCAAACAATTTTGAGAGATTTACTCAGGGACCACCTAGAAAAGAGTAGTTGCTGAGGGTAGAATAAAACCTCGTGATGTCACACTATTGACAGGGAAAACTATTGCAAACTATTGAATGCTGTGAATTAACATAGAAAAAACGCAACAGTAATAAATTCAGATGTACTGCAGCATAATATATGCTTTGGACCAAGCCTTGTTCTCATTTAATTCAATGGGAGTTTACTCACTGACTTCAACAGGAGCTGAACTGAGTCCTCGGCTCATTTCTCTCCACAGTTGTAGTCATTAGAATTATTTTTGGAAATACTTCATTATTGTTTATAAAATATACGGTAGTACATTTACTAGCATATTATGAAGTCTTATTAATGCAAAACCTCACCATAACACTAAGCAATTATATATTTGCTGAAAAGTGACCACCATTTTTCTGGGCAAATTATACAGTGTGCATTGCAGTAAAGTGCAGATGAGTGAGGATCTAATTGTATATAATTTTTAAAGAATTATTACAGCTGATGAAGAAAACGAAGTTAGATACTGGAGTGAGATCTCGGATCTCAGCACTCATCATATCCCATCCCCCGTCTGTGACCCAAGTTGTTCCTGGGCTCAGATCAAACCACTACTGAGCCCTTGGGTGCAAAGAAACAAAAAAGTGTTTTTATTTGACCTCATTCCTTTTAGGCAGGGGACCACCTGCAGCTACTGAAGTGACAACTGGAGGTGTGGGGTTTGTAGATCCCCATTGCCTCCTCTCACAATAAAAAGGGAGCCTTAGACCTATCTGCAGAGTAGGGCCCTTCCTGTACAATAATAACACTCTTTCTGAACAAGAGAGGTTCAAGCAGCTCCATTACATTGCTGGGACACCCAGGCAGGACTGTAGGTGAGCCAGGCAGGCAATGGGCAAGCCCAGCTGGGTGAGGGTAGGATGGGAGCAGGGTCAGGGGAATGCATTTCATCCACCAACTGATGAGGTGGAGTTTAATAGATAAAGGAAACATATCCTGGGGCAGCATTAACCTTTCCGTGCACCCTCCCCCACCCAGTAAGATGGGAGTCTCATGGGCAGATGCAACTAGGAAAGAAACTGACAGCACAGCTCTATTAGAGCCACATTGCCAGGGAGCCAGGGGCTGGTGGGAGGCCCCACAGACAAAGAGGCAGGTCGCTGTTGCCCAAGATCAAAGTGTTGGTGTCACCAGGCATGGCCCAGTGTTGACGGAGGTGTGGAAAACAACAGTGCCAACGAAGGCTCCCTGTATCAGGCCTCTGCTTGCCCGAACCGCTTCCATGTTTAGACTTTAATTAACCCCACAGGCCAGATGGAAAGAATGGAATGTGTGGCAACTAGTTATCAGTACCAGGAGGCAATTATACAGCCTGCTTGCACCTGGCTGAAGGGAGTGAAACAGAATGACCGGTCAAGAAAAGTTACTAACGAGATAATATGTTCGCTGCCAAGTCTTTATAATGTGCTTGCTGTATGGAAACGCGAGGGGGAGGAGGGGGGGTGAGTAGAGGGAGGGGTAGGTAGTGGGGGGTAATAGAGATGCTTAGCTAAAATCATGTATAAAGAGAGAGAGCTGTATCTGTGTGCAGGATTTGAGATTGCTATGTCTCCCTTGCACCACCTTATTTGGGCTCAAATAAACTTTTTTTTGCTTCTCCACCTTGGTGTGTTTATTGGAAGCGAAGCACACCGGGCAACGAACCACTGTTGCCGTCGCCTCGGGCCTCTGTGCCGGCAACAGTTTTGGCGTCCCTGGGTGGGCTCGAGGCAAAATTGTGCCTTGCCCGGACTCCTCCAATGGCGGCGGACGATGGTCACAGCCGACGCCCAGCGCGCACCGGTGCCTTTACCGGGGGCCTCGGCAGAGACGCGTCAGGCTGACCTTGGAGGACACAACGGTGCAACGCACTCAGATAGTGGAGAAGCAGCTGCGGGCGACGGTGAGGAACCGGTCCTGTGGATAAGGTAGGAACAGTCCAGTGGTGTGGACTTTTGCCTGAGGCTGGGGACGCCCAGCTGTTGTAATTCCCACTAGACGAGAGAGCGTCCTATAGTGGGTCAAGGGCAAGCCCGTGGTATGGGGCAAGGACAGAGTACAGGCAGGGCACGGTGTACACCCTTAGAATGCATTCTGATGAATTGGAAAGTGTTTAAATCAGATCCATTGACTAAAAGTAAACTGAAAAGGTTCTGTACAGTAGACTGGCCTCAGTATCAGCTAGAGAGCCAGGAAAGGTGGCCACCGGAAGGATCACTTAATTACAACACGATCCTTCAATTACTCCTGTTTTGTCAGCGAACAGGTAGCTTCTGAAGCTGTTTGTATGTAGAGCTCTTGTAAAAATCCCTCATCATATGCCCCAGAGCTGCACTGGGAGGAGGACTGTCCGTGGGAATGTCTGTCTCTGTTGGGCTCATGCCATCTGAACTTATTGACTGTGCAGCAAGATAAGATGCATCGTGGTAATAGGAAATAATGGCCTTGGTGTGTGTGTGTGTGTACCAGTGTGAGTGTCCGTTACCGGAAGACGCCCAGACTACCCTGTGAAGCGATTGCTAATGATCAGGAGTATTCTAACGCAAGCCCGGTAACTAGTGGATCTTTAGGAGATCCGACCCACGGTGGGCTGACAGCCTGGCATCGTCCGGCGAGGAAGCTGCCTGGGTCTAGGAATGTGTGAACCCATCTTCCCTCCCCCGCCTTCCTTTCCGTGTGGGCTACTGACAGTCTGATCATCTCACTGGATGCAATCAGAGTACGCGGCGCCGTGTCTCTCAGAGACTAGCCGACGCTCTTTGCTGAAGGGAGGTGTAGGAGAGTCATGGTCATCCCCGTTAGTCTCTCCTGTGTGAGTGTCTTGTAGGGAGAGATCCTTAGTTTATGAGCCGCTAGCGCGGACAGGGCACCCTCTCTGTGTATGTAAGTGGAAAATGGGTAAGGGACAGTCTAAACATTTTACCTCACCCCCTAAGGGTACCCCAGCGTATTATATGTACGTACATTATAGTCCTAAAACCTGCAGGTATTTAGAGAATTGGAATTTTTATATCTAAACAATGTCCATTAGAAGGTACATTCAATCTAAATAAGATCATACATCTCAGAGGAGCTTTTAATCACAAAGAAAAGCCTCTGACACAGTGTGAGCAATTTGTCTAGGAACGGGTTAATTTGAAACTCGGCTAACCCCAGAGATAAGGAGAAAGCTGCTCTGCGTACAAGGTCAAGAATCAGTACAGACTATGTTAAGTACAAAGAAAAACTGCTTTCAGCCCCAGCTGGTTGTGGAAAATAGAGACAGAGGCAAACCAAAGGCAATACAAGTTACAGAACTGAGATTGCATTTGCAAAGCTTAACGGTTCAGTGAGATCCAACAGTTTTTGCAACCCCGAAGCCAGACAGGCAGCTGACCTGAACTGGAATCTCTGAAAGAGATGCCGCAAGAAAGTCCAGGGTGTAAAAGAACAGCCCTCCCAAGAGCGGAAGCATGTTGGAAATTCTGGGAAAAGCTGTATACAGGATAATCTTCCGTCCACCTATTCCCCTTCTCTGAATGTTATATACAGACATGAACAGTCTGGACATGTGTGAGTATTAAAGTGGCTTAAGGCTTGGGGCATTCATGTTCTTCCTGAGTGATGTGGGAGTGTTCAACACTCTCCATTGTTGTTTTATTATTTTTAATGAAGCTTTAAAATTTGGTTATATGGTGTGCTTTCTCTATCCACCCCCCCCCCCACCGTCCTGCAGTGTCAATTTGATCACCTGACATGAGGAATTGATTGGTAACAGAAATTTGTCACAGTTTGGTGAGCAATAGAGAATGGGGGAGCCCTGCAGAATTTACACCATCTATCTGTTTTGCCCTTGTTATTTTATGTTTGCTTTGTTTGGTATTGTTGGTGTTATATGTTGAGGATTGTATGATTAAAGGTGTGCCCACTCTCAGCCGCAGTAAGTCTGAGAACTGGAGGGGGGTTTAGCATTCCTCTCTCGACCCTGGTTGACCGGGAAGGGTGGCAGGTGGATCTACCCCCAGTTGTAGCAGGACTGGGCAATAAAGTGGTTGGAAAAAAGGAAGGACCCGGGTAGTCTTGTAAGTAAAAATGTTTTAGGGAAAAGACCAGAAGGGTGGGGGCAAGTTGAAAAGCCCAGCCTCCTAGCTAAACTGGTTGTGGAATAAGTTGGTACCCATGGAAGCGACGGTTCAGCGAGAAAAGAAGGATCGGGCCCAGGCGGGCAGGCAACAGACAGAGACATTGAAAAACAGGTTGGAACAAGTAAGTGATTTAAGGCAAAGTGCAAAGTTAACTCTATAGTTGCTAAAGGGAACAGCAGTTGAACTTTGTAAGAACACATACAAGAAAATATGGGGTAATTCCCCTGTGTTGTCTGAAATCAATAAAGGTATTTGTGTATTTTAAGTAATAATTGACTGCCCAGAAGGGGCAGACCTCTGTTTTTGTCTTTCAGATAATCAAAGAAAATTAATGCCAGCTGAACAGCATTCAATATACCGTGCATTTACTAATGGAGTAAAGAATTAAGTTTTGTGTTCTATGTTCTGTCTTGTGGTGTTTGTCTTGTGGCCAGAATGGTTGTGTTTAATATTTTCATGGGATGGTCTGGTTTAAAATCAAGTGAAAGGGTTGGATTGAAATGCAGATACTTGTTTTGTTCAACTTAGAATACAAAGTGTTTGGATACATCAGGAAAAATGTGATATACTAAAGTCTAGTACATTTCCTTAAGAGAAAGAAAAACTTTATTGGCCAAATCTGTTAATTGAAAGTTTTTAAATTGATTGTTTAATTGAAGTTATTAAAATTTGCATATTAACAGTCTTTGGAAGCAAGGACATGAAGAGTTAACTCACTCCCCATATTGTGCAAGGGATCCTTCTGGCTACCTCAGACTTCTAGCCAGCGGGCTGGGGATGGTGGGAAGCTATTGGACTAGAGTTTGTATTGAATGAACTCCTCAAAGTGGGTGTGCTTGTCCTGACTTGTTGTTCCAAAGCTCTGTAATAAGGTTAATTTAGTAAAAGGGTATATGTGGCATACATTAAATAATAAGTGTATGTGTTCATTGTTAACAAAAGGTGTATAAATGAAAAGTACAAGTTTCCTTTGTAGGTTAAAAGAAGCCAAAAAGGGGGGCTTAAATATACCCAAGCAGCTGTAAAATCTGCAAAGACACTAATGCAATGTGTTAGGTTTCTTTTCTCACAGGTAAAGAAGCACTATCCGAAGACCCTAGCAGCCCCGCTACTCCTTGGAACCAGAAGACCGGATCAATGTAAAAGACCACCAGCGAAAGACTGCTTTGGCTCCATGCTGGAACGGCCCTTATTAAGTCCTGCTGACTACCAACACCGCTGTGATGTGCCAAAGACTGACTGCCTGGACCCATGATTCTTACTGCAAAAAGACCCCTCCACCTCAGAAGAATTTTCCTACTGATGATTAGCCTATTCCTTTTTCTAGTTCTATTGTGCTTCTGGACAGCAGGGAAAAAGGACAAGGTGACGTGCTGGTTAAACCTCTCCCTTGTCCACGAACAAATCTGCTGTGCCTTTGAATTTTTCTATAAGAAGCAAAACCATTACAGGGTGATGTACTCGTAATCCCTCCCCTGTAGAATGCTGAACTACAACTGTTTCGGGAAAGGAGAAGAAACACTCATTTCACTGACATTGCCAAAGTCCAGGAATTCCTGACCAGAAAGGACATTGAGAACTGACCCTGGTGAAGAAACAAAGAATTACACACTGGCAGGAAGAAACTTGTGGGACTCATGTTTGGGGATGTGGTATTAATTGGATTTTGGGGTTTAATCTACAGGCTGCGCCCTGTGTTTTGGATAAATCTTTCAGTATGTATTGCCCTCCATAATTGGATTTTAAATGACATTGCCTTTATCCAGTTTTCAGATCACTTTTACATACCCAGATTGCTCACAAGGGGCTGCCATTAGATTAGTATAACAGAGAGCCTGGGCTATTTCCTCTGGAAAAAAAAAAGAGGGACCTGAAAGCCAAGAAAATGATGAGAAATTGGGCCAACTAGAAAAGGCCACTAGACTTATTTTTGAAGCTCAGCTATCTTAAGTATAGGCTGGAGTTGGTGAGTTACATGTCATTTTCACCATTAGTCCTATGACCCAGAAGTTACTGACAGAGATGGTATTAAATATCACTGAGGCTGGGAAGGCATTGCAGTGGGATCTAGTATGTTTAGAAATTTCAGGATTTCCTCAATGACCAGCTGATGGCCATTTGGAGTGATCTTGAGCACCAGACTTGACCCACTGCCCTTACAGACGCATCAGGAGTACCATCTGATCTGTGGTCATGAAGACATACTTGGACACTTTCTGGGTGGAAGTGTGTACATTTACAGTGCTCCTTCCAAGCATTTGGACCGGTTAGGGTGGGTGTGGGCTCCCACATACCGAATCCTGCTGGGTCCATGGGGAGCATGCATATGGGACTGAATTATTCACCGAGACATCTGGGAAATTAAACCACTTGGTATACCTACCTGATTTATAGTCAGTGCCCCAATCCCTTAGTTGTTAAATGAACATTCCACTCTTTTGTCCATGCGTTCATTCTTGGGTTGGGGGTGACTAAGCTCAAAAGAGCAGTTGTACATATTTCTGCAAAGCTTCATTGCTTTTTGTCTTTAAAGTTTGAGAAAACTCAGCCAAAAGTTTGTTGAGTATTCTCAAAGGGGGGAGTTGTTGGTGTCACCAGGCATGGCCCAGTGTTGACAGAGGGGTGGAAAACAACAGTGCCAACGAAGGCTCCCTGTATCAGGCCTCTGCTTGCCCGAACCGCTTCCATGTTTAGACTTTAATTAACCCCACAGGCCAGATGGAAAGAATGGAATGTGTGGCAACTAGTTATCAGTACCAGGAGGCAATTATATAGCCTGCTTGCACCTGGCTGAAGGGAGTGAAACAGAATGACCGGTCAAGAAAAGTTACTAACGAGATAATATGTTTGCTGCCAAGTCTTTATAATGTGCTTGCTATATGGGAACGCGAGGGGGAGGAGGGGGGGTGAGTAGAGGGAGGGGTAGGTAGTGGGGGGTAATAGAGATGCTTAGCTAAAATCATGTATAAAGAGAGAGAGCTGTTTGTATCTGTGTGCAGGATTTGAGATTGCTATGTCTCCCTTGCACCACCTTATTTGGGCTCAAATAAACTTTTTTTTGCTTCTCCACCTTGGTGTGTTTATTGGAAGCGAAGCACACCGGGCAACGAACCACTGTTGCTGTCGCCTCGGGCCTCTGTGCCGGCAACAAAAGCAGATCCCAGAAGATCTAGGAGGTTCTCCTCAGCAGGACACCTGGAAGAAACTATGGAGGACAAGCTTGTGGAGATTTCCTTCCCCAAGCCTTTTCCTCTGGGTTTTAACTATACGAGGGGACAGGGCATTAGCCCTGTCATTCCAGCTGTGACAATCTGCCAGTGAAGTCAGTGTGAGCAGGGTCAGGCTCTGGCTCTACATTTGGAAGTTCCTAGCTCTTCATAGCAGTACCGGGCAAGCTCCTAGTCAGGAGGATCATGTTATTTAATCTATTTCCATGCAAGTGTGCATTTTGTAAGAGATTTCACAGATCTCATTTGAACAGATCCCTATGCTGCTAAATGTAATCCCTTTTACTGGATATTGGCACTGTATATCTGTAAAGACCTCACAGGTGAGGTTTTCAATTCTTTTTAAAAATTAGATATTGCCTGGTGTCAGCAAGATCTCCGATTACCATCTTAATAACCACAGGCATTTGAATGTCAGGCATTTGATTCCAGCTGCTATGATCTTTCGTACAACTGTGAGCAACATTCCCCTGGAAAGGAAATGGTGATTTCAGAAAAGACATGCCTCTCCAGGGAGGACTTGGTGACCAGACTAAAGTCATGATCTCACAGACATCAATTAAACAATACTGTTTAGCACTGGCATAGCAATTTTCAAGAACAAGGTACTTTATAAACTTTGCTAACAATATTAATTTGTTAAAAATAACTTGTCATAATGAACTACGCCATTTGTAATCATTCAAAGAGTCTTGTTTAAGACCAATTAAAGTATTTTCTAAAGTCAGTTTTAACTATGCATAAATTAATTCTGGTTTATTCTACAGTTTTTAGATGAGAAAGTTGTAAGTGACTTTATATGATCCTTAGTTTTATAGGCTGTACATACAGTTCTATGAATAGAGAAGGTTAACCTAAGTGACAACATTTTGAGCCTGATTCAAAGCCCACTTAAGTCTTTCAACTGACTTCACTGTGCTCTAAATCAGGTCCTTTGAAGTGCATTATACTGGATTTTGTATTGCCTTTGTTATACACTATTTCACAATATTCAATAATCCACACTAGATCTCCCATTCATCTGAGTGATTTAGTGATGTTCTGTTATAGTTAAATTCTTCACAGACCCTCACAGGTAACAGGATGCCTGGGGTAACCTGTTCATTCCCCTTAGGGCTTGCTCCCCTTTTCCCTTCCAGAGGTGAGTCTGAATAAGCTTAGATAGTGGCTGGCATAACAGAGGAGCAAAACACACAAACCAGTGTGCAAAGGTGAAAATCAAAGCTGGGTGCCCACTACTTTAATTTACCAACGTATGAGGTGCAATTTACATGTTGAGAAGCTGTATGATGGTGTAAGTGGGTGTAAACACTTTAGGAGTCGGGGGATCTAAGTCTAAGTGACAGCATCTTCTACATCAATTTGATCCAGAGAATGGTTTATGCAAAACATTGCTAGACTGGTTTATTCAGAACAATGCTAATTGACAGGTGCCGTCTGCACCAGTTAACCTGGAAAGGTTAATTACAAATTGCCAGAGGTTGATGATAAAAATAAGAGAACAGGAGAGTTAAAGCAACTGTAAGTAAGTAAAAACAGAGAAGAGAGGGAAACCGCTTGCTAACGTTATCCAGAATGATGCTACATCTTCTGTATATTACCGTGTCTAATGGGCCTATTTGGATTTTGTGCTTATTGGATTTTGTGCTTTAATCATTTGTTGGTGACATGATATACTCCTCCCACAAAACAGAAATGAAAAAAAATTACATTAGTACTCCAGGGCCAAACTACTCTCAGTTACACTACTACACCACCACAGAAATCAGATTTTTTTTCAGCATCTAAACGGTGACTAAAATACCAGGGGTGCCAACTGTCAAGATTTTACTGAAAGTCTCTGGTGGTTCTCTTAACATCCCAGCTCCTAGAGGCAAATTATGTCAAAATCTCATCTTTCATTTGAAAAATAAAAGTAAGCTTCCAACCCTCAAGATTGTGAGGAAAAGCCTGAAAACATGACCAATGAGTAACCTTCAGGCTCTGAAACCAGAAGCCAAAACCCTTCAAATAATAATAATAATAAAAAAAAGTCTCATAATTTGTGGCCTGACTCATGATTTTTGAATGCTTGGGGTTGGCAACATTGAAACCCACACACTTAAACCAGACCTCAAGGAGGATGCTACATGGAAGAGCTATTCATCAGTGTCCAGAGTGTATGTACAGCTATGCAAAGATCTGGTGGTAGTGGTGCTGGATGACATTAAATTTCCCTAGAGTTCCTACTCAGCACAGTTTAATCCAGTGACTAGTCCTGGAAAGGCACGCAAACAAGGACATAATAGATGAATGAGCATATTTCAAGGACTAAACAAATAAGTAGCATTTAACTTTTCTCCATAGTAAATGGCACACAACAGAAAACCTGCATTTGAATCAGATGACCTGTTACAGATTATGCCCTCTACAGCAACTTGTCTATGAATAGGAGTAGATGTCTTGCACACAATCCTATGTAATAGTGTCAGCACAGAGCTATAGATTTTTTTTCATCCTGAACAACATACACCACACCACTACGAAGCACAGGACCGCAATTCAGTCAGTGGGGTACTATAACAAAACAGACAGTAGACTTGAAATTCTATTTGCTCAGCTGACAGGACTGCAACTGTTTCAAGTTAATCAGTGATACAAAGTATCCAAAGCAGATCTGCAAGCTGAGCTGAGAATAGGTTCTGCACACATTTCAGGCTGGATGCAAGTCTCCTGGGTTGATGCTGGACTATCTTCCAATTTTGTAATTCTTGGGTTTACCAATACTGCCACTCAGAGTGCTACTTCCGATACTGTTGCATCACCTCTCTGTCTTGTCCTGCCTCACAGAAGGCTAATTCATTCAGTCAGACAACCATTTATTGAATGTGATTTTTAAGTCTCTTGTCATTGTGGTATATCAAAGCTCTATCCCATGGACCAATCCTGGTCATTTCACCTTTGCATCAATACTGATTCTGACACTGCCTATTAAAAGGTGTTCCCGGCCCCTGAAATGAACCAATAGTTAAGGCTGTAAGAAAGTTTTGATTTTTTTGGTTCACAGCCACAGTTTGTTATAGTTGCAGTTTGTGTGTGGTCAGTTCAAGCACCATAACAAAAAATTAAAACCAAAACTTGAGTGGTGTTGCAATGCCACTCACTCATATTTGTCTTGGTTGCCCCTCCACAACAATGGAGGGGGATCTGGGCCAAATTTCAGTGAGTGACATTGCAACCTAGTACATGGTGTTGGAACATCACTCACATCTGCAACTGTAAAAAAGTTGTGTTATGTGTGAAAAGTTGCAGTTTCCACAACAAAATTGCAACCTTCTTACAACCTTAGCAATAGTCCTGTTTTGAAATGCCATGTCCAGGCTACAGCAGTAGTGCTAGCCCTTCTGAGATCACTTAAAGCCTGGCTCTGCAATATAATTGTGAGCAGTTTCCCAGTGTTTGACTGAGGTCACTGGAGGAATCCATGTCCCACAAACACAGTACCAAACCCTCAGGTCTGGATTGCAACTTTCCAAGAAAATGACAGGGGAGGGTGGGAGGAGCTCTTCAATGGTCTTCTAAATGAGAGACTCTTCAAGAAGGGTGGAGGGCTTTGCCCCCACTTGCAAGATACGTTGCAGATCCCTTGTGATTTGTGGGATAGGAGGCCAAAGTGCAGGAGCCAATGGCCTCTTGGTCTATGGCCCCTCCCACCTCCAATCTTCCTGGGTGCACAGCTCCAGTGGAGCCATGCTACAAAGGCTATCGGTGCCCTTCAGAGAGAACCCGTCCATAAAAGGTGTTTCCACTACATGGCGGGGCACTGCAGGAAAAGTAAACTCCAGACATGATCTCCATGGAGCTGGTGAAGAGACTATATGGTCATTCCCAATTCCAACCTGAGCATGGCCATTCTCCACCTTAGTCCATCCTAGCCCCTACACAGATCTCAGTACGAGAGATCCCTCTGCGGGGACTCAGAAAGCACAGAAATAGTTCCACACAGATGACTGATCTCAGAGACATGAACTGGGCCATAGGTTTTAATCAATCAAAACTCCCACTGATTTAATTAAAAATGGAGTAAAGATTTTAGGTTTCGGCCAAGTTTCTTTATAAGTACTATTTAAAATACCCTCAAGCAAAAAGGTACATCCTTCAGCTACATCACTGGCAATGCTTTGCTAATTCATTCATTAAGTAATATTAGACTGAAAATTGCGAGTCAGCAACAGAACAGGAAATTTGCAAAATAGAGAGCTAGTTTTTAATATGGAAAGATTTTTCCAGTTTAATTAAATACTAAAATAAGGAAACTCATCTTTGTGCTTAATATTTTGTTTGGGGGGGGGGGGGGAAGGAGACCTCTTCACTTTTGCATTACTGCAGTGGATAGCTGGGGGGGGGGGTAAGAGGGCTAGCTCAGTGGTTTGAGCATTGACCTGCTAAACCCTGGGTTGTGAGTTCAATCCTTGAGGAGGCTACTTAGGGATCTGGGGCAAAAATTGGTCCTGCTAGTGAAGGCAGGGGGCTGGACTCAATGACCTTTCAAGGTCCCTTCCAGTTCTAGGAGATTGGTATATCTCCAATTATTACCTTTATTACCTTATTAACAACTTGTTCAGCAGCACCTCAACATACGGAACAAATTTAATTTGACAATACCTTGTAGGAAGTTCAGCAGATTTCTGGCAGCATTAATTTGGGTAACTTGAGCAGATTTTCACCTTCCTTTGAGGCTGGAATTGGCTGGGATCACTGCATTTAGTTTCCTTGTATCCTCTGGAAGCTAGGAGCAAATGAAAAAAAATTGCTGAACTTTGCCTCACAGAATCATAGAAATGTAGGACTGGAAGGGATATCAATAAATCATCTAGTCCAGTCCCCTGCACTGAAGCAGGACTAAATATTATCTCCACCCATCCCTGACAGGTGTTTGTCTAATCTGTTCTTTACAATCTCCAATGACAAGATTCTACAACCTCACTAAGTAATTTGTTCCAGTGCTCAAATACCCTTAAAGTTAGAAAGTTTTTTCCTAATGTCTAAACTAAATCTCCCTCGCTGCAATGTAATCCTATTAGTTCTTGTCCTGTCCTCAGTGGTTAAGGAGAAGACTGTATCCCCCTCCTCTTTGTAACAACCTTTTAAGTACTTGAAGACTGTTATGTCCCCCCTCAGTCTATTCTTCCCCACACTAAACAAACCCAATTTTTTCCATCTTTCCTTGTAGGTCATGTTTTCTAGACCTTTCATCATCATTTTCATCGCTCTTCTCTGGACTCTCTCCAGTTTGTCCATCTCTCTCCTGAAGTGTGGTGTGTAAAACTCAACCCAATACTCCTGCTGAGGCCTTATCAGCACGGAATAGAGCGGAAGAATTACTCCTCCTGTCTTGCTTACAACACTCCTGCTAATACATCCCAGAATGATGATTGCTTCTTTTGCAACATTACATTATTGACTCTCATTTAGTTGATTGCCTAAGAAGGAGTACTGCAGAAAAGGATCTGCAGGTTATAGTCAGTCATTTCCTATTTTGTATTTGTGTAATTGATTATTCCTTCTTAAGACTAGTATTTCGCATTTACCCATATAAATAGAATGAAATTAATTTCAGACCATTTCTCCAGTTTGCCAAGAACATTTTGAATTTTAATCCTGTCCTCCAAAGTGCTTACAACCACTCCAAGTGTGGTATCATCTGCTAACTTTATAAGTGTACTCTCTATGCCATTATCCAAATCGTTCACAAAGATATTAAAACAGACCCAGATCCAGGACAGATCCCTGTGGGACCCACTCCATATGCCCTTCCAGCGACTCTGAACTATTTATGACTGCTGTAGCTAAACATTTTAGCACGAGGAGCGAGCAAGCATATTTGCACCCCTTACTAAAGCCCTGCACAGGACTATTCTTTTAATCCCGCTCCCATCCCGTCCCATAATACCCACTCCCACCTGCTCCCACATTGTTTATTTAATTCTTATGCACTCCCACTATCATGGAAGCAGGTCTTTCAGAGCTGGGCAGCTGGAGAGCAGCAGCTGCAGGCCGGGTGCCCAGTTCTGAACGCAGCACCACCACTGCCAGCAGCAGCACAGAAGTAAGTGTGGCAATACCAGGCCTGCTGCAGGACGCTACCCCCTACTGTTTTTTCATCATTTTTCCATCCCATTCTTCCGCAGCCCCCAGCTTTACACCCTGGGTGGCTGCCCCGCTTGCCCCACCCTGGTTATGATCCTGTCATTTATAAGTATTCTGAGTATGGTTTTCCAACCAGCTGTGCACTCACCTTACAGCTAGGCTACATTTCCCTAGTTTGTATGAGAAGTTCATGTGAGACAGTATCAAAAGCCTTACTTAAAGTTGAGCTATATCACATCTACCACTTCCCCACCCCTTCCACAAGGCCTGTTACCCTGTCAAAAAGGCTATTAGGTTGATTTGAAGATTTGTTCTTGTTGACTAAATCCATGCTATTACTTATCAGCATCTTATCTTCTATGAGCTTACAACTTGACAGTTTGATTATTTGCTCCACTATCTTTCTTGGTACCAAAGTTAAAATGACTGGTCTACAATTTCCTAATTGTCCTTATTAGCTTTTTATGGAGGAGAGTGGTTGGCGCCTTATGCTCCACAGGGAGTGAAGAAGAAGCAGCAGCAGCTTTTTATAGATGGACTTCTTCCAGTAGACCCGAATCTCTCCCACCCTCCATGATTTCTCAAAGATAATCGCTAATGGCTCAGACCTCTTGTCAGCTAGGTCCTTAAATATTCTAGGACAGTGGTTTACAACTAGGGGTCTGTGGACTATGTCTAAGGGGTCCGAAAAAGGTTGTCATTACCATAGAACAGTGGTTTACAATCCGTGGTCTGTGGACCACTAGGATGCATTTTGTCAGGCCCTAACGACTTGAAAACATCTAACTTGTCAACGTAAATCTTAACTTGTTCTTTCCCTATTTTAACCTCAGATCCTATCCCTTTTACAGTGATGTTCACTATGTTAGTTCTCCACTCACTGCTAACCTTTTTGGTAAAAATTTGAGGGGGAGGGGAAAAAAGAGACATTTAACACTTTGGTCATTGCAGAGTTCTCTATTATTGTCTTTCCTGCCTCATCAAGTAATGGGCCAACCTTGTCCTTGGTCCTCCATGTCTGGCAAACTAACAGCTTTTAGCTACTTAAAAAGTAATTTGTTCCTTTTTAGTCACAAACCCTTTTTGCTTTTGTAAACTACCAATAACAGCTGAGCTTTTATTTATTTTGAGTCCATTACATAACCACATTTGTTGTCATTTGGTATCTCTCCTACACAAAAGCTGCTCAGGACCTCTAGCACCATTTAGGAAATCTTTTACCTTTTTTGTGAATTGTGGTAACAGCATTTGTTTATTCTGAGTCAATGACAGCATTTGTAAACAAAAAACACCAATTTAACATTTTTCCCCACTGATTCAAGAAAAAGAATCACATGCTTTCAAGCCCTTTTTTCTTCCCATTTTGTGGATCTGCTGCTAGAGATGGAGCAGAGTCTGAGCCTACATCTTGGATGTTCACTCAGAGGATACTGCAATACAGAAATTAACTTGCAGCTGGCCCGTGCCAGCTGACTCAGGTTTGCGAGGCTCGGGCCGAGAGGCTGTTTATTTGTGGTGCAGACATTCAGGCTTGGGCTGAAGCCTGGGCTCTAGGACCTTGCTAGGGGAAAGGTCCCAAGAGCTTAAGCTGCAGCCAGAGCCCAAGCATCTACACCGCAATTAAACAGCCCCTTAGCCTGAGCCCTGCAAGTCTGAGCCAGCTGGTATGAGCCAGCTGTGGGTGTCTAATTGCAGTGTACACATATCCAGAGAGGCTGACCTGCATCCTCCAGTCAGCCCCCATCCACCTGACCAGAACAGCAAGATAAGGGCTCATGAGCCAGTAAACAAGGAGTATATCTTGTATGTGGGAGAGAGCAATTATGTTGGCAGCATTTTACCACTCACCTACGTAGACTGGTATCACTAGCTGAATGCAGCAACATGTAGGCAGATTAACTAAATGGAGCTTATATCCCTTATGGAGGCTCCCCACACTACAAATAATAATGTTTAGTTACTTTTTCTGCATCACCCTATTGCATGTTAATTTTGGGGAAGGGAATATTGTTTCCTTTGGTTGGGGTATTGCAAAATTATGTGTATGAAGAATAATCTAAACTGAGAATTGATATAGCACTCTGCATTTAAAACTTCTCAGAGTCACTTCTGCCCCTTTTATTTTTAGGAGCACTCCTTCACATCTTTATTTGGAATACACTTCTGTCCCATTTCCTTCTTTAGAGACATGCTCCTGTTTCCATTATTACAGAAATTTTTCCTTTTTAAAAACTTGTTTGTGGTGGGGGGCTTTTAAGCCCCATCACATGATAATATATTAACAACATTTCATTTTAGCAGATATCTACTCTGGTCTATATTATGGGAGAATAAATAGGCCAGAAACTAAAATGACAACTCAACACTTTCAAAGTAAAATACAAAATTAATTATAGGAAAAACTAAAAGGAATTTAAATAATATTAGTTAACAACAAAACTAAACCAACCAAAGGAAAGGAGCTAAAAGATGATGATTGCCAAAGGTGTAGAAACTAATAATGCCTAATTCTTGCTTACAGTAGTAGAATGTAATTAAAACTAACAGAAATGCACAACTGTGAGAAGAGAGTCTGGCCCCTAATGTTGAAGAGCCAAAGCCCTATAATTTGTAGTGCCTATTTAACACCTTTCCCACTTCTGCCACTGCTTAGAGTTACTCTGCTCCAGATTTAAAGACCTATTGGAAATGCAAAAGGTTATGAGAGGAGCATGCCACACAGGCTTTGACAAGTTGCCTCCTGACTCATGGATCCCCAGTTGTTCAGTAAGGAGGCTTGACCTTATAAGGTGGCAGCTACTCTGATGCTGACCCACCAAAACAGTTCAGCATAATCACAGTCTTACTGAAGTCCATGTGTCCGCTTAAAATTAAGTGCATGCTAAATTGCCTTGTTCAATTGGTGCAAGAGCATTCAGCACCTTGCAGGTGCACACCCTGACTGCAGAGGGGTTTCAGGGGGCATAGTGGGCAGGGTGTACAGCTGTATTCCTTACCTCATTTCCACATACATTCATGGTTCCCTTCTTCCTGCATAAGTGAGCAGAGAGCATCCTGCCCATTATTATTTAAAGTTCAGCAACTCTTACACTTTCCCATTTCTAATAGTAAACCTGGGAGAATGTGGTGTATGTAGCTCTGAAAATATGACATACTTTTTGTTTTCTGTGTACAGCACCTTTAAATTTCTAAGGACTTTCCTGGTGAGCAGAATCCAGCAGCCATTTTATTCTCAAAACTCAGCACACACTGTAAGAGACAACACTGCATGCTCTTGAACCCACAGAAGATGAAAGTCTATTGTAGTCCCTGGCTATAGAGTAGGGGTGGGCAAACTTTTTAGCCCAAGGGTCACATCTTCGTATGAAAACTGTAGGTGGGCCAGGAATGCTCATGAAATTGGGGTTGGGGTGTGGGCTCTGGGGTGGAGCCAGAAATGAGGAGTTCAGGGTGCGGGAGGGGGCTCTGGGCTGGAACAGGGGATTGGGGGAGGGGGAAAGGCTCCGGCTGGAGGTGCGCGCTTTGGGGTGAGGCTCGGGATGAGGGATTTCGGGTGTAGGAGGGTGCTCCAGGCTGGGACCAAGGGGTTCAGAGGGCAGGAGGGGGAATCAGGGCTGGGGCAGGGGGTTGGGGCACAGGGTGGTGAGGGCTCTCTGGGGTGCAGGCTCTGGGGCAGGGCTGGAAATGAGACATTCAGAGTGCAGGAGTGGGCTCTGGGCTTGAGCAGGGGGTTGGGGTGTGGGAGTGGGGTCAGGGGTGCAGGCTCCAGGTGGCTCTTACATGAAGCAGCTCCTGGAAGCAGCGACATGTCCCCACTCCGGCTCCTGTGTGTTGCCCTGTCCACAGGCACCCCCCTGCAGCGCCCATTAGCGGCAGTTCCCGGCCAATGGGAGCTATGGGGGTGGCGCTTGGTGCGGGGGCAGCACGCGCAGTCCCCTGGCTGCCCCTAAGCGTAGGAGCCAGAGGGGGGACATGCCGCTGCTTCCAGGAGCCTCAGCATACGCGTGCGGAGCTGCCTCTGACCCCACTCCCTGGCTGGAGCGTGGGAGCAGGGAAAGCCCCAGACGCCACTCCCCAGCAGGAGCTTGAGGGCCAGTTTAAGCCATCTGGAGGGCCGGATGTTCCCCTGGGCCATAGTTTGCCCACCCCTGCTAGAGAGCCTTTTTGTTGTTGTTTTTTTTAAATTCACTCTGGAAAGCAGGGCTGCCCGGGAGGGGGGAGGGGCAAGTGAGGCAATTTGCCCCAGGCCCCCATGAGAGTTTTTCAGGGCCCTTCACTTGCTCCAGGGGCCCCCAAAAACTCTTGCGGGGCCCCCAGAGCTTCTTCCACTCTGGGTCTTCGGCTGCAATTTGGCAGCGGGGGCGGTTCTTCTGCCCCGGGACCCGCCGCCGAAGTACCCTGCCGCTGAAGACCCCAGGCCCCCTGAATCCTCTGGGCGGCCCAGCTGGAAAGGCTCAAGCTTTTAGTTCTGGACATCCCCTGTTCAATCCCCAGTGTTTGCTATAACAGTCATTGCAGTCTCATGAAAGCTTCACTTTTGTTCTCATTCTAAAATAAAGGTCATTCAGATTTAAAGTATGTTTAAAGTATCTCTTTGTGAAACATATCACAGGCACATACAGTTCATTCTGAGAGAAAAAAAGCCTTTCAACAGGGGAACTAAAATGTTGTTTTTTTTAAAAACAGAACTAATATAGCAGAATTGGCTGGAAGAAATGTGATCAAAACCACACTGCTAGCTAGAAACTTAATGGATTGTGGAAACAATTGTTGGAAGAAAAAAAAAGGCACATCAAGAGAATGAATCCTGAATATAAACCTTCAAAAAGGTACACACTGTATACCATTATAGTATTTGCTAGATGCAGGTTTTATTTCCATATATCTGGGTAAACCAGGTACAATGCTGGTTCAGTTGGTAAAGCAACAGCCCTTTTACCTTCATTTCACCTAAAGTGAACACTGATGAAAAATGTTTTAGACATAATAAGGACATCAGCCTGTTCACAAACATTGCAAAATCCATTATATGTGATTAAGAAATATTTTTGTCCCCTGAACCAACAGTTTTTCAAAAATGCATATACTTACAAATCCTTTAGCAGATTTTATAAAACCTGGGGCTATATTGTCTCAGAGGTTACTTTGTGAATAGCCCTATGTCTCACACGATCCTACTTCATGTGAATCTCAGGGGATCCATGGGGCTTGGGAGACAGACATGTTACTTTTGTGGGAAGGAAACCCTGCCTCGTGGTGAAAGAATTTGGAGGGAAAACTCCTGGAGTTTTCCAACCCAAAGCCTCCTTCCTATGAGTGTTTTCAAGGGAGTGGGTGATCATGCCCACTGAATTTGGGAGAGGAAAATATAGGCGAATAAAAAAATAATTACAAGTGATAGATCATTAAATCAGTTCTGGAGTAATCAGAGATTCCATGGAAATCATCATAGAATCATAGAAGGGACCTCGAGAGGTCTTCTAGTCCAGTCCCCTGAATTCAAGGCAGGACTACGTATTATATAGAGCATCCCTGACAGGTATTTGTCTAACCTGCTCTTAAAAATCTCCAGTGACTGAGATTCCATAACCTCCCTAGGAAATTTATTCCAGTGCTTAACCACCCTGACAGTTAGGAAGTTTATCCTAATATCCAACCTAAACTGCCCTTGCTGCAATTTAGGCCTATTGCTTCTTGTCCTATCCTCAGAGGTTAAAAAGAACAATTTTTCTCCCTCCTCCTTGTAACAACCTTTTATGTACTTCAAAACTCGTATGTCCCCCTCAGTCTTTTTTCCATTAGACTAAACAAACCCAATTTTTTAAATCGTCCCTCATAGGTCACGTTTTCTAGACCTTTCATAGAATATTAGGGTTGGAAGAGACCTCAGGAGGTCATCTAGTCCAATCCCCTGCTCAAAGCAGGACCAACACCAACTAAATCATCCCAGCCAAGGCTTTGTCAAGCCAGGCCTTAAAAATCTCTAAAGATGGAAATTCCACCACCTCCCTAGGTAACCCATTCCAGTGCTTCACCACCCTCCTAATGAAATAGTGTTTCCTAATATCCAACCTAGACCTCCCCCACTGCAACTTGAGACCATTGCTTCTTGTTCTGTCATCTGCCACCACTGAAAACAACCGAGCTCCATCCTCTTTGGAACCCCCCTTTAGGTAGTTGAAGGCTGCTATCAAATCCCCCCTCACTCTTCTCTTCTGCAGACTAAATAACCCCAGTTCCCTCAGCCTCTCCTCATAAATCATGTGTCCCAGCCCCCTAATAATTTCCATTGCCCTCCGCTGGACTCTCTCCAATTTGTTCACATCCCTTCTGTAGTGGGGGACCACATCTGGATGGAATACTCCAGGTGTGGCTTCACCAGTGTCGAATAGAGGGGAAAAAAATCACTTCCCTCGATCTGCTGGCAATGCTCCTACTAATACTGCCCAATATACCATTGGCCTTCTTGGCAACGAGGGCACACTGCTGACTCATATCCCCTATGTCCTTTTCTGCAGAACTGCTGCTTAGCCAGTTGGTCCCCTACCTGTAGCGGTGCATGGGATTCTTTCTTCCTAAGTGCAGGACTCTGCACTTGTCCTTGTTGACTCTCTGATTTCTTTTGGCCCAATCCTCCAATTGGTCTAGGTCAATCTGGAGCCTATCCTTACCCTCCAGCATATCTACCTCTTTCCCCAGCTTTGTGTCATCTGTGAATTTGCTGATGGTGCAATTCATCCCATCATCCAGATCATTAATAAAGATGTTGGACAAAACTGATCCCTGGGGCACTCTGCTTGATACCGGCTGCCAACTAGACAGCGAATCGTTGATCACTACCCTTTGAGCCCGACAATCTAGCCACTCTCTATCCACCTTATAGTACATTCTTCCAATCCATACTTTAACTTGCTGGCAAGAATACTGTGGGAGACTGTATCAAAAGCTTTGCTAAAGTCAAGATATCACATCCACCACTTTCCCCATATCCACAGAGCCAGTTATTTCATCATAGAAGACAATCAGATTGGTCAGGCATGACTTGCCCTTGGTGAATCCATGTTGACTGTTCCTGACCACCTTCCTTTCCTCCAAGTGCTTCAAAATGGATTCCTTCAGTACCTGCTCCATTATTTTGCTGGGGATTGAAGTGAGGCTGACCGGTCTGTAGTTCCCCAGGTTCTCTTTCTTCCCTTTTTTAAATATAGGTACTATATTTGCCTTTTTCCAATTGCCCAGGACCTCTCCCAATCGCCACGAATTTTCAAAGATAAAGGCCAATGGCTCTGCAATCACATCAGCCAACTCCCTCAGCACCCTTGGATGCATTAGATCTGGACCCATGGACTTGCGCACACCCAGCTTTTCTAAATAGTCCTTAATCAGTTCTTTCACCACTGAGGGCTGCTCACCTCCTCCCCATACTGTGTTGCCCAGTGCAGCAGTCTGGGAGCTCACCTTGTCTGTGAAGACTGAGGCAAAAAAAAAAATAGCATTGAGTACTTTAGCTTTTTCCACATCATGTCATTATGTTGCCTCCCTCATTCAGTAAGGGACCCACAGTTTCCCTGACCACCTTCTTGTTGCTAGGTGTAGAAACCTTTGTTACCCTTCACATCCCTTGCTAGTTGCAACTCCAATTGTGCCTTGGCCTTCCTGATTGCACCCCTGCATGCACAAGCAATATTTTTATGCTCCTCCTTAGTCATCTGTCCAAATTTCCACTTCTTGTAAGCATCCTTTTTGAGTTTAAGCTTACCAATGATTTCACTGTTAAGCCAAGCTGGTCACCTGCCATATTTGCTATTCTTTCTGCACTTTGGGATGGTTTGTTTCTGCGCCCTCAATAAGGCTTCTTTAAAATACAGCCAGCTCTCATAGACTCCTTGCCCCCTCATATTAGCTTCCCAAGGGATCCTGCCCCTCAGTTCCCTAAGGGAGTCAAAGTCTGCTTTTCTGAAGTCTAGGGTCTGTATTTTGCTACTCTCCTTTCTTCCTTTTGTCAGGATCCTGAACTCAACCATCTCATGGTCACTGCTGCCTAGGTTGCCACCCACTTCTACTCTCCCCCCGCCCAGCCCCAATTCTTCCCTGTTTGTAAACAGCAGGTTAATCATTTTTGTTGCTCTTCTCTGGACTTTCTCCAGTTTGTCCACATCCTTCCTGAAATGTGCCCAGAACTGGACACAATACTTTAGTTTAGGCCTAATCAGTGCAGAGTAGAACGGAAGAATTACTTCAGTATAGGGCTGTCTTGCGTTTTGCCTACAACACTCCTGCTAATACATCCCAGAATGATGTTTGCTTTTTTTGCAACAGTGTTTGACTGTTGACTCATAGTTTGTTGTGTGATCCACTATGACCCCCTGATCTCTTTCTGCAGTACTCCTTCCTAGGCAGTCACTTCCCATTTTCTGTGTGTGCAGCTGATTGTTCTTTCTTAAGTGGAGTACTTTGCATTTGTCCTTATTGAATTTCATCTTATTTACTTCAGACCATTTCTCCAGTTTGGCCTGATCATTTTGTGTTTTAATCCTATCCTCCAAAGCACTTGCAACCCTTCTCAGCTTGGTACCATCCACAAGCTTTATAAGTGGATGCCATTATCTATGCCATTATCTATGCCATTATCTAAATCCTTGACGAAGATATTGAACAGAACCGGACCCAAAACTGATTCGTGTGGGACCCCACTTGATATGCCCTTCCAGCTTGACTGTGAACCACTGATAACTACTATCTGGGAATGGTTTTCCAACCAGTTATACACCCACCTTGTAGTAGCTCCACCTAGGTTGTATTTCCCTAATTTGTTTATGAGAAGGTCATGCAAGACAATACCAAAACCCTTACTAAAGTCAAAATATACTACATCTACTACTTCCCCCCATCCACAAAGCTTGTTACCCTGTCAAAGAAAGGTATTGAGTTTGTTTTACATGATTTTTTCTTTGACAAATCCATGCTGTTACTTATTACCTCATTATCGTCTAGATATCTGCAAATTGATTGCTTAATTATTTCTTCCATTTCTTTCCAGGTACTGAAGTTAAGCTGATTGGTCTGTAATTTCCCAGGGTTTTCCTTATTCCCTTTTTTATAGATGGACACTCTATTTGCCCTTTTCCAGTCCTCTGGAATCTCACCCATCTTCCATGACTTATCATTGAGTTAACAGTGCTCAGATACCACAGTGACCTGACATGTGTGGCATGAAAACCATATAGAACTGAAAAGATTGGAAATGTCAAGGATTGGAAATTTCCTGTATTAAGAGAAATAAAATAAAGGAACAATGGTCACACAGCTACTAATAGGAAGGCATAATTATAGTGGATGACATTTAATCTTGGTCAGTTGCTGCCAAAAGAGCTGTCAACTATTCTAGCCTAAGTATTTAATTTAAATTCATTTCTCACTTCCTTCAAGTTCTCATTTCTAGTCCAGCTATAATCAACATTCTCTGTACTAGGGTAGCAATACGTTATTGCCATTCTTGGCCTTTAAGTCAGTCATCTTCCACTCAGGAAAGTGAATTTAAAAGCACTGCTACGGTGCCATGGGTTTCATATTAAGCAGATTCCTTTTCATTGTGTTGTAGCTGCTCATCTCAAACTGACGTTGAACACCAATCATCTCTTTGTCAATGTCACAAGTTACATAGTATCGATATCTGATTTTCAAGCAGTAGCTTCAGCAACACATTCTAAATGAAACGTGGAGAAGATAAAAGCAGTAAGAAAAGAATCCTATTTCTAACTGAACTGGGAATTATCTGGGGCCAAATCCTGTTCACTTTACTCATGCAAGTCTCCACTGAACCAATATTTTTACTCATAAGAATTTTAACAGAATTTGTCCCCTGATATAACCGTAGATTTCAGTGACAGTGTAATGTGCTTACACCAATCTGAATACAATTCCCTCATGTTCTTCACTGCCACCAATCATCATCTTAACTCTCTCTGTACATCTCAGTTACCTGAATGAGTCATAATCTGGTTCTCAGTGTTTTATTTTCTTCCTGCATTCAAATTCAAGTCACGAGCCAAATTCAGACCTAACGTGCAATCACCCTGACTTTTGGAGTTGTTACCACTTCCATTACTTCTGAACTTGGCCAGTCATTCTTTCTATGACTGAGGTGCACTCAAGTGAAGTTGGCGGGCTCTTCCACAGATTGACTGAAGTCCTGATTAGCCAAAGTTTACTCAAGTTCCCTGAAACCTTCTAATTGTCCAGTTACTGATTTCAACTTTGTGACTACAAAGCCTGCTGTACTGGTTCCAATGATTATCCAACCCTCCAATTATCTCAAGTTCTGGGGCATCCTCAAGACCTTTTGGCAATCAGGACTGCACTTTATCTGGCATTTGGCATGGATTAATGTGTTTGATTAATAAGAAATCAAGTGTAGTGTACATAAAGTTTTAAATACATAACTCCATTATTTCTGTAACAACTTTCTTCAACAAACTAAAAGTACTTGCCCTCCCTCAGGACTACATGCATTCTAAGCTGAAGGTTTTTAACTTCACCTGTTTTTGGAGGTATCCAAGCCCAAACAAACAAAGATTTTGAAAACATTAGAAGTACTGTTTTCCCCTATATCAATGGTTCTCCACCAGTGCTACAGGTAGCCCTGTGGGGTACGCGGACGTCTTCTGGGGAGTGCATCAACTCATCTAGATATTTGCCTAGTTTTACAACAGTCTACATAAAAAGCACTATTGCAGTACAAAGTAAAATTTCATACAGACAATGACATGTTTATACTGCTCTATATACTGAAATGTAAGTACAATATTTATATTCCAATTGTGTTATTTTATGATTATATGGTAAAAAATGAGAAAGTAAGCCATTTTTCAGTAATAGTGTACTGTGACGCATCTGTATTTTTATGCCTGATTTTGTAAGTAAGAGAGGTGAAACTTGGGGGTACGCAATGCGCATCAGACTCCTGAAGAAAAGTATCATATGGGGCAGTGGCTCTCAACCTAAAAACTGCCCAACTGGTATTTTACCAAACATTGCTATTAAAGGGAAAAAAAAATCAAACAAACTAGCTTTTTGCTGATAGTACGCAGGATAAATCTCAGCCCAAAATTATATTTTTATTAGCATTATAAATATCTGAGAACAAAGGTTTATACTGAAAAGTATCTCCTCAGACATAACTATAATATTTACTACTGCCACACTAAAATGAGGGTTTTTGATGTCACGGTAACAATGCAGTACTTAATATATTGCATCTGCAAAGGGCTTTTCAAACATTTTCAAATTGTTTAGCAGCTGAAAAACAGACTATAGACTAAAGAAGTTTCTCTGGAACTTTTTCAATGCTAAATAAGACTCTCTTTCATTATTTATAAACTTGGTAAAACAAAAAGGTCTATGAAACAACAACATACTGCATTTTAAATTATGTTGTGACCATATTATTTACCCTGCATGTCATCACTAGATTCCTTTAGAGTCTGATCCAAATAATAAAAACCCTTACAAAAATGTATCTGAAAAACAACTTTTGAACAATCCCTGCAGGCCCTGATCCTGTACGCTTCCCCATGTGGGCTGACCCCAAGTCTCTGCAAATGCAAGTGATTCACCCACATAGTACAGCTAGCAGGATAGAGTCTTAGAGTCCAATCCTGATCCCTTTTATTTCAAGGGGAGTTTTGCTATTCACATTCATGGGAACATGAATTTACTTTCTAAATTAATATGTGTGGGAATAACTTGCAAATTATTAACACCCCCAATACTAAAGCAAGCCATATTGTAATCTTTTGGCAATTTACATCTTTAAACCAAATATATCTGAGTTCAACAATACTGATATTTTTCATCAGGGTGTGTAAGAACATTCTTTAAACATAGCCATCCAGACCCATATTCGAAGTCTGGCTTCAGTCTGAATGGTGATTTTTCAAAATCGGCAACATGGGATTTCAGGCTTATTGTTTCTCAATTATTTCATACAAAATCTGTTCCATGTATACAGGGGTTGCAATTTGGTTGGTTGTTTTAATTGCCAGCCCTACAAATTCAGCTAGGAACTTGAAAGCCAAACTGTGTTTTTTCTGGCTCATCCATCAAGACTAAAAGATGCCATAGGCTAAACTCTGCCTTCAGTTATACCTGTGCAATCCCATAGTCATTAGATTCTTTAAATTGCTGCACCTGAACAACCCCATGGTTTTCAGTAGAGCTGCCTAGGTTTAACCAGTAGGGTTGTTTTCAACGTAACCGAGGGCCAAATTTGGTCCTGCAACTGGAAGTAAGGCACCAATCCCACAAATATCTCCCCATTTATTTAAGCACATGAGTAGTTTCATTGAAGTCCATGGTATTGGAGATTTTAATCATTCCTTTAACATGCATCAGCTAGGAAAGAATTCAGATCCCCCTTTTTTAATTGGTGGGCTAAAGCTTATTTTTGTCCCCAAGTTAAGTAGATACCAGTCTAAATACAAACAAGAACAGCTGTGGCATTTAAGATGGCATTTTACAGGCAGAAACACCAGGCTTTTTGTTTTGTTTCTGAAACAAAAGTTGTCTAAAACCTGTGTCACAATTGAGACCAGAGCAACTTTTTGTATACAAGTTATAAACCTCCAAGGCTAGTAAAAGGGGATAGGGAGATTAAAATAGAAATATTGACTCATCTATCAATAGTCATTAGTGCAAAGAGAAGCCACTGAACAACGCATGAAAAGTCCTGTTCGATTTATTTCAGAGCACATTTAATACTCCCAGTGACGTGCAATCCCGATGTTTGAACTAAAGTGACGGATACATACAACAGTGCAGATCCCCGTTTAAGTACTGCGGTATAAAGGCAATCCCTTCCACCTCGCCTCCAGGATGGCTTATTTTTCGATCACACACACATATACATATACACATACATACACACACACACCCCGCCCTAAAACGAGACTCTGGCTGTTGCAACCTTACAATGCAGCCAACACCATCGCCGGGCACAGAAACCCAAAGCATCAGTCAGTGTTTAAGCGTCTCCTTGGCAACCAAGCCTCCCCACACTCCTCCCTGGCTGGGTGGGTGCAGGACCCCACTGACACGTTGGGGAAACTAAGTGGAGAGTGATTGATTCGCGCGGGGACAGCGCACCCCACGCAGGCTGGACTCCCTTCCCTTGCAGGTTGCGCTCCTCCAGCCCTGCGGCCCCGCGCCAGCCCCACTGCCCAGCCCCGGGGGCAGCGACCCCTGATTAGGTAACAGCAGCAGGCGCCTCCTGGCGCACAAAGGGCTCGCTCACCTCCCCGGGCGACACAAAGCGGCTGCGGCTCTGCACCAGCCTCGGCCGGGTGCGGTCTCTCACGCGCCGGGCGGCCGGGCGTCTGGGTGCCTCTCCGCGGTCTCGGTGCCTTTGGGAGCCAGGCGAAGCGAAGGAACCGCGGCGGCCGGGCTGCCCACGGCGGGACTGAGGGGCCGGCAGCGGCTGGGCAGGAGGAGCTTCTCCTCTGCCTCCTCCCCGCGGGCGGCGGCAGCGGCGGCCCGGGCGCCTTCCCTCCAGTGCGCAGCGGCGGCAGCAGCAGCACGGGCCGGGCAGCGCGGCGCGCACCTGCAGGAGGAGGAGCTCGGCAAGGGCATCGGGAGGGCTGGCGGGCTCGCTCGCTTGCAGGCGGGCACCAGGCGAGCTCCTGTGCCGCAACCTGCGGCCCCTGCCCTCTCCCACGCGCATCCTTCCCCCCCGCCCCCGGCCCCCTCAGCTGCCTTGGCCTGGCTAGAGCTGCGTGCGGCCGAGAGGAAGGATAGGCCAGTGGCTCACAGGCTTCCTGGGCCACTCCCGTCGGGTGTGTGTCTGCCCCCACACGTTAGGGTGCAATTGCACTGTGGGTAGGCAGCCCTCTGCTGGCTTTAAACTAACGAGCCCAGGTGACGATAGTAGTGAAGATGTGGCAACGCAGGCTTCGCAGTAGGCTAGCAATGCATGCCAGCAGCCCTGGCGGGGTTTGGGCTTGTATGAGGGCAGCTAGCCTGCATCGACACCCCATGCCACCGTGTCTCCACTACCGTTGTTACCTGGGCTAGCTAGATTATAGCAAGTGTGGGTATGCTTATCCTCATTACAATGATACCTTAATTTGCAGCACCTCTCTGGGCCCAAGTTCCTCATCTGTGTGGAAGCAAGGAAAGAAAGAGAGGGTTTAAGTGCAGCCATTTAAGTGTCAGAGACAGAGCAACTGTTTTGTCAAGTCTTAGCCTAATATCGCGAGACCCATAGAAGCAGGGATCACAGTCAGAAATGAGTGGAAAACAGCAGAATAGTCAGTGTGACCTAGTCTTGAGATAACGATGTTTGAGAAGAGAAAGTGAGAAAATACTGGAATAGATAGCAAATAGCCTAAATAAAATGCAAATGTTTTTAATTAATGCACGCAGGGCCACCCAGAGGATTCAGGGGGCCTGGGGCAAAGCAATTTCAGGGGCCCCTTCCATAAAAAAAAGTTTCATTACTATAGAATACTATGTTCTTGTGGGGGGCCCTGTGGGGCCCGAGGCAAATTGCCCCACTTGCCGTCCCCGGGTGGTCCTGAATGCATGTCACAAAGAGGTATAAAAGCTTGTGTGATTTTGTTTGTACTTTGGAGAAACCGAGGCAGAGATGCTCTCTGTCAGCTGTGTTCTTCCCTGCGTATCCTGAATAAAGCTGTCTCTGATTTTGTTGCTTCCAACCCGAGAGTGGAGTTCGTTTCTTCCACATCTGTAAAAGAGGGACAATACCCCCCTACCAGACAGGGCTGGCTCTAGGCACCAGCGTCCCAAGCATGTGCTTGGGGCGGCACTTCTCAAGGGCGGCATTCCGGCCCTTTGGGGTGGCACGTTTGCTTCGGCGGCAGCACGGCGGCTTTTATTTATTTATTTATTTATTTTTGCTTGGGACGGCAAAAAACCAAGAGCCGGCCCTGCTACCATACAGAGGTGTTTTGATGGTAAATGCATTAAAGATTGTGAGTTGCTCAAATGCTATGGAATTAGGGCTGTAGAAGTACCTAAAATTGATTATTACCAAACCTGTTATGTGGCATGATAAATTTGCCCAGCACTTTAGTATAGCTAAGACACAATCCCTGCCCCAAGTGCTTACAATCTAAACAACACAGACAGGGACTGACAAAACACACAATTTGAGGACAGGAAGGTTGAGGGGATTATTAATGATGGAGGGGGGTATGCTTGGAAAGATGGTTCACCCATGTGAGCTGTGACCTAAAGTGATCTTAAAGGAGAGAGCAAATGTATCATGTATCTAACAGCCATGTTCAGACTGTCCACTGGGATACTCTCCTTTAGAGGCCTGGCCTGACTGACTACTAAAAAAAGAATCCACTTGTTGATTGTCAGGATGTGCTCACTAAAAGCCAGTCATAGTTAAGAATTTATTTGAAGAGTGAAATTGTCCTATGGTTATTGGAAACTGGAAGCTAGACAGCTGGCAACACACTGTGTTTACAGAGAGAAGGAATAGCTTTATTTATTTCCCACTTCCTCTCAAGAACAATAATGAATTTCTAGTTATGTCATTTACAAAGAGTATGCTTCTGCTAAAGAGATGAACAAATTATCCTTACAAATATACCTGTCAGACCTTTGGGAGTGTGTGTGTGTGTGTGCGCGCGCGCACATAAAATAAGGCATATATGCCACAAATAGAGACATTTTTTTTTAATGTTTTAAAAAATCTGACTGGACTTGGAGACTAGATTTTATGTAATTTCTTTCTAGCTGCAACAGAAGGCAGCATTACCGGCTGCCAAAACATGGCCCTCCTTCAGCCTTAGGGTAGTGCTTGGGTGAACTCGAAACTGAGGCTGTTTTCACATGGGCACAGGCATTTATTTTACTTGTTTTGACAAAATAAAGGAGCAGTAAATTATAAATCTCGGCTCTGCACTTGCATAGCTATGAGGCCCATGGGACATTAAGAGGCGCCAGCTAACATTAGTACAAAAGGGGGGGCAGGTTCTAGCCAATTGTTGTAGGGACTTTTAAAGAAGCATTTTTCCTGGTAGCCTTTTGATACAGTGGGTAGATTTTGCTGCTAATACAGTTTTAATATCTGGGCCTCAGTACTTATGTAAGAAATAAAATATTATTTTATATACACAAGGCAAGGGATCACCAGATCTGGGTTCTGCCTCAGACTTACTGTGGCCAGTCATGTCAGCCAGAATTTTCAGATGAATGTATCTGGTTCAAAATCAATTGAAGTTAATAGGAATCTTTCTGTTACTTTGGATCTGGTCTTAAATAAATAATGTTTGTGGGCCAGATCTTCAGCGGGTGTAAATTTACCTCAGTTTCCTCCGGAGATGGAGGATCTGACCCTGTGTTTGCATGTTGCTTGCTGTATGAGACCATTTTACTGACTTCACTTTGCCTAAGAAGTCTTCTAATAAACACCATTTCCTGTCACCTCTCTCAGCTACATCCTCTTAGTTAGGAAAATCTATACTAAATGTGAAGTCCTGTCTAGTTCATCTGTAGCAGGCCTTTTTATTTAAAGGAAGTGCTGTAATACAAAGAGAAGAGGTGTATGTATTCCTGTTTTTGAGCTTGGAGGGCTACAACAAACCACTTAAAAGCCATTCTGCTAAGCATTGCAGAAACCTATGGGATCTGTACCTGGCTCTGGTGCCAGTAGAACTAAAGGAATGATCTAAGGCAGGGGTGGGAAAACTTTTTGACACAAGGGCCACATCTTGGTGGGGAAATTGCATGCAGGGCTGGGGCAGGGGGTTGGAGTGCGGGAGGGAGTGTGGCTTGTGGGAGGGGGTATGGTGTGCAAGAAGTGGCTCAGGGCAAGGGGTTGGGGCAGAGGAGGGGTGTGGGGTATATGAGGGAGCTCAGGGAAGGGGGTTGGAGTGCAGGAGGGGTGTGGAGTGCAGGAGGGAGCTCAGGGCAGGGGTACAGGGAGGGGTGTGGAGTGCAGCGGGGGGCTCAGGGCAGGGGTACAGGGAGGGGTGTGGAGTGCAGCGGGGGGCTCAGGGCAGGGAGTTGGGGTGCAGGAGGGGTGCACTGTACAGCAGGGGGCTCAGGGGAGGGAGTTGGGGTGCAGGGTGCAGGTGGGGAGCAGCTCCGGGGTGGCAGCAGCGTGCACCAGTGCCAGGGCAGGCTCCCTGCCTGCCTGCCCTGGCCCTGGCCCTGGGCCCACACCGCTCTGGGAAGTGGCCGGCACCACATCCCTGCGGCCCCTGAGGGATGGGGGGCAGAGGGTTCTGCGCGCTGCACTTGCTTGCGGATACTTCCCCTGAAGCGCCCATTGGCCACGGTTCCCCATTCCCAGCCAATGGGAGCTGCGGGGGGTGGTGCCTGGAGGCAGTGGCACGGGCCCACTGTTGTGTATTTGGTTGTCATGGTTTTTGTTGCTATGGCAACTAAGTTAGATTATTATGGGTTAGCTCAGCCGGTTTCAACCAGCTGAGTGTGCTCTCTGTATATCTATAAATAAAATGGAGGTTTTGGTTAGCTGCCTGCTCTCTGGCCTCAAGTGATTGCTTCCTACACCGGCTGCCCCAAGGATACAACACTGGCGACGAGGGTGAGACTCGGTGCTGCTCCAGTAACAGAAGGAAGTAGAAGTTAAGGTAAAGAACAAACAAACAAAAAAAGCTGCTTGTTTGCACTGACTGTGAAAGTGAAACTAAAAATCATGGCTACTCTGACCAGGCCCCTGGAGCCTTTTGATGAGAATACAGAGCAGTGGCATGTGTATACTGAGCGTTTTGAGCTTTTTGGTATTGCAAATGACATTACAGAAGCGAAGAAGGTGCCAATATTCTTAACTGTTGTAGGGGCTAAAACCTACTCTCTGCTACGCAGCTTACTACACCCTGTTAAGCCTGAGACTAAATCTTACAGTGACATTGTGGAAATCCTGGGGTCTCATTTCTCCCCAAAACCACTGGTAATTGCTGAAAGATATAGGTTCCACAAAAGAGACCAAAAGGAAGATGAAACAGTTGTACAATTTGTAGCCATTTAAAAAAAGCTAGCAGAACACTGTGAATTTAAAGAGATGTTAAATGATGCCCTGCGTGACAGGTTAGTGTGTGGCCTCTGCAGTGAAGCTATACGGAAGCGCCTACTGACAGAGGCTCAGCTTACATTACAGAAGGCTGTTGATATTGCTGTCTCCATGGAACTGGCTACAAGGGAGGCACAATACATCGGTGCATCCCCTAGGGTGCAAAAAGTGTCACAAGAACTGACCCACAAAACGGTGCAGAGTCAAGAATGTTACCGCTGTGGTAAGCTGGGTCACCAGGCATCAGAATGTTGGTGTAAGGACCTGGTGTGTCGACACTGTGGCAAAAAGGAACACATTGAGTATGCCTGTAAACAAAAGAAAAAGAGGCCTGTGGTCTGGCCGACAAAAAGAGGAACCTTGCATACCCTAGAGCAGACCCAGGATGATCAAGGTGACACCTCCTCACAAGAGGAAGTGCCACTGCATGTTTTGTCTTTGGCAGCGGGCTCACATGAATACTGGGTAACCCCTTTATTGGAGGGCAAACCTATACGCATGGAACTAGACACCGGTGCAGCTGTCTCGCTGGTTCCTGAGACTGTGTATAAGGAAAAGCTACAGCATCTTCCGCTTAAGGCAACAAAAACTGTTCTGAAGACGTATACAGGTGAAGCTGTGCCCATGTTGGGCACTATTGATGTTAAGGTGGAGCTCAATGGACAGGCGGCTAAATTGCCACTGTTTGTGGTGAGAGGTGACTACCCAGCCTTAATGGGTAGGTCTTGGCTTGGGAAGATTCAACTGAACTGGGCAGAAGTGCACCGGATGACTAAAGAAGAAACCAGTCTAACCCCTATTCTAAGGAAACATGCTGCTGTTTTTGGAGATGATTTGGGAAGTATGAAGGGAATCACGGTGACATTGAACATTAAACCTGACAGTCCACCAAAATATCTGAAAGCCCGAACTGTGCCATATGCCATCAGGCCAAAAGTTGAAGCAGACCTGGAGCGCCTGGTCACCAATGGAGTCCTAATACCAGTTACCCATAGCTCATGGGCCACTCCTATCGTTCCAATAGTGAAGAAAGATGGCTCTCTCCGGATTTGCGGTGATTTTAAAGTCACTGTCAACCCAGTGTTGTGTGCAGAGCAATACCCGCTTCCCCGCATCGATGACCTCTTCGCAGGCCTGGCTGGGGGACAAAAGTTCAGTAAGATTGATCTGAGTCAAGCATATTTACAGATGCACGTTGATGAAAAGTCCCAAGAGCTGTTGACTATTGTGACTCATAAGGGGCTTTATCAATACTGTCGCCTACCCTTCGGAATAACATCTGCTCCCGCCCTGTTCCAGGGCTATGGACCAGATCTTGTGTGGCTTGTCAGGAGTTCAGTGCTATCTGGATGATATCCTGGTCACTGGAAGAAATGAAGAGGATCATTTAAAGAATTTAGAGGCTACCCTACAAAGACTGGAAGAGTATGGCCTACGAGTTCGCAAAGACAAGTGTGAATTCTTCAAGCCCTCTGTTGAATATTTGGGACACATCATTGATTCTGCAGGTCTTCATAAGGCCCCTGCAAAAGTTAAAGCTATTGTGGAGGCTCCCCCACCTCGAAATGTAAGCCAGCTGCGCTCGTTTCTAGGACTCCTGAACTATTATGGAAAGTTCATCTCACAGTTAGCCACATTGCTAAAACCACTTCATGAGCTCCTTGGGCAGAACAAGGCCTGGAAGTGGACTGAAGCCTGTGATGTTGCGTTTAACAAAGCTAAGGATGCATTGCTAAATTCTGAAGTTCTAACGCACTTTGATCCATCCTTACCACTGCAATTGGCCTGCGATGCCTCCCCTTATGGAGTGGGAGCAGTCGTGTCACATATTATGCCTTCAGGAGAAGAGAGACCTATTGCTTTTGCTTCACGCACTCTAAGCAAAGCAGAAACTAACTACGCCCAAATCGAACGTGAGGCATTAGGAATTGTTTTTGGAATTCGGAAGTTTCATCAGTACCTGTTTGGGCGAAAATTTACTCTTCTCACAGACCATCGACCTCTGACATCAATTTTTGGACCCTACACAGGCATTCCCCCATTAGCTGCTAGTCGTATGCAACGTTGGGCATTGTTACTTTCAGCACACACATATGAAATCAAATATCGGAAATCCACTCTGCACGGCAATGCAGATGGCCTCTCAAGGTTGCCTTTGCCGGTCAAACACCAAGATAGTGCCCAAAAGGAAATCTTCTACTTTGAACAGGTAGAGAATACACCCATCACTGCTACTCAGATAAACAAGGCAACTCGCGTTGACCCAGTATTGTCCCACGTTATGGACCTGGTGATGCATGGAAAATCTCGACAAACCTCTCCGGTCTCATCCGACCTTGTTCCCTACATGTCCAAGCGGACGGAGTTATCGGTCCAATCTGGTTGTTTGTTGTGGGGGAGACGTGTCATTATTCCACCACCACTGAGATCACAGATGTTAGAACAGCTACATTCCGGTCACTGTGGAATAGTGCGCATGAAGGAAATTGCACGAAGCTATTTTTGGTGGCCTGGACTGGACAGCGCTATTGAAGAGAAGGCAAAAGCTTGTATGTCATGTCAGGGTGTGAGGAATGCACCCCAGTGGGCACCCCTACACCCATGGGACTGGCCTGAAAACCCGTGGCAACGTATTCACGTTGACTTTGCTGGCCCCCTTGAAGGAAGCATGTTCTTGGTGGCAATAGATGCCCATTCTAAATGGCCAGAAGTCTCTATAATGCAGTCCACTTCTGCAGAGAGTACTATCCAAAAACTACGAGGACTCTTTAGTCGTTTTGGTCTGCCAGAACAACTTGTGAGCGACAACGGACCGCAGTTCGTTTCTCAGGAGTTTCAAAATTTTATGAAGGCAAATGGGATACACCACATCACGTCAGCACCATATCATCCGTCCACCAACGGATTAGCTGAAAGATTTGTGCAGACAATGAAAAACGCTTTGAAATCAGCAAGGGGACAACACTCCATTCAAAAGCGTCTGGATACCTTTTTACTTTCCTACAGAAATACACCTCATGCTACGACCCACGCATCTCCGGCCTTTCTAATGATGGGACGACAGCTGCGCACTTGCTTTGATCTGCTGAAACCTTCTGAACCCCGACAAATTGTGCAACATCAGCAGCAATATCAAGTCATCAGACGGGCACCCAGAGCAAAAGACCGAACCTTTAGCCCAGGACAGCCAGTTTTGGCTCGGAATTATACTTCCAGAGCTAAATGGGTTCCGGCCACAGTCATCACTCAAACAGGACCTGTTTCCTACACAGTCCGGACTGCAGAGAATCTTACCTGGCGGCGACATGTAGATCAGCTGTTGCCAGGTCATGCCAGTCCTCAGGACCCATCTGCAGTTGAGGGGTCTGACTTCACCTCTTCTGGTGAGGGACCGAATCACGAGTCACCTGTTTCTGACTGTTCTCCTCCATTACTGCCGGCGGCTGAGATACCCCTTTGCCCAGCACGAGCTGATACCACCTCCTCACCTGTTCGTGCTGCGGACCCTGAGCCTCTAGTGCTTTCGGGTGCAATAACACCAGAAGTTCGCCGTAATCCACCTAGAGACAGAAGGCCTCCTCATCGGCTGGATCTTTAGCTAGGGCGAACCCACGGTTATGGGGCAAAATAATCCCCAGGGTTTAGCCGGGAATGGAGGCAGTCTACCCTCCTTCTCTAGTCTAGTGTGTGTTTTATTTAGGGGATGTTCTTATTGGGGGGGAGGAATATGTTGTGTATTTGGTTGTCATGGTTTTTGTTGCTATGGCAACTGAGTTAGATTATTATGGGTTAGCTCAGCCGGTTTCAACCAGCTGAGTGTGCTCTCTGTATATCTGTAAATAAAATGGAGGTTTTGGTTAGCTGCCTGCTCTCTGGCCTCAAGTGATTGCTTCCTACACCGGCTGCCCCAAGGATACAACACCCACGGCACCATGAGGGTGGCAATCCCCCGGGCCGGATCCAAAGCCCTGAGTGGCCGGATCTGGCCCATGGACCGTAGTTTGCCCACCCCTGATCTAAGGGAATGAGCATGTTTCAAGGACCAAACCCCATGTCTATTTCATGGGTTGGGGCTGGGGCAGACATCCAAAATTGTCAGCCAGAATTTCTGTTACTGTGAGCTTAGCATTTACATTTTTTCACATGGAAGATCTCTTGCAGAGAACTGTTTGACATTGCTCTATATACTTTTCCAACACTGTAGCTAATTGTATAATTCTTATTCCCCCAGTAACTACATTATAGCACAGATTCAAAAGACAGATGAGTCCTGGGGGATATATGTTCATACAATATTTTCATAATCAAGTACCCAATGCATAATTTACTAAATGCCAAAGTGCATTACATCCTGCTCCATTGAGTTTTTTTCAGAATCTCCAGAACAACCACCACCACCTCTGATTTGAATTCCTGCCAATTGTCTTACTGGATATACTAGATAGAAAGCAGCCAAAAATGACTTTTTATACAGCTATAGTATATAAAAGGAGGCAACCCATAAAGAAGAATTCAGCAATTCATTATACATTATTCTGTGGAAAACATGTTATTTCCAGTGTAAGACAATTGTGCATTATAACTGCCCCTTACAAATACAGGGCCTGATCTGGCAATGAGCTCCAGAACTGCACAGAGCCCAGTTGACTTCAGTGAGGCTTTGCATGGATGGATACATGCATCTATGCAGAGTCCAGTTCAGCTCCATGCAGACACAGGGGTCTGCTCCCATGGAGCTTATTGCAGGATCAGGGTCACACAACCTAATACCTAATTCTTTATACATCAACATATAGTGACAAAATGTTATAAACAGAGAAATTAATCTCTTTTTTTATGATGAACCAATACTGCTCTCTTTTATACCAACGCAACAACATTGACTTCACGTCAGAATTTGTCTTGTTATAGTTTGGTGTCATAGTATAATTCCTCTTCATTGTTTTGTTTTCTGCTCAGATTTGGAGTATGTCTAATTGGTTGCTTCCGTAATTTTGTGATAGCTTCTTTTGAGCAACATTTCCCAAAATAAAGGACTGTGGAGAGAGAGGCATTGTTTCAAGCTCTATGCAAACTAGATACTATTAACTGTGGCCTAAACAAAGACTGGGAATGGTTGGGTCATTACACCAACTGAATCTATTTCCCTATGTTAAGTTCTCCTCACACCTTCTATGGGCCATCTTAATTATCACTTCAAAAAGTTTTTTTTCCTCCTGCTGACGATAGCTCATCTCAATTGATTAGACTCTGCCTGTTGGTATGCATACTTCCACCTTTTCATGTTCTCTGTATGTATAAATATCCCCTGTCTGTGTGTTCCATTCTATGCATCCGAAGAAGTGAGCTGCAGCTCACGAAAGCTCATGCTAAAATAAATTTGTTAGTCTTTAAGGTGCCACAAGTACTCCTGTTCTTTCTGCAAACTCAGACAGACATCTCTGCATTGGATACAGCCAGGTAACATTTCCAAGATTTTCTTCATAACCATGAAAGCTAGAGATTTACTCTGTTTTTTCAAAATGAAATTTGAAACTCTGGAAAGCAACCTGTCTCATCCACTACTGCATTTGTACTTATAAAGATGTGTGGCCCCTGTTATCATAGTCCTCCTAATTTCAAGGTATTTATCCTTTCAATACCCTGTTGGGTATGGACTGTTGTGATGTTCTCTGGTTCATTACACATGGTTTATTAAATTATGTGTGAGTATCAGACCCAGTGATCATTGATTTTAAGAACACTGACAATCCAAGACGGAGTCTGAAAACTGTCATCTTGTGACTCCATCTTGTGACCTTCCGTACACTGTCAGCCTGGTCTGGATAAAACTGGACTGAACAGGTTTTTCCCGCCAATGGGCGATCACCAAGGTTCCATCACCTCAGACTGTTTCCCGCCTTTATACGGATGGTACCGTGTTTTCCTGCCCTAGACTCTATAAAAGAACTGTGATCACAGGTTGATGGGGCAGTCCATCATAGCGACTGTGTGTGCAGTTCCAGGTCTTGGTGGCCCTTGTGCATCAGCGAAGAACACCATTCATTCCCGGAGTGAAAAGAAAAGAAGAAGACACGTTACCATCTTACCTGTCCTGCACCTGGAGAACGTCACCATCCGGAGAGTTCCAGGTCCACTTCTCCTGTCCTGACATCCATCAAGGGACTCTCCAGTGTTCCTCCTCCACGGGTTTCAATTACCTACAGAGTAGAGGTCCTGGACTTCACCCCCACCACTGACATGCTGGGAACTGAGTGAGAAAGCAATAAGGTTTCTAAGTTGGGGGTCATATTTATTGAATGCCAGGGTGGGTTTAGTTTCATTCTTGGGCCTGAGCTTCATGCTCGCAGGGAAGAGCTGCTGTGTCACTGGGTTTGTTTATTATAGCTTTTAGTCATTTACATTTACGCCTTCCCTATCTGTGTAATTCTATCCCCTAATACATTTACCTGTTTGTTTTGAACCTTATTTCTTGTCAGTTACATTTATTGTGCACCACAAAGGGGAGAGGGGGTGGAGATCTGCACCAGTCCATCGGTGACAGATACAGCAGAGGATGAACCTGCTCTTTTGAGAAAAAGGGGCTTGTTTCTATTCTGATACCTACACCACTTTACACATTCAGAGTTATCTTGGCTTCCCTTTGAGATAACCCCTGTGAGGTAGTGAAGTGCTATTACCCATTTTACAGATGGGAACTGTAGCATAGAAAGACTAGGTTACTGGCTCCAGATCACACAGGAGCCCTCTGGTAAAGTAGGAAATTGAACTTGAGTCTTTCAAGTCCCGGCCTAGCATCCTAACAACTGGACCATCCTCCTTTCTGAATGGTAAAGCCAAATATTTAACTATGGTATACTCCTCATTCTACTTGTGATATGCTTTACTGAGATGTAGTCATCTTTCACATTTTTATAAGCCACTTCAATTCAATTTTCTTCTAGCACATGTTCTTACACTTACTCTCAAATTATATCTATCTCAGATGAAAACTACCTATATGGGTAAGTATATTCCTTATTTTATCTGTGATCTTATTTATGAAAATTTCCTATTTTTATTCATTGTCCGACCCTGCAGTGGGAGAATCAGACTCTTTGATCTTGTTTATAAAGTATATGTGTGACTCTGAGAATCTACTCAAACTAAATCTACTCAGCTGTCATTTCATTAATAGTACTAGTCATGAAGGATGTTACAAGCAATAAAGGAGTTTTGAGATACTACTCATGAATTCTTGTTCTGCATTCTACTATTGTACATAGAAAACTGAGTTAACTTAGGCCCTGGTCTTGTAACTTCTTGTGCACAGAGTGGAAAGCTGTGCCTGTGTGAAGTCCCATTGAAGCCCACCCATGTGAAGAAGTTGCAGTATTGGGGCTTTAGAGCTTAATCCCATTCTTATTATATAGGCAATAAATTGCTGAGTCTATAAGAACTGGATAGCAGCCCTTTAAATAGTTTGAGAGCCTTCTAGTGAGCCTCCCTGTCTTCTATTGCAGCAGCCATATAACCCTGCCAGAGCAGCAGTATGCATATATAGGTAGGCCTTGTATATTAGTAAACATGGTTATATGGAAATAACATGTGTTCACGTAGTGTCCACGTATCCTTAATGTAGACAGCAAAGACACAACAAAACTCCCTTTGATTTCAATGGAAGTAGGCTCAGTCTAATGTTGTAGCTTTATGTAGTATTAGGGAATAAATCATTTGTTGCATTCTGTACATCAATAATAATAAATAATTGGTAATAATGCAGCAATATCTTTCAGATTTGTGTTCCACTCTAGAGACTAATGAAACTCTAGCTATCCTGTGGATACATTAGGGAGGACTACTAACAAAATATTTTGAACTAGGTGTATGCCAAATCTCATAGGGGTGAATGAAATATTTATGTGCCTTGTTACTGTTAATCTATTTAAATATCAATCAGTCTTATCTTACCTTATCTCAAAGGCAAATCTAATACTACCTTTTCGTGGTAGTAAGGCAAAGTGGGAATAAAGCTATTTCCACTGTGATAACAATAGGGATAGAAGGCTAAACATTATAATTAGGAACATAAGAACTACCATACTTAATCAGAGCAGTGGTCCCTCTAGTCCAGTACCCTGTCTCTGACAGTGATCTGCACCAGCTGCTCCAGAGAAAGGTGAAAGAAGCCCTGTAGTAGATATTTATGAGATAACTGCACACACGGAAAGTTTCCTCCTAACCCCCATTGATTTATGCCCCAAAGCATGAAAATTTATATCCCTTCCAAAACTCTTGGGTTTTTATTCAAAACCCTGCATAACCCTGGATTCTTCCCACCATTATTATTATTTATTATTTGTATTACTGTAGCACCTAGGGGTCTCAATGCTGGGCCTGGACCCTATTGTGCTAGGTGCTGTACAAAGATAGAACCAAAAGATTTTCCCTGCCTCAAAGAGCTTACAATTTAAGTATCCCTCATTTCAATCAACCTTGTCCATACCCAGCTCTCATTGAAGTAATGAAAGTTTTTGCATTAACTTCAGTGAGAGCAGGATTAATACTTAACTGATTATTATGAATAATAGGCAAAGGAAGAAATGCACATACTGATTTGTATCAGAGAAAGTCTGTGCTCAGGTTCAGAACACTGAGCTATGGTAATCTCTTTCAAAGAATTATTTCTATTTTTCCCCTGTGTGTAGAGTAGGTTCATTCTCTATCAGGAAGATGTGAGTATGATACCACAGCAATGACAATAACATAAGAATGACCATACTGGGTCAGATCAGTAGCCCATCTAACTCACTATCCTGTCTTCTGACAGTGGCCAGTGCCAGACACTTCAGAGTGAATTAACAGAACAGGGAAATTATTGAGTGATCCATCCCCGGTCATTCACTCCCAGCTTCTGGCAGTTCGAGGTTTAGGGACATCCAGAGCATGGGGTTGCATCCCTGACCATCTTGGCTAATAGCCATTGATGGACCTATCTTCCATGAACTTATCTAATTCTTTTTTGGACCCAGTTATACTGTTGGCCTTCACTGCATCCCCTGTCAACAAGTTCCACAGGTTGACTGTGAGTTGTGTGAAGAAGATTTCCTTATGTTAGTTTTAAAGCTGCTCCCTATTAATTTCATCGGGTTCTTGTGTTATGTGAAGGGGTAAAAAAAAAACTTCCCTCCACTTTCTCCACACCAGTCATGATTTGATAAACCTCTAGCATATCCCCCTCCCTTAGTCGTCTCTTTTCTAAGCTGAACAGTCCCAGTCTTTTAAATCTCTCCCCATGTGGCAGCTGTTCAAAACCCTCCTCCTGGAATGACTCTTTAACAGTTTAAAGGTCCAGCTCTAGATACCTGGGAGGAAGACATGTTTGGGAGGAAACTCCATTACTGTTTGTTTAAGGGCCCAGGACCAGGACAAAAAGGGTAGGGCAAAGCTCCTCTCTCACCCAACCAATTGGAAATGAACTGGAAGAAAGGAACCAGCATTAATGCTGCCTCCTCTCTCATAGCAGGACAGATGCTTGTAGGCACTGAAGGAGTAAAAAAGGCTTCTGCAGGATCCTGAGTTGGGGAGCAGATCCCAGCAGGAGAAGGTTGCCAAACTCCCTGAGCCTGGGGACTGAGTGTGGGCCAGTTTAGGAAGACAAACTGAAACCCAACTCTAGGAGGAGGGCTGGGGGCTCCTGATAAGAAGAAGAACAATAATCGCTTGAACTACCCAAGCTTCAGGCAGGGGCGGCTCTAGCCATTTTGCCGCCCCAAGCACGCAGCGGGGGGCGCTCTGCCGGTCGCCAGTCCTGCGGCTCCGGTGGACCTCCCGCAGACTTGCCTGCGGATGCTCCACCGAAGCCGCGGGACCAGCAGACTCTCCGCAGGCGTGCCGCTCCAAGCACGCGCTGGAGTGCCTGGAGCCATCCCTAGCTTCAGGAAGCGAGCTTGGGCTCCTGCCATTAGGAGAAACAAAGACTGAGAGATAACCCTGAGGTGACTGGGAACAGAGCTTAGGGGTCAGGCTTCAGAGGAACAATGAGCCTGGAACACTTTTTGTTTATTTGCAACTTTTTGCTAGGGACCCTATTGTATGGAATTTTGTAATAAACAAGTCCCACTTGGAGGTATTATTAAGTCAAGTGTCAAGAGTGCCTGAAGTGAAGTTATTGGCTTTTTGAGAAGGGAAACTGAAGCAAGGGGTATGTGCAGTGGCACACTTGCTCAGCAGAAGTTGCTAGAGGACAGACATGCCCTATGACAGGCTCTTACACCATTCCCCTCCTAGAATCCACACAAATGGCTGGCAGGCATATCTCTGCCCTCAGCAATCCTCAGGCACTGAACTTGCCCCTGGGGAGTATTGGTAGCTGGCAAAATGTAGAGGCAGCCTGGCCCTAGAACTGGGGCCACCTTTCACCATTCTCTCTTCCTCATGCGTTGTGCAGGATCAGCTCTATAATATCTTGCTCTTTTCCAGTTTTGATTAGGGTCAGTTATGTGGATCTCTGAATGTAATAGTTTCTATAAAATCAAAACCAGCCATTACCAAATATACAGAAGATACACAAATATATTGGAGACATCAAATAAGATCCCTTAGGACTAAGTACAAATCTTAGAAAGATTCATGAGAGGTGTTTACCTATTTAAATACTATGTTGTAACTGTATCTTCTTAGCTGAAGTATTCAATTCAAGCTAAGTAAATAAAGTTTACTTCATGGCAAGTAAATAAAGTTTTGGTCCTTTATTTACTTGCCAGAAAAGTAGTGATATATTAAGTTATGATTTAAGTTATAATTACAATTAATAGACTAATCACAAATAATTCCTTTGATTTTTAATACAATAGCATTCATTATTATCTCTCTTCTTTCCTTTTCCCCAGATAGTTGGGGTCAGGTCACCAGATCAGTCTTTTCCAGGCTTGCTGGTCCAACACTCACTCTATATCAACTCCATCTTCCCACACACAATCCATCCACCATTTTCTTGGTCATCCTCTTGTTCTCCATCCTCAAACACTAGTCTCAAATGCCTTCCTTCATCTGTCCTTCATACACATCCATACCATCTCAGCCTCCTCTCTTTCAGCTTCTCTCTGATACCGCAGATCTTGGTCTCATTCCTGATGACATTATTTTGCATGTGGTCCAGCAGTGTCACCTCTCTCACTGGCCTCAAACATCTCATTTCAAGACTTCTCAAGTGCATCTCTTTGGTCATCCATGTCTCTGATCTGTACAGAAGATCTGGTCTTACCATAGTTTTGTATAGTTGTCCTTTAAGTAGTCTGGGCATCAGTTTATCATAAATCACTCCACTTGTCTTGTGCCAGACTTCCCCTGTAGGCCTGAGACCTGATCAGCACCCCTCCATCCCCATGTTAAACCAGCCTGGGGTGAAACTCAGGGAGTTTATCACTAAAATTGAAAAAAAGAATGTTCTGCTTCTGATAAAGCACCATACCTCAGGAATGTCCCTAACGAGAGTTATAACCACCAAGGTTGTAAAGACGCTGGGAAATTAGGGAGGATACAGAAAGAGACTCAACAAATGGTAAGATTAGCTCTGACCAGTGTTTTATGCTGACCATCTGAACAAATAGAGAAGGTCACAACTAAGTTACAATTTGGGCATGAAAGATAAAATATAAAAAACTTGGGCAGGAAGGAGGACACACAGGTGCCAGTGTGTAATTGGTTAAAAGTGTTATTTAGGAATGTGGAATAATGTGATAGGTTTAGTCAGTTTGAAGGAGGTAGCTAGTTTTACCTATATAATGTACATGAAAAACAATTCACTTCCGGACTGCAGTGCAACATCAAGCTGCCAGAACTCTGACCCCTCTGCACGCCCATGATGTACAGAGGCATTGCTGGTAACCCCCAGATGAATGAATACTGCCTGACTGCCCATTGGGTGAAATTTGTCTGTATATTGGGAGTGATGCGCATAAGAGATTTGCTTGGTATATGTATTCTGTGTGTGTTGCTAATAAATAGATGTTTAGAGCACAACTGTGTACAGCTTTTTCGCTGGGAAAAGGTTCCGCAGACCCGTAGAGCCCTGAGCCCCAAAGGAAAGGGCGGGTACTTAAATTGACCAGGTTTCTTCCTGAGCCCTCTGGGAAAGGTAGGTGGCTTACATCCTGAGCCCTCGGAAGGGAAAGGGTGGGAGTGTCTAAATTGATTGGGTCATGCCTTGAGCCCTCGGTACAGTATAGGCGGGGTGCCCTAAATTGAGTGGGTAACACCCCCATACTCAGCAGCCTTGCTTGCAGGGCATTTTCTCCATTTGCCACTAACCAGCACCCAAGGTACTTAAATGCAGAAACCCTGATTCTGCATGAGTCATCCACAAATCTTCACTCTTTTCTTCCCTCATTTTGAGGTCACAGATTGTTACATTCCCTGTTCTAGATACCTGGCCCAAATCTCCCTTACTATCAACCATTAGTACAATATTGTCTTCCTACATCTACTTCATGCCATCTTCCATTTGGATTTGCTTACTTATAAAGTCAGTCACAATTATGAATAGTAATCTACTAGGCACTGATTTCTGGTGGAGCACAACTGTCACCTCGAAACCCTAAGTTACACCAAAGGGTGTTTGTGCTTTTGTCATAGAACTGTCATACAAACCCATCGCCATCTGGACATGATTGTGTGGTACCCCCACAGAATCATAGTAGAGGCACCAGCAGTTGCCTAGTTACGTTATGGAATGCTTTCTCCAAATTGGGGAAAACCCATTCATTCTCAGTGTTTCCCTCCAGCTCCTTTTCTACCAACTGACTAGTGATAAGTATGTCATCGTTAGTCTCTTTTCTTTTTCTAAAACCAAATTAATCTCTTCCTTAAATGGGCTCCATTATTCAGGTGATATGACTATCATGATTCTCTCTAACAGCTTAATGCACTGGGACAGCAATTTAATTCCTGGGTATTTTGAACAGTCAAATATGTCTTTGTTTATTGGAACCAGTATAGACTTTCTCCATTCTTTTGGGATTTTTCTTCTTTCCAAACTTCATACAGGATTTGCATGAGCCAGCGCACACCAACCTCTCTGAAGGCTCTGATAATTTTCATCATGACTTCATCTGGACCTGCTGCTTTTCCATGTGCCATCTTCAGCAGTGTTGCCTGGATATCTGCCTCTGTCAGATCATTGACATCCATGATTATCAGTTCACATGATGATAGTGTGGCATCTGAACAGTTCTCACTGAGGAGACCCCCACTGTATTCTTGCCATTGATTATGTGCTATGACTGCTGTCACAAGCAATCTGTCCCCTGCTTCCTTTACGAACAGCATGTTCATTTAGTCTGCCTTTTTTGTTTCTTGTCCGCCTGATGGCATATACTGTATTCCCTTTTTGCAAATTGAGGGCAGTTCAACTCTATACAGCTTGTTTAAAGCTAGGTTTCTAACCTTTCTGACTTTTTGCTTTGCTGCTCAAGTGGAGGCTCTACAGATGGCAAACACTTCTTCTGAAGGATTATTTTCCACCACCTTTCTGGCTTCTCCCTTATTTCTTACTGCTTTTTGTACCTCCTCATTTCACCATCATTCTTTAAGAGATTGTGGTTTACCCAGTTTAGTGTATCCACATATCACCTCAGGTTCTTGGTCAGGATCAATACATTATTGAAGATATACCACTTCTCTTCTGCTGCTCCGATTTGTGTATCTTAGCTCAAACTTCATGACTATCTCCTTAAACTTGTCTGCAATTGCACCGTGCAGTCTCCTCATCCCGATGCATGTCGCCTTGGAACAAAGTTCACGCTGCCTCTAATAGCTTGTGTTGGAGTGTGACTGTTTTGTTAGAGATAACCTTACAATCCTTTACCATCTTCTTCTGGTTCATTCAGATGAGCAAGAAATCTGTTTGCTTACTCTGCTTCAGTATGTGCAATTATGATGTTCTCTTTTCTTAAAAGTAAGTGTCAGCAGTCACTCACTAATTGCCTAAACACACATCAAGCAGGGCAGTGCCCTGTGCATTTTGAGCTCCCAGTATCTGCTCATAGTCTGACCAAGTTGAGCATGTGAGTGCTGAAATCTCCCAAGCTGACCAGTAATTCCTCGGGTCTGGCCATTTCTGCTAGATGCAACAGGCTCTGCCTATATTCTTCCTTCTCTTCCTCAGGGCAGCCTTGGTGTGGGGTTATACCAATACCACAAGTAACCTGGACTCCTTCTCTTGTGTTCAGACAGCCATTAAACAGTCATTCACACTGATGATTTCCCAAACTGTTTTTCAAAGTTAATCTCAAGACAATTTAAAATCAAGAGTTTTCTGTCTCCTAGGTGAGGTACCTACCACAGCTAAAGGATCCCATTTGTCCCAAGCAGCCTGGTTTTAAAGGGCCAGACAGTCATTGCCTCTCACATCCCCACTTTTTGTTTGGAACACCTCCAACACGAGAAGACAAGTGGTAGGAGTTTGGTTGTCAGAGGCTGTGTATTGGCCATTTGGAACCTTTATTATCGGGCCTGAGAGCTCATCCTCAGTCCTACCCCAAGCCATGGCAATCATTTAGGAGGCTATAAACTCACTCGATGCCATAAATAGATCTGTAAGATTTCCATTGTAACTCACTATCAGTTAACTGGGTCATTTGTGGATATTGTTGCCAATTTATTAGTAAAACTACCACGTGCTGAAATAAAAAGAAATGGAAGGTAACTGCTAATAAAAAAGTTTTGCATTTAAAATAGCACATTTAATCTGAGGATCCCCTAGTACTTTACAGTTAAGCATGACAGCACCTATTTTATAGAGAGGTAAATCCAGGCACAGAAACATTAATTGACTTAGAATCATAGAACTGGAGGGGACCTTGAGAGGTCATCTAGTCCAGTCCCTGCACTCATGGCAGGGCTAATTATCTAGACCATTCCTGACAGGTGTTTGTCTAACCTGCTCTTAAAAATCTCCTATGATGGAGATGCCACAATCTCCCTACGCAATTTATTCCAGTGCTTAACTACCCTGACAGTTAGGAAGTTTTTCCTAATGTCCAATCTAAACCGCCCTTGCTGCAATTTAAGCCCATTGCTTCTTGTCCTGTCCTCTGAGGTTAAGAAAAACAAATTTTCTTCCTCCTCCTTGTAACAACCTTTTACAAGCTTGAAAACTGTTATCATGTCCCCTCTCAGTCTTCTCTTTTCCAGATTAAACAAACAAAATTTTTTCAATCTTCCCACATAGGTCATGTTTTCTAGACCTTTAATCATTGTTGCTCTTCTATGGATTCTCTCCAATTTGTCCACATCCTTCCTTAAATGTGGTGCCCAGAACTGTACACAATACTCCAGTTGAAGCCTAATCAGAGTGGAATAGAGCAGAATTACTTCTCGTGTCTTGCTTACAACACTCCTGCTAATACATCCCAGAACGATGTTTGCTTTTTTTGCAACAGCGTTACACTGTTGACTCATATTTAGCTTGTGGTCCACTATGACCCCCAGATCCCTTCCCACAGTACTCCTTCTTAGGCAGTCATTCCCCGTTTTATATATGTGCAACTGATTGTTCCTTCCTAAATGGAGTACTTTGCATTTGTCCTTATTGAATTTCATCCTATTTACTTCAGACCATTTCTCCAGTTTATCCAAATCATTTTGAATTTTAATTCTATCCTCCAAAGCACCTGCCAGCTTGGTATCCAAAGCACCTGCCAGCATGATACCCCTCCCAGCTTGGTATCGTCTGCAAACGTTATGCTCTTCCAGCATAACTGTGAAGCACTGATAACTATTCTCTGGGAATGGTTTTTTCAACCAGTTTTACACCCAGGGCCGGCTCCAGGCACCAGTGCAGCAAGCAGGTGCTTGGGGTGGCCAACGGAAAGGGGCGGTACATCCAGCTCTTTGGCGGCAATTCGGTGGCGGGTCCCTCAGTCCCTCTTGGAGGAAAGGACCTGCCGCCAAATTGCCGCCGAAGAATAAAGTAGCACGGTGGAGCTGCCACTGAAGTGCCGCCGATCGCGGCTTTTTTTTTTGTTTGTTTCCCGCCACTTGGGGCGGCAAAAACCCTGCACCCACCTTATAGTAACTCCATCTAGGTTGCATTTCCCTCATTTGTTTATGAGAAGGTCATGTGAGACAGTATCAAAAGCTTTAGTAAAGTCAAGATATACCATGTCTACTGCTTCCCCCCATCCACAAGGCTTGTTACTCTGTCAAAGAAAGCTATCAGGTTGGTTTGACACAATTTGTTTTTGACAAATCCTTGCCATTACTTACCACCTTATTAACTTCTAGATGTTTGCAAATTAAGTGCTTAATTATTGCTCCATTATCTTTCCAGGTACAGAAGTTAAGCTGACTGGTCTTTAATTTCCTGGGTTGTCCTTATTCCCCTTTTTATAGACTGGCACTTATTTGCCCTTTTCCAGTCTTCTGGAATCTCTCCCGTCTTCCATGACTTCTCAAAGATAGTTGCTAATGGCTCAGATATCTCCTCAGTCAGCTCCTTGAGTATTCTAGGATGCATTTCATCAGGCCCTGGTGACTTGAAGACATCTAATTTGTCCAAGTAATTTTTAACTTGTTCTTTTCCTATTTTAGTCTCTTCTGATCCTACCTCATTTTCACTGGCATTCACTATGTTAGACGTCCAATCACCACCAACCTTCTTGGGGAAAACTGAAACAAAGAAGTCATTAAGCACTTTTACCATTTCCACATTTTCTGTTGTTATTTTTCCCCCCTCATTGAGTAATGGGCCTACCCTGTCCTTGATCTTCCTCTTGCTTCTAATGTATTTGTAGAATGTTTTCTTGTTACCCTTTATGTCTCTCTCTCGTGTTGTGCCTTGGCCTTTCTAATTTTGTCCCTACATACTATTATTACATGTTATTTGTTTATATTCATCCTTTGTGATTTAACCTAGTTAAAGAGTCTTGTAGGACTCTTTTTTGATTTTTAGATCATTGAAGATCTCCTGGTTGTCTGAGACCACACAGTGAATTGGGACAAATCCAAGAATATCAAGCAGGAATCTGGACTGTCTGTCCCTGATTGTAACTAGAACATTCTGTAATATGTTTCAAAAGGATTTCCTAGAAATTCACTCCACCTGTGTAGAGCTTGCACATTTAGACTCTCTGCAAATGGAATGTGGAGCAGATGAAAAAGTGAAATCCACCCTTGCACCTCCAAGGTCAGGGTGCAGAGTTGCTGTTCACCCCTCATTCACCACTATCCCCAGTTATCTGCTACTCCAGACAGGACAGCCGTCACATACACTCTGTACCAAGTGCACAGGATTCCAGGGACATTTAATGTACAAAAATATGGCTCTACAGCCTCTCCCCTTCTGGTTTTACCTATGCAAGGACAGCATGGAGACTCTGCCTGTCAGACTAATCCCTGTGGAGACCCTATGTGAGCTCTAAGTGGTAAACTGGGCCTTTTGCTGGCTCTTTGCTCTACAGATGAATTTCACTGTGAGAAAATAGACTAATAATCCTGACTAAAGGGGTTTAATTTTCATGTGAATAAAAACTAGCTTCATCTTTCTATGATATGGCTCAAACTGTCTTGTATAAATTTGGGGATTAACATTTATTTATTTGGACCCTTTTCATTATATTAAAATGATTGTCCTTTCACACAGCTCAATTAACCTGTCCTTTTATGTAAACCAGTTTTAAAAGGGTTCATTGGGAGCTCTCTTATTTTTTTTCTCCCTTTCTGGTTACAAAGATTCAGCTTCTTTACATGTAAATAGAACCGTCTCCCAACAGAACAGATTCCAATTTTCATGAGAGCCCAGCATGCAAATGTACGATTTGTAAAATATCCAAACCTGCAATGAGAATATGAATGGAATAAGTAAATGCAAATGGTTTTTCAGCCACCTGCAGAAGCTTTAAGTAAATACAATATCTCAAAAGTCACAGTGAACCACAGTTAATAGGATTAAGTTGGACAGTTCCATATACATTTTTGTATAACATACATATCAAATATTTATGCACGAACACAAACTAAAAACAAATAGTGAAAATAATTTTGGTTTTAGGGTGAAAACATCAATATTGCAGCATCTCTCCAACACTTACATTTCTTTTGGCACACTGTATTTAGTCATATTTCATGAAAAAGGCAAGTAGCTGTTAGTTTAAGGGACAGCTGGTGAATGTGGCAATGCAATAAAACCATGGCTACTGTTACTACATAGAGCCAGATCCCTAGTAAATTGCAGCTGTGCTCCCATGACCATTCCTTACAGCAGAATATATGGATGACAAGAAACACTTTTAGTCTTTGGTCTCTTTTTATTCCCTATCCCCCTTGAATGACAATAAAGTTCTGCTACTCCAAAAAGTCTTAAAAGCTCCTTTGGAGCATAAGAATATTATAGGATTTTATGTATTTATTAGATATTTAACTGAGACTTAAATATGTATATACACCTCTACCTCGATATAACGCTGTCCTTGGGAGCCAAAAAATCTTACCGCATTGTAGGTGAAACCGTGTTATATCAAACTTGCTTTGATCCACCAGAGTGTGCAGTCCCGGCCCCTCGGAACACTGCTTTACCGCATTATATCCGAATTTGTGTTATATTGGGTCGAATTATATCAGGGTAGAGGTGTATTCTATTGAGCATATTTGTAAATGTGGACAAATATGATTTTAACTGCAATTTTTTTATTTCAACATACTAAAATACAGCTACTTTTTACTATCAGTAATTGTGTTGTCAATATTAATAATATTAATTAGTTGTTAATAAATGCTTAGCTCTTTAAAGCCACAGTCATGAAGTGCTTTTTAAAGGAAGGTAAGTATTATTCCCATTTTACAGATTGGAAAACCGAGGCAGTCAGATGCCGCAACTTTTCCAAGGTCACAGGTCAATGGCAGAACTGGGAATAGAACCTTATATTACTGGACCACACTTTTATAGCAGTACCTATGTTCTCCTATTTTATGGACACTAAATGAATGTGTGACTGGCTGCACATAGACACTGCAGTCATTTGCACAGAAAATCATGAAACCTTATATTGATTACAAAGATTGAATTATTTGATGATTAAGAATTATTTGATTAATTAAGACTGAATTATACTAAATAATTATTGAAGTAGGGTTGTCTATTAATAGCAGTTAACTCACATGATTAACTAAAAAAATTAATCGTGATTAAAAAAATTAATCATGATTAATCACAGTTTTAATTGCACTGTTAAACAATAGACTACCAACTGAAATGTAGTAAATATTTTGGATTTTTTCTACATTTTCACATATATTGTATTCTGTGTTGTACTTGAAATCAATGTGTATATTATTTTTATTACAAATATTTACACTGTAAAAATAATAAACAAAAATAGTATTTTTCAATTCATTTGATACAAGTATTGAGGTGCAATCTCTTTGTCGTGAAAGCACAACTTATAAATGTAGATTTTTTGTTATATAACTGCACTAAAAAAAACCAGTAAAACTTCAGAGTCTACAAGTCCACTCAGTCCTACTTCTTGTTCAGCCAATTGCTAAGACAAACAAGTTTGTTTACATTTACAGAAGATAATGCTGCCCTCTTCTTATTTACTAGAAAGCGAGAACAGGCATTTGCATGGCACTTTTGTAGCCATCATTACAAGGTATTTACGTGCCAGATATGCTAAACATTCATATGCCCCTTTATGCTTTGGCCACAATTCCAGAGGACATGCTTCCATGCTGACGACCTTAGTTAAAAAAATGTGTTAACTGAATTAATGACTGAACTCCTTGGAAGAGAATAGTATGTCTCCTGCTCTGTTTTACCAGCATATTGCCATATGTTTCATGTTATAGTAGTCTCGGATGATGACCCACCACATGTTGTTCATTTCAAGAACACTTTCACTGCAGATTTCACAAAATACAAAGAAGGTACCAATGTGAGATATCTAAACATAGGGCACTTGGAGCTAGGGTTAGGGTTCCTATGGGTAGGGAACTTGGAGCTAGGGTTAGGGTTCCTGTGGGTAGGGCACTTGGTGCTAGGGTTAGAGTTCCTATGGGTAGGGCTTCCCGCCCTAGGCTTAGGGTTCCTATGGGTAGGTCACTTTGAGTTAGGGTTAGGGTTGCTATGGGTAGGGCACTTGGAGCTAGGGTTAGGGTTCCTATGGGTAGGGCACGTGGAGATAGGGTTAGGGTTCCTATGGGTAGGGCACGTGGAGATAGGGTTAGGGTTCCTATGGGTAGGGCTTCCCTCCCTTGGGTTAGGGTTCCTATGGGTAGGGCTTTCTGACCTAGGTTCAGGGTTCCTATGGATAGGGCACTTGGAGCTAGGGTTAGGGTTTCTATGGGTAGGGCACGGGGAGATAGGGTTAGGGTTCCTATGGGTAGGCCACTTGGAGATAGGGTTAGGGTTCCTATGCGTAGGGCACTTGGAGCTAGGGTTAGGGTTCCTATAGGTAGGGCACTTGGAGCTACAGTTACGGTTCCTATGGGTAGGGCTTCCCTCCCTAGGGTTAGGGTTCCTATGGATACGGCACTTGGTTCTAGGGTTAGGGTTCCTATCGGTAGGGAACTTGCATCTAGGGTTAGGGTTCCTATGGGTAGGGCACTTGGAGATAGGGTTAGGTTTCCTATTCGTAGGGCACTTGGAGTTAGGGTTAGGTTTCCTATAGGTAGGGCATTTGGAGCTACGGTTACGGTTCCTATGGGTAGGGCTTCCCTTCCTAGGGTTAGGGTACCTATGGATACGGCACTTGGTTCTAGGGTTAGGGTTCCTATTGGTAGGGAACTTGCATCTAGGGTTAGGGTTCCTATGGGTAGGGCAGTTGGAGTTAGGGTTAGGGTTCCTATGGGTAGGGCTCTTGGCGCTAGAGTTAGGGTTCCTAAGGGTAGGACACTTGGAGCTAGGGTTAGGTTTCCTATGGATAGGGCACTTGTAGATAGGGTTAGCGTTGCTATGGGTAGGGCTTCCCGCCCTAGGGTTAGGGTTCCTATGGGTAGGGCACTTTGAGCTAGGGTTAGGGTTCCTATGGGTAGGGCACTTGGAGCTAGGGTTAGGGTTCCTATGGGCAGGTCTTCCCGCACTAGGGTTAGGGTTCCTATGGGTAGAGTACGTGGAGCTAGGGTTAGGGTTCCCATGGGTAGGGCACTTGGAGCTGCGGTTATGGTTCCTATGTGTAGGGCTTCCTTCCCAAGGGTTAGGGTTCCTATGGGTAGGGCACTTGGTGCTAGGGTTAGGGTTCCTATGGGTAGGGCACTTGGAGCTAGGGTTAGAGTTCCTATGGGTAGGGCTCTTGGAGCTAGGGTTAGGGTTCCTATGGGTAGGAAACTTGGAGCTATGGTTAGGGTTCCTATGGGTAGGGCACTTGGAGCTAGGGTTAGAGTTCCTATGGGTAGGGCACTTGGAGCTAGGGTTAGGGTTCCTATGGATAGGGCACTTAGAGCTATGGTGAGGATTACTATGGGTACGGCTTTCCGCGCTACGGTTAGAGTTGCTATGGCTAGGGCACTTGGAGTTAGGGTTAGGGTTCCTATCTGTAGTGCACTTGGAGCTGAGGTTAGGGTTCCTATGGGTAGGGCACTATGTGCTAGGGTTAGGGTTCCTATGGGTAAGGCACTTGGAGCTAGGGTTAGGGATCCTGTGGGTAGGGCTTCCCGCCCTAGGGTTAGGGTTCCTATGGGTAGGGCATTCTGCCATAGGGTTAGGTTCCCTATCGGTAGGGCATCCAGCCCTAGGCTTAGGGTTCCTATGGATACGGCACTTGGTGCTAGGGTTAGGGTTCCTATCGGTAGGGAACTTGCATCTAGGGTTAGGGTTCCTATGGGTAGGGCACTTGGAGATAGGGTTAGGTTTCCTATTCGTAGGGCACTTGGAGTTAGGGTTAGGGTTCCTATAGGGGTAGGGCACTTGGAGATAGGGTTAGGTTTCCTATTCGTAGGGCACTTGGAGTTAGGGTTAGGTTTCCTATAGGTAGGGCATTTGGAGCTACGGTTACGGTTCCTATGGGTAGGGCTTCCCTTCCTAGGGTTAGGGTACCTATGGATACGGCACTTGGTTCTAGGGTTAGGGTTCCTATTGGTAGGGAACTTGCATCTAGGGTTAGGGTTCCTATGGGTAGGACACTTGGAGCTAGGGTTAGGTTTCCTATGGATAGGGCACTTGTAGATAGGGTTAGCGTTGCTATGGGTAGGGCTTCCCGCCCTAGGGTTAGGGTTCCTATGGGTAGGGCACTTGTAGATAGGGTTAGCGTTGCTATGGGTAGGGCTTCCCGCCCTAGGGTTAGGGTTCCTATGGGTAGGGCACTTTGAGCTAGGGTTAGGGTTCCTATGGGTAGGGCACTTGGAGCTAGGGTTAGGGTTCCTATGGGCAGGTCTTCCCGCACTAGGGTTAGGGTACCTATGGATACGGCACTTGGTTCTAGGGTTAGGGTTCCTATTGGTAGGGAACTTGCATCTAGGGTTAGGGTTCCTATGGGTAGGGCACTTTGAGTTAGGGTTAGGGTTCCTATGGGTAGGGCTCTTGGAGCTAGAGTTAGGATTCCTAAGGGTAGAACACTTGTAGCTAGGGTTAGGGTTCCTATGGATAGGGCACTTGTAGATAGGGTTAGCGTTGCTATGGGTAGGGCTTCCCGCCCTAGGGTTAGGGTTCCTATGGGTAGGGCACTTTGAGCTAGGGTTAGGGTTCCTATGGGTAGGGCACTTGGAGCTAGGGTTAGGGTTCCTATGGGCAGGTCTTCCCGCACTAGGGTTAGGGTTCCTATGGGTAGAGTACGTGGAGCTAGGGTTAGGGTTCCCATGGGTAGGGCACTTGGAGCTACGGTTATGGTTCCTATGTGTAGGGCTTCCTTCCCAAGGGTTAGGGTTCCTATGGGTAGGGCACTTGGTGCTAGGGTTAGGGTTCTTATGGGTAGGGCACTTGGAGCTAGGGTTAGAGTTCCTATGGGTAGGGCTCTTGGAGCTAGGGTTAGGGTTCCTATGGGTAGGAAACTTGGAGCTAGGGTTAGGGTTCCTATGGGTAGGTCTTCCTTCCCTTGGGTTAGGGTTCCTGTGGGTAGGGCACTTGGTGCTAGGGTTAGGGTTCCTATGGGTAGGGTATCCCACCCTAGGGTTAGGGTTCCTATGGGTAGAGCACTTGGAGCTAGGTTTAAGCTTCCTATGGGTAGGACACTTGGTGATATGCTTAGGGTTCCTATGGGTAGGGCACTTGGAGCTAGGGTTAGGGTTCCTATGGGTAGGTCTTCCCGCACTAGGGTTAGGTTTCCTATGGGAAGAGTACGTGGAGCTAGGGTTAGGGTTCCCATGGGTAGGGTACTTGGAGCTACGGTTACGGTTCCCATGGGTAGGGATTCCCTCCCTAGGGTTAGGGTTCCTATGGGTAGGGCACTTGGTGCTAGGGTTCGGGTTCCTATGGGTAGGGCACTTGGAGCTACGGTTACGTTTCCTATGGGTAGGGCTTCCCTCCCTAGGGTTAGGGTTCCTATGGATATGGCACTTGGTGCTAGGGTTATGGTTCCTATCGGTAGGGAACTTGCATCTAGGGTTAGGGTTCCTATGGGTAGGGCACGTGGAGATAGGGTTAGGGTTCCTATGGGTAGGGCACTTGGAGATAGGGTTAGGGTTCCTATGGGTAGGGCACTTGGTGCTAGGGTTAGGGTTCCTATCGGTAGGGAACTTGCATCTAGGGTTAGGGTTCTTATGGGTAGGGCACTTGGAGTTAGGGTTAGGGTTCCTATGGGTAGGGCTCTTGGAGCTAGAGTTAGGATTCCTAAGGGTAGAACACTTGTAGCTAGGGTTAGGGTTCCTATGGATAGGGCACTTGGAGATAGGGTTAGCGTTGCTATGGGTAGGAAACTTGGAGCTATGATTAGGGTACCTATAGGGTAGGGTACTTGAAGCTAGATTTAGGCTGCCTATGGGTAGGGCTTCCCTCCGTTGGGTTAGGGTTCCTATGGTTATGGCACTTGGTGCTAGGGTTAGGGTTCCTATGGGTAGGGTATCCCGTCCTAGGTTAGGGTTCCTATGGGTAGAGCACTTGGAGCTAGGTTAAGAGTTCCTATGGGTAGGGTACTTGGTGCTAGGGTTAGGGTTCCTATGGGTAGGGCACTAGCAGCTAGGGTTAGGGTTCCTATGGGTAGGACACTTGGAGCTAGGGTTAGGGTTCCTATGGGTAGGGTACTTTGAGCTAGGGTTTGGGTTTCTATGGGTAGGGAAAGTGCTGCTACGGTTAGGGTTCCTGTGGGTAAGGCTTCTCGCCGTAGGTTTAGGTTGCCTATAGGTAGATCACTTGGAGTCAGGGTTAGGCTTGCTATGGGTAGGGCACTTGGAGCTAGGGTTAGGGTTCCTATTGTTAGGGCTTCACGCCCTAGGGTTAGGGTTCCAATTCGTTGGGCTTCCCGCTCTAGGTTTAGGGTTCCTATGGTTAGGGAATCCCGCCCTAGTGTTAGGGTTCCTATGGGTATGGCATTCCGCCCTAGGGTTAGGGTTCCTATCGGTAGGGCATCCAGCCCTAGGGTTAGGGTTCCTATGGTTAGGGCACTTGGACCTAGGGTTAAGGTTCCTATGGGTAGGGCTCTTCGAGCAAGGGTTAGAGTTCCTATGGTTCTTGCACTTGGACCTAGGGTTAGGGTTCCTATAGGTAGGGCACTTGGAGCTCGGGTTAGAGATCCTATGGCTGGGGTATCCCGCCCTAGAGTTAGGGATCCTATGGGTAGGGCACTGGGAGCTAGGGTTAGGGTTCCTATGGGTAGAGCTTCCTGCCCTAGGGTTAGGCTTCGTATGGGTAGGGCACTTGGAGCTATGGTTGGGCTCCTATGGGTAGGGATCTTGGAGCTAGGGTTAGGGTTCCGATGGGTAGGACACTTGGAGCAAGGGTTAGGGTTCCTATGGATAGGACACTTAGAGCTATGGTGAGGATTACTATGGGTACGGCTTTCCGCGCTACGGTTAGAGTTGCTATGGCTAGGGCACTTGGAGTTAGGGTTAGGGTTCCTATCTGTAGTGCACTTGGAGCCTAGGTTAGGGTTCCTATAGGTAGGGCACTATGTGCTAGGGTTAGGGTTCCTATGGGTAAGGCACTTGGAGCTAGGGTTAGGGATCCTGTGGGTAGGGCTTCCCGCCCTAGGGTTAGGGTTCCTATGGGTAGGGCATTCTGCCATAGGGTTAGGTTCCCTATCGGTAGGGCATCCAGCCCTAGGCTTAGGGTTCCTATGGTTAGGGCATTTGGACCTAGGTTTAGCGTTCCTATGGTTAGGGCACTTGGAGATAGGTTTAGGGTTCCTATGGGTAGGGCACTTCGAGCTAGGGTTAGGGTTTCTATGGATAGGAAACTTGGAGCTAGTGTTAGCGTTCCTATGGGTAGGTCTTCCCGCACTAGGGTTAGGGTTCCTATGGGTAGAGTACGTGGAGCTAGGGTTAGGGTTCCTATGGGTAGGGCTCTTGGAGCTAGGCTTAGGGTTCCTATGGGTAGGAAACTTGGAGCTATGGTTAGGGTTCCTATGGGTAGGGCACTTGGAGCTAGGGTTAGGGTTCCTATGGGTAGGGTATCCCGCCCTAGGGTTAGGGTTCCTATGGGTAGAGCACTTGGAGCTAGGTTTAGTGTTCCTAAGGGTAGGGCACTTGGAGCTAGGATTAGGGTTTCTATGGATAGGAAACTTGGAGCTAGGGTTAGCGTTCCTATAGGTAGAGCACTTGGAGCTACGGTTAGGGTTCCTATGGGTATGGCACTTGGTGCTAGAGTTAGGTTTCCTATGGATAGGACACTTGGACCTAGGTTTAGGGTTCCTATGGGTAGGGCTTCCTGCCCTAGGGTTAGGGTTCCTATGGGTAGGGCACTTGGAGTTATGGTTAGGGTTCCTATGGGTAGGGCTTCCTGCCCTAGGGTTAGGGTTCCTATGGGTAGGGCACTTGGAGCTAGGGTTAGGGTTCCTATAGATAGGGCACTTGGAGCTAGCTTTGGGGTTCCTATGGGTAGGGCACTTGGGGCTGGGGTTAGTGTTCCAATGGCTAGAGCACTTGGAGATAGAGTTAGGGTTCCTATGGGTAGGGCACTTGGAGCTAGAGTTAGGGTTCCTAAGTGTAGGGCACTTGGATCTAGAGTTAGTGATCCTATGGGTAGGGCTTCCGGCCCTACGTTTAGGGTTCCTATGGGTAGAGCACTTGGTACTAGAGTTAGGGTTCCTATGGGTAGGGCACTTGGAGCTAGGGTTAGGGTTCCTATGGGTAGAGCACTTGGTGCTAGGGTGAGGGTTCCTATGGGTAGGGCACTTGGAGCTAGGGTTAGGGTTCCTATGGGTAGGGCACTTGGTGCTAGGGTTAGAGTTCCTATGGGTAGGGCTTCCCGCCCTAGGCTTAGGGTTCCTATGGGTAGGTCACTTCTAGTTAGGGTTAGGGTTGCTGTGGGTAGGGCACTTGGTGCTAGGGTTAGGATTCCTATGGGTAGGGCTTCCCGCCCTAGGGTTAGGGTTCCTATGGCTAGGGCTTTCTGACCTAGGTTCAGGGTTCCTATGGATAGGGCTCTTGGTCCTAGAGTTAGGGTTCCTATGGGGAGGGCACTTCGAGATAGGGTTTGGTTTCCTATTCGTAGGGCTCTTGGAGCTAGGGTTAGGTTTCCTATAGATAGGGCACTTGGAGCTACGGTTACGGTTCCTATGGGTAGGGCTTCCCTTCCTAGTGTTAGGGTTCCTATGGATACGGCACTTGGTGCTAGGGTTAGGGTTCCTATCGGTAGGGAACTTGCATCTAGTGTTAGGGTTCCTATGGGTAGAGCACTTGGAGTTAGGGTTAGGGTTCCTATGGGTAGGACTCTTGGCTCTAGAGTTAGGGTTCCTATGGGTAGGGCACTTTGAGCTAGTGTTAGGGTTCCTATGGGTAGGGCACTTGGAGCTAGGGTTAGGGTTCCTATGGGTAGGTCTTCCCGCACTAGGGTTAGGGTTCCTATGGGTAGAGTACGTGGAGCTAGCGTTAGGGTTCCCATGGGTAGGGCACTTGATCTAGCGTTAGGGTTCCTATGAGTAGGGCTTCCCTCCCTGGGGTCAGGGTTCCTATTGGTAGGGCACTTGGTGCTAGGGTTAGGGTTCCTATGGGTAGGGAATCCCGCCCTAGGGTTAGGGTTCCTATGGGTAGGGCACTTGGAGCTAGGGTTAGGGTTCCTATTGTTTGGGCACTTGGAGCTAGGGTTAGGGTTCCTAAGGGTAGGGCAATTGGAGCTAGGGTTAGGGTTCCTATGGGTAGGGCTTCCCTTTCTAGGGTTAGGGTTCCTATTGGTATAGCACTTGGTGCTAGGGTTAGGGTTCCTATGGGAACGGATCTCCGCCCTAGGGTTAGGGTTCCTATTGGTAGGGCTTCCCTCCCTAGGGTTAGGATTTCTATGGGTAGGGCACTTGGTGCTAGGGTTAGGGTTCCTATGGGTAGGGCACTTGGAGCTAGGATTAGGGTTCCTATTGGTAGGGCTTCCTTCCCTAGGGTTAGTGTTCCTATGGGTAAGGCACTTGGAGTTAGGGTTAGGGTTCCTATGGGTAGGGCACTTGGAACTAGGTTTAGGGTTCCTATGGGTAGGGCATTTGAAGCTAGGTTTACGGTTCCTATGGGAAGTGCACTTGGAGCTAGGGTGCGAGTTCCTATGGGTAGGGCACTTGGAGCTAGGGTTAGGATTCCTATGGGTAGGGCTTCCCGCCCTAGGGTTAGGGTTCCTATGTGTAGGGCAGTTGGAGCTAAGGTTAGGGTTCCTATGGTTACCGTATCCCGCCCTAGGGTTAGGGTTCCTATGGGTAGGGCACTTGGAGCTAGGGTTAGGGTTCCTTTGGTTAGGGTTTCCCGCCCTAGGGTTAGGGTTCATAAGGGTAGGGCTCTTGGAGCTAGGGTTAGGGTTCCTATCGGTAGGACACTTGGAGCTAGGGTTAGGGTTCCTATGGGAAGGGCACTTTGAGCTAGGGTTAGGGTTCCTATGGGTAGGGTTTCCCGCCCTAAGGTTAGGGTTCCTATGTGTTGGGCACTTAGAGCTATGGTTACGGTTCCTAAGCGTAGGGCACTTGGAGCTAGGGTTAGTGTTCCTATGGATTGGGCTTCCTGCCCTAGGGTTAGGTTTCCTATGGGTAGAGTAGGTGGAGCTAGGGTTAGGGTTCCTATCAGTAGGACACTTGAAGCTAGGGTTAGGGTTCCTATGGGTATGGCATCCTGCCCTAGAGTTAGGGTTCCTATGGGTAGGGCACTTAGAGCTAGGGTTAGGATTCCTATGGGTAGGGCACGTGGAGCTAGGGTTAGGGCTCCTATGGGTAGGGCACTTGGATCTAGGGTTAGGGCTCCTATGGGTAGGGCACTTTCAGCTAGGGTTAGGTTTCCTATGGGTAGGGCTCTTGGAGATATGGTTAGCGTTCCTATGGGTAGGGCACTTGGATCTAGGATAAGGGTTCCTATGGGTAGCGCACTTTCAGCTAGGTTTAGGGTTCCTATGGGTAGTGCTTCCCGCCCTAGGGTTAGGGTTGCTATTGGTAGAGCACTTGGAGCTACGGTTAGGGTTCCTAAGGGTAGGGCACTTCGAGCTAGGGTTAGGGTTTCTATGGGTAGGGTTTCATGCCCTAGGGTTAGGGTTCCTATGGGTAGGGCTCTTGGAGCTAGGGTTAGTGTTCCTATGGGTAGGACACTTGGAGCTAGGGTTAGTGTTCCTATCGGTAGGGCACTTGGACCTAGGGTTAGGATTCCTATTGGAAGGGCTTCCCGCCCTAGGGTTAGGTTTCCTATTGGTCGGCCTTCCCTTCCTAGGGTTAGGGTTCCTATGGATAGGGCACTGGGAGCTAGGGTTAGGGTTCCTATGGGTAGGGTATCCCGCCCTAGGGTTAGGGTTCTTACGGGTACGGCAGTTGGAGCTAGGGTAAGGGTTCCTATGGGTAGGGCATCCCGCCCTAGGGTTAGGGTTCCATCGGTAGGGCATCCCGCCCTAGGGTTAGGGTTCCTATGGGTACGCCACTTGGAGCTATGGTTAGGATTCCTATGGGTAGGGCACTTGGAGCTAGGGTTAGGGTTCCTATGGGTAGGGAGTCCCGCCCTACTTTTAGGGTTCCTATTGGTTGGGCACTGGGAGGTAGGGTTAGGGTTCCTAAGGGTAGGGCAATTGGAGCTAGTGTTAGGGTTCCTATGGGTAGGGCTTCCCGCCCTACCTTTAGGGTTCCTATTGGTAGGGCTTTCCTCCCTAGGTTTAGGGTTCCTATGGGTAGGGCACTTGGAGCTAGGGTTAGGGTTCCTATGGGTAGGGTTTCCCTTTCTAGGGTTTGGGTTCCTATGGTTAGAGCTCTTGGTGCTAGGGTTAGGGTTCCTATGGGAAGGGATCTCAGCCCTAGCGTTAGGGTTCCTATCGGTAGGGCTTCCCTCCCTAGGGTTAGGATTCCTATGTGTAGGGCAGTTGGAACTAGGGTTAGGGTTCCTATGGGTAGGGCATCCCGCCCTAAGGTTAGGGTTCCTATGGGTAGAGTACGTGGTTCTAGGGTTAGGGTTCCTATCAGTAGGACACTTGAAGCTAGGGTTAGGGTTCCTATGGGTATGGCATCCTGCCCTAGAGTTAGGGTTCCTATGGGTAGGGCACTTAGAGCTAGGGTTAGGGTTCCTATTGGCAGGGCTTCCTGCCCTAGAGTTAGGGTTCCTATGGGTAGGGCACATGGAGCTATGGTTAGGTTTCCTAGGGTAGGGCACTTGGAGCTAGGGTTAGGGTTCCTATGTGTAGGGCTCTTGGAGATAGGGTTAGCGTTCCTATGGGTAGAACACTTGGAGCTAGGGTTAGGGTTCCTATGGGTAGGGCACTTGGAGCTAGGTTTAGGGTGCCTAAGAGTAGGGCACTTGGAGCTAGGGTTAGGTTTCCTATGGGTAGGGCTTCCCTCCCTAGGGTTAGGGTTCCTATGGGAATGGTACTTGGAGCTATGATTAGGGTTCCTATAGGTAGGGCACTTGGAGCTAGGGTTAGGGTTCCTATAGGTAGGGCACTTGGAGCTGTGCTTAGTGTTCGTAAGGGTAGGGCACTTGGAGCTAGGGTTAGGGTTCCTATGGGTAGGGCTTCCTGCCCTATGGTTTGGTTTCCTATGGGTAGATTAGATGGATTTAGGGTTACGGTTCCTATGGGTAGGGCTTCCCTCCCTAGGGTTAGGGTTCCTATGGGTAGGGCACTTGGAGCTAGGTTTAGGGTTCCTAAGAGTAGGGCACTTGGAGCTACGGTTACGGTTCCTATGGTTAGGGCTTCCCTCCCTAGTGTTAGGGTTCCTATGTGTAGTGCACTTGGTGCTTGGGTTAGGGTTCCTATGGGAAGGGCTCCCCGCTCTAGTGTTAGGGTTCCTATGGGTAGGGCACTTGGAGCTAGGGTTAGGGTTCCTATGGTTTTGGCTCTTGGAACTAGGGTTAGGGTTCCTATGGGTAGGACGCTTGGAGCTAGGGTTAATGTTACTATGGGTAGGGATTCCCGCCCTAGGGTTAGGGTTCCTATTGGTAGGGTACTTTGAGCTAGGGTTAGGGTTCCTGTGGGTACGGCATTTGGAGCTAGGGTTAGGTTTCCTTAGGGTAGGGCACTTGGAGCTAGGGTTAGTGTTGCTATGGGTAGCGCTTCCCGCTCTAGGGTTAGGGTTCCTATGGGTAGGGCACTTCGAGCTACGGTTAGGGTTCCTATGGGTAGGGCAGTTGGAGCTAGGGTTAGGTTTCCTATGGGTAGGGCATCCCACCCTAGGGTTAGGGTTCCTATGGGTAGGGGACATGGAGGTAGGGTTAGTGTTCCTAAGGGTAGAGCACTTGGAACTAGGGTTAGGGTATCTATGGGTAGGGCATCCCCCCCTAGGGTTAGGGTTCCTATGGGTAGGGCACTTGGAGCTAGGGTTAGGGTTCCTATGGGTAGGGTTTCCCGCTCTAGGGTTAGGGTTCCTGTGGGTAGGGGAGATGGAGCTAGGGTTAGGTTTCCTAAGGGTAGGGCACTTGGAAGTAGGGTTAGGGTTCCTATGGGTATGGCAGTTGGAGCTAGGGTTAGGGTTCCTATGGGTAGGGCTTCCCGCCCTAGGGTTAGGGTTCCTATGGGTAGGGGACATGGAACTAGGGTTAGGGTTCCTATGGGTAGGGCTCTTGGAACTAGGGTTAGGGTTCCTATGGGTAGGGCATCCCCCCCCTAAGGTTAGGGTTCCTCTGGGTAGGGCACTTGGAGCTAGGTTTAGGGTTCCTATGGGTAGGGCACGTGGAGCTAGGGTTAGGGTTCCTATGGGTAAGGCACTTGGAGCTATGGTTAGGGTTCCCATTGTTAGGGTTCTTGGAGCACTTGACACAAGGTTTAAGAATCTGAAGTGCCTTCCAAAATCTGAGAGGGCTGAGGTGTGGAGCATGTTTTCTGGTTTTAAAAGAGCAACACTTTGATGCAGAGACTATAGAACCAAAATCACCAAAAAAGAAAATCAACCTTCTGCTGGTGGCATCTGACTCAGATAATGAAAATAAACATGCATCAGTCCGCACTACTTTGGATTGTTGTCAAGCAAAACTCATCATCAGCATGGATGCGTGTCCCCTGGAACGGTGATTGAAACATGAAGGGACATATGAACCTTTAGCGCATCTGGCACATAAATATCTTGCGACGCTGGCTACAATAGTGCTATGAGAATGACTGTTTTCACTTTCAGGTGACACTGTAAACAAGAAGAGGACAGCATTATCTCCTGTAAATGTTAACAAACTTGTTTGTCTCAGCGATTGGCTGAACAAGAAGTAGGACTGAGTGGACATGCAGGCTCTAAAATTTGACATTGTTTTATTTTTTAATGTAGTTTTCTTTACATAATTCTACATTTGTAAGTTCAACTTTCATGATAAAGAGATTGCACTACAGTACGTGCTTTAGGTAAATTGAAAAATACTATTTATTTTGTTTTTTTACAGTGCAAATACTTGTAATCAAAAGTAAATATAAAGTGAGCACTGTACTCTTTATATTCTGTGTTGTGATTGAAATCAATATATTTGAAAATGTAGAAAACATCCACTTTTTTTAAATAAATGGTATTGTATTATTGTTTATCAGTGCGATTAATTGCGTGATTTTGATTCATTTTTTTAATCACTTGACAGCCCTATAGTGAAGTAATTCTTCTGTTCTACTCTGCACTGATTAGGCCTCAACTGGAGTATTGTGTCAAGTTCTGGGCACCACATTTTAGGAAAGATGTGGAGAAATTGGAGAAAGTCCAGAGCAGAGCAACAAAAATGATTAAAGGTCTAGAAAATATGACCTATGAGGGAAGACTGAAAAAATTGGGTTTGTTTAGTCTGGAGAAGAAAAGACTAAGGGGGGACATGATAACAGTCTTCAAGTACATAAAAGGTTGTTACAAGGAGGAGGGAGAAAAAATTTTCTTCTTAATTGCTGAGGATAGGACAAGAAGCAGTGGGCTTAAATTGCAGCAAGGGCACTTTAAGTTGCACATTAGGAAAAACTTCCTAACTGTCAGGGTAGTTAAGCACTGCAATAAATTGCCTAGGGAGGTTATGGAATCTCCATCATAGGAGATTTTTAAGAGCAGTTTAGGCAAACACCTATTAGGGATGGTCTTACTTAGTCCTGCCATGAGTGCAGGGGACTGGACTAGATGGCTTCTCTAAGTCCTTTTTAGTCCTAGGATTCCATGATTCTATTATTAGTTAAAAGGGGGGAGGGTCATGTTTAAACCAATTGTGCAACCCTTTAATCCATATTTGTTTCTTCAAAGCATTGCTTTGGTTTTTGTTAGTTCACTCCCGCCCCCATGATTTATTTAAGGCAAGGTTTGACAAGGATTTGTATACTCTAGGTTTTCACTTGTCATTTTCACATCTGTCCTTCATATGTATAACACAAGTTTAGGCAGAGGATGGCACTAATTGATGTAAAGTAAACTGGATCAATATGACACAGAAAATCATGGAGCAAAAAAGCATTATAGGGACTCAAAATCACTATGAACCCAGGCCTGTTTTCTACTTTATGAATGAATTTAGTATACAAGACTGACTATTTAGGTACCAAACAAATAACCCTGGAGCAGGGCCGTAGCAACAAAGAACGTGGCCCCCTCCGAACATATGTCCGGGGCCCCTTACAATGCAGAAACTGGAATGCGGTATTTATTTTATACAATATACAGGGTTCATATTATGTATACATAGGCCTACAGTGTACATGTATTCCGTATTTACACAAAGCGCTTCTTTCGAGACTTGTTCTCCGCAAATTGGTTAATCAATGCATCATAGTCCAGAGATCTGGCAATCTTGTTTTCGATTGAGATAACTGCAAACGCAGAAAGCCTGTCATCTGTCATGGTTGAGCGCAGGATATTCTTGATCAGTTTCATTCTGCTGAAGCTCCTTTCAGCACCGGCGACAGTAACTGGTGTGGTCAGAAGAATTCTGATGCAAATGCAAAGATTCGGATATATCTCCTGAAGGCTGTTCTTGTATATGTACGTTAAAAAATTGTTTGCCGTGACAAGTCCTCTCTCTTTCTCGATGACATAAATAAAACGATTCAATTCCATTATGAGTTAGTTGGCATCAATGTCTCCCATTTTTCTTTCAAAATTTTTGCTGTGATTCTCCAGTTCATTTTCTCTGTGACACTGCTTCAGGCTGTTAGCGTTGTACAGAAATCCAAACAACTTATACCACTCCACGAGTTGGTCAAATCGCGACGAAACAGAAGATATGGCCTAATCAGTGAGAACAAGAAAGAACTGCGATTTGAATTTTTCTTTGGCAGAAAGACGACTCGAATCATCAGCACATTCGTAATCAAACATTCTCTTCTTACGTCGCACCCTGGTTTCTGGAAACACCTGCTCAATACCCATATGCTCTGCTATTTCACGTGCATTTGTGACCACAGAGTTATATCCTGTATTTCGATAGTCTTCCAAAAACTTCATTGTAGCACCGACCTCTGCCTGCAGTACATCAATTGACACATCTGGTGACTGAATTAATTTGCTGGTTTTATTGACGTGAAATAGTATATCGTACCACATGTACACAGTCAGAACAAAAGGCCACGTAGTAACATGGTCTAAAAGCGCACCGGCTTCTGTTGCTGTATTGCCATCTTTCTTTTCGAGTGCATAGTCTCGCAAAGATGACAAAGCATTGCACAATTCTTCAAGGTGATAACGCAATGGCTTCACAGCATCAATTCTCGACTCCGAACGAGTGTCCGATAACCCTTTAACAGATATTGGCATATGTTCTTGAAGTATATCCCATTGTGAAGGTGACGAAGAAAAGATAACGTATATTCTGTTAATCAGACCGAAAAAGTCAACGGCATATTTTGATGACTTTGCCGTGTCTGAGATCACAGGATTCCAAGTGTGAGCTCCACATGGTACATACAAGGCACGGTCATTTATTTCTAGCATGCGGGCTTGAACTCCTTTATTCTTTCCTCTCATATTTGCGCCGTTATCATAAGCTTGGCCTCTCAAGTCAGCAATGTCTATTCCTAAGTTGTTTGCCTTTTCAAGAAACGCTTCCAATAAGCCCTCGCCAGTTGTATCATGAACATTAAGAAAACCAACAAACGCTTCACGAATATTGACACCATCTTCACCGTTGCATTCAACAAAGCGTAACACCACAGACATCTGTTCTTCATGTGACACGTCGGGAGTACAGTCCAAAATAACTGAATAATATTTTGCTTTTTTAAGCTGCGCTATGTTGGCCTCTTGAATGTTACTGGCAACAAGTTGAATCAGCTCGTTTTGGATCTGTGGACTGAGGTACTGAACATGTGTCTCTTCCTTCTTAATCCTCTGGAAAAGTTCACTGAGGACAGTATCATACTTTGCAAGCAATTCAAACAGTCCCAAAAAGTTGCCATTCGAAGGATCGCCGAGCTTTTCATTACTTCCTCGAAATGCCAAGTTTCTTTCGGACAAGAAAATAACGACATCAACCATGTGTTTGACAACATTTTTCCAGAAATCTCTTTCTTTCAGAAAAGCCTGCAATTCGAGTTCGTCAATAGATGTACGGTTTACTATGCCTGACCGAAGGTCAAACCATTTCACCATACAGTCTGGATGACCTTTGCCTGTTTCATGCTGCTAAAGTCTTTTTGACAGTGCTTTCCAAGCAGATGTTCCACGATGTAGCGGTATGTCGCCAGTGCCAAATAATTTACAACAAAAACAAAAAATGGCATCTTTCTGAACTGAGTACATTAACCATGAACGTCTTATTTTCTCGCCATTTGCCATGGTTCGATAGAAATGAGTACTTGTGAACCTCCGTCTTTCCTCGTTAAATGGAAATTCGTAACTTTCATTCTGCTGCGGTGGGCCACGTGCAACAATGTCACACACTTGCCTGTCCGATATTATAGACGGCCAATCTCCTGGATCATCAGTCAGTGGTTCAGATTCAGATACTTCTTTCCCAGCAGCAGCTGGAATATCTGTCACAGTTTGTTTGGTAGAACAACTGGCTTCACCTTCGACCTCACATGAAGCACTTCTGGATACTTCTGGATACGATTCGTCGCTGCTAGCGCTGTCCGTTTCATGTGCCTGTACCTGTACGTTGGATTGCAGTGCAAAATACGTTGACAACTTTGGAATTTTCTCAAGTTCCTTCTCGGCATCTTTTGCTGCCTTTCATTTACTAGCTCCGCTCTTATACGTTCTTTTAGACATCACAAAGCACGCTTCTACTACAACTACATTAATAACATTTATCCGCCGACCGCCATTATGAATGCAAATACACATTCTTTGAATGGGTCCAACTAAAATTCGAAACTGACCGACAGACAACTGATGTAGCCAATAGCATTATGATGTATCATAATGACTTCACGGTTTTGTCAGTAAAACCGACATGGATTGTGCAATAGCGTCAATAAATGTCACTTACCTAGTAATACCTTACATTTTTTTGCCACTTTTAGGGGCCCCCTTCCTTGCGGGGCCCCCTCCGGTCGGAGGGTACGGAGGGCGCTCGCTACACCTCTGCCCTGGAGAGTGAAGTCTAATGTTTTTTTTTATAGAAAAGGTACAGCACATGCAGCACTATACCTCATAACCAATGTGCCTTAAACTTTGGAGGGTGAGGTGGGGTTATGATATGGACACTGGTCCACTTGAAATTTGATTGATACCACCAACTCCTTTCATGCTAGCTACCAAAGGCATAGGACAGTTATAATATAGGGAAGTGGGTCTCAAACTTTTTTACTGGAAACCCTTTCACATCGCAAGCCTCCATGTGTGACCCCCTCCCCTATAAATTAAACACACTGTTTAAGATCTTTAACACCATTATAAATGCTGGAGGCAAGCGGGATTTGGGGTGGAGGTTGACAGCTCATGACCCCCCCATTTAATGGCCTCGTGACCTGACGAGGGGTCCCAACCCCCAGTTTGAGAACCCCTGATATAGGGCCTAATCCTACTCCTATTGAAGCAGGGCCTGTGTATCATCTACAAAACTGTCAACTAAATTCCATCTGAAGAATCTTTATTACTGGTGAAAAGGCACAAATGAGAAAGAATGCAGATTGTCTTTCAGATCCCACATTAAGTTTGTAGACCTGGAAAAATTGTATCCAGGGCAACAGTAATAGCTGCACACCCAAACCCAAGACCAGAGACGGTTCTACGGGACGGAACATGGGGGAGAAGCAGAGTGGTTTTAACTGACATAGGCGGCTCCAGGCATCAGCAAGCCAAGCGCGTGCTTGGGGTGGCAAGCTGCAGGGGGCGCTCTGCCGGCGCCGTGAGGGCAGCAGGCAGGCTGCCTCCAGTGGTTTGCCTGTGGAGGGTCTGCTGGTCCCGCGGCTTCGGTGGACCTCCCGCAGGTGTGCCTGCAGAGGGTCTGCTGGTCCCGCGGCTTCGGAGGACCTCCCGCAGGCACGCCTATGGCAGGTCCGCCGAAGCTGCGGGACCAGCAGACCCTCCGCAGGCAAACCGCCAGAGGCAGCCTGCCTGCCTTGCTTGGGGCGGCAAAATCCCTAGAGCCGCCCCTGTTAACTGAGATGGGGTGAAGTGGAAGGTGTTCTCTTTCCTCTGAAGCACTGGTTGTTGGCCACAGTCTGAGCCAGAATATTAGACTAAACTAGCTAGGCAAATAGTCTGTTTCAACATGGAGGCTGAGGTAGTTTAGCACCCTGGAGAAGGTGCTCAGCACCTTGAAGGATTGAGTTCTTCTTATTCCCTGATTTTATGGATTTATCACATGCCCTTCAATATTCAAAGTGGGTGAAAATTGATCAAAAAAAGTCTCAATTTAAAATAAAAACCTTGAAATATTCTGATAGTAAACAAAGTGAGCAACTAAACAAAATACCCAAGTACATTATCAATGGAGCTTCTTGCTTAAAAGAGCTTATAGACAAGTTGTCTTAAAGATGTTGGGAAAGATATTCCTTCCTGGGCTAGCCCCTGTGGGATGCTGCGGCAGTGTATAGTGGGTCATATAAGCCCCTTGGCTGGGCAGGAACAGTTCTGATGAAGGGAAAGTTTAGGCTGTTTTACGTGGAATTAGCCCCAGTGTGGGAAGTGAGCTGGTGGCAGGGCTGGGGCCAGAGCAACCACTAGTATGACCATTCAGAACAATTCTAGGTTGTGGAGCTGATCAGAGGTAGGTTCCCATGACACACTAGCCACCAACCTGCCCAGAATTCCAGGGATACAAACATGGATTAAAACCATTTTTGCTCTTCCTTTCCCCGGTCTGTGCCTGTATATGCTGTGCCTCAAAGAGCACACAATCTCATCTGCCTACTGCCTTTGAGCCTCAGAGTTGCTGGGTTTTTTTCTTAACATATTTTTTTTTACTGAAGACATGTCCCTATACTTCTTACAAATCTAATAAAGCACATTTCCAAGATGCACCAGCAGAGTGTATTACCCTTGAACATCTAATTTTCTATTGTCCAGAATGTCCTTGTTCCTTATTTGTCATAGAGCTTAAATAAAAAATTATAATGTCAAATAACAATCACAATAGTGAATGTAAAAACACAAAAGCTGGCAAAAATGCTGGTTCAAGCAGAAAATGCTACTATAAAAAGAGCCTGGAAGTCTGAAATGCTCCTTGCTCATAATAAATGGTTATACAGCGTATGCTATGTGGTGGAAATTGGACTTATTCATTTCAAAACAAACTGAAGAACTTTAAGTGTAGACTCTTTTCTAAAATTACACGACAGAACTCCCACAATCTCTGTGGAAGAAGAGAGGAGATAGAAATAGACAGATGGGCAATTTAAACTGATATTGGGCTAATTTTAGTTAAGTATTTTGAAAAGAGTAATGTAGGTATCTTAAAAACACATGCTGCCTGAGGGTACAGTTGTAGATTAGCTTCAGAAGTAGAGCTGCACAATTTTAGAGGGGTGGGGGGGTAAATAGCTTATTTGCAGAAAAATGCACACATTCAGGTCAAATTTGGTGAACAGTTTCAAGGGAGAAAATTAGCTAGATTAATATAAAACAATAAAAGGGCAAAAGACACCCAAAACCAAACAAAAATCAGACAAACTAAAAAAACCAACAAAACCTAAAATATTTCATTTCAGTTTCAGCTTTTTGTTTGGCGAGGAAAACAAAAAAAAATCCATTTTAGTTTGATTCAAAACTAAAAATTTAGGGAATTTTTCAGTTTGGTACCTGAACAGAAAAAATCACTTATTCACTTGCCTCTACTCAGAAGTACTTTTTCCTTAAGAGTTTTCCTTTCCTAGAGGATGAAGTACACATAGTTGAAAAAGAATCTCTTACCTGTTGCCCAATCTTTAGATTAAGTATTAATTATATTGATTACTTAAAAATCCAGAGTTATCACTTTGAGGGTTGACAGGTTCTTGTCCCAAGATCAGGCCCAGTACTATTTAAATTATTATATAGTTGGGAACCCCGTTGTGCACAGTTGCAACACTCACACTATAGGAACTCTTTTATATTTACAAATATAGTGTATTAATACATTTAGCACAGTCACAAACACCCCCAATTTAGTAAGATAGATAGAGATACTACAGAATGTACATCTGCACATCCATATACTCACACCATCCCTTGTTGCACAACCTGAAATGTTAGCCATCATCTTCCTCATCACCATCACCTTCCCCCTCATCACCAGTGGCCATCATTCTGGCACCTCCCAAAGACTACATTTATCCTACCGCGCCTAGGCTGCGATGCCACTTCTATAATATGTTACATTGACACTGTTATGTTTGATGCATATTCAGTAGGGGATTTTTCTCTTTTTCCTTATTTGAATTTCCTCACCTTACTAATATTGGAGTCTCTTTTTCTTATTGATTAGTATATCAATGATCTTAACTTATTATTATATATGTCAATTCCTTACCATGGCCCTTTTGTGGTTAGGTATCACATTTGTTATTTCTGTCCTAACTGGTTATTTTGGTTCTTTCCAAGTTCCAAGTTGTGGTGTACATGTTAAGTTTAAAAGGGTATGAACTTAGGAAAGCCCATAAGCCAACCTGCTTTAATGCATCCTTCATCTATTTATGGCAAAGGTCGCAGCCATATATGAGCTTTAGCTCATCACCATCTATCTAGGTGAAAGGTCCCAAACATACATATGCTAACTCTGCCTTAGCTTAACGTACAGGATGTCATAGGCACTGACTCCGTGGGTGCTCCGGGGCTGGGGAAAATTAGTGGGTGCTCTGCACCCACTAGCAGCCAAGCTCCCCACCTCACCTCCTCTCCTCCTCTGCCTCCTCCCCTGAGCACGCTGCATCCCTGCTGCTCCACCTACCTCCCAGTGCTTGCTGCTGCCAAACAGCTGTAGCAAGCTGGGAGGAAGTGGGGGAAGAGCGGGAACATGGCGCGCTCAGAGGAGGAGGCAGGGAAGAGGCGGGGCCAGGGTGGGGATTTGGAGAAGGAGTTGGAATAGGGACATGGAGGGGGCGGAGTTGGGGTGGGGACTTTGGGGAAGGGGCTGGAATGGAGATGGGAAGGGGTGGGGCGGGGGTGGAGTCAGGGCGGAGCCGGGGGCAGAAGGGGGTCGAGCACCCACTGACGCCAGTAGAAGTAGGCGCCTATGCAGGATGGGGCCTGTAGGTCCCTTGTGTTACAGCCAAAATATACTCTAATATAAACCTATTATAATAAAACAAATAATCAAATCCATAAGAAACTTACAAGAAAAGATATATAGGCAAGCAAGCAGGCTAGTCTTAGTTGTATCTCATGTAGCTGTTATGTACGACAGTTTGTTTCCAAGACACTTCTGTGGTTGAATCATGTACCTGTGGCCAGAACTTCCCCTTAAACTTTATTTTCAGCTCCCCAAATACTTGGGGTTTTTCGCTGCGCTGTTTATCTGTGCAAAGTTTATCTGTTCAAAGTTCATAGGCCTCAAGCCTTATGATAACTTGCTGAAGCTAATGTCTTACTGAATACAGACCTATAGGTTTCTTGCATTACTGCTGAATATAATGCAAAGCAAAGTATAATGCAAAGCAGTGAATATAATAAAGGCAAGCTAGTCCACTGGTCTACATACCTAAACATTTAGGTCACTAACTTTCTTTTAGATAATCTTTATTTTATTTACTATAAAGTTATTACAACTATCTACAATGAAGCACTTCAAATATTCAGACAACAAGAAACAGGACTTGAACTATTCCTGAAAACGGGTCTTTTTTCTTTACGATTTAGTCATGGCAGTCGCGGAAGTCACAGAATTTGTGACTTCCAGAGACTTCTGTGACTTCAGCCTGCAGCTCGCAGGGCCCCCCAGAGCTCCTGGCCACTGCGGGTGGCAGGGGGACCCCTCAGCTCCCAGCTACCAGTGGTGGGGAACCCTAGAACTCTGAGCTGGGGCCCCCACATCTGCCCAGCTGCCGCAGGCGGTGTGGGGACCCCACAACCCCCTATTTTGTCACAGATATTTTTAGTAAAAGTCAGGGACTGGTCACAGGTTTCCATGAATTTTTCTTTATTGCCCATGACCTGTCTGTGACTTTTACTAAAAATATCCATGACAAAATCATAATAGACATTAAAGAATGTAAACCTACATTTTCAGAAGGAAATAGTGATTTTGGGTGTTTCAATTTTTCGGTGCTCAGCAACTTAGGGAGGCCTAATTTTCAGAGGGCAGTGCTCAGCACTTCTGTAAATCAGGGCCCTTCAACAAAGTCTCAAGTCGGACACTTAAAAAGTCCTGTGTCACTACTCATAACTATTATTATTGGAAGCTAGATATAGTAGTAATGGGCATGTGCAAAATGCCTAAGGGCCAAGATCCTCTTTTTGCATAGATTCATTTACTTCAATGGAGCTATGGTGATTTACACCAGCTGAGGACCTTCCCCAATGAACAGAAGTTGAAAGACAGTAGTATATGACTACTAGACTTGGCAGAATGTGATTTTTATAATATTGATGGGTAATATCAATGTTTGGTTTTTAGCACTTTTTCCGAGTTTGTATATTTTTAAATTTTCACAGTTGCAGAAAATTATGGGAGAGTCAGACAATAATTATTTAATGACCATAGATGTTGAGATTCAAAAAGTTAAAGCCTTATAATTGTTAAAACACAAATTGTCAACATCTCATGTAAAAATATATAAATTAAATATCCATCAATCAAACAATTATAAATTCTCCAGCAGCATTTTTGGGTTTTTTCCTATCTGTAAATTTTGATTATTAGCAATGGAAATATTTATCTCAGTTTCTGTGTGTATGGTAGTGCCAGGTTTACAATGGCTCCAGTGGCTCCAATGGCTCCATGCTCAGAAGGGGCCCTGGCCTGCTCCACTTGCACTGCACCCCGAGACCCCCGCTGGCTCCCCCCACCCACCACTTGCTCCTCTCGGCCTGCCTGCCAGCTGGCTGAGGGCTCCTCTCTGCTCCCTGGCCCCTCCCGCCTGTTCCTCTCAGCCCCCTGTTTGGACCCCAGTGCACCTCCTCCCCCATCTCCCTGGAGCTGTGCTGCCTGGAACTGATGGAGGAGCCTGGCCAGTCTCAGCCAGGTGGAAGGGGAGACAGTGTGGAGGGCTTGGCTGGGCCCCTCCAGGCAAGTGCATCTTGAGGGACCCTGGCTGGGGCAGGTCCTGGCTTGGCTGATTGTGTCACTCCTGAGGGGCCGGAGTAATTCTCAGCCCTGAATGCGCTGCCATCTCAGCCCGGCAGACAGGGGCGGCTCTAGCCATTTCACCGCCCCAAGCACGGCAGCACGCCGCGGGGGGCGCTCTGCCGGTCGCCGGTACCGCGGCTCCGATGGACCTCCTGCAGACGTGCCTGCGGATGCTCCACCGAAGCCGCGGGACCCTCCGCAGGCACGCCTGCGGGAGGTCCACCGGAGCCGCCTGCCACCCTCCCGGCGACCGGCAGAGCACCCCCCGCATACCGCCCCAAGCACGCGCTTGGCATGCTGGAGCCTGGAGCCGCCCCTGCCGGCAGACACAGTCTCCTCCCAGCAGGGCTGGTGAGTGCAGCGGGGAGGCAAAGCTTGGGGGAGTGGGTCTGTGGGGAGCCTGGAGGGGTGCTGGCTGTGAAGAGGCAGGGAAGACCTGTGTGTGTTGGGGCACTAGAGAGTGGGGGTTCTGTGGGGCGTGCTGGGCAGTAGTGGTGAGGCTGTGGGCAGGGATGGTGTTGTGCAGGGTGCTGTTCATTTGTGGGGGGGTCTGGGGGGGTGCTGGGCATAGTGGGTCCGGGGGGCTCTGACCATAGGGAGTCGGGGGGTGTTGGGTGGGGGGGCTGTATGGCATGGCATAGGCCCACCCCTGAGGGGAAGGGGCATGCTGGCAGCACAGGGCCGGGCAGGCCACTGTGCGTCTGGCAACTGCTGGTTTGTAAATAGTGCCCTCACATTGGACGCAGCAGGGTTCCTTATATAGCCAATTACTTACTGCACCTAGTACCCAAGTAACGTGTTTTATTTCTATTACTTCAGCCAAACCTTCAATAAGATAACACTGGTATTCCAAAGGGTCACAACATGTTTAACACAACAACTGTTGTTTCTCATAATCTCATGCTTTTTGGTCCCATATTTTGGGCCTATTGCTCATGCTAAGCCCTCAACTACCATAGTTCACCTAAATCTAATGTGGGCCTATATTCCTACAGGGGAATGTACAATAGATCAACCAATAATAAAGAAAATGTGCTGGTTAACTCACAAAATAAATATTGTATCCATTTTCCATTCAGCTACAGAGCTGGCCAGAAACAAACAAACATTTTGATGAAAAATGGGAAAGAAAATGTTCACCAGTGTTTTTTCATTCTCCAACCAATTCTACTTCCTACACTTGCCGAGCAGTTTCAAGAAGTCTCTCAGATGTGGGAGGGATTAGGAGACCAAGTATGGGGGGCAGAGTTCCCACATCTGCCTAATGTGAAGTTTCTTGCACCTTCCTCTGAAGCATCTGGTGCGGCAACCGTTGGAGACAAAATATCAGACTAGATGGACCACTGGCCTGTTCCAGCACAGCAATTCCTATGTGCTTGTGTTCTTCATTTTGGTATGTGGGATATCTAGGAGTCACATTGTTTACTAAAAATATCTCAGAACAATTCAAATATGCTTGCTGATTCAGTAACAACGAAGCACACTTATAAAACAGGGTAAATGGAATACACTCAGTTTTTATGTTATAAGGAAAAAATATAGTCACAACTTTTTAATAACTATGAATGCTGGTATGTGGTTGGGTAAAGGTTTCCATCTCCTGGTTAATATTACCTGTCAATGATACAGCTACATTGATAAAATGCCTAATTATGCCATGAAAACATCTGCAATTCAAAAATTTCAAATCTTTTGCGTGCTGCAATCAGTATGAAAGATTCCAGAATTAGAATGAAAACCTTGTAGTCCTGGTACTTTGCAATCAGCAAAACATACAGCCTGGTACCATGCTTAGTGATGGGAAATGACAGACACAAAATGACATCACTCTTTATTTTTAACGAACTGGCTGCCTTTTGGTGAGTTCATCTGCTGCGAACCAATATAATAGTGTTAGTCACATCAGGCTTTAAAGAGACAGCATCACTGTGTTGAGTCTGATCCCAGTAGCCAGCAGTTCCTGGTGCCAAGAGGGAGATTCTTTAGTTTCAAATTAAGGTTAGTGCCTTCAGTCCAAAGGCAGAATGGATTTTTTATAACTTCTTAAGGGATGGTAATGTACATTGTACCATCAAGGATCTATGAACACCAAGAAAAGACATTCACATGAACAAGAACATTACAGTTACATTAAATAGGATAAACATTTATGAGATAGAAATCCTTGTGCTTCAAGGCATAACCAAGCCAGCCACTAACTGCCAAGTGATGCTGAACTAGACAGACCATTGGTCTGAACCAGGCTGGAAATTCCTACGTCCCTATTGTCACACATACTGTACTGTGCAGTGGTTCCTAAAATAGAGCCAGATAGGATCTGGCTTTAGGGAAGGTTAGCAGCATAGGAGGGTTCAAAGAGGGAGGGTTCCATCCCGCTCCTTGTGTAATGATATGGACAATCTCAGCCTTTGAACTGCGGGAAGGCTATGCAGGGACTGATTCCTCCAGGACCCCAGAGGAAGCTCAGTAATCCCAGATGCACATCCTGTTATATTTGTCTCCTCTGCCACCTTGTTGGTTTGTCTTATCTACCTGTTATGTCTTGTCTTTCAAATTGTATATTTCTTGGGGGAAAGACTGGCATTTATTATGTGTCATTACAGTGCTAGCACAATAGGGCCCAAGCTGGTTGCAATGTTTAGGTCAGTGGTGGTCAGCCCACCACTGCTTCAGGTATGACTACAGTCTACGGGTTTGATGCATACACCTCCCCACATGCACTGGTCAGTAGAATTGGATGGGTGTGCTGAGAGCAAATGCTGCATTTCTTCTGCTCGCAGAGGATCTGGGAGAGGGATCGTGCCTCTACACTGTTCCTAGTCAGGCCTGTGACACAAGCTAGCCCACAGACTGCCATCCTGTAATGATTAATTGTTCTGTAAAGCTCCAACATAGGGCACATAATGTACTGCATACCTCCTTCTAAAATTGTCACAGTATCATTGAAGAGAACGGTGATGCACTGATAAAGAAAAAACACACACTTCTGATCACAGAATAGCAGTAAGAGGAGAGACCATCAGAAATACTTATTTGGTACTTTTATCCAAATAAAGAATCTGACAGACAAAAAGCACAGGGAAGATATTTTGAATTAATGTAGATGCTTGGAATAAATAATAAATATAATCACTATGGGCTGGTTCCACTCTTCAGCAGGGTACATGGTAGATATGGCATCATGATATGACATAACTTTTGGAGGAGGCCAAAAATGTGTGCGGTTTGAGGGGAGAGGAAAAGTAAATGTAATGTTTTACACTTGCTATCAGGATCATTCAGCACATAAAGATTTAACTAGATCATTAACCAGAGTTTGGCAAACTTCAGGGTTGCATACTATGTTTCTGTTTGATTGAGATTGTCATTGACCAGGATTATTTTACATGCAGGTAGCATTGGTGTTATTATAGACTCTTTTTTATCTCTGTTTTATTACTTCTGCTGAGATGATGGACACAATTTATAAATCAAATAATTAAAAAGTAATTTATCTATAAATCACCTGTAAAACTATTATTCTTACGCTGTACCATGGCCAATATTAAGATGCTGAAAAAAGTGGACATTCTGGTGATTAAAACTCTGGAAGTTGGAAACCCTAGCCCAGTCTGCCACCTTGAGGATATTTCGAACTGTACCCCAAGAGAGGTGACTCCACGGCCAAACACATGGTCAGATTCTCAATTGTGACTACCCAGAGCTTCCATTGATTGACTTCAATCTGAGATTTGGGTTTTCAGCATAGCTAAAAATCAGAAAAAAAAACAGGGCTCTCACACCGTTATGAACACCAATGATTTTACCCACACAAGAGCCCTGTTGACTCATGTACATAAGTGTTTAGAGGCCTAAAGATAGAAAGATGTTCTCCCACAGCACAAATAATGGAGAGATCCATTATTATAGTTGCAAAACATTAAAAATGCATTTGAGTTTTCATATAGAATATACATATATGATATATGTAATCTCATGCATTTTTAGTATCCTCATATGAAACAAGGGATATCTCAGTTACTGCTGCTGCGGGAGAACATTCTTTTATTTTTTTAAATTAATTGAATCCTAGGAGACATCATACTTACAATGTATTTATAGGTACAATAAACTGAAAAGAGGCAGCTCTGCTGAGATCAGTCATAACCTAACCTCCCGGTACCCTGTGCAGTAGGCGAAAAAGTAGAGGGAAAGAAATAAGCGAGTGAAAAATAAAAAAGTGACAAGTGGTAGTGTACTAAGGTGAGGTGGTGTTGGGCTCATCCAGATTCTTTCTTTTTTGGGCTCCAGCTGCTTCTGCTTTTCTCCCCTACTCCTTAAGCATAATAATAATCCAACCTTGCTCTCACATAGTGCCTTTTCATCAGTACAAGGCAGGGCAGCATCATTACTCATCAATTTACAGATGGGAAAACTGAGGCACAAAGCGATGCCTTGACTAGCCCAAGGACCAGACTCCAGGTCACTGGTGGCCCGGGTGCCAGGCACAAGACACTGGTGGGAGACGCTCCGCAGGCCAGGACACTGGGCAGCCAGCAGCGTGCGCTGACCAGCGCCCCCCCCCGCTTCGGCGCCTCGGCGGGCAGGGACCGTGCTGGGAGCCCCGCCCCCTGGCACCCTCGTGGCCCGAGCGTCCCGCCCCGGCTCCGAGCGGCTGCGGGGTGTCCTCCTGCCCGCTAGGTGGGGCGCAGCGGGCGGGCGGGCCGCTCTCTACGCATGCTCGCGGGGCGGGGCGGCGCGGGCCGGTGCTGCGCGGAGGTGATGGGCGCCAGGGTGACCCGCGCGTTCCGCAACTTCAACCTGGAGAACCGGGCCACCCGCGAGATCAGCAAGGACAGGCCCGCGCCCGCCCCCCGGCACGCCGTGGCCAGGCCGGGCCCGCGGCCTGGTGAGTGCCCGCGGCCGGCGCTGCGCCCCACGGTCACGGGGCCCTAGGGAGCGAGAGTGGGGGGTGACAGGGCGGTGGGTCCACGCTGCGCGTGCGGGGGGGTCACGGGGCAGTGGGGCGCGTGCGCGGAGGAGTGGTGGTGTCCTGGGGGTTTCTGGGGCGAGGTGGGATGCGGGGGGTTGCGAGGGGCTACAGGAGGTGGGATGCAGGCTACGGGGGATAGGCTGATCAGACAGCAAGTGTGAAAAATCAGGATGGGGTGGGGGGTAATAGGAGCCTATATAAGACAAAGCCCCAAATACCAGGACTGTCCCTATAAAATCGGGACATCTGGTCACCCTAATGGAGGATTATGATGCAGAGTGTGGGTGTGGCTGTGGGGGGAACGGTTATAGGGGGGTGGGATGCAGGATATGGATGCAGGGTAGGTTACTGGGGAAGATGCAGGGTATGGGTGGGAGGTTACAGGGGGATAGGACGCAGGGTGTGGGTGTGTGCAGGGAGGGTTACGGGGGTGGAATGCAGGATATGGGCACGGGGGGGTTATGGGGGAGGATTCAGGGTATGGGTGGGGGGGATTATAGGGGGTGGGATGCAGGGTATGGGCGGGGGGAGGTTATGGAGGGTGGGATGCAGGATATGAGTGTGTGTGTGTGTGTGTGAGGGTTGCAGGGGGGTGGGAGGTTACGGGGGGGGGTGGGATGCAGGGGATGTACGGGGGGCAGTTAAAGGGAGGAGGGGGTTATGTGAGGAGTTCTCCTGCAGGATTTGCATGAATCCACAACATGGGAGCGGATGCGGGCTGGTGTGGCCAGTGACGTTTAATCTCGCCAGCCGGTGCCCTCTGGGTGCCTTCTGGGGTCTGGGTCTGCCAGCTGCTACCTGTTGCGAATATCTGCTATGTAGCCCTGTTGCTAGGCTGGATGCTGCTGTTCCAGGGCCTATGCTGGGAGGTGTAGTCCACACCTCACAACCTGTTATTTTACTTCTGGGTTTTGTGGCTTTGTATGGAAACCCAGGGTATGGCTACACTGGCGAGTTGCAGCGCTGGAAAGCCTCCACCAGCGCTGCAATTAGTAAGTGGCCACACCTGCAGGGCTCTTCCAGTGCTGCAACTCCCTGGCTGCAGCGCTGGCCATACACCTCACTCAGCATGGGGTGCTGCAGCGCTGGTCATCAAGTGTGGCCACACACCAGCGCTGTGATTGGCCTCCAGGGTATAAGGATGTATCCCAGAATGCTTTTATAAATTATTCTCTTTGTTTTGTTATGCAGCCTCTCTTTGTTTTGTTGTGAACTCCGAGCTCCGTTGATCCCGGAGCTGTTTATCTACAAACACAGCTCCTGTTTGCTGTGATCAATCTGTGAACAATCAAATGAGATAATGAGGCAGGCAGGGAGTGAGTGTTTGCTTGACAGAAACAGCGGGGGCAGAGGGGAGAAAGGGAGTCGTGTTGGCTGCAGGCTGTTTGCAGTTAAGAGTTAAGGGTAAGGGATTGGGAACATGTTCTGATTTTTCAAGTCAGGAAGCTAACACACAGTGTTGGCTCCAAAAATCCACTCTCTCTCCCCCCGCTCCCTGTCACACTACGCCCCACCCCACCCCCCTCTTTTGAAAAGCACCGTTGCTGCCACTTGAATGCTGGGATAGCTGCCCATAATGCATCACTCCCAACAGCGCTGCAAATACTGCAAATGTGGCCACACACCAGCGCTGGTAGCTGTGAGTGTGGCCACACACCAGCGCTGGCCCTGCACAGCTGGACGACCAGTGCTGCAACTACCAGCGCTGCAGATTTGTAAGCGTAGCCATACCCCCAGTCTTGCTTGCCCTTACTTCCAAGCTGTTCTGTAGCTGGCCGTGTGGCAGCAACTCGGGTAGCAGGGGGCGCAGAGGGGTATGTAAATAGGTGTAAATAGCAGCAACTCATCTAGATATTTGCCCAGTTTTACAACAGGCTATGTAAAAAGAACTAGCGAAGTCAGTGCAACTCAAATTTCATACAGTGACTTATTTATGCTGCTCTCTATATATTGTGCACTGAAACGTAAGTACAATATTTATATTGCAATACATTTATTTTATAATTATATGGTTAAAAATGAGGACAGTAAGCAGTTTTTCAGTAATAGTGTGCTGTGACACTTTTTTGTATTTTTATGTCTGATTTTGTAAGCAAGTAGTTTTTAAGTGAGGTGAAATTTGGGATTATGCAAGACAAATCAGACTCCTGAAAGGGGTACAGTAGTCTGGTAATGTTGAGAACCACTGGCGTAGGTGACCCTATTAAGGTAAGCACAGGACCAGTGCCTGGCTCTGCCTCACTCTGCTTTGGCCAAGTCACTTCTGTGTCTGTTTCACTATCCGTGACAGGGCAACTGCTATTGCAATACCTGGCAGGCATGTTGTGATGGATTCAGAGTTTGCACAGCACTCTGAAGAATAACGGCACATCTACAGTGGCACAGCTGTGGTACTGGCACTGTAACACTGTAGTATAGGTGCTTCCTACATCCATGGAAGGGTTTTTTCCATCAATGTAGTTAATCCACCTCTCCAAGAAGTGGTAGGTAGGTCATTGGAAAAATTCCCAACTGCGTCTACACTGAGTGTTAGGTTGACCTAACTAACTATGTCATGTAGGGCATGACATTTTTCACAGCCCTAAGCAATGTCGCTAAATTGATATAATTTTTAGGTGTATAACTAGGCCTGACTGTTGCTTAGTATTGCAATTTCTTTTCTTGAATAGCCATAATAGATTCTCCTTTTCCTGTGTACGAGACAACATTAAGTATTGTGACTATCAGAACTAATGCAAAAATGAGATTTGCCTGGAAGTGTTCACACGCTTTCATTTTCACTTGAGTTGTGTGATGTCTCATGGTTAAAGCCCTCCAAATTCACAGCCATGAAAAACGCATCATGGACCGTGAAATCTGGTCTCTTGTGTGCTTTTACCCTATACTATACAGATTTCATGGGGGAGACCAGTGTTTCTCAAATTGGGGGTCCTGGCCCAAAAGAAGTTGAAGAGGAGTCACAAGGTTATTTTAGGGGGGTCATGGTATCGCCACCCTTACTTCTGCGCTGACTTCAGAAACTGGGTGGCCAGAGAGTGGTGGCTCTTGGGCAGGTGCCCAGTTCTGAAGGCAGCACCCCGCCAGCAGCAGCACAGAAGGAAGTTTAGCAATACCATACCATGCCACCCTTATTTCTGCGCCTGCTGCCTTCAGAGCTGTGCAGCCGGACAGTGGTGGCTGCTGACCCAAAGGCCCAGTTCTGAAGGCAGCAACGCAGAAATAAGGATAGCAATACCATACCATGCCATCTTTATTTCTGCGGTGCCGCTGCTGGCGGTGGTTCTGCCTTCAAAGCTGGCCTCTTGGCCAGCAGCCACCACTCTCCAGCTGCTTAGCTCTGAAGGCAGCAGCGCAGAAGTAAGGGTAGCAGTACTGCAACCCCCCCCATTAACCTTGTGAACCCCACAACTCCTTTTTGGGTCAGAACCCCTACAATTATAACACCATGAAATTTCAGATTTAAATATCTGAAATCATGAAATTTACCATTTTTAAAATCCTATGGGCTGTGAAATTGACCAGAATGGATTATGAATTTGGTATGGCCCTACTCATAGGCATTATAAACCATGAAGAATATGAGCGGGGGGAGAGTTATTTTCTGCTTTAAATCTTTTTTCTTAGACGATTCAGAAATCCAAGAGGAAATTCGCAGAAAAGATGACAAACTTCTCGCCTTATTAAAAGAGGTTTATGTTGATTCCAGAGATCCTCCTGTGCAAGTGAGCATGTCTTCTTTCTGTAATGGGTATAGCAGCAAGCACTTTTCAGATGACAAAAGCAACATACCAATGCTCATGTGATGAATAGGCGTTATGAAGTCTGTTGTCTTAGTAGCTTACTAGCTGTTAATAGATGAAACTGAGCTTTTTTTTATTGCTGTTTTGTATTTCAGTTGTTGTGTAATAGAAGTCTAATTTCAAGGTCACATCCTTATTTAAGAGTGCCATCAACCTTTCTTTATGCCCCCAGTTTTCCTTCCTCTAATGAAGCCGTCTATATAAGCATGTTTCTCTATCACATAGAGACTGCATCTGTGTGCACCTTCCTTGTGCCACAGCCCCCAAAGTATACTCACAGATTTGGGTTTCTAGAAGTTTAAGCAGCCAGTCTGTGGAAGCGATGGAAAATAGGAGGTTAGAGAGGAGATAGAATTCCTAATGCTATAGGTGGTAGAAGAAATTGGGACTTGTGTGGGAGAGGGTTTGTAGTTCTGCTGGAGAGCAAAGAGGCTAGTACAAAGAGTAAAGAAATTATTAAAATATCACTTAAAATGTTGATGTCCCTTTCAGTGAAGTCCTGTGTCTGTTTAGGTGAGGAAATGGTAAGATGTTTTATTTATATTTTCCTGTACAATTATCTAGATTTTTTTCCATGAAATGGATAAACTAACAGCAGTTGTCTGTGTGATCTGCATGCAAGGCTCAACATATTGGCATTAGATTAAAAATTAGATTAGTCCTAGGCCTCTCTTATGCTTGTTTTCACTTTTTGTTTATAGCGGTATTGGGGCCAATACCGCTATATGAGAGAGACAAGGTGGATGAGATAATATCTTGACCTGGAGAAGAGCTCTGTAGAGGCCGAGAGCTTGTCTCTTTCACCAACAGAAGTTGATCCAGTAAAAGATATTACCTCATCCACTTTCTCTCTCTCAAATTTGGCATTTCTATAACACCTTCCATCTAAGACAAAAAAATTTTTAGAAATGTTAATGTATCCCCAATAATGTCCCTGTGAAATATGTAAATAATGTTATCTCCATTTTATTTTGGTAATAGAAAAGCTAAAAACCTAATCCTGCAAAGTGCTGAACACCTGATTTCAGTGGAAGGTGGTGCTGCTCAGAAATATATGGGACAAAACTTTCATATGTCTGTTCCTGAATTAGGCATCTACATTCACATTAACACCTATATCAGTGGACTGAATTTCAGAAGTGCTGAGCACCAGCAGTTCCCACTGACGTCAGTGGGAATGGTGGGTGTTCAGCTATTCAGAAAACTAAGCTATTGATTTAGGTGCTGAACATTTGGCAATGGTAACTGTTTCTGAAACTGTGGTCTATATAGAACACAATGCTTTGAGGACATAGTAGTGTTGGACTATGGTAGTAATTTTCAACCTGTGGTCTGTGGTCCCCTGGGGGTCCACAGGATAAGATTTCCAAAGGGGTCTGCATTTCCATTTGAAATGTTTTAGGCATCCACAAATGAAAAAAGATTGAAAACCACTGACTTATGGTCTAAGAAAGAGAGGAGATCCATGAGGATCAACGTCTTTACAATGGAAAAACTGGAGAGCCTGTTATAGTAATTAAAGTTTTCGTTTTAATTAAAAGAAATAGGCGAGAAATATGCAGTACGCAGACTAAACAGAACTCTGATTGACTTGAACTTTTTTTCTCCTCCCACACTAGGTAAAAGATGAAGGTGGAATTATCCCAAGTAAACAGCAGGAATGCAGACTTACAAAACTTGGTCATTTAAGCGATCTAGATATTCCAAGCATTCCCAAAGGCAAAATTTCTGTGGTGGAGGTTCTGACTCTTCTCAATGATCATAAACTTTCTCCACAAACATGGACCGCAGAGAAAATAGCAAAGGAGTACGGTATAGACTTGAAGGAGGTCACCTCTCTCTTAGAATTCTTCATACCTTTTGCTGTGGAGATCTTTCCTCCCAAAGACAAAAAAGTTTTATAATCTTCCTAAAGTGATTGCTGAAATCTTGGTTGATCCACTGGTGTCTTCATTTGACACTTCTCATACACTGTTTGTGTGGGAATTTGGTCTCAGGCTCTTAAAGATTGCCCTCTTGTAGCAATAAAATGCTTTATTTAAATGACTGCATTCTCTGTGTGACTGCTGCATGTGAAAACAATGTATTTGATATATTCTGGTTCATAACCTGTCTCATTTATGCCAAATAAGGAGACAATCAGTGAAATCTGTTCAGGACAATAAATGATCCACTTAAATTGTTCCAGTTGTTTTCAGAAACAGTTTTATTTTTAAATAAATATCACCTCTTACTGAGAAGTCAAATGGAAATGTGTTGTCTTTGGACTTAATTCAACCAGTGTTTTCTAGTGATTCTGCAGAAATCTTTATCATGGCACCTATTCTTATTCATGGAACTAGTCTGCAGGTATACATACACCTCTACCTCGATATAACACGACCCGATATAACACGAATTTGGCTATAACGCGGTAAAGCAGTGCTCCGGGGGGGCGGGGCTGCGCACTCCGGTGGATCAAAGCAAGTTCGATATAACACGGTTTCACCTATAATGCAGTAAGATTTTTTGGTTCCCAAGGACAATGTTATATTGAGGTAGAGGTATACCACACAACAGAGCCCCTTTTCCTATAATTAAAAAAATGATGGGAGAGGGTGTTTGCTTCACAAAGAAGGATAATTGCAATTAAAAGCAAAAGAGGGTGAATTGTGTGGGAGAAATTGCTTTTGCACCTTCTTTAAACCATGGAGCTGTAATGGCTGCTGTTAAGCTTAGCTGCATCTATTCCATTCTAGTTAGCTCCACCTTTGGGGCTAACTTTGTACGTCATTCATCAATCAGTTTATAAACAGCAGTGTAAAGTGGCAGCATTTGAACCTATTGCAGCTTTCCTTGGCTCCCGCATCTTCATTGTGTGATACAGTGGCTCATCTCATGTAAGCATGATTAGTAGGTAGCTTTCAAATTCAGCTGGTTCCTCTTTTCTATAAATAGAAATATCTATGGAGGTCCACCTGTTTTATTTTATATTTATATTTTATATGCTAGCCTAAAAACAGAAATTCAGGTAACTAATTTGTGGCTAGAAATTTCTATAGAGCCCATTACTGTAATGCTACTATATTACCATGTTGAAAGTAAACTGCATCCTGCAGTGCTCTTAGCCAAGTATGTTATGTGCTGTAAACTAGATGTAGGCTAGTTGCAGGTTGTAAACCTTTTGTTACTATAGCTATTCAAAATGGGAAAATATTGTCTTGCATTGGTGATTGAATAATATGGACTTTCATGATAATGTGAGCAATGTTAAACTTCATGTTTAGTATCTTTTCTGTTTGGGAGGAGGAAGGAGAAACCTTGCCAACTTACAGCTCAACTTCTGCCTAAGGCCTTCTTAAAATACTGATACTGTCCTTTAGGATTAATAACCACTCATACATTTAGAACTTAAAATCAGGTAAATTCTGAAGGAGGGGATACAAACACATCTAGAATAGGCTTCTTTTAAAAACGTGCCTGTTTTTTTTTCCTACAGGCTTCTTGAGTTCAGAAATCAGTAAAATTCCTAGCAAGACTAACATTAGCTTTGCCATTTCATAACAAAATCCTTTCTACTTGCATTACTAGTTGATTCAAAACAAAACCATTTTCTGCGTAGTACATCAGTGCATTTAAATAGGTTATGCATTTCTAATGCACATGGTATTGTAGTATCTCTGTTCTATACAAAATTAACTCCGTTTGTCTATCCATAAAAGAGCCTGCTGGTCTTCAGTCTTAGGTTTAGCTGCCCTAAAGTATACCATAAAAGAACTGCTTTTCTATTGTTATTATTCAAAAAAAGTATTTTGCCTCTGTCTTAATGATTTCTAAAGCTTTGTGGCAACATTCCCAATGAGCAGGCCTACACTGAATGTGTACCTCATGTCTGTGCTAAGGTTTTAGGGTTTAATCTCGCTGGAGTTCCTTTCCAGTTTCACTTTTAAATGTGGTTTTGTGGTATTTGTGAGTATTTGCTAGACTAATGAAACATATTTCACTACTTGCACTAAGCAAACATCAGTGATCTAATACAGTTCTTAAGAACATAAGAACAGCAATACTGGGTCATCCCAAAGGTCCATCTAGCCCAGTATCCTGTCTTCCAACCTAGGCCAATGACAGGTGGCCCAGAGGGAATGAACAGAACAGGTAATCAAGTGATCTATCCCCTGTCACCTATTCCCAGCTTCTGGCAAACAAAGGCTAGGGACACCATCCCTGTCCAGCCTGGCTAATAGCCATTGAGGGACCTATCCTCCATGAACTTACCTAGTTCTTTTTTGAACCCTGTTATAGTCTTGGCCTTCATAACATCCTCTGGCAAGGAGTTCCACAAGTTGACTATGTGTTGTGTGGAAAAATACTTCTGTTTGTTTTAAACCTGCTGCCTATTCATTCATTCGTTGCTGCCCTAGCCTCTTGAGTACCTTAGTTAATTTTTCTTACCTGGTTGGTATGCTTTTAGTGCAGTCAACTGTCTTACACTTATCTATATTCTCTTGCCTTTTGATCAGATTCTAGTAAATTCTCTCTGATTTTCATATTCATATATTTCTAATTATGCATAATTTTGTTCTCCACATATTTTTTTTTAATATTTTTCAACTCATTTTGCTTCTATATCCTCTGTCCTGGTAGCATGACTGCACTGATTTTTTTTTAATTGCCTTCTTGCTTCAGTTACATGTTTAATGTTTTGAAAACATAAAGATATTTAATTGTGACAGTTCTGGGAGATGGTGCAACACATGCTGACTTTGGGAACCCTCCAAATGTGAAAATTTGCACACTTACTGTCCCAGTTATGCAACATGCCCAATTTGGTTCAACTTTTTCCCTGCTCTTGGCCAACAGGTGTCTTCTGTCTTTCACTGAAATCAGCATCAAAGTGGTGCAGGTCTGTTGTCAAATCAAATTGTATCTGTCACCATTGTATCAGCTTGGAATATGTGACCATTCTGGTGTGTGTGCTTTGTGACTTTGTGTGACTGCTGTCCCTGTTTCATTCTAGAGGAAAATTACACTGAGTGCTAATGCAACAGCTGTAAATGTTTACTGTATAAGAATATTAAAATATAATTTTCCAAAGGGCTGTCACTGATTTCGTAACTCTGAATAGTGCTTGGACCTCTGGTTGGAAATGACATAGATATTCCATTGGGCTGCCTGGCATTGGGGAAGTAGGCTGTGGACTAGATTGTGCCTTTCATGCACGATCATCAAGTGTGCTGCAGAGCTGCATTTCCCTACAGGAGCACCAGCAAGCATTCTCCTTTGCTGAAACAGAATGTCTCCCTGACAGGGGAGCGAACACACTCTTCCATCCCTTTATGTGGTGCAGTGTAATCCCTCTACTGGGCCTGTGTATGTGTGCATTGGGGGGGGATGGTGTGGCCCAACCTGACCCCTGCTCATGTTGGAGCACCAGGCACACCCTGTGCTTCCTACATTATGGAATGACAACTTTGCCTGACTTTTATGCAGACTGTACAAGCCTGTGTGCATCCTCTTTTCCCCCGATCCCCTTGCTATACACCTATGTAAGAGCTAGCCCCATTCTGGTCTCAAGATACAGATGACTTGATTATCCCTGCAGACCTATACATTTGAGTCCAATGGGAGATGCATAATGGGGCTCAGAAAATGCATTGCCCAATACAATTTATTAAATGGTTACAGACTGCTCCCAATCTGCCCCTTGTTTTTTAATTTTGGTCAGTTGGTTAATTTAACTGTCCGTAAGGATTTATTTTTGGGTGTCAGCTCATTCAGGCTTGTGGGCTCAGGATGAGTGGCTGTAAAATTGCAGTGTAGACTTTGGGGTTTGGAGTCAAGCCTGAGCTCAGGGACCTTCACACGTGGTGGGGTCCCAGAACTCGGTCTCCAGCCTGAGCCCGAATATCTTCAGTGCAGTTTTACAGCCCAAGCCAGCTGACACGGGCCAGCTGCAAGTGTTTGTTTACAGCATGGACATACCCTTAAACTCTTCACATGCAGCCTCGCCATTCATGACAGTGAGTTGTCCCTCACATTTGGTGCTGAGGTAGCAGTATCAGATCTATAAAGCAGGAAAGCATTCTTTGCAGCTTCAAACAGAGAGAGGATGGTTGGTCTCCAAACCTCCTGTATTTTCTTATACTGCGGAGCACCCCCTGTGCAGGCTGGGAAAAGGTGTGTGGGCTTTCCTCCTCAGTCCTACATTATTGCCAACCCCAAGCATTCAAAAATCATAAGGCAGACCTAAAACAGTCATGAAATTGCCTTAAATATTGTAGATTTTTTTAAAAAGTATATTTTGGGTTGTTCTTATTTACCATCACATTTTCAATTTTTTTCTCTGCAACCATGAGGGCTAGAAACTTACTTTTTAAAACATGAAATCTCAATTTCTCATATAATCACATGGCTCCAGAAGCTGATGCTTTAAGAAAAGCACCAAATATTGAGAGATTTAAGATAAAATTTAAATTGGCTACACTAGCGCTCCCAATGATCATTACAAAAGACTGAGTCAGCTGACCCAGTGTTAGCTAGGTGGGGGCAAAGTTGTCTAGTACACCTCTACCCCGATATAACGTGACCTGATATAACACAAATTTGGATATAACACAGTAAAGCAGTGCTCTGGGGGGGGGGATGGGCTGTGCACTCTGGTGGATCAAAGCAAGTTCGATATAACGCGCTTTCACCTATAACATGGTAAGATTTTTTGGCTCCCGAGGACAGTGTTATATCGGGGTAGAGGCAGTGATGAGCTGCCAAAATCTTAGGAACCGGTTCCCTACTGGGTCTTCGGCGGCACGGCTCCGGCGGCTGAAGGACCCACCACCAAAGATCCGGTAGGGAACCACCCAGTGAGTACACCCCCCACCCACGTCCTGCCCCCACTCAGAAACCACAACCCATAACCCCCCCTGCCCTGCTCCTTGTCCCCTGACCACTCCTTCCCAAGACCCCCAACCCTAACTCCCCCCCAGGACCCCACCCTCTGCCAAACTTGCCCCGCTCCCTGTCCCCTGACTGCCCTGACTCCATCCACCACCATCCCAACAGACCCCAGGAACTCCCACGCGGCGCCTACCCAACCCCCCCTTCCCCATCCTCTGTCTACCCCCCCAGAACCTCTGCCCGATCCAACGCCTCCTCCCCCGCCCCAGTCCCGGCCCTGGCCCTGGCCTCTTACCCCTGCTGGGGTCGGGACCGGAGCCGGAGCCGCGGGGCCCGACTCCCCGGGCCGACACCGGGACCGGAGCCGGAGCCGCAGCCGCGGGGCCCGACTCCCCGGGCCGGGCCGACACCGGGACCAGAGCCGGAGCCGCGGGGCCTGACTCCCCGGGCCGGGCCGACACCGGGACTGGAGCCAGAGCCGCGGGGCCCGACTCCCCGGGCTGGGCCGACACCAGGACCGGAGCCGCAGGGCCCGACTCCCCGGGCCGGCACCGGGACCAGAGACGGAGCCGCAGGGCCCGACTCCCCGGCCCGGCACCGGGACCGGAGCCGCAGCCGCAGCCGTGGAGCCCGAGCTGGGCCGGGTCCGAGCCGCGCAGGCGGGACCAGCCTGAGCTGGGGGTGCTTGGCTGGGACCGGGCTGGGGCGCTCGGCCAGGGCCAGGAGGAGCCGTCCCGCCCCCTCCCCCACACGCCTGGCTTACCTGCCTGCTCCTTTTTTCAGGCTTCCCACGAACATTTGATTCGCGGGAAGCAGGGGAAGGGGAGGAGAAGGAGGGCGGAGCGTTCAGGGGAGAGGGGGAGGTGAGCTGGGGCCGGGGCCGGGTGGACAGCTTCCCGAGCCTTTGTTAAATTTAAAAGCTTTTTAGAATCGGTTGTCCTGGAACAACCAGTTCTAAAAAGGCTTCTAAATTTAACAACCGGTTCGCACGAATCGTTGCGAACAGGCTGGAGCTCACCACTGGGTAGAGGTGTATAGATAGGAACTTGGACATGAAGGCATAACAGCAGCTTATTAGAATATGTCCCTGAGTGAGGAAATGTCAGAAGATGAGGGAGATGCTTTTGTATTTGCTGGAATTGATCCTTTTTAAATGTACATGCAATAGAAAGCAACAGCACTTGTGAGCTGAGGTGAATCTTTCTGAGCTGAAAGAAAAGGGAATCCAAAAATCTTGATGAGCTGCAAACAGTTCTGGCAAAAGCTGGACTCATAACTGCAAGTAAAAAAGGAAACCACCAGCAGCAACACCTGACAGCTGGGATCTGTGCATACATGAGATAGGTCTGTGCTCCAGAAAAGGCAAAACAGCAGCAGCAACACAGTAGATTATAGATGTCTGTTACCTAGGGTTTTCAGAAAACAAAGCAGTTATAACTTAACTGTTTCACTCCAAGCCAACTCAGGAATAAATCAATGGGAACACAGCGCTTCTGGCCAATGAAAGATTGAGACAAGTAAGCATGCTCTTATCTAAAACTACTGTTTATTAGATTTAAGAGCACACAGACATAAGCAATAGGTTTAGACTACCCCAGCTAATAACCTAAAATCTGAGATGGTATCACATAATTAGCAGCAGGTCAGTGATGGCCAGTCGCGTCTCTGCTGGGAAGCATGGTGTCAGCAAAAAGGCTCTTAGGATAGCTTCAGAGAACTGCACCAAAGTACACTCTATTATCTAGTGGTTTTATAACTAATTTTTACAAAACTCATAGCTCAATCATCTACTTATCAACAAAACATTCCTAACAATCTTAGCCATAATCTTCTATATCAAAGGTGCCCAAACTCAAGGTCTCCACCCACTTATTTTATTTCAGTCTCATAATGTGTTGACTCTTTTCTCCCCTCCTTCCATTTTGATTAGCAGAAACTGCAAGCCTGCAGCTAGTATTTGACCTTGCCTCCCAAAGCCCTGCTTGTCCAAATTAACCCTTAACTATATGGTATTCTATTTTATTCATTCATGGTGGCTGAATGCACACAATATGGCTGCAATTAGCTTGATCAAATTCTGGGGTGTATCACCCCTCAATTCCAGGGTAACAGCTGTACCAACAGAGACAGGTGAAGGCAGAGGCTACAGAGATGGTATAACATGTTCTTTAAACTATATCTTATTCCTTGCTTATTTTCCTGAGAATAAGGCTCCATAAAATGAATATTGTTATATCCTTGGGGCAGCCGGTGTAGGAAGCAATCACTTGAGGCCAGAGAGCAGACAGCTAACCAAAACCTCCATTTTATTTACAGAAACAGAGAGCTCACTCAGCCGGTTGAAACCGGCTGAGCTATCCCTTAATAGTCTAACTCAGTTGCCATAGTAACAAAACCCATGACAACCAAATACACAACAAATATACTGTGTTTGTTTTTTAAATTATTGTGACTCTACTGAGTCTTGTTTGATATTAATTAATGGCCTGATCCTGCAACCTTAGATGACCGGGTAGCAAATACCAAAAATGAGAATGAGATATATAGCTGAGTCTTATCTGCATACTGTTGACCGTTAAGCCCATGGTGTCTTGTTCTCTCTCCCAGTGATCTCATGTAGATATTAAAGAGAAGAGAGGATACAATAGTTTGGATCCCCTGTGGGACCCTGCAGGTGAGAGCCTTCAGAGAGGAGGAGGAGTTACCCATCACCACTCTCTGAGTTCTTCTGGAGAGGCAGGACTGGAGCCACGATAGTACAGGGCCTTCTATTGATATGTCATCATCCATGCTTGAGGCAAAGCTGTGCTAGCTGAAAATAGGAAAAATAGGTTTCAAACCTATTTTTGTAACAGAGTAGTTTCTATAGTGTATATGGGGGACTAAATTATAAAAATAGGATAACACTGTGGTATGGGCCCAGCAAGAAAGCACATAGTTTTGCATTAGCAGGTATGTACATGAATTTTTAAGATGTGAGATATATTGAAATCCAGTTTATCTGTCAGACTGGACCCCTGTCTCAGTCTGGACTCCCCCCCATCCCGCCTTCCCTTCAGGTGGCTTTAGCAGTCTTTCTTCTTGGGCAGACAGACCATGGAGAGGAGGAGTCCCATTTGCCTTCCTCCCCACCCTTAAATAGAATTTACATAAGGTGGGAATCCTTTGTTTCCCAAACTTGACATTCCCCACCCCCCACCCCAGTTAAAAGAATTCCCAGGTAATGTTTAGTATCAGGTGACAAGACCACCTGACTCTGTAGTATCACAGTGACCATGAGTCGGTAACTGTATGGAGCATCGGCAGGAAGACCAAGCCTTTTCACAGTCCACTGTCCTCACTGATGGGCCATCAGCCCTGTCTGGCTTTTCCATCATTGTACCTGAATTGTTAGCAGTGGGCATCACTCAAAGTAGCATAGCTGAAATACAGATACTAAGCTCTGGTCTACACTGGGGGAGGAGGGTCGACCTAAGGGTACGTCCAGACTACCCACCATATCGGCGGGTAGCGATCGATTTTTCGGGGATCGATATATCGCGTCTCATCTAGACACGATATATCGATCCCCGAACGCGCTCCGTCAACTCCAGAACTCCACTGGAGCAAGCGGCGGTAGCAGAGTCGACACGGGGAGCCGTGGACGTCGATCCCGCGCCGTGAGGACCTGAGGTAAATCGATCTAAGATACTTCGACTTCAGCTACGCTATTCACGTAGCTGAAGTTGCGTATCTTAGATTGATACCTTCCCTAGTGTAGACCAGCCCTCAAATACGCAACTTCAGCTACATGAATAGCTATTCGTGTAGCTGAAGTCGGCGGATCTTAGGTCGACTTACCTGGCCGTGAGGACAGTGGCGAGTCGACTGCTGCCGCTCCCCCGTTGACGCCGCTTCCACCTCTCACAAGCTGGAGTTCCTGAGTTGATGGGACGTGCGTTCAGGGATCGATTTATCCGCATCTAGATCCCCAATAGATCGATAGATCAATAGATCCGCATCTAGATCCCCAATAGATCGATCTCTACCCGCCGATCCAGCAGGTAGTGAAGACCTGCCCATAGTCAATATTCCTAACTTCATATACAGAAATGATACAGGAATACAAATTGGATAATCACATTCAGTAAATTATAACCTTTTCAATGATACCCTACAAGACCCATCTTGCTAAAGTGCATCTCAGTTGTGTCATATTCATATCATAAACATATTTTTATAAAGAATATGGGGTGTAACATCACATATACATTTAAAAGGAAGAAAATAAGGAAATGTCACAGTAATCCCAAATTTTCTCTGCAAAAGATCTTACATTTCTATGGAGGTAGTCAATGCCATTACCATCTGCTATTCCCTAACTGCATTGAATGCTCTTAATTTTCCCTGGTAGTTTGCTGCTGAATGCCATCTGTCAGGTCACTGGTACTATTTTATAGATTTTTTAATTGACTGTGTACAATGGGTGAAGTTGATTTACTGTGTACTTAAAGCTACAATGAAACTGGGATAGATGGGAAGTAAGTGCATTAAATAGCAATGAATTAAAGCAAACAAGACTAGAAGATGTCTTCTAACACACAATAATGTCACTCTCTTGGTTTTAGAGTAGCAGCTGTGTTAGTCTGTATCCGCAAAAAGAACAGGAGTACTTGTGGCACCTTAGAGACTAACAAATTTATTTGAGCATAAGCTTTCGTGGGCTACAGCCCACTTCATTGGATGATAGAATGGAACATATAGCAACAAGGATATATATATATCTATACATACAGAGAACATGAAAAGGTGGGGGTTGTCCTACCCACTCTAAGATGCTAATTAATTAAGATGAGCTATAATCAGCAGGAAAATTTTTTTTTGAAGTGATAATCAAGATAGCCCATTTCAGACACTTTGACAACAGGGTGTGAGGATATTTAACATGGGGAAATAGACACACATTGAATCTATGTAGGCTGCTTGTACTTTCTGCAGTGCTGCTGCTGTGGAATTTGCTCCAGAATCCACCTTTTGCCATAAAATTGTGCGGTAGAACCTAAGCTTTCATGTTATCAAAGTCTGTTCCTTGACCTCATGGATACAAAGAAAAGCTTGCAAATGTGACCTAAGTGTAAACCAATACAATGATGGCTCCTTGAGTCTGAGGCAGCCTGAAACAATAGCTCTGAGAGCTGTGAATTGCTCCTTTTGTCTTAATGGGTGGTTAATGCTGGAACTTAACAATGAAAATCTAAGACAAATTGTAAATGTGGTAACATGATAAATGCAATATAATACTAACAGATCTCATAGGGCTTCTGTACTTGTATTCTTTCTTTTCCTATTGAATTAATCAAAATCTCCACAGAATTTAGGGTTACTCCCATAGAGTATAGGTCCAGCTTGCCCCATGGTATACGGGGCCTTTCATTATAATAATCCTTATCCTTAACCAGTGGTAGGTTGGCTACCAGGTGCCCTTTCCTTTGGCTTATGCCACACAGATCACCTTAGTTTACAGATGACCCAAGACAAAAAACATGGGAGGGAAAATGTCTTAAATGACAGAAATTTTGAGCTGTTCTGACTTCAAATTCAAAAATTCTTTATAATGCATTATGCCATTTCTGTACAGGAGTCAAAGGAGAGATTCTTTGCTTCCCCCAAAGTGTCTGCAAGATCCTGACTGGAAGACTTGTTTCAAGTAGAAGACAGCTCAGTTAATCTGAATTGCCTTCACTCAGTGCCTTATTCAAGTTTTTCCTATTACAAGGAGCTTTGATTACTTTGCAGATAAAATCTAACAAAGGTTGAGACTGATCCAGCTATTTCTGGTGCTGGAGTGGCAGCTGGAGAGGACAACACCTAAGTCCTTGGTTGAGTTTAGGCCAGTATGCTCAAAAACTAGAAGCAGTTGTGCAGCTGAGATTTCATGTCATTTCATAAGAAATGGCCTGCTGCTAGAGTACTATGGGGTCCCACGCTATATAGAAGGTTCAGGCAGTGTTGATCATTTATGTTTTGCAGAATCACTCCAACTTTTCCCTGTAGATATGAACATGCTGCTTTTTATTCCCTATTTGCAAAACTAGTGCTGTGGTCGGCACCTTCCCCTGGGTTTGTGCTGTTACCTGGCAAAGCATGTAATGCCTCAACAGGCTGTTTTTATTAGGGTCTCAGGAGAAGGATGACTGTATCTGTATACATAGTGTGAGAAATCAGCTTACAAACAAGTATGGATATGTTAAATATAGCCAAAACAAACAATTTTCCTATTTATTGCAAGGAGACAGCCCCGGATTCCTAGATAAACGCTCAAATAAAGCATTGAGTATTTATCCCTGTAGCCTCTCTGATTAGGCATTAGATGTAATAGTTTTTTAAATGTATATTCCTCTGTTCCTTGCAGGATAGCTCTGTTTTTCAAAGATCTGATGCAGGCAAATTTGTGAATAAAAAACTATAATGTATTAAATTAATCGAGCTTTCTTGGACATGCTTTTTACAAATGCATCTTCTGTCCTGTTATATTACAATTCCTATTTGGAGGAAGTCATTTTTTTGTAAGACACCTTTTTGACATGCAGCTAGAGGCGGGGAGAGGGACAAAAAATGACAGTGAGAATCCATAGTTCAGATTGTTTACAAGAGTACATTTTTATGAACAGTAATTCAGAAAACTGTGTGCAATGTCATTGCCTCATAGTAATTGCTCTTCAGTAATATTTCCATGGACTGTTGTGGTTAGTAATGACAAGTTGGAGTGGTTTGGGTATGGGTTCTCAGTGTAAAGCTTTAGAAGTGAGATGCGAAAGACAGGGTAAATCTTCAAGAATTTGGGCAGCTGTAACCTGGAGGCCACAGGGTTCACCCGTTCTATAATCTTGAAGGGGACTATGTATTGGTAGTTTAGTTTGGCAGATGGGTGGCTCGATTTAAGGTTCTGGGAAGAGAACCACAGCTTGTCTCTCTGTTCAGATTGGGGACAGCCCTGATGGTCTTGGTCCACATGGTGTTTATAGGCTTCTTTGGCAGACTGCAAGAGTTCTTTGAGCTCCCAGTGCACCTGGTGTAGGTGGGAGGCTAAATCTGCAGTGGCCAGTACTGGGGAACTTGTGGGTAAGTCTGGGTGAAAGCCATAGTTTGCAAAGAATGGGTTATGTTGGGTCAAGATGTGGATTGCATTGTTATATGTGAATTCAGCAGGGGAAGCCAGTTGTCCTTGTGGTAACAGCACAGAAAGCAGCAAACATACTGCTCCAAGAGTTGATTGACTCTGTTTGCTCATTAGACTGAAAATGTTAGGTGGATGCAACAAGGGACTCGATGCCAAGGAGACTTGAGACATTTTTGCTAGAATAGGGAGATGAACGGGGGTCTCTGGTCTGATATAATACCCATTGGTAATCCGTGTTAGCAGAAGACATTTTCCAGGAAGAACTGAGTCATCTCCTGTGCAGTAGGAACAGCATGGCATGGGATGAAGTGTGCCATATTTTTTAGGAGATTGATGGCAGCCAGGATTACAGAGTATACCTTCCATAATGTCCATTGATATAGTAGATCAAGGCTGTATAGGTGTGAGCAAAGGCTAAAGGAGACCTAGGGGTTTTGATTGTGGGTTCTTGATACAGGTGCAGAAGTCACAGGACCTTGTATAATCCTTGATGTAAACTCAGGACTAGATTCCAGGTCTTGACTTGGCCAAAATGGCCTGCAAGTGATGAATCATGGCATAGTTTGAATACCCGAAGCCTCGTTTGTCCCTTTGGAAATAAATACAATCCTTGCAATAGAGAAGGTGGTTCTATAATCATACTTGAAATTGGGTCAGGTACCAACATCGTTCAGGGTCTGATGGATCTTCACTGTGAATGGATCATCAGGGAGTGGATGGAAGATGTCAGACTGCTGTCAGTCATTCTGTTGACAGAGTTGGACCCCTGGAGCATGGTGGCAGAGGGCTCTTCATTAGGTTCATGATATTCATCTTTGCAGGATAGCACATCTGCCTATCTGTTTCTTGTCTCTGGGCGTTAGGTTACTACAAAATCAAAAGAAGCAAAGAAGAGGGACCAGTGGATCTGGTGTTGGTTAAGGCATCTAGCAATCTGTAGGTACACCAGGTTCTTGTGATCCATCAAGACTTGGACCAGGAATCAGGCTCCTTCTAGAAGTTGGTGCCACCCCTTGACAACCACTTCGATAGCCAGTAGCTCCTTGTCCCAAATATTGTAAGCTTTTTCTGCCAGGGTTAGCCTTCGAGAATAAAAGGGATAGGGCAGAATTGGAGGGCTACATGTTAAGATAAAATTGCATTATGGGAAAATTTGAGGCATCAGCTTTGATCATAAATGGTTTAGTGGGATCTGGGTGAATCTGGGTGCTGAGGTGAATGCCCCTTGCAGTTGATCAAAGGCTAACTGAACTCAGTGGACCAGGCAAACTGGGCCCCCTTTTGCAGGAGTGCTGTTATGGGTGCAAAGGTTAGAGAATCCTTTAACAAATCACCTGTAGAAATTGGTGAACCACAGGAATCTCTGCACTCCACATACATCCTGGGGTGTGGCCTAACTGATTATTGCAGCCACCTTATGTGAATCTATGATGAGTCCCTTTGGCCGAGATGATATATCTCAAAAATTCCATTGTGTCCTTATCAAAGAATTTCTTGAGATTTCTGTAGAGGTGGTTGGCAGATCCTCTTCTAGACAGTGCACATGTGATAATTATGGAGGGCCTGACT